>NW_027271002.1:35000-708415 GCF_040938485.1 Diadema antillarum | reverse complement strand
GCTACAAACTTGATTTGAGTCTTTCTCATCCTTCTCATTATTTCAGCTTCATAACGCATGTTTTATTGTACAGTGTATTAAGAACTATAAATCATATGTGGCTATACAACTCGAAATCTGTGTCAAGGAGTAGCCGCAAGGCAAAGTCTGAAACTAAAGCAGAAATTCATTCCCAAGGATTGTGTACTAAATGTACAGTACATGTATTTTGGAATTTAATTAGAGAAATCTGACTCTGGTTGCTTTCTTACAAATGATTATAACATAGGCATATAGTAATAACTCATTGAGATAATGTGTGTGGTTCCTATACAATTTCGTTATTACAGAGTATATTTCATAAACTTTCACACACAAACACATTACTGTCCATAAGAATAAGATGTAATGAGGCTTGCAGTGATGTAACATCCAATACAAATGTAGGTACATGTAATGTATTAATCTGATCTAAAAATACAACAAATGGAACAAATTCTCTAAAAATTTCAGATTTTGACTTTCTTTTTATATCATGCCATTTTGTACAGAAAGGATGCATTTCTGAAGGTGGTATCAAGGTATGAAATCAGACTAGTACAAGACCGATGTTAGTACACAAAACAGTCTGTCCAAAGGGGTTTTCCGAGGTATTGTCATGAACAACATTTCATGAATATTCTTTATCTTTAAGGTATCTACTTAAAACGTATCTTGACTGTAATGCTTTCGGGTCTGGAGAGCAAGATTTTTTTTTTCCTCTCTTGGGGGCCCTATCCTCTGCCCCCCCCCCCCCCCGAGCTCCAAGGAGGTTATCATAGGTATTGAGGCATTGTCATGAACGTATATTCTTCACCTATAAAGATATCCACATACACCATATCTTGCCTATAATGCTTTTGGATCTGGAGCACAAAAGTTTCTCCCATCTTCCCTTGCCCCCCCCCCCCCCCCCCGACCACATGCTCAACATGAACAACCTTGGGACCCTACCCACTAAGGATGATCCCAACCAAGTTTGACTGAAATCTGGACTCCGGTTTGAAGAAGATGGACATGTGTTTTTTTCCCCTTGGCCCCCACCACCAAAACTTGGGTCTTTCCATGAACAAACTATATTCTTTATAGGTAAATGTATAGATCTACAAATAACATATTAACTACATTGTTTTGGGGTCTGGAGAAGAAGATTTTTAAAGATTACCCCCTTTTTCCCCTTGGGGCTGTCCCCCTGGGCCACATGCTCCACATGAACAACTTTTGGTCCCTACCCCCTAAGAATGATCCCCACCAAGTTTGGTTGATATCCGCCCACCAGTTCTTGAGAAGAAGATGAAAATGTAAAAGTCTATGCACGACGCATGACGAACAAAAAGCGATCGATCGCAATAGCTCACTCAAGCCTTTGGCTCAGTTGAGTTTAAAATAGACACAATGAACATTACCCACTTCACTAGCAGTTGTTAAGACCACATTTTGAAAACAGTACATGGATCGACCAGTCTCTGTCCTAAAAATAGATCAATTTTTTTTTTTTTTCACCAGAAAGCCAGTTTCTGACTAAAGGCAGTTTATTGTGTTACTGATATTTGATCATCTAATATTCAAATTAAATATCAACTAGCACTAATTGACAAAATTTGAAACAGTTAACCAAAATAAACTAACAATTATACCTCAAATGACCTTGTTTTTTGACTTTTGAGGCTTTGACCCTGTCATGTGACTTCAAAGTGTGTCATAAGGGGAAAGTTACCATAGTGCACCTATTATCCAAGTTTGGTTACGATTGAAGTTCAAAAAAGTTACTGAAACTGTAACAGATGGACACATGGAAGGAAGCATGGATGAACATACAGAATTTGGATCGTTTTGTGTCATCACAATATTTGGTGAATACTGCCAGTTGTTTGGGAAAATAAAATCTTCCCTATAATAAGGTTGTTTTCAGGGCAGCTTGAAGTTTCAAAACAAACTCTTTTCATCGACGAGCCCTGTTCTACTTTTAGTGTTGAAGTGCTGCAGTACGTCCTGGTAACAGCTTCATGTTCAACTACAGATGAGCCTGATGAGGCTGACTCTTCAACAAGAATGTAAGTTCCAACTTCAGAGGAGCATTTAATGTATCTCAAAAGAGGAAAAAGCAAGGATATGTACGTAGGCCTATACACCGATGGTAGCTGTCTCTTCTCGTTGGGCTTCTAATCTAACGTTGGAATTGTGTTCAGTCAGGGGCTTGGTGGGAGCTGCAACTACTCTCTCTCTGCCTGAGTTGATGAGTGGTGTCATAGCTCCTCAAGGTCTCCAAACGATACTCAATGAATCCCGAGATCCTTGTCATACAGGTACTCCTGAAATATAAGAATGCATTGTAGGTCAAAGCTTTTTCTCGAGTCTCAACAAATTTCACTTTGGCACAGAGTTGACTATAACTGATGAAGATCTGATAGCAGTAGAAATACATGTAGTGGCATTCTTATGGAAGAAAACGAGAATAGGTTTATAATAAATGAACGGCGCAACTGGCATGTTGGAGCTTACGTTACATTACGTTACGTTGGAGTTTATGTACATCCAACCTAAGTCATGGAATCAGACCAATCTGCACACAAAATTTATTAGACATCTATGAACATGTACATCAAAGATTATCAAAAGCCCCCACATTGCCTGTATATTTGCCCAATGATTTAATTAAGACATAGATGCAATTAATTTCCCTGTAAAGGCCATTTTTTTTTTTTTTTTTTTTTTATTTATTTTTTTTTTTTTTTTGGGGGGGGGGGGGGGGGCTCATGACCATATCCTGAACAACTTTGGGTCCTTGCCCCCTAACTAAACAAGGATGATCAACTCCTAGTATGGTTGAATTCTGTCCACTATCTCTGGAGAAAAGTTGAAAATGTTCAAGTTTTTGCAAGCTAGATGAATAAGATACCATGTATGTCACTTAAGCTTTCTGCTAAAGAGGGCTAAAAAGTTGTAGATCACATAAACTTATGAGTATAAACTTACATATCCTTGTGCACCTTGTGTGGTGTCTCACAAAGTGGGGTACTGCATCGCAACTGCCTTGGCTTCAACGCGTCTTTTGCTCACTACTTGGGTATCTGAATTTAAAAAGGAAGCAAGAAGAATGTTAATCATATTCTACGAAGCAAATATATAACATCAAAAAATTGACCCTCATTTCAATCTTTTAAGGGGCTGAACTATTTTCATGTTATTTTTTCTTGGCATTAATTTCTATTGCTATTCAGTACCGCTGTTTCAAGTACATTTATTCATGTGCTTCTTACACCAAATATCAGTTAATACAAATGAAAATTTCATGCAGATGGGTTAAGTGTGGATGTGCACAGTTAGTAGAAAAATACAAGATGTGATTATCCATCGAACTTTATGGCAAATCAATTTCCATTTTTTTTTAATTCATCATTATTATAATTATATCATAAGTATTAGGACTATTATCATTTACATGTGGCCCAATGGGGCTACCAAGAAAATAAGTCAGCGCGGAGTCTTGTAGGTACACTCTGTTTACATGTTTCATACAAGTATATCAGTCTTTATTTTTAAATCTATAACCATCACTTCATTTACAACGTTATACTTACCGGTCCCTTCATTTTTTTTTTTTTTTTTTTTTTTTTTTTGGGGGGGGGGGCACATTTTAGACTGTTATTCTCTATATTTGAGAAGACAAAAACAAAAGTGAACAGGCAAATAAGATGGTGCTATATTGCATGGAAATGTATAGTACAAGACATGACAATGGGAAACTGGTTTTCCAGACCAGTATTCAAACAATTGAACTTACGCTGTACAGTTTTCTGCTTCCATTATCAACAAGAAATATGCTACGATGATCTGGATAAGCAGGTGTCTCCTTGGAGCAGTCAGAACTCCTTCCATCAGCTATTGAAGTATCTCCTCCCCCTTGGAGTGATGTGTGTGTTGAATTCCTGGGCAAATAAGTAAAATTTAAAGGTTTTACAAATCATACAAATTATGGCATGAGGATAATAGGTCCCTCCAGTTTACATTATAAACTTGAAGTGCAAATCATTTAATATACATATTTGCCATAAGCAACGTTCAGCTCTACTTACACAACTCAAGACTGACCATAACATGGTTTTCACTTCTGTCGATACAGCAAGTACACATTTTTCTTAAATACGAGTACTAACCTCTCAAGGCTTTCATTTTCAGAGAGAAGGACAGCTCCAAAACTGCTCCATGAAGAATAATTAATACTTGAAAATCATTTCTTCAAACAAAACAAAACCAACAAAGCTTTCAGTCTCTTAATGTAGCCTCTTATGTAATTACTGAGACTCTAGAATGTAAAATAAATGTGAATCAATTTCAAACTAGTCTCCCTTCATTAATCATCGTGGAAAACAACAGAATAGCTTACAGCAGGGTTAGTGCAATGGAAGTCCATATCTCAGAGGCTCCTTCGCTGATGTTGGCCCGGTGTTTCCAGCATTCGTCAACCCTGCATTCAATGGCTAGTCGTTGGCCACATCTGTTACATGTACTTCTTCAATCTGGTGATCTGCACCCTCGTGGTGTGACAGAGACTGTACAGCTATCAATCTGTCTTCGTTCTCCAAATGATGACCCCTATACCGAGTTCCTTTAAATCACCATCACTCCCGAAGAACTGTCATGTTACGTCTTTTTATCTGGAGGAAAGCATGAAAACACAATGTTCAGAAATGGATTTAGAACTCATCTCCACAAGACAATATGCAGTTCCGTTTTGTCCGACACAAATACTAAGTGTGCATCAATAGAAAAGCTAGAAATTACTTTTTAGCTACATCGATCAGCATATTTAGAAAGACCCAAAGATGATCTCTGCCAAATTTCAATGCCTAAGGTCACCTGTAACTTTCATAAAAAACAATGTTCAAATATAGTACCCGTTGTCGTCTGCTAAAAGGGGGATCGATCTCCATGATGTGTGAGCACGTTGATCTTCAGCTAGAAGTGTGATGTCACAGTGGACTAACACTTAACAGTGCATGCATCGTATTTCTTACTTAGATGATTGCCACACATGACGTGGGAGTGCAATAGCACTATGGTATTCTCCCAGCTGTGTGGATGCTCGAATGTGGTGGCAAATAAAAGTCCTTTTTACTACATAGGTCATCACAATTATATAAATCACCAAATTTCACCATTTTTTTTTTTATTACCGTATCAATCGAGATCACCTTCTGGCAACACAGTGTCAGTGATTCGGCTGTCGACTCAATAGCAATGTAGAGTTTCTAGACGCTTCTAGTCTATTGCATTAACCCTATTTCAACTGGGCTATTGGAGACCAAGTTTTTACGGGGGGGGGGGGGGGGGTCAATTTGACCCCCCCTTCAGATCTCGGCCGCCGATCGCGCGATCGCCGCAAAATTTTGCCTGAAAATAGAGCCGGATGTCAACTACAAGATTACACGGTCATACAATAGAAAAAATGTTGATTTTATATTTTTGAATAAATTAATTATGCAAATTTATGCATGAAATTATATTTTTACATATAACTCCAACAAAAAGACTGAAGGATTGCTAAATTTTTGTGTCAGAGTTCCTCAAGACACATCAAACAATTTTCTTTTTAAAAAATAGCGCAGTCAAAATCAGTTTCTTTTGTTTTTTTATTGTTTTGTTAATTTTTCATGTATTTTACTGTTTTTTCGATCTTTTGTTTTCCATTGTTTGTTTGTTTTTTTTTCCAAAATTTGTTGCAGGCACTTTTTCAAGCTTATCTACATTAGAATTGATTAATTTCAATGGTTAAAAGTTGAAATATCTAATTTATATCAATTAAACAAAAAAAAAAAAAAACAAACCACAATTTGCATAGGATTTGCACAGAAATCATGAATTTGAGCTGTTTTCAGGTTGACATGCATATATGCAAAACATTGCGTAACTTCAAAACGGTGTACCCGGACGTCGCAAATTTGGTCTCAAAATATGCGGGAGACTTCAATGAAAAAAAGTCATGAAATGACGCGGCAAAATCTTTGCGCGTTGCGGAATCATGGGGGTGAAATGTCGAGAAGGGGGTCAATTTGACCCCCCCCCCCCCCCCCAGTTAAAATAGGGTTAATTATAGCACAGCTTTATATACGTCGATCTCTAACCGTGGTCTAAACTCGACCAGACGTCTCCCTCTACATACTTTACAGTGATCATCTCTGTGTGCATGATGCTATGCTTGTAAGTTGTAGTCCATGTAGAGTTCATACCACTGCACTGTAGGCCTAACGTTAGGTCTATAATACCGCAATGAGAACCGGACCTAGGCCCTAGGATATAGCTTATCCTGGAAAACCGTTCAATGTAGGCCCTAGATGTTTAACAGTGGTCTAGGTTCTGCTTCTACTACGTTCTAGGGGTAAATCGTGATATCGGTCCCCTCTCATTCTGCGTGTGTCTCCACTAATGCGCAAAGTTTATGGAGGTTGAAAGAAGTCCCCAGCTATAGCGGTGAAGGGTGAGTGGGGACCTAACCGGAGTTCTAGACTACCTACTAATACTAGTTGGGCCTAACCCGTTAGTAATAGTAGGCCTATTTCGTGTTAATGCTGTTCTAGTTGGAATAGAATAAATGAGTAGGGCCTACATAACGCCAACGGTTGTGAGACTTGTTTAGACTATTAAAACGGTTAGACTTTTACAGTTAGACTTAGAGTAAGCCCTACCTCGGTAGAACCCCAACTTAAGTACATGTAGACTAGACCGTGTCTAGTTCTATTATTAGTTTCTCTAAGATCTAACATTACACTGTTACGTGTTAGTAGTTAACGTTAGGCCTACGACTAACGTTCTGGAGAATTTAGACTGAGAGTTTAGTGTGTCCCAATATTTTCTGAAACGCATAATGTTAACGTTAGAACTTTTAGAACTCTATTAGAACTGAATAGCTCCTGATGATCGATGTATCATGAGAGGCATTTTTTCAACTTCGCTCTATAGGTGCCTACAAAAGTACAAGTAGCCCCCTCACACAGTTACAATGTCAGATGTACAATGTCAATGACGGTTACATTCGTCACTCATTTTTGTTAATTTTGGAAATCATAACCTGGTCTAGACTCTATTTTGTTTGAAAAATGCGTTTCTAACGTTAAAAAGTTAAAGACTTTATAGTCCGCGAATAGGCCGAGCCCCATCCCAACATGCACAAAGACTCAAAGTACGTAGTATTAGATCCTAACACCTAACAGTTGAGTTTCGGCCTCGGATTCTAGCTGTTAGGTGTTTATGGTAAGGTAACTGCGACCAGCCCCATAGCTAACTGTGTACACTAACGTTACAAGGAGCGTCCCGGGCCCGGGGTTATTCGTAAGGTAACTTAGATGGTCGTTTACGGAGAGGTAGTAGCCCATAATACTGGAAAAACTCAACAAGTTATAATTAGATCGATCTATGGTTTGCTTACCTTCAAAAATGTGAATAATATCTCCGCCCCACTCCATTTGAAGACAGAAATTTTCTCACGTCCATTACATCCAGGCTCTGATTCTCACGATTGCACACGCACGTAAATCCTATGCATATAAGTACACGCACAGCACATCGTATACACATGCACACAGTACGTCCACGCACAGGCGACAGACGCGTCGCTCAGGTAAACCTTCCCGCGCCCAAACCAGGGGAAATTGCGGCTGGTGATTGGCTTAAAGTAAACACATGACAGGGGAATTCTCAATTTCTATTGGCCTAACCAAATGCATTCAAATATGTATTCACTGGAATTCACCCTAGTTCTGCCAGCTTGACTTACTAGTTCACGGTAGTTCCTTCAGTTTTACTAACATGCGCTGTTTTCGTAAGATCAACGAGTTTATGATAGTTTCTCCACTTCGACTAGCTTTACACTAGTTCCTCCACTTTGACTAATTCTTGGCGTATACACTGCAAACTAGTACAGCATACAATTTTATGCTAGTCAGACTTGATTGACTAGCTTTGGGTTAGTAAACCGTGGCCTGATTTAATCCAGTAGAGCATTACTAGCTGCATTGCCGCATTTTACTATCATCATGTTCGTATAGCAATTTTTACTAACCGTGCTCGACTAGTTTAATGCTAGTCAGGCCAGGAATTGACCCATTTAGGTTGTGTGTGTAATTCCCGAGAGAGCTCTTTCATATCAAAATTTTCATAAAGTGGCTTTTGATCGTGACTTTCGAGCCTGTACTGTTGTTGGTGCTGTTTGTCAAATTTTGTAAATTGAAAAATTGGTAAGTGGTCAGAAACATCAGAAAAAAGGATTCCTGGAGTCGCTGGTTTATCAACAACGTTGGTAAATACGTTGTCAATACAAGTGTATGATCTCGCTGTTAACCGGGTAGGTTTGGTGATAAGTGGGTACAAACCGTGCGAATACATTACGCTCATGAATTCGCTTGTACATGAACTCACAGAGTATTTAAGTATGTCGAAGTTAAAGTCCCCAACAATGTAACATAATTTGTTTTCCATGGCAATAGCTTTCAAAGACTTTTCTAGCATACCATTGAAATCACTAGGGTTTGAATTTGGAGCTCTGTACACCACACCAATTATAACATTCTTTGCGTGCTTCATATCAATTTCAATAAATAAAGTATCTGTATATTCGTTGCAAAACACCAAATCATCTCTTTCCTTAAACACGTATTTAGATTCCACATAGAAACAAACCCCTCCTCCTCTTCTTCCTTCACGTGATCTATGTAACAAAGAATAACCTGGCATATTGTAAAGGGAGGACACATTCGAGTTAAACCAAGTCTCAGTGAAAGCATAAATTGAAAATTTATGGCAAAGGCTACTCAGATAGTCGGTTAAGCATTCGTACTTTGCAGACAAACTCTGAGCATTCAAATGAAATAGGGAGAACACAGCCTCGTTTTGACATTTCAGAAATTTGTGATTGAAAGTGTCATTAAAATAATAATTGCATGGACTTTCTAGATTATTGATGGAAACATTATCATCACTATTCATGCCAAACACATCAAAAACGTGGGAGTCAAGACCTGATTCAAATGAGATATCACTGCTAGAGTAGTGAAAAAAAGAGAATAATTCTCTGTGAAAATCATCATCTTCAAGTATGTGGTTAAATGGCAATTCGTTTGAGATACACGAAGGACAAATATAACATTTTGGATTTAAGTGCAGCGAACAGCTTGACATGTAGCATGTCTCATGACATTGCTTTTCGCACAATTCACATACACATATCTTGTGATTCGATCTTACGGTGTTCGAACAAAAAGTACACTTCATACGGACATAACACTTATATAGTTACATAACACATAACAAGTTGCTGGGAAGGTTGGAAAATCATGTATTTCGTTTTACTAATATTCATTTGTAGTTTGTTTGCCTTGAACCAGTTGCATAAGGATTGCACTTCTTCATTAACAATTTGGTATCATCAGCAAATAAAACATAACTTAAATGTTGAGTTTATAATGGTAAATCATTTATATATATAAGAAAAAGAAGAGGGCCTGAAATCGATCCTTGTGGAACACCACAATTAATTGTTCTGATATCAGATTCAATTTCATTAACTACAGTTAACTCTTGACGATCTTTAAGATAACTAATTAAAAGTTTAAATGGGGGGCCACGTATACCATAATATAATTTTTGTAATAAAACAAAATTATCTATAACATAAAAAGCCTTAGTAAGGTCAATAAATATTGTTACAGCATATTCTTTATTATCAGTAGCATCATTTATTTTTTTTTCACAAGATCTAGTATTGCTGTGGCTGTTGTATGACCCCTTCTAAATCCAAACTGACTTTTTATCAAAATACTTTGTTTATCTATAAACTCAATTAATCTATTGAATATACATTTCTCTAATATCTTTGAAAATATAGTTAACACCGATATTGGTCTGTAATTATTAATGTCATTACGGTTACCCTTTGTATGAATAGGTGTTACACGTGCAATTTTCATTTTTGATGGAAAAAACCAACAGACATACAGTCATTGAAAAAAAAAAACTTAATGGTTCACATATAACAGAAATTACAAGCTTTATTACTTTTATATCTATACCATCTACACCTGAACTTACATTACTTTTTATTTCCTCTACAATCGTTATTATTTCTTTTTTTGATATTGGCTTACAAAATATGCTATTTTTATTAGGAAATTTCAAATATTTATCATATGAATTTTCATTTCTCTTATCATTACAGATCTGCAGTTTCTCCCCAATACTAACAAAAAAAATCATTAAAACAATCAGCTATATCTTTATTATTTGTTATTTTTTCATTCCCAATCTCAGCACTTTCTATTAAACTACTTTGGGTATTTCTTGTACCCTTTAAAAGATTATTGATGATTTTCCATGTTGATTTAATATCATTTTTCACTTGATAAAATTTTTCATTAAGATATTTCTTTTTTGGTTGCCTTAATCGAAGTGTAACATAATTTCGAAATTTATTATACACCTCTTTTCTATAAGGGGTTGGTTTCTTAACATATTTTTTATACATACTTGATTTTTTACGACAAAGCTTAATCAAATCCTTAGTCAACCATGGATTCTTATTCTTCTTCTTAAAATCATATGATTTATAAGGAAAACATTCTTCATAAATATCTTTAAATACTTGCAAAAAACTATTATACTTGAAATCAACACTTCCTACATCAATGTAATTTTCCCATTCAACATTTTTCAATGTGTTAAAAAAAGCAATCATATTTGACTGAGTAATATTACGCTTTACATAAATGAGAGGTGATTTGTTTGTACAATGGGCAATGGATGAAGACATACAAAAAATTGGCAGGTGATCACTTACATCACTAATCAAAATTCCTGAGTGAGTACAAATATTAACATTTGTAAATATATTGTCCAACAAAGTGGCAGAGGTTGCAGTTATCCGAATGGGACTGCTAATCAAAGGTTCCAAATAAAATCCATACAAAATATCCATAAATAAATCAATTTTGGAATTTAAACCTATTTTCACTAAATCTAAATTGAAGTCACCCATTATGAAACAATTACATACACGCGGATTTACCTTATGTAAAAAATTTACAAATTCATTCAAAACATATAAATATTACAATTCGGGGGACGATCTACCACACCAACAATTGTTTTTTTTTTTTTTTTTTTACATTTGGTGTTGTTATTTGCTAACTCAACAAAAATACTTTCAAACGACTCAGATATAACTGTCAACTCTTGTCTAATAAATACATGTAAGGAATTATGAACATATACACCTGTTCCACCACCTCGTTTGTTAATTCTATTATTACAAAATAAATTATATTCATCGAAATTATAAGCTTCAACTGAAGAAGATTCATTTAACCAAGTTTCAGTAAGTCCTATTACCTTAAAATTATGATCAATGCTGCTTATATACATATTCAAATTATCGAAATTTTTCGAAAAACTTATACGATTGAAATGAACTAACGAAAATGAATCAGAAAACTTGGCATCTTTATATTTTGAGTTAAAGGCGGGCACATCAAAATAAGATTCAGGTAAGTTTTGTTCGTCATGGATCGTATCATACATATACATATTTTTCATATAAGAATATACAACGGAAAGACAAAATATTCACATTATTGAACACAAGCAATTTGACATAGCTGTTGGAGTTTCGTGAAGCAGGAATAGAACAGAAGATATCGGAGACAAGGTAATGTATATATATATGTATATATATACGCATAATGTTTTCCCGGTCAATTTCATACTTTTGTCATTCAAGTTCCTATTCCGAGCATTCGATTTCACGCATTCCACGCTCGCAGCACTAAATCAGTAATCAAATTCAAAATCCGGTCATTCGAATTCACTATCCGAGCATTCAAATTTACTGTCGGAGCATTCTAATTCACTATCGGAACATTCAAATTCACTATCGGAGCATTCAAATTTAAGAGAGGAGCACGCATTTCACCAATGAGCATTCAAATTCATGTCAAGCTGGCGACGGAATCTCGTCGGTCATTCAAATTCGTGAATAGGCAACCATGTTCCAAATAACTGCATTCAATTTAAAAGAAGTCCTGAATTTAGTTAGTTTGGGCCGTGTATGCATGTGTTTCTCATTTGGATTTGAATATATTGGGATTTATGATAATTATTTAATTTGCAGTAGAGGTCCACCTGTTCATTGACTATTTTGAACTCGCGCCAAGCAAAAAGGAATATACAGGCACATGTCCCTCGGATTGGACATGAAATGGAGGTCCCATGTGTGAGAGAGTCACAACTCATGTACGTAAAAGATCCCACTTCATTTATTCATCGCAGAGAGCAGAACATCCAACTGGACCCCATTTTAAGACCAACTATTGCAGTTGAATATGATGATGATTATGATGATGATGATGATGAAGTCTTGTATAGCGCCGGTATCCGCCAAGTCAGGCGCTCATGGCGCTTGCTCCAAAATAAATACATAATTCAGCTTAAATTTCATGGGTGCACCGCTTGTGATATGACAGTTAAAACAAAAAGAAATAGTTCCAGGAAGTCATTGTCTCCAAATGTGTAAACATACATTCTTACACATTGGCTAGTTTTTCAATTTGAAGAGATGGGTCTTGAGGGTTGTTTTAAAAGATTCTGTGGTAAGAGCTCTGCGGATTGACTGTGGAAGGCCATTCCATATCTTTGCAGCAGCCACGCGGAATGAACGAGCTCCCCAAGAGTTGTGTGCTCTGTGTTCCACCAGCAGGTACTTGTCTGCAGAACGTAGATTTTCTCTTGCTGGGACATATGGCTCTAGTAGATCACATATATATGATGGAGAACTGCCATTCAGTGCCTTGTACACAACCAAACTAATCTTATACTCAATCCTCTGTTCAACACATAGCCAATGTAGCTTTTTCAGAAGAGAGTTGATGCTTGTACTCTTCCTGGAAATGGTGACAACTCTAGCTGCGCTATTCTGCAGGCGCTGAAGTCTGTGTATTTGTGACTTATTCAGATAATACAATACTGAATTTCCCATGTCAAGCCTCGATGTGATGTATGCATGCACCAGAAGTTCTGCAACATGGTTATTGATGTACTTGCGGATCAAGCCAATGTTTCTGAGAGCTAAGAAAGCTGCTCTGGATACAGCCAAGATGTGGCTTTTCATGGAAAGATTAGAGTCAAAAATGATTCCAAGATTCCTGGCAGTATCTGAAGGAGGGATGTTATCTCCACCCACTCTGATCCCAGTGACGTTTACCTTTGGTCTTTGATGCTTAGACCCAATGATCATAAACTCCGTCTTCCCTTCATTAAGCTTCAGAAAGTTTGAAATCATCCACTTATGCAACTCATCAACACAAGTCTCAATACGCTGTATTGCTTGGATTACTTCAGAATGGACAGGATTCACTGATAAATATATCTGGATATCATCAGCGTAGCAATGATAACTAAGGCCATGACTCTTGATGATATCTCCAAGTGGCAAGCAGTACATGCAGAAGAGCACTGGGCCCAGGACAGATCCTTGAGGAAGTCCATATTGCAAAGGCAATCTGTCAGAGCTAGCACCATCCATGCTCACAAAGTGTTTTCTCTGAGTGAGATAAGAACGGAACCAGTGAAGCGCAATTTCAGTTACACCAAAGAGGCTTTCCAAGCGAGTAAGAAGAACTCCATAATCTACAGTATCAAAGGCTGCAGACAATGTCATGTCCAAAAGGACCAGGAGAGATATTTTCCCAACATTCATAGCTTGAAGGAGATCATTCTGAATTCTAAGTACAGCAGTCTCCACACTGTGGTGAGCACGATAAGCCGACTGGAAATCATCATATAAGCTGTTTTCTTGTAAGAATGTTGTGAGCTGCTTGGATACTACTCTCTTATCCAGCCATTTTTTTTTTTGATGGAAAATGAAACAAACAAACATTAGGCACTGTATAGACCTACAGACGAGCATAATACGGAGGGTTGGTTGACACTTTCGAAGGAAAAAAAAACAATTTCGACTATATTGACATTGAAACATGAACATTTTATACGTCTTGTTTGTTATGTATTGCTCTCTTATTGATTTACTTTTGCGGGACTATGTGAGATCATTGTGTGTCAGTTTGTCTTTGATGAATTGTCATTATAGGGTGGGTGTTGGGGCGATGTCAGCATGCAGTATCATCAAGAAATATGATTATAATTGCCTTTGTGTTGTTTGGATGCACTGCTGATTGGACAATACAATTTGAAATTTATAGAGATGAAAAACAAAGAGTACATGAAAAGAGAACAATGTAGAACCTGTAAACAATCATAATTACACTATATGCAAGCCTTCATTGGTTGTGTTGGCCCTTTTTCCTTTCTTAAAAGTCTACTCCATTTAACTCGTTAAATTGATTGCACGAAGTAGGAACTTGATCGCCTAAAAATGAATTTGAACGCTCCAAACAAGCTCATTGGGACTATCACGTGACTATCGCATGAATTTGAATGCCCGAGTAGGAAAGTCGGTCTCGCATTTTGAAATTGAATGCCCAATCGTGAATTTGATTTCCACGAAAACGAAACAGAACGCCCATAAATGAAATTGATCGCTCGGATTCTGAATTTGAATGCCCGAATATTTTCGCGTGCGTGCGCTGCGTGAATTTGAATGCACATTAATGAATTTGAGTGACAAAGGTATGAAATTGACCGGGAAAACCTATATTATATGAATTAAAAAGAGGGAAAACAAGATTCAACCCCCAATCCTTCAAAAGTACAAAGATAAATGACACTGTCGTCAGGAAATGATAGAGTATCCATTTGTCTTTTTTTTTGTGGTACATTGATGTTTTAGGTTGACGGTCAAGGATTTTAGTTTTCTTTTTTTAAAGTATATCAAAAATGTCTCCTCGTTAGTCTTAAGTTTTTGTAATTTGTTAGGTGTATTGATATTTACCGACGTTTGACAACCCAAACAATATATTCGCGTGAAAAAAACGAAACAAAACAAAAAACGAGAAAGAGTTCTCACCATTTTTTTTCTTGAGTACACAGCCTTCAATTTTACATCTGAAATGTCGTTCCACACCCCTTCTCTCTTGCTACACACATAAATCTGCGAATGTCACGGAAAGCGCTTATGGCACCTCCACTATCTGTTCCTTCCAAGGCAAGCAGATAAGCCATATGTTCCGTGGCGAAGTAAATGTGCCTTTTTAACTTCCATAAAAGTGTTTTAAGAATACGATACATTCGTTATTATGCTCTGACACTTCATCAAAAGGACTATGAAATACTATATAGCTCAACTGTAAGACATTCCCTAACATAATCAACTCACCATATAGAAAAACCAACAGCAACTTAATGTTATGTAAATTTCACGGAAAAGCGCAGGTGTGAAACGTAGGCCTGCGTTCCTAAAACAACGTTATCATATTCATTTGAAAAACTAACTCCTCGACAACATATTTCTCAGGATTCATCCATTCATTGGGACAATGCATTCATTTGAAGATTTTTTTTTCACTCAATAGTTCTGAAGAAAAGTAGGTACATGAGATTTGTCACGTAAATCTTCAAACACGTTATTTCATCATCCTTTGGTTATTAAGATCTAAAGAAAATACCAGGTAAGATTTTTTTTTTTTTTCGGGTGCATGTAATGAGTTCCACAACCACGAATCATACAGCCCACTATTCATACAGTCCATATGAGTCACTCAGTCCGCGAGTTGTACCGTATGTCCCCCAAAATTATAACAGGACCCTGACAAAAAATTGTGAATAAATCCAAATACATTTTCAGGGTGTGAAACTATAACTTATTACCCACATCTTACAGAAAACCCCATCCGATTTGCTTCAGTGGTCAAAGAGAAATGAAGAGTTTTGTAGAGCATGCCAGGAATCCCTTCCCTCCAAGTTCTGTTCATTGTCTTCACACATGATGCATTTCCAAGAGCACCCAAGTGCCCAACTAGGAAGAATCAGACCCATGACATGCGTTACAACTATCCACATTTTTCTGTGACGACTAAATCAAATTGAATGGGAATTTCGGCATAATATAGCTAAGATGTTATATTTTAAGACCCTGAAGTATCGCATTGACGCGGTTAAATCATATTGGTAGTTGTCGTCGCGAAATCCGATTGTAATTGTTTTGTTTTGTTTTTGTTTTCTTTCTTTCTTTTTTTTTTTTGGGGGGGGGGGGCATACTGTGCAGCCGAAGAGTCATAAAGCCCATGATTTCGATAGTAAGCAAATAAGGCCAATGAGCCAGACACTAGGGCAACTGACACATTAAGCCTCGTTATGTATTCTACGAGGGTTTTTTTTTCTCGAAAAATCCGTACGTTGCTTCACCCAGCTGTTACCTGGCAACAGGGTGAATGCACCTTCATTTCATAGTGTCGCATTTGTGCAGTGCATTGTTATTGTGTACAGTGAACGAGGAGTATTTCTATTTCTTTCTCTCCTGTTCTTTCTCACCATCTCCCATTATCGCTATTCCTTTCTTCTTCTTTTTTTTAATCATCACCTGTGTACATGACCATGTATGTTTTGACGTGTGAAATAGTTTGTTACTTGCCGAATCAGTAAGTCAGTATTGTAGTTTGTTAAAACTGTTTATTTATTTCTTTGTACATTTTATATGATGAGGCCACAATATAAAACTCGGCTTACTGGGATCCTTCTGTGTGATACTTTGATTTTTTTTCTTTTATTATATCTCTGTTCTCTGTCACAATGATTTGCTTACCTTCCATGTGCAAATCAGCCATGAATAATGATGAACGATGTGTATAATTATTTTTGAAAGTGATTTTGTTGATTTCTTGTACCATGCAGAAACAATCAATGAAATGAAAATGAAATCTGAATTGGCTAAACTTGACTTAATTGCATATGCATAATGAAATAAGCTGACCAAGTGCATATGGTGCTAGTAGTAAAAAGATAAATGTGTTTCAATTTTATGAAAAAATAGAGAAAATTCTCCATTACATGTAGAACTTCCTTGGTTACATGAAATGTCATGGTGTATGCACGATAGAGAATCATGTGTATAAGCATGAAAACATTGCTTGAAAAAAAAAGAGATGTTGATCATTTCTATAGATTCATTATGCTCTCAAACAGGTCTTGGTAGAGATGGTAACAAAAGGACAATAATTGACCGTCTCAATGTCCGGAAGATGGAGAAGCCCCTCTTCAGCGACAGCGTAGGTCGAATCTCTGGACCTCATGTCTACGATCGCTTCTGGCTGAACTTTGACTCGGGAAACTTTTCAGTAGGACGCTATGGCAACCCGGAGCCATTCTTTAATTGGTTGGATCCAAACCCCTTAGAGTTTAGGTCCATTGGGCTTATGACATGGTGGGGATCAACTGGTCGATGGAAGTTTCACTCGTTCTGTTAATGGAAGATACGTATACGATCGTTTTGGAGTCCGAAGGCCACTGACGCGACGCAAATTTAAAGAAACACGAGGTCAAAGGTCACGATACTCAATAGTTCTTTTTGTCTTGCTTTGTAAGAGCTGCTATTGACATTGCATGTATCAGTATGTGATGAGTCTATTTCAAAAACTGAGATGACTTGTGAACGTAATTCATCTTAATGCCGTTAAAACTGTCGACTCTCTGCATGTGGACAGTTTCAGAGGGGTGCTGTTCGTTATTCCGAAGGTTCGCTATTCCGAAGGTTCGTTATTCCGAAGGGTCGTTAATCCGAAACATGCAAATTCCCTATACCTAGAGGTTCGTTAATCCGAAAATGAAAAAGCGTTCGTTAATCCGAAAATTTGTGGAGTTATTCCGAAGGTTCATTATTCCGAAGATTGGTTAATCCGAAAATGAAATTCGGAACAATGAACCTTCGGAATAACGAACCTTATAACCGTTTCAGCATGCCCATATAATTATATCGTGACGTGTTTTATAAAATGAAGTGAATAGGGCAACGCATCTCAGACTCCTTGCAAAAGTTTTCTTGGTAGCACAATGAAATATTCGCCTTCCTTTCCATAAAGGACTTAACAACAACTTGCAATTTAAAAACATGCAGTTAGAGTAGGCAATGACTCATCAGATCGGAGTGTGGATGTAGTAGCTGCAATAATTTTGCTTACCACAATACCGATAATAGTATTACATGTTTAAATAAAAGGGGTCTTGTACCAGAAAGTACAAGTGTATTACCATTCACCATGCTGTGTGGAACGGGATTGGATTGTTTTTAATCCAAATATGCTGGAGAATGCTGTAAAGGATTCAATTAATGACAATGTCGATGTAGTTTAAACACGAATATTTTGGTGTTTTCCATCTCTTTGTAAACATCACCCTACACTCTTTGGTCGTATCTGTCTAGCATTGCATACTGCATGAGAATGAATGTTCGGTATTTTTTCCCCATTTTATTTCGTTTCATTTTATTTCTTCGTTTCTCTTTCACAAACACTGATTACTCGGGACTAACAGCCAAGCAACTTGCTTTCATGTAGGTCCCATCATACTTCTCTTTGTGCAACCCCATTTTGGTTTTGACCAGTTATCATTATATTTAATGTGTTATTATCATGTATGTATTTTTTTTGCAATTGTTGACAAGGTAAATGAACTTGTGCTGTTGTATGCTTTATGTGATATTGATATACGAGAAGTATGAAATAGATTGAAAATTGAATTGAATTTAGTTTCCAACATAATATTACAGTATTTTGAATTTGTAGTACTTTGTAGTACCACAACAATGTAATAAAAAGCAAACTGTAAACTGTAATACAATTTGTTAGTTTCATGACAGATACTAAAAAAAAGCACAGCTTGTAGTTTCTAGAACCTCTCATTTAAAAGAAAAATGATATATATATATATATATATATATATATACATATATATATATATATATATATATATATATACACATATACATATACATATATATCATACATATATCAAACTGATTAATCTAGGCGAAAATGTAAAGTAAGACAAAGACGAACTAAACACATGTACACAAAAACAAACTCGAGGCATTATGCCGCGCTCCCTTGTAGGAAGCTTTAGATTTTAGACGCGCGGGCGTTCAAAGGGGGAAAAAAAGTCTGAGCGTGCGCAGAAGCGCACGTCAAGTTGACTTGCGCTTCTGCGCACGCTCAGACCATGTTTTTTTCGCTTTGAACGTCCGCGCGTCTAAAATCTAAAGCTCCCTATTGAAAAAAAAGATAGGTAAGCGTGGAATGAGTGGAAGGAAGAGACTATCAACACAATGGACCAGGGAAAAGAGAGAAGGAAGAGGAGATTATGGGTGAATTCCAGGGCACGTCAGGCATGAGATACATAATAAAGATCGCCAAAATAGAAGGAATATAAGAGGATTTTTTTTTTAAAGGAAAAGATAAACGATTGTGGTAAAAATGAGACTTGAAGTCAAGGCTGGTAGAGGTATAACTGATTTTGAAATATAAATTTCTTTCATTTAAAAGTAAAAGTATTAAAACTTAAAGCTTCTTTCATATTACTATAGAGAGAATTCCAACATTTCCATGATTTCGGACAAGAAAAAAGGAATACGGATTCGGCAAAAATAGTCGTGCTTTAAGGCAAGTAAAATTCATTGGATTAACGGGTAGGATATGAATGGAGAGTTTCTTGTTTGATGAACATGGAATTGAATACAGGAGGGAGAGAATAAAAGTTTGTAGACATAAATTTCGCTATTGCCCTATGAAGCTCCCACAGTGTTAAAGTTTAAAACAGCTCTCAAGACATTTCTGTTTAAAAAGTATTATGAATGAGTTTGGTACATACGTATACATTGTACACTACATCTCCGCTTTCTACTTTCATCCCTCTCCCTTAAAGCGCATAGAGACACTACGGTAGTGATATGCGCTATAAGAACTGTGATATACATGTGCAAACGATACAAATCATTAATCTTTAAGATGTTGTTTTCCTGAAAAAAAAATGGCATCTCCATTGATCATTACACATGATATAGACAACTTCTTTTCTGTGATAATATATTTTTTATATATTTCCTAATCATCAGAAGAATGAAGAGGATTCAATTCAAGATATGGCTGAAGAGGTGAAGAAAAAATATATAGGGATAGTTCACAAAAGTCATGTCACTGAAAATATAGCAGAGCTAAAATTGATTGATATGGTATATGAATACTTTTTTCAGTATGTTTTTTGTTGTTATGTTCGTAAGTCATTATGACCTCATAAGTTGTCTGCCCATATGTTTTTATACATTAGCGCGTCAATACCAGAAACCATATTAATTTCTGTGCTTTTTCGTTCTATGTGCTTCAAATCTTGGCTATTTAATGTCAGCTATACTTAATTCGCTTCAGGTATATTCTCACAATTTTGCAAATTTTTTTTTAAAATTGCAGGATTCAAAACTGATTATTCGACTATGGGAAATATCTCCTGCTGTAATGAATTCGTATTTCTCTTACAACATGCACAAGTTGATAATTTCTGGGTGTTATTTCTGTGTAAATATCTTTCCGTCTGGTGGAAATTTGATGAATCAAGCAGTTGTATTTACTTATTCACAAATATCAGATATGTAGTGGTATGCAGAGATGCCAATACCATTACAAGATAAAGCCAACAGCGAAATTCCGCCAAAATTCTATAAAGGAAACGTCAGGATGATTATGCAAAATAAAACCACATGTTTAATCGCCAATGTGATTGGTTAATTAGTCTTTCAATATTCTCAAAATCTGTAAATATTGTTTACTTTTTTATCTTAGATTTGATTTCATTTTAGTCATTTCTCCATTTCTCACAAAGTTTATACAACATAACAATTTTCCACTACTATTCACATTATATCCAACATATACGTATATTGTCATTACATTATAATGTACAAATAGTGAAATATTGTATAGGTGAATTATAATCATACAAAAACAATTGAAAATCATTGATTATTCAATCTAATTAAAACATGCAAAATACAGGAGACCGTCATTTCAAGCTGAAGCTTGAGTTTGATGGCGGCCTCTTGAAAAGCATAATATGGCTTGAATTTCTTTACAAATCATTTATGACATATTGTGTAACCGAATAGCGTAGCTTCAAAATGCATCAGTGCAAAGGTGAGTTAGAGTGCGAGTGCGTGATGCATGTGCAGTTTTGTTGTTGTATAATTGTTAATGCTATTAAAAAAAAGGTCTGTGTAGATTAATTTTCATATAGAAAAAGATATACATAATATCTATGTATGCATATTATGTATGGACACGAGTCATGTAATATAACATTGTGTTGGAAAGAGTAAAGTATATCTTGGCAACTATAACTGTGTTCGCACACTGTGTATTATTAGACATGGGACCTTTCAGACGGTTGCGGATATCAGACCAGGACTAATTTATGAACGAATTTCAAATCAAAGTGATATAACGCATCAGAAAATAAAAACAGTCCAATAGAGAAAAGCAGGATACTGTCAAACTTGAATAACTGTCATGGAATAACAAAACGAATCGGCAATCACCCTACATTATACAACGATAATGAATGTCGTTTCATATTTACCTTGACTGAGAATTGACTAGAAGATATTTCTATACAATTAGGAAGACTATTCCACAAATCAGGCCCATAATGTCGTATAGTTTTATGTGCTATACTAACAATTTTGGATTTGTAAGATGAATATTTCTGGCATTACGAGTTGGATATGAATGAATACTGTTATCAAAAAGAAATAGTAAAAGATGAAGGAAATTCTTTATTAATATATTGTAACCAATGAAGAATTGGTAGATTAGTGTACTAGTAAGAAAACGGGTGAAAATTAGCCCGATATTGAAAGTTTCGTGGTCGAATATATAATCGATCGATTATTTTAGCAATCGATCATGAATCGATCAGTTACAAGGAAACTGACGATTACGGATTGTTTTGTTAGAAATTTTAGAGGGGTAATAATTGTTGGAGATGCGATTATGTTCAGTAATAATCTTTCATACAATTATTGCTTCGTTATCTAATCATTTCCGTATGATGAGGAAGGTTAATAAGCGTATGTGAGGAAAAGGTCAGTAAGTAAAATGCGTAACTGTTTCGGAAATATAGCGGTCGGAGAATAATAAGAGGTCGAATATGTATCGAAACAGCTGGGTGGGCCTAAATACAGGCCAAAGTGTGGATAAGCCAGCTGGGTGGGCCTGGATACAGGCCGATAGAGCTGGGTGGGCCTGGATACAGGCCAAGGTGTGGATGATTAGTGTTGTTGAGTGATAATAAAGCGTTGATTGTAATGGACACTACTGCCTGGACCGTTTCCTTTGAAGTCTGCTGCAGTATAACATAAGTATCGGTGAGTAGTGCAATGCAATTACGGAACTGATGAAATGATATGCGAGTGAACTGGTGGTATCTGATATTGGTATCTGCATTGGATGAGCTGCACTGGTATTGGTATCTGCGATTGGATGAGCTGCACTGGTACTGGTATCTTCGTTGGATGAATTGTGACTGGTAGTCTGGTAGTAAGCAAGTAATGGGAATAGACTGGTAGTAAGTAACCCAGCAATATGGTACATTTCAACGCCGTTCTCCACGCCTGGTTGTATATTTCAACCAAACGGACCCCAGCCTAGCTCGGACCATCCTGACCCTTCTCCAGCTAGTTGCCGGGGCCGGATGGCACACAGCGTATAACAACATATACACTAGCGACACAAGGAGAGAAGGCTACAATATATTTAAACATAAAAAGTGCCACTTGAAGAACATTAATATCAGCCACTTTTAGTGATTTTAACTCATAAAACAAGTGATCTGTAATATCAAAATAAGATGATCCTGTAAAATGCGGACTGCTCTTTTTTAATAATAAAATAGGATTATCTTTAGATTTACTACAATTAGCTCAAACAGTGTTGCAGTAAAATATATATGGTAATATACAGTATGTCCCAAAAAACAAAACAAAACGAGGCCCTCCGCAATGATATCTTTAAAAGTGGTGAATCAATCTAAATACAAATTCAGGGTATGAAACTATAACTCATTGCCCACATCTTACAGGAAACCCCATTCGATTTGCTTCAGTGGTCAAAGAGAAATGAGAAATTTTGTAGTCAAACGCATATTTCTCTGATTTGGAAGACAAGAGTAACAGGAATATTGTGTCATAAAGTGTAAATGATAAATAGTATATTTTGTATTAGTATTTTTTTTTTTTGGGGGGGGATTAAAACTGTTTTATTGAGAGACATGGAATGTGATAGTAATTTCGACTGCATATTATGTAACATCGAGAGAATGTTGATTCTTTTCTTCATCTGTGATCTTTAGTGTTTTATTTTATATTATGACGTATGTTTCATTACCCAGGTGAGCAAATGACATCCAGTAATGTATAGGTAATTGTTGTGTTCTTACTATGTGACAAACGACAATGGACACGGACACGTCCCGTTAGTAGCCATCATTTATTCGGAGCCCGTCGTCATAGCAACCACACTATGGCAAGCCAACAGTGCATGATCATACATAACAACTCTCCCCCCTGCCAATCCAAAAACGTATTTTGACATCCGGTGTGAGGGTTTCCATAATACAATGTTGTGTACATCTGCAGTACCATGTTATTAGAACATGACATCACAAAAAAGATTGTCTCTTACTTACAAATACAGCCCACAACTGTGTGATCATAATCAAATGTCACTTGATATTCAGCAACATTGTTCCTTTTCTGTTTTGTGGATGAAAAAGTGCAAAAAGTATCCTTTGCATAATAACAAAATTCTGCCTTTGGCTACTGTTCACAACTAACCGAAACAAGCTGTTTTCCAGCAATTGTATGCGTAAATTTCACATCATATATTCTGTAACATACAAAATAAAATACATGGACTTCAACTTCCACGTGTTGTCCGAGTTATTTTTCCACAGTATGTATAAAGATCCTGATTATCACAAAACTGTAAAACAACCAGTAAATAGCATTATTCGTTTCCTTAAGAATAATGTCACATCATTAGCTCAATGCTCAGTTTGCTATGTGAATTCGGAATAACTTCTACTGTATCAAACTTTGAGGTGAGTGGATATGCGATATGTAACCAGTTCAATATCTCCAGCAATAAATATACTGTATGGTCCATTCAACTGACACAGAATACTTGTTCAAAACATTTGTAATTCCGTTGTTACTTATTTTGCTTGTACACGAAACATCTGTAATCTGTTTTGTTGCTGATAATGTATGTACATAAACTACTAAACTTAACCAAAAACCTCGGGATATTACTTTATATCCAGCTAATATAACACATGTTTCTGTTAACATCGAAACAACAATCATCTGAGTAATTTAAACACCAAAAATTAACTCCTTAATCACTGAGTTGTGATTTAACATCCATCTTTGTGTCAACTCCTCTACACCTCTATTCAGAAAGAAAATCTATCTGGTGGTTTTCTCTTCCTCTGAGACCTCCTCAACACTTGTGTAGGAGACTGTTCTACTTCAGCTCCTTGTACATCAGGTTCACTCTGAGTATCTACGTTGTCTTGTTGACGTAAGGTTTCAGGTACTCGAACTGGTGTGTTTTGAGAACCCAATGGATGTTCTTCTACATACCTAGGCAAGACAAATGTGTCCCTTGGGACAGACCTGCTTGGTCTTGAACTGTCTGGGTCTCGTGTAGGATCAAACTCTTTGTTCCCTAACTGACTCTGATCTTGTGAGTCTTCTTCCGTTTCTAATCTAGAAAGCAACTGATCTACATGCCTTCTCCAAGATCCTGTTTGTACTTGTACTTTGTACATGAGCGGACCTTCTCTTTCTACAACCACTCCCGGGACCCATTTACGCTTTCCTATGTAGTCCCTAGCGAGTATGGATTGTCCTACTGCAAACTCGCGCATTTTGATTGCTTTGCTGCGCTTATCTCTGAGAGATGCTTGGTAATGCAGCTGTTCAGCATATCGACGTTCATTGTTAGGACGCAAGTTATCTAGTCTCATGCGCAACTGCCTTTTCATGAAGAGTGAAGCAGGTGATTCCCCCGTGACACTATGTGCTGCATTGCGGTAGGCCAGCAAGAATCTATCTAGCTTCGCTTGTGCAGATCCTCCATCAGATCTTGAGGCGCGCATGGACTGTTTGAGTGTCTGGACAAAACGCTCTGCTTGACCATTTGTACTCGGATGGTACGGTGCGCTGCGCTTGTGCTTTATGCCGTTCATGTGTACAAACTCTTGGAATTCAGCGGAGGTGAACTGACTTCCGTTGTCAGTTACGATGATTTGCGGTAGTCCATACCTAGCAAATACGCTTCGGAGAGTATCAATGGTGCGCTCTGATGTGATACTCGGCATGATGAATACCTCCGGCCATTTAGAGTATGCGTCTACTATGACCATGTAGGTGAGACCTTCGAATGGTCCGGCAAAATCCACATGGATTCTTTCCATCGGTTTGGACGCTGGAATCCATGGATGTAAGAGTGTTTGCGCTGGCTGATTTTGCACAACCTGACATGTTTCGCATCGCTTTGTGCATTCCTCGATCTGGGAATCGAGGTGCGGCCACCATACGTAGCTTCGTGCGATTGATTTCATTTTTACTACTCCGAGATGTCCTTGATGTAATTCCGCAAGGACTGCCTTCTGCATTTTGTGAGGGATGATGATTCGCATTCCCCACATGAGTATGCCTTGCTCGATTGTGATTTCTGTTCTACGCATGAAGAATGTCTTTAGCTCGCTTTCTTCTGTAGGTAGCTGCTTTGGCCATCCATCCAAAGTATATCTGAGCACTTTGGACAAGATCGGGTCTTTGCGCGTCGCATTACGCAATTCCTCGTGTGTTGTCGGTAGCATGTCCACATGACAAACCGAAACATTTCCTGGTTCACGACCTTCGCGTTTCTCGTTTGAGTCCGGAAGCCTTGAAAAGCAGTCTGCGTTTGCATTGGCCTTTGATGTGCGGTAGCGTATCTCGTAATCAAAACCTGCGAGGTACATAGCCCATCTTTGCATGCGTTCCGCTGCTAATGTAGGCAAACTCTTGTACGGGCCTAGCAGTGCTGTGAGCGGCTTATTATCGGTAATAAGCGTAAACCTGCGGCCATAGATGTACATGTAGAACTTGCGAAGCGCGAATATGATTGCTAACGCTTCTCGCTCGATCTGAGGATATTTTCTTTCCGTTTTCGTGAGCGACCTGGACGCAAACTGTATCGGTCTCTCAGTTCCGTCTGGTAGTACGTGCGACAATACTGCGCCTATGCCTATCGGACTCGCATCCGTTGCGATGGAGATCGGCAACTGTGGATCATAATGGATCAAACAATCTGACGCTTGCAGCAGTTCTTTCGAGCGTATGAATGCCGTTTCTGCTTCTTCGCTCCAAACGAACTTCCGATCAGATTTCAAAAGATCTGTGAGCGGGGCGATCACGTGCGCTAAATTTGGAACATACTTGCGATAGTAGTTCAACAACCCTAGGTACGATCGTAACTGCGACACATCAGTTGGTCTAGGGAGATTCACAATCTGCTTCACTTTCTCCTCAACAGTGTGCACACCTTGCGCATCTATACGATGTCCTAGAAACTCCACAGAGTTGCACTCGAACTCGCATTTCTCCTTTTTGAGCTTCAGACCGCGTTGCTCTAAGCGCGTGAGCACTGCGTCCAAATTTCTCATGTGCTCTTCTTGCGAACTACCCGTAACGAGAATATCGTCTAGGTACACCTGTACTCCCGGTAATCCTTGCAAAACCTGATCTATCGCGTTCTGCCAAATTGCCGGTGCTGTGGTAATCCCAAACACTAGTCTATTCTGCTTGAACAAACCCTTGTGTGTTGATAGTACTAAGTACTGTTTGGAGTTTTCATCTAGTTCCATTTGATTGTAGGCATGGGCTAGGTCTAACTTCGAAAAAGTTACTCCTCCACTCAGACTTGACAAAATGTCATCGACATTTATGTTGGGTGGTGCCACTGAACTAAGCACTGGGTTGACGGTGCACTTGTAGTTTCCACACAGCCTAACTGTTCCATCTTTCTTAGGGACAGGCACTATGCCTGTGCTCCATTCACTGTGTTCTATTGGTGTAAGTACACCACACTTCTCCAATCGGTCTAGTTCTTGTTCTACCCCTGCCTTTAATGCATACGGGACTTTGTAGGGCTTAGTCCTGACTGGTGTAGCATCATCTTTCACCCTTATGCTAGCCTTTGCATGTGACAATTTACCTAGCTGTCCATCGAATAGCTTCTCGTGTTTCTGAACTACTTGATCGCTTAGCCTATGCACGTTCACTTTCTGGTCCAATGTACTAGTACCAAGACTTGTCTGGACTAACGACTTCCAGTCTAGTGGAATTACTCCTAACCACTCACGACCTAGCAACATGTACTCTGTACATTCCAGTACATACAGGGCTAGTCTACCTTGGTACGTTCCATATCTGACCCGGACTTGGACTTTACCAACAGGCTCAACTGTCTCTCCTGTAAAACTCGCAAACGACTTCTCAGTCTGGTCCATTTTCAAGTGGGACAAATGCTTTTCATAGTACGACAGTGGTTTGACCGAAAGATCGGTCTGTAGGCCTATCTGTCCGTCGGGGAATGTTCCGCGGAGACTGCGTCTGGCTTCACGGATCACCTCCGTATACAGACCGAAGTCAATGATTGCGGCTCCTGTGTGGAGCAGCAGCGCACAGATCAAACGTTACGATAAACCAAATTTCAGACAGCTGTTTTACATTCAAATAAGTTTGACATGACATGACACATTATGCAGCAATATTTGGGATAAATTTCTCACATTGTGCAATCGAAATACTCACATAAACTCGGTTATAACGCAGAAATTTTATCGATATCGCAATATCGCCGTTCGCGAGCAGTACATCGCCGTTCGCGAGCAGTAAGTCGCCATTTTGAATCTGTAAGCCAATCACATGCGAGGTACGTGTTTTAGTAAAACAAACACGTAGAAACTACCTCGCATGTGATTGGCTAATAGATTCATAGTGTACAGTATGTTTCTGCAGTTTGAATGTGACGACGCGACAGGCTGTGTTTTACGTTGGAAATTCTACTAAAATGTTGGATTATTCATTAATCTGGTGAGTGTTATGTATTCTTAAAAAGCTAATTTCACCATACAAGCTTAAATTTGCCGACCTAGGGCCGTGAATTAGACGCAATCGAGAAGGGTGAGGTACCTCACCCAATTTTCCATAGAGACAGTGGTTAAGAACATCCACACAGCAATGGGTACTGCAACCTTCCGTCTGTCTACGGAGGACAGCGTTAATGGCAAAATGTAAAAGAGTCCTCCGGACAGACGGATCTTTCTGTCTAGACAGTGGTATGATGCTTACACTTGACCCTGTATCGACTTCCATTTGTGTCAATTTACCTTCAATCTCAATGGGGGCCAAAATAGCACCACTCTCAGACTAAACGCTAGAACTGGACCTAGTTCTAAACCTAGAACTACTCTCAGTCCTCAACTTGAACATAGTGCGATCGTACTCAACATCACTTTCATTGTCAGAACCATCACGCTCACTCTCATTCTCACTGTTTCCAGACATATCATTGTATTCATGACTTTCCTTTACATTATGAATACCACCTTTCCTTTTCTGTCCTTCGTTTGCTTTAGTCTTTGACTTAGTCTTGGATCTAGAGTCTGTGTGTTCTTTGTTCTGATTTTTCATCGGTTTTGGCTTACTCCGGCACTTCCTTTCAATGTGTCCTTTCTTCTGACAGCATCTGCAAGTTGCTGACTTAAACCAACACTGATCAGGTGCATGGTTCCTCCCACAACGATAGCACTCGCGTTGTTCCTTCCTCCCGCGGTTACCGCTGCCTGTAGAACCGTGCGACTTGCCGTAGACCGCATTCACAATGGTGCTGGTCCTAGTTCCTGGTCTAGCGCCGTTGTAATCTATGCCATTCCGCGAACTCTGGTTCCGCATAGCACGGGCCTCTCCCGCTGCTGTTTCTCTCTGTAGCGCGTAGTCTACCGCTTCTCTGAACGAAAGTCTGGGGTTTTCTGTTGCTTTTTCCATCAACTTCAGCGAAGTAGGCTCGTGGGAAATGCCACTGATGAATCTATCGCGAAGCTGTTCATCGAGCTTGTCCCCGTATTGGCAGTTCAAGCTCAAATGTTTCAGCTGAACCACGTAGTCACTCGTCGACTCGTCGGGTGCTTGATCACGACGGATGAACTTTCGTCGCTCCGCTACAACCATGGGCGTCGATTTCAAATGACGTCGCAAAACCATCTTCAGTTCGTTATAGGACTTCGATTGTGGGGTGGCTGGTGCTACCAAGTCTCGTACTAGACTGTAGTATTTCGGTCCGATAGAATGTAAGAACATGGCAGTGACCTGCTTTACTAATGCTAGGTCCCGCTCCTCCGTGCGATCGCGTGCGCTCTGTACTGGCTCATCAGGCACCGCGAGCCCATTTGCTAATAGGTAAAGTTCGAACCGCTCGACGTAACAGTCCCAGTCTTCCGTGCTGTCGTAGCTGGAACTAAACGGTGGCAAAAATACCCTGTTCTGCCCCAAATTTGCACTCGCCATTGTGCTAGCTGCACCCCTACAACTTAGAGAGTCGAATGTCACAAATATCCCGTCCTCGTCGCCAGTTTTGTTGTGTTCTTACTATGTGACAAACGACAATGGACACGGACACGTCCCGTTAGTAGCCATCATTTATTCGGAGCCCGTCGTCATAGCAACCACACTATGGCAAGCCAACAGTGCATGATCATACATAACAGTAATGAAAGATGATTTTTTTTTCTTCAAAGAATAATGATTATATGAAATGTATTATTCTGGTTTAATGAATTACGCATTTTATTTTCCTCTTAGTTTCATGCATTTCTGTATACATCTTTATTTTCTCAAACAATGTTATGTTTTGGTGGATATTACGAATTCTAAATCATCAGATATGACACTGATAAAGATTGAAACAGGTTTTTTTTTCTCTTATATGTTATATTATTTCAGCTGCTATGAATGAAAGAATGGTATTGTGAGCAAGTTATTTGTGTTTATTCAGCTTGCCTGCTTTAAAGGCCCTGCCATAGTATAATTGTGAAAAATGTGACAAATTTATGTGTTTATTGTTTTTTAGAAAGATAGATTTATATCATTTTGACAAATGTATGATTAAATGTAATATGTGAAATGAAGAATTATGGATTAAGCAATATATACATGTGCTGTAACCTAGACACTTATGTTTGTTTTCAATCATTCTCAATCATATTTCAACATATCACTTCTCAGTGAATTTCGACGTAAAAGATTAAAACATTTATGTATTTTTCTACCTCCGCAATACTCAACTATCTGGCCATGTTGTAAGTGTATACGGTAATTGTATGTTATGTTTAGGCACTGACAGAGCTACCATACTGAAATAAGATAAATGAATAAATAAATGAATAAATAAATAAATAAATAAAATAGATCAATAGATAAACAAATAGATAGATAAATAAACAAATTTCAGCAGGTTTCGTTGGAGTTCAGAAAAAGACCCTTCTGGTGGTTTTAAGAGAAAATCTGAGAATTGCACATGGTCCGTGCTTGGGATTTTACTTGCTAATTTTGGACCAATAATACTGAAAAATGAGTTGAAGGAGGAAGCATAATCAGCAACACAAGAAATTCCATTACCATACAAAATGATCCGGCCTCGTCCTTAGGCAGGAGATCTGCCAAGAATTTCCTAAATCAGACGCCAGGTGGCGCTAGAATTAGAGGACACTTTGGCTGACAGTTGAAAATGATAAAGTTTACTGGACTCACGAATTATACTCACCACTTGTGGATTTATTACAGTATTTTTTATAACTTTGATGCGATACAATCGTTGGATATTTCAAATAAGATTTATATAACTGATTCCTCGTCTTAACTGATTTCATAATTGCTTTCATTATCCATGGATTCTTGGGTTTTCTGGAATTAGTTTTTGATCTTTCTAATGGATAGTTACGATCATAATAAATCTGAAGCTTATGATTAAAGGAGAGCAACTTTAATTCAATTCATTTATTTCCACATGATAAATAAAAAGGAAATAAACATTACAATAATATGTGCAAGTTACACCATAAAAGATACAACACATGAACGTGGAGGAATCAACAATAGGTTTTAATGGCTGATCTCTGTTAAGGTACAAGTATTAACAAATATTACTACAGACAAAATACTACAGACATTACATTCAATATTCAATTCAATAGTTTATTTATTTCCATCATCACAAAGAAAAGAAAAGAAAAAGTTGACATAATCCAAAGTGATACATTTTTTTTTCATTTCTCTTACACTCGTCCGATAAAGGATTTTTTCAATACAATATAAAGTATATTATACACGAATGATGTCGTAAAAAAAAACAATGCACTTTGTCATGGCAACAAAAATAGTAAATAATCACAATGATGGAAAACAGTGTTCCACTAAAAAAGCCACGCTTGTAGAACGTGGAACACTGGAACAAAACAAAACAAAACAAAACAATTACATTACTTGACTGGCTATACCACAGTGAAACAATAATTTCACAAGGCAGTTGGTATTCCCTAAACTTAGTAATAACGTAAATGATAACATGAGGACAACTGTCAGTTCTTATAAAAAAAAATGAATGCTTGAGATTTGGTCACACAACTGACAAGGGATCGTTTTCGAAAATATTACATAATGAAGGTTGATGGAGCAAAATGATCTTCATTTCTTGTGAGAAAATAAATATACAGTAGAAGTGTCTCTTTTAAAAAAGATTAGGGGCACGACTGAGGTTAGGAGACCTCTGAGGGAAAGTGAGGCTACTGAGCCGGGCTTTCTCTGGGGAGGGGTCCTCTCGGACTGTGCTTCCGATACGATGGAATCCTAGAAACCAGCTTGTTCCGTTTTCTGTAGAAGAGGGAGTCACACTGACATGGAAATTGATGAAATAACAATAACATTTGTGCGGAATCAAGAATTACATGAAATCCATTACTATAGCCGTAAGCCTAACAAAAAAGTAAAAAAAAAAAATCCCATCGTCACCACAAGGGAGCTTTTTTCTCTTCTTCTTCTTTTTTGTCAATACCAGACAACAATACTCTATGATATTGAGGTTTTCATTGGTTGCTCACCACATACAACACAGATCCTGTATTATCAATGGGTTTCGTCTGTAACTCACCGCATTAACGAACATTCGATGAGAGAAAGGGAAAACTACGCCATGCTGTTTCATTTTCAGCGTACATAAACCATGATAAACAGCTATGATTCACTTGATCGAATCACTTTGTGAAATATCACATCTTAGAAATCGCCAAGCCGTCCCTGGACTCTATATCGAGAAAGCTATCTACTTAACAAAGGTAAGTACATGTGATATACTGATTTTATTTGAGGAATGATTGATATTTAGAATTTTGTTTTTTTTTTTAAATTGGAATCTGAAATAGCGACTGTCATACTCCTTATAAAATTTGTTAGCATGAAACCTAAGGTGGCTTAGTATTACACAATTGAGTGATTAATTGATATCAATTGACAGATACTTCAGAAATTTATTAACTTGCTATCCTGCTGAAGGAAATGTCGACAGATTAAGTGCATGCAACCTTTCCCAAGACAAAATCGATGACAATTCAATGATATAACAATAGTTTATTGATACTGCATCTTTTATTTGCTCTCATATCTACTTGCGTGTGTCAACGCCAGTATAGCGAATCACTATATCCCGACAATGATACATGTAATTACCACAAAGTAACTTCTCTCACCTTTTTAACTGGGTTGCTGTGACTGTTTTCAGTAGCAGTTTGGGCGATTTGCTAATGAAATATTCACTTCCCTTTCAAAATGTGTTGCAAAAAGATGACTTAACTGATCTTTCGACACGTGCATGTATCTGCAAAAATCATGTATTCATGTAGACTTGGTTATTATGTAATTTATTTTGTAAGATATGTTTCTTACCAACATGACACATCATCCGGGGCAAGCGTTGCTTTAATAGGTGACACTTTATTTTCCCGTCACTGCTCCTTGAGTCCGCTATAAACAACAAGTTGTTCATATTGCGAGCATTCATTGGTTTGCAACTGATTGACAAATTGCCCTACATCTCGACGGAAGAAATTCATGAATTTGAATTCATTGGTTTGTTTTACAGAAAGTAAGATTGAATGACAATGTGTGACTCTTTAATATGGCCACAATGCGACTCATTTTCATGAGTAAAGGATCTGTGTCCATATTCGTTCCTTCAGATGAAGCTGTCCGCCATGTCTTTTTTTGTCCTCCTGGGTCTTTGTGTCCTCCATGACGTAACGCTGGTCGAGGGTAAGTCTCTTTCAACTTTATTTGGAAACTTTTATCGTTTTACATCAATCATATTTAACTGTCCTAACCATCTGATATAATCAATGAGATAGTTGCCACAAATTTCAATGTCCGTGCATTAAATGTATTTTGTTTGGCTTTCACTTAATCTGTTTGCAGACATAATATTCTCTTTGTGGAAACATGATCGAAGTAAGCAGTCGATCGCCGGGAAATGCTAATTCGAGGATTTCGGAAAGATGGCAAACCCGGAAGAATGTATATTTGGAACATGTAATCTGCACGGTATAAGATGAATATAAGATTACAACAATAAAGACATTGATGATTTCCCTCTCATTTGTCTTATTCTATACAAATATATACAAACTTCAAATATGATATATCATGCTCGTATATTTTCGAATTCTGTTTATACGCTGGGCAGGAACAGGAAGTAGACTCAGCGACCATTTCCGGCTCCTCAGAGAGAAGCGAAGTAACTCGGATGAGAGTGGGTCGAGTGGTAGCCCCAGTGGCAGCTCGAGAGGCAGCTCGAGTAGTAGCTCGGAAACACGGCCTGTATCACCCGGTCCTGTGGTTACTACTGCAACAACAACACGTCGTCAGACCACAGACACCACAGCCAGAGTTACTACCATGGCTACCACCATGGAATCAACTCCAGATACTCCCACTAATCCTACAACAGCTACCACCATGGAATCTACAACAGATGCCACCACTAATCCTACCACAGAGGTTACCACGGAACTTACAACGGCTACCACCACTAATCCTACAACAGCTATTACCATGGAACCTACAACAGATATCACCACTAATCCTACAACAGATACCACCACGGAACTTACAACGGCTACCACCACTAATCCTACGACAGCCACTACCATGCAACCTACAACGGCAACCACCACTAATCCTGCAACAGCTACCACCATGGAACCTACAACAAATATCACAACTAATCGTACAACAGCTGCCACCATGGAATCTACAACAGATGCCACCACTAATCCTACCACAGAGGTTACCACGGAACTTACAACGGCTACCACCACTAATCCTACAACAGCTATTACCATGGAACCTACAACAGATATCACAACTAATCGTACAACAGCTACCACCATGGAACCTACAACAAATTCTACCACTAATCCTACAACGGCTACCACGCAAGAACCGACCACAGAGGGTATCACCACTCTACAGGCCACGACCACGGCGCCGATACCGACAACTACGTGCGTCCCTTCGCCCAGGTCTGACGTGCCACTGTGTCGAAATCTCAGCAGCGCCCGCTAGTGGCTGCTTTTCAACTCGGCAGTACTAATGTTGGCCTTGAAACTTATCAGTGAATACTTAGCCCGAACAAGGAGGTTGAAGAGATGGAGTAACAACAGAGCTATTCCCTTTGATCTATGTTCGAAGCCGCCGCTCAAAAACATTTGAAGCATGTACCAAACAGGATCTGCCGCGCCGATACGAAGACAATTGACTCGTGTCTCATTGCATAATCACCAGCCACTTTCAAAATGAAGATACATGTGTATGTCTTTGTGATGGTAATTACTTTTCGCTATCCCTTGTTATAAAAGGTAGGTGGTACAGACACGAGGATGCGCGAACAGAAATTGAGGAAAAATGCTGAAATGAAGACGAAAATTACTCGACTGGGCATACCCGGGCACTAATATGACATATCTATCAATAAAGAATTATACTTGAAGATTATTACATTTCATTTGGGGGAAATTAAGTGGAAAAGTGATTAAACCAGCTTTCCAGGATGGTAAAGTTTTAAACATTTTCACATCATACAGCTCTGATTTACATTTTTGCGCAAATTTCCAAACGGAATTGACTTTTGTTTTACAAGCTTTTTAAAGTGAAATTTCATTTAATTTAATAAATAAATAAGCAAATATGGCCAACATTATGATAACGTTCAAAATGAATCTTCAAATTGCTCAGCAAGACGGCGGCTTGGAATATCGATCATCAAAGGCACAAGTGCACCTGTGGAATTCTTTTGTACATCAATAGAAATCTGACAACTGTTTGAATAATTACAGCCAGTTGGAACTCCATGTTTAAAACCTCCTGGCCCGAATTACGAAGTTCACAGTCACCACTAGTCTGCAACGACCTCTCCAACCACAGCCTTTGTAAAACATGGAATACTCTTCAAGAAGAGCAGTTGAAAACAGACATGCAGGAAGTGGTAATTTACATGTCAATGCTGCATGGTGCTGAAAAGAAAGCAAATCCACCTGTAAATACCAGTCTGCACCTGGTTCATTTATAACACAGTTGTCGTGAAGCCCTTTCTAGGTTTTGCTCCATTCTAATAGAAGGTCCCAAATGATCTTTATCTGCACATATTCAGATTGGAACCGTGAACTGGCTTATACTAGGTGTTAAAAACAATTCCCACTTTTGATCCTTAAATAGTTCGAAAGCTATATATCAGATAACACTGTCACTGATATGAATAAAAGCTGAATAGTGCATAATTTTGTTGGAGGTGATTTGACCATGATAGCATGAATCAGATTAATTAAATCCATGATTAATTTTAGAGTTAAGTTCCAGATTTTGGTCAAATTTGAACTCTCTGTACAAAATTGAACTTTACACAGGAACCATGTGTATGTGGTGAGTGTGTGCTTACACAAAGACCTAAACATAGACATGAATACCACGAATACCACCTTTCAGAGCTCTGCTGACAAGGCTTCTGAACTCTTGCTCCAAGGCACATAAATGCTTTATTTGAATTCATGATAGATTGCCCTGGGCATTGCTAATCTGAATTCATGGTACAGGGTAAAATGCATGCACATGAAAAAAGAGTAAGCACATGTTTTCATGTGCTTCCATACACTACATTTCAGGATGAATAGAAACTAGCGGTGATAGTGGAATTTCTAATGAATATGTAATAGAGCATTCAAACCTTGCCCATTGTTCAGGACCACTGCCTGGGTGTTAACCATTTACTCCCATACACGGTTACAGCTCGTTATTCCGAAGGTTCGTTATTCCGAAGGTTCTTTAGTCCGAAGGTTCGTTATTCGGAAGGTTCGTTAATCCGAAAATGTGATGAGGTTTGTTATTCCGAAGGTTAATTAATCCGAAAATGAAATAAGGTTCGTTATTCTGACGGTTCGTTGATCCGAAAATGAAACAAAGCTCGTTATTCCGAAGGTTCGTTTCGGACCCTATATCACTTCGGATCAACGAACCTTCGGAATAGCGAACCCTATTTCATTTTCGAATTAACGAATCTTCGGAATAACGAACTCTTTTTCATTTTAGGATAAACGAGCCTTCGGAATAGCGAACCCTATTTCATTTTCGGATTAACGAAACTTCGGAATAACGAACCTTCGGAAAAACGCCACAAATGTTCGTATTAACGAACCCTTTTTCATTTTCGGATTAACGAACCTCTAGGTATAGGGAATTGTGTGTTTCGGATTAACGAACCTTCGGAAAAAAGAACCTTCGGAATAACGAACAGCACCCCCATACACACCAATTGACCCATGTTCGAAAAGTTTTGTACAGAGGGTTGAAAATAGAGCAAAATCTGAAACCTAACTTAAAGATAAATGTTGAATTTAATGAAATTGATTTATGCTTTCATTTTTAAATCACCTCCAACAAATTTTTACACTATTGTATTCAGCTATTGCTCATATCAATGTCAGTGTTATCTGGCATAAAGTTTTTGAACTATTAAGGATCAAAAGTAGATTTTTTTTTTTTGTGGTAACACCCAGTACAATCAGTGTCGAAGCTTATCCAAATGCTAGTCACGAAATAAACTTATTCCATTCTTTATCAAAGATATTGAAAGGATCATCTTGGCGAAAATTAAATGAGTCAGAACGCCTAGGCTAATGAACAATGTAATAAAACAAAATGTCTTTATCTATTGCCTTTGTTTCTGTTTTTCTATTTTTGACAGTTATGTGAGTTGGGAGACGAAAGTGAAATTGCTCCGTGTTTGTCAATCAACTCTCCGACACTTTTAGCAGTGAATTGTTGCCGTATGATAATCACTTTACAGTGTGCCGTTCACATTCTGTCACGTCGTCTTCTCCTAACTGATTTTTCTATCAACATTCAAATAAGCATGCGAAACACTTAATCCGACAATTTGAGCTTGAATTCGACAACTGTTACCCAGACCAGCCAGCAGTGTTCTTTAATAGCGTTGATACATCACTTACTCTGACGTGGTTCGTTTCAAAATAGTTATGATTTGATAACGTCATGTGAGACGTTAGAAGATTCCCGAGGCAATATCGACCACCAACAATCTCCTATTTCATAGTTTCGGTACATGTAGGCCTACTTGCTTTCAAAATTGTCTTATTGATTTGAAGAGTTTTATCGCAAAACGAGCTAACTCCATTCTTGTGAGATTTTTGTGATTAAAGCTGCTAAAAACAAAGAAATTAATAAGAAAATACAAGATATTTTCAATCATAACTTCAAGAATAATACTTATTATATCACAAGTGAGATAATACTGGAAAGTTTTAATTTTGCTCTATCTGATGATGGACTTACTTTGAAATGTTTAAAAATGGCGGCTAGCTCATTTGCAATAAAACTTTTCATATACGTCGCGTATTAACTAAGGAGATGATGGGTAGAGGGAAATAGATTGATATAATGATATGCGTGTGTGTGAGTGTGTGTGTGTGTGTGTGTGTGTGTGTGTGTGTGTGTGCGTGCCACAAATTCTTGTCGTATCGAGTACTTCAGGAAAAGTTTAAAAGCTATGATGTCCTTGTTGGCACTTTGATGTGAAGATGTCATGGCAAAGCCGTCTTTGTTACTTAATCACCAGATCATAAATACCGATTATTATGAAACAAACGTGATAATCTTGCAAAGTCGGCAAATTAAACGAATTCATACAAACATCTTGGTATCATAATATTGAAATTCCCTTTTGCTCACATCAAAATGTACAAATGAAATTCACACAAAGCCTTCCCGATTCTCCTTTCTTCTGCATTTGTTAGAAGTTATTTTATTCATGTTTGTTACAAAGGAACATGAACCATCAGAAAGTTCAGTCGCCTTCATCAAGGCCCTAGACCAAGGAAATCCAAATCTAAATGTTTAGGTTTTCCTACGCGACGAAACGAGATAAAGTGGTAAGAATCATTGCCAATACATTGTATTGAGATTAGCTAAATACCCTCACATGACCTACTATTTTAGTGAAGAGCAAACATGGGCGGAAACCCTCCTTTAGTAATACATGTACTAGGCCTATATATGTAACGCAGCTCTCTAGTGGCTGTCTCATAAAACACTCAACATTTTGAGTCTCTGCGGGAAAATCATTTTATCATCTCATTTCATTCTAGAGAAAAAATGGGGAAAAGATAGAAATAGAAAGAGAGAGAGAGAGAGAGAGAGGAGAAAGAAAGAGACAGATGCTGGTGCGATACAGCTTTCAAAACATCGTTATCACGAATTGTCGTTATACCGTGTGTCCCCAAAAAATTACAACGGGACCCTCCACAATGATAAGTTTAAAAATAGTGAATCAATCCAGATACAATTCCAGGGTATGAAACTCATTGCCCACATCTTACAGAAAACCCCATTCGATTTGCTTTAGTGGTCAAAGAGAAATAAGGGATTTTGTAGAGCATGTCAGGAATCTCTTCCCTCCAAGTTCTCTCTATTGTGTTCACACACAAGAGCATTCAAGTGCTAAACTTGGAAGAATCAGACTCATGACATGCTTTACAACAATCCACATTTCTCTGTGACCGCTTAACCAAATTGAATGGGGTTTTCCGCGAAATAGAGCTAAGATGATATGTTTAAGACCCTGAAGTAGCATTTAGACAATTTAATCATAGTGGGTGTTATCAATGCGAAAATCTGATTGTAATTTTTGTGGGACATACTGTATTGTGTAGCCACAGACTTCTGGCCAACATAAACATAGAATCAACTTTGATTTGTTTAATGTTGAATCTTTTAACTTTCAACAAAAATAGCATATTCTTAAAGGGGAATTCCGGTCCAGATGAAAGTAAGTCTGAAAACAAAGAGTAAAATTTTACAAGGACAACAATGAAAAGTTGGTCAAAATCGGATTAAGAATTAGAAAGTAATGAAATTGAAAGGATTCATTTATTTTTGCAAACCAGTTTTCGAACACTTTTTGATATATGAATATGTAAATGAGTAAGCTGATGATGTCATCTCACAAATATCAGAAATTTAATTTTTCTGCTACGAGAGTGTAAATATGTAATGTTATTCATGATTGAACAACTTCAGAATAATTATTTTTCAAATATATCAGGATTCTGAGATAATGGCATTTGAAAAAAAATGGAATTTTCAAATTGTATGTGCAAACTCTATGGCAAGTTATGAGGGGATGGCATCATCAATTCAGTATTTGCATATTCATATCGACTGTTCAAGAACTCTTTAGTGAAAATTAATGAAATCTCATAATTCAATAACTTTCTTTATTTCAATCCATCAAATTTTCATTGGTTTCCTTAGAAAATTTTACTCTTTCTTTTCAGACTAACTTTCTACTAGCCTGGATTTCTATTCAACAATAAATTCGTTTTCACACATAGAACACTGGTTGTGGCACCCAGGACAGAACTACATATTTCACAAAGAGAGTTTAGTACGTGTTTACCGTTGGCAGAATTAGTGCTTTATGGCATAATATTTCAATAAAGAAATTAATAACCTTACTTTTACATAGACAATCTTAATCTTGTATAATGTAACATTTCAATGTAGGACATTAATGATGTAAATTCCTAGGAGTTTTGATGAAAGTGACTAACAAAACACGTGGCATAGATCTCGCTGGAAACAAACAAAACAAAACAAACCGAAAGAGCTACCCTGTTGAAATAAAACGGAAATGCATGTATTAATAATAATGATTCTTTGATCAGAAGTAAAATCGTCCTTGTTCATATTGAAGGCAAATATGTCTCAAATATGCCATTATGTCTCAAATTAATACTGAGTGGATCCCGTATGTATATGATTAAAAGCAATCCCAGATAGTGGGTCCCTCCATTTTTCGAATTATCCACAATGTCTACTTACTTTAAATCACTTGAGTTTTATGATAATGTGTAATTATTGCAAGGTGCTACAATAATTTATTGTATATTCTTTTCATCCTACATAGTTTTACGCACCTGATTTTCTGTTACCAAAAAAGAAGTGATGTTTATATGTTCTTGTCGAAAATGAAATAAAATATTGAATTGAATTGACTAGTGGTTTCTGAGAAACAGAAAGAGACAATGCACAGCTATGTGTTAGGATCAAAGTTAGAGTACATTAGGCATAACAACCCCAAGTCCGCATCGAGATTTTATAGCATCGATCTCAATACTCCAATCTTCACAAACCTCAGTCAGAAGAACTATTCGACTGGCTATACCACAATGAAACAATTATTTTTATATGTCTTATAACGTGAATAATAACGTTAGGACAACTGTCAGTTTTTATTGAAACACGAATTAAACGATTTTTTTTTCTCCGCGCGAACTCCGAACAAAATTATGCAAGTTATAATGAGTGCATTTGAAGTTTGAGCTTAAAAGTGTCTTTATTTTAGTCAGAGTACACTATGGCATGTTTAATGATAGCACAAGGTGCTGTATGGAAGAGTTGAAATAGACTTATAGCGCCTAAAAAGGTTTGTGTCGCCTAAATCCTCCACACGGAATGATGCCAGTATGATAACCTGGGCAATGTGATGCGATGCTGATGTGCAGCTCTCTGCGATGACGGAAGGTGGGGAATTGACCGTGACGTCTGATTTGGGTAATATCGAGATTTGGTCACAAAACTTAACAAATTATTGTTTTTGAAAATAGTATGTATATCATGGAGCACGATGATTTCTTTTTTTCTGTCACTCGTATTGTTAGAAGCACGAATGGCGTTTTGAGACCTCGGGTAGAAAATGAAGGTAGTGAAGCGGGCTTTCTCTGGGCGGGGTCTTTCAGGACTGTGTGCTTTCGATACGATGGAATTCCTGAAACCCGCTTGGTTCCGTTTTCTGTAGAAGGGAAAGTCATATTGACATTGACATTGACATAGAATAAGAATTAATTATATGCGGAATCAAGAATTACGTGAAATCCATTATCATAGGCTATTAAAAAAGTGAAAAAAAAAAACACACACACACAAAAAAAAAACACCTGTCATAGTTACCACAAAGGATTTTTCCCCTATACCAGGCAACGATACTCTATCGTGAATGGTGTGGAGGGCTTTATACGGTAGCTCACCACATGCCACATAACTCCTGAATTAAAAGTTTCGTCTGTAACTCACCGCATTGTCGAAAATTCAATGGGATAAAGATGAAATTGAGTTGCATTGTTCCATTTGTTTTCAGCGTACATAAATTGCCATAATCCTTCCGATCGAATCACTTTGTGAAATATCACAGCTCAGAAATCACCAAGCCGTCGACTCATAGTCGAGACAGCTATCTACTTAACGAAGGTATGTAAGGATTTTATTCTAATAAAGAGTGATATTTAAAATGTTAGAATTTGTTAGTGAGAATTTGGAATAGCGATTGTTATAAACCTTGTGAAATAGCATGCATCCGTCCGTGGCTCATTTAATGATTGAGTCATTAATTAATATTGATTGCACAGATACTTGAGAAATTCATCTTTTTAAAGATAATCGTCAGTAGCATGACACATCATCAAAGGGCAAGCGTTGCTAGGTAACACTGAGTCTGCTGTGAACAACAACAACAAGCTGTTTCTTATTGATAACATTCATTATTTTTTATACCAAAAGTAAGATTGAAAGCTGTTCTTGATGTACACATAATAGTAACGTCTTCAAAAAAACCTTTGGGAAAAGCAATGTAGCACGGACTCAAACTCCAGTAGTCTTGTTTTTTCTAGTCAAACGATTCAAATGAATAAGATGAAGCTAACCATCTTTATGTTTTAGCTACATTAATGATGTGCATTTATATGAATGGGATATTTGCTTCAGATGAAGCTGTCCGCCATGCCATTTCTTGTCCTCCTGGGTCTTTGTGTCCTCCACGCCGTAACGATGGTTGAGGGTAAGTCTTTGTCAACTTTATTTGCAGACTTAAGTAATTTTACATCAGTCATATTTAACTGTCCTAATCATCTGACATCTTCCATGCTATTTAGTTGTCACAAATTTCAATGCCCTTGGCGTTGTATTTTGTGTCTCGCTGTCACGTCTGTATGCAGAGTGCATATTATGATATGTGACCGTGCACCTCAAAACGAACATAAAGTCGCACACACTGATTTTATGTGAGGACTGAAAATAAGTGAAATGGGTCAACCTAGCCGAACTTGACTTTTTCATATTTTCTGAAAGAGCGGGTCTTCTTTTATATTATGCTGACATTTGGTATCATAAAACGGGCAGGAAAGTGTGTTTTTTTAGCAGTTTATCTCGAACATTTTTGGTAGAATGGTGTGATTAGGTGTGTCTTTAGAATCTTTTTTTCATTTCTGAAAAACCCTGTCCACACTCTTCACTTTCAACTCTAATAACTTTTGAAAGGATAGTGCTACTGCTTTTAAAGTTGGCATTAATTATGGACAGAATGTGTTAATGAGGCATGCTTAATTTCACTTTAATCTGATAATCCCTTCATTGTTGTTACTCTGGTGGTTTACTTCCTGTTTTTTGTCCCATTCATCGCACAGCCAGCACGGTTTGGTAAAGATGAAGCGCTTGAATAGACACTGTACTTCAGAGCCTTTTTTCTCCGTTCACACTTTTCCTGAGTTTGTGCTTTCTTTCCAATATTTAGATAGGTTAGGAGAGTCCATTTGATTTGATTTATACATCATTTTAAAGCTTAAAGTCTGCTCTTACAGAATATGGTCTTAACTAAAAATTCATGTCTGGCGACTTTTTGTTTGTTTTGAGGTGCAGAGTCACATATTCTCTTTGTGGAAACATGATCGAGGTGAGCAGACGATCGCCTGGGAACGGGAAATCAAGAATGATTTCGGCAAGGAGGCAATACGGGAAGAAAATTCTGTTTCAAGTATGGAATCTGCATGATATTTTAAAGATAACCATAAGATTTAAGGTGTAATTTTATTGCGACAAAAATGAATTTAACTATTTCATTCTGATCTGTCTTATTCTGTGCAAATATGAACTACTAAGCTCCTATATATTATGATATAAAAGGCCTACAATTGTTCTATTCTTAAATTCTGTATATGCGCGGGACAGGAAGGAGAAGTAAACTTGGTGACAATTTCTGGCTCCTTAGGGAGAGGCGAAGTAACTGGGATGAGAGTAGCTCGGATAGCAGCTCGTCCGAGGAAACACGGCCTGTACCACCCCGTACCACTGCAACAACAGCTCGTCAGACCACAGCCACCACATCCAGAGTTACTACCACCACTAATCCTTCAACAGCTACCACCATGGGACCTTCAACAGACATCACCACTAATCCTACAACAGATACCACCACGGAACCTACAACGGCAACCACCACCAATCCTACAACAGCCACTACCATGGAATCTACCACGGCAACCACCACCAATCCTACAACAGCCACTACCATGGAATCTACCACGGCAACCACCACCAATCCTACAACAGCTACCACCACGGAACCTACAACGGCAACCACCACCAATCCTACAACAGCTACCACCACGGAACCTACAACGGCAACCACCACCAATCCTACAACAGCCACTACCATGGAATCTACAACGGCAACCACCACCAATCCTACAACAGCTACCACCACGGAACCTACAACGGCAACCACCACCAATCCTACAACAGCTACCACCACGGAACCTACAACGGCAACCACCACCAATCCTACAACAGCTACCACGCAAGAACTGACCACAGAGGGTACCACTCCACAGACCACGCTAGCCAATGCTGGCAACTTCGTGTGTCGTGGTGGGCAGGTCAGCTGTGAGTGTATTTTTAAAAATCTCAGCAGCGCCCGTTATATAGTGGTTGTATTTGAACTTGCCAGTACTGAATTTGGCCTTGAAACTTATTCAGTGTATTTAGCGCGAAAATTAAGGAGTATGAAGGAATACAATTGACATCAGTGCTGCGGTTTGTCCACATTCTGGTCATAAAATACACTTTTTTGAACATCCCTTTTTCTTCTTAAAAAAAAGATATTGAAAGAATGATAAGACTATTTTGGCGAAAGTTGTATACGCCTGCATGCACGCCTAGACTATACTGTATAAAATTATGACCGATGTAATAACACAAAAATTTCTGATCTATTGCCTTTGTTTCTGTTTTTGTATTTTGTCTGTTGTGTCAGCTGGGAGACGAAAGAGAAATAGGTCTGTTCGTGTCAATCAACAGTCTGATCCTTTTTTAGCAGTGAACTGGTGTCATAATATGATTAAACTTTACAGTGTGCCGTTCACGTTCTGTCGGGTCGTCTTCTCCGAATTGATTTTTCTACCAACATACAAACAAGCATGCTAAACCAACAAATCAAGTTTGAATTAACAACCGATACCCAGACCAGCAGGGTTATTTAGCATTGATACTTCACTTACTCTGACGTGGTTCGTTTCAAAATAGTTATGATTTGATAACGTCATGTGAGACATTAGAAGATTCCCGAGACAGTATCTCGTCTACAATCGATCTCCCATCTCAGAATTTGGGTACTTGAATCCACATCAATCGTCTTATGAGTGTAATGTCGCGTATCACCTGTAGGATATGAATAGAGGGAAATAAATTGGTATAAAGCGACTGGTGTTTGTTTGTGTGTGTGTGTGTGTGTGTGTGTGTGTGTGTAAGCCGTAAAGTATTGTCTGCATGGTAACGGATTGGATTTAGGAGGTGGGGAAGGGGACATGACTGTGAGCATTGATGACTTTTGTCGTTATGAATATAGTTGTCAAGGTGTCGGGTATAAGGGCGGCTATAGGGAAGTTGCTGGGGATGGATGCGTTAGTTTCAGAAACATCCATTCATTGTGAATTTGCTGTGCTATTTTCATTCTGTTTGTTAGCATGAAAAATAAAGCGTATGTATCAACCATGATCTTTGTTAATTTGTATTTTCTTAAGTGCGAAAATATTACTAAAGGAACTAGTGTTGTTAAGTTGTACAATAATTCAACAAAGAATGCTGTCTTTGGTACCACTGAATGAGGTGAATAGACATCATCGAAATAAGTATCGAGTGCTTCATGGAAAGGTAAGATAATAATGATAATAATAATATTAATAACAATAATAATAATAATAATGATAATTATAATAATAATAATGATAATAATAACAATAATATTATTATTATTATCATTACATGTATTATTATTATTATTATTATTATTATTATTATTATTATTACATGTATTATTATCATCATTATTATCATTACATTAAAATAGCTTGGGCTTAACAGGGTTAAACTCGCGCATCCAATCCTCACCCGTCCACTCTGTCCTGTGCATCATTTGTATATTATCCTCTTGTTCTGTAGGAACATCAACCTTCAGAAAGTTCAGTCGCATTTGTAGTGGCCCTAGACGAAGGAAGTCCAAATTTAAATGTTTAGGTTTCCCACGCAACCAGACGAGACTAAATGGTGAGAGCCAATGCCAATATTGAGGTTAGCTGAATGCCTATCGCGGGCCCTATTACTTCAATGACGTGCACTCATAGCCAGAAATGTATAATATCATATATCGCTATATATATATATATATATATATATATATATATCGTCGCTGGGGCGACAAGACCTCATATCTACGAAATGTCAAATGTTCAGGAGAGCCAAAAAACATGGCGGCCAAAGCATTGTGGCGAATGGGATAGCCTTTCCTTTGACACTCCATGGTGGCTTCATTTTTGGAGTAAGGCAGTTGGGATTTGGACAGGACATCACTTAACCCATTATTTAACCATTAATCCAAAAAAAGTCATTTTCACCAAATTTGCAGATACAAGGTCTTGTCACCCCAGCGACGATATATATATGGGCCGTGACGCGAGAAAAGGGCCCTTAGGCCTTAAAATACCGAAAATGAGTTCTCACTGACAAGTTGTAGAATGAATTCTGACGAATTTAGATGTGCAAACCGTTTTTGAAATTCCACTTCTAAGTGCCCCAAATATTACATTAAAAAATACGTGTTTTTGGCCAATCCTGCCACTTTGTGATTCGTGTACGCATCGCGCGCGCGTGTGTCACCGAAGGGCGGGCAAGAACGTGTCCCTGACTGGCCCTTCTCTATCACTGAGGGTTTTTAACCCGGTAACCACCAGAGTCGGTTTTTTTTTTTCCTAATGTCTTATTAGGGATAACAAGATGTTTTATCCAAATGTAACTCTGAAATAATCGTTGCCATGACAACCATGGCATACAAGCAGTTTATCATAATTTGGGCGTAAGGATTAGAACTCTCAGTTTGAAACATGCGATAAGATTTGAGTTTCGCGGGATATGATAGCGGTATCGTGTACTTTGAGTATCTGATTTATAGAGGTGGTGTGTTGTATGTTTGTGGTGTGTCTGTGAGTGTGTTTGGGCCAATTTGTCTATCTGTCTTTTTTTCATACTTTTTTGTGTGCTTGTGTGAGGACATACTTTGGAATGTGTGATTCAGTGGTTTTGTTTGTGTTTTCTTATGCGCGTTTGTCTGTGTCTCGAGTATGTGTATGTAACGAGTAGTAAGAATTAATCTAAGGTTTTCATAATGTTTTTTGTAATTTACGTCAGTGGTGACGTAAACAATGTTTGTAGAGTGAATGTGCTGGACGGTATGTTTAACCGTGGGTTCCCCTGTATATGAAAGTGGTTAAATACCAATTTTTGTATGTAGAGATTTTATGCATCTATGTTGGTAAAGAGTGGCTGTGTTTTGTAAGGCTGAAATAATAAGAGTATAGGTATACATCCATGCTCACGGCTTATTGATACCAATAATAAATTTTTGCCCCCCCCCCCAAAAAAAAAAAAAAAAAAAGAAGAAGAAGAAGAAGAAGAAGAAAACATCTAAAATGTAGCAAAAGGTGCTTATTTAATTTGGAATTGCTGATGTTACCTTGTTTTTCTACCCTTCCGGCTTTTACATAGTGTACATGACAAGAGCATAATATCATTCTGTCAATTTTAACACTTCAGTTTCACATATCTTGCGCATACAATGAGAATGTTCAACACACATAATGCACATACGTTATACACAAAAAAAAACCACACACACACATGCTTACATTTACATATGATATATGCACTATGAAAACAAAACTGCAGCATACATGTTCACACTTGCATTCCTCATCAATATCAATACATAATATCAATTCTTATTATAACAATCAAGTCAAGAAGCTCGTGTAGGCACATGACAAGCCATGTGGAATTTATTCGAAAAAGAATCTATTGCACTTTCAACATTTTCATCTCTCTCAATACTACCTTAAAAGAAACCCAAATCTATCCAAAACAATACACATGCAGGCTACATATGTATTGTATGGGACTGAAGAAAGAAAGATACAATCTCAACACAGACAGATGCAGGATTACATAGGTGCACATATAAAATTTCGTAAATAAAATAATGGAATACAGCTATATTGATAGTCTGTTTCACTGCTAAACAAAATACTGAGGTAGGTATATTATATCACTGATCCTGGAAATATTAAGAAATGTCAAATGAAACTGTTATGTGTGTCATTTTTTTTTCACATACACAAACAGAAAGAAAATACCCTGAAATTCCTTTCAAAAAATCATAAAATATAGACACAAAACAAACTTTCTCCATGCAAAAGTTCCAGTGATTCTTGTTCAAAGAGAGTTTTGTTTGTTTCCATGTTTCGCATAACCTGATGACACTACTCTCATGATATTGATATCAGCTCAAGTTGATTACACGTGAAGATATCCTTCCTTTTTGTTTCATGTTTCTGAAATTATCCATAGAAGCAGAAAAGCAAAACAAGAAGAGGCATTGACAATATCAATTACTTCAAGGGGAATCGATGTACAGCTGATAACCTGAGCACATGATATAACTCTCTTGTTCTCACAACTAATTACTACATAATTACAATACCAGAAACGGGATGTTACACCGATATCATTCAAAGCCTTTCAGTGCAGGAGTTCACTAAATTTGAGCATGTTCTGTAGAAGTACACTAGTAATAATTAAAGCAGTACTACAGTGGAAGTGAAGAGGACGTGTTATGCTCGTATCTTCATTTGACAAGAGATCTGTAAGAAGTGCTTCAATTGTATGTTCATAACATTGGAAAGAAGAGACTGAAAATCTACTCAGAAACTGGATGCCTTCACTGTTTCAGACCACATTCTGTCAATGCGGGAACTTACTAAAACAGAACATGATCTGTATATCATGGGAAAGCTGACAGTGAAAGAATCAATCTGTGCTACAATGGAAGTGAAAAGAAAGCGGTATGCTTATAACTTCAATGGACAAGAGATCTGTAAGAAGTGCTTCTTGTATGTTCATAACATTGGGGAGAAGCGACTTAGGAATCTAATGAAGCATGTAGTAACAGAAGGCATTGCACCAAGGAGCCATGGAAACACTGGACGAAAACCAAAGCATGCCTTGACATTTGATGAGATGTAAAAAAAAAATGTAAACCTCATACTTGAATATGCATGGAATTACATATCCATAAAGCAGCTTCCATTGACGTCACTACCACCCATCAGGTGCCAGCTAACGTCACAAAGGAGGAACTTTTTAAAGCTTTGGGTGCCTTTTTGATTTATTTCATATCTACAGATTTGTGTTTGAGATTTGTACAAATTTGACCAATTGACACAGAAAGGTTTAATCTGAAGTAGGTCATCACCATGTACAACTCACATGCTCAAGGACGCATGGAAAGCAGTTTGGCCTGACATTCAGGTTTCGAAACCAAAGCATGATGTCTGAAATGAGTTTACGATTGACAGCTAGGAAAGAAGTGGGATATGCTAAAGGAGAAGAGGAAATTCTAGCCCTCACTGAGTCACTGACACAACACATCAACAGATCAAAAGAAGGCAGAGAATGTTATGTATGCATGCAAGATGCACAGCTTGAGAAAGAGCTGTAATTAGATTCAGCGCCTAGATGTTAATTTCCCCAGAACTGAACATAGTCCCACTATAATAGCTGTTCATTAAATACATCTGACTTTGCGCAAAACATTGTCATCCCACACCATTGACAACAGATGGGACGACTATTATTTCTAGGGTGCATGGAAATATGTCTGTCCCATGATCAAGTCTCTAGGTCAAAGAGCAATACATTGTATCTGCTAAAAATTGAAAAAGAAAGAACAAACATGATAAGTAGTCGAATGGCTGAGAATGGCACTATGTAGTTCCATGGTCCATGGTAGTTCCATCGCGAGGTCTCAGTCTGTGGGGCTCGGGGCAGGTGACATCTCTGCAAGCTGGCCTGACGAACGGTCTGATGTGCTTGTAGAGATAATGCTCTCTGCTGAGTGTTAGACCAGCAGGCATCAGCCTGGTTGGGTCCATGCTCTTTGGTGGAGCCACTCCCCTCTTGAGTAAACAGACTGCTTTTTCTTCATCCCCAAGGCGTTCCCTCACATGAACAATTCCTGGATGATCGTGGTGGAAACGGAAGTAGGAAAACTTGCGGATTCCGGATAGTTTTCTGTAGTACTTGGACAGGTACGCTTTCCATCCATGCCATTTCCAGCCTCGACCAGCATCATACAGGATGGCAGAGTTTGCACAAGATGATTTGTCCACCAAGGATGCTAATTCCTCCAGGCTGTCACAGTCAGACCTACAAATTATGAATAATTATTTTGAACGTTAATGATACACTATCACTTGTAAGGTTAAAGGGCATACAGTACAATCAATCTTTCCTTAAAAGAAAATAAAGACTAAGCATGCTATATATGAAACAGATTTAGATTTGAAATGTAAACTCAAGCAATATATTCCACACCTCAGCAGCCGGTGTTGATACATTTTAATGTAAAGCATACTGGAATAATATCCAAATGTATTTCTATTTCTCTAAGAACACCAAGTTATGTTTTGTAATTTGGTTACAAGATGTACTCATAATAAATAAAAGGAATCGATCATACAATCAGAAATGCAAATGAACTTCTACAATCTAAATCATATTTAGTGTCTACTAATACATGTACAGTCATAAAGTTCATACTAACTCTAAAATTCTAATATCATTAAACCAAAAAATGTATTCAGTTGACAAAAAACACAATACAAACCTGCGATACAGTTGCTTGATCCTGCCAAATCCTCCATCCACCAGACACCTGGTATGCCCTCTCTCCATTTGACAGTACTCCAGTTCTGTGTGGAGGCCCAGAGTTGTGCGCAGGCTCAAGTATGCTAGCACAGCCAAGTTTTTATTCTGTCCTGAAATAGTAAAGAAGAATGTTTATTATGATCAATTTGGGTATATAATTATTTAGTTTAAAATTATGTTTCACATAGGATCTTCAAAGCAAAATAATAGTCATGATGTCAACAAAACATGTGGAATTGTATACAGTGTACTGTTCTCCCATTTCAGACAGTAGGGCCTAGTTATCAATCTATTAGCAATGATTTTTGTAACCACTGTTATCAACATTGGGGAAATGATACATAATTGTTCTCACTAACCAGATATATGGAGGATAAACAAAAACAAAACAACTTTCTTTTACTAGAACTCCATCATTCGAATGAAAGCTGTGGAATATCTCTAACTGATAATTAAAATCAGTGGGCACCCACAAAACTAAAAACGCATGTTGTGAAATAGTATTTATTTCAGATCTACAACTTTGTATTATGTAGCTTTGTTCATGTGTAGTGTAAGTATTATTGCATTTGAGTCCTGTCTGCATGATTCCACCATGTGATTTCAAAAACATAGACTGGAGAATTTAAAGCCTAAGATCCGATTGCAGTTGACCTTATAAAATCTTCATAAAAAAGTCTTCTGAATTTTCTATTTCTGCATTGCTTTGTTGTGAATGAATCTATCATATCTGCACTGTACTTAACATAAAATACTGCTTTTATATTAACCTGGGCAGTTGTCAGCATGCAATTTTGCAGACTGTTCTCCACTGCAGCTGTGCTGGCTGAACACCGAGTGTAACATGGAGATCACCGAGTCTGGTCCATAGCTTCCACTGCCGTCTGGCCCAATGGTCTCATGCTCATCGATGAGAAAGTTGAGCTGCTTTCTCTCCCCTTCGATGGCAACGCCGAAAATCTGTATTTTGCGAGGTATCAAGAAGTACAGTGGTCCCATCTGTCGAGAGTGGTGTGGGATGGTGACGTTTTGCGCGTAGTCAAATGTATAATGAACTGCTGTGAGTGGGACTGAGTTCGGTTCAGGAGGGAATATGGGTGCTGAATCTGATGTAAGCTCTGTCTCGAGTTGGGCGTCTTGAATACATTTATTATAGTATTCTCTGCCTTCTTTTGATCTGTTGATGTGTTGTGTCAGCGACTCGGTGAGAGCTAGTGTTTCATCTTCTCCTCCAGCATAAGACACTGCTTTCCTGCGAATTTCACACTCATGGCAGACATCACTCCTTGGTTTGGAAATCTGTATGTGGGGGCAGACTGCTTTCCATGTGTCTTTGAAGCACGTGAATTGCACATGATGGTGACTTGCTTCAGAACAAGCAGTCTTGTATAGTTTAAAAAGTCCCTCCTGAGTGAGGTTAGCTGGCAAAATTATTGGTGGGTGGTTGTCACGTCCACGAGGAGCTGCTGGCTGAGGTAGGCCATTTTCCTGGCATACTCTACAATGAAGTTCACAATGTGGGTTGCTGCATCAAATGTCAGGGCATGCTTTGGTTTTCGTCCAGTGTTTCCATGGCTCCTTGGTGCAATACCTTCTGTTGCTACATGCTTCATTAGATTCTTAAGTCGCTTCTCCCCAATGTTATGAACATACAAGAAGCACTTCTTACAGATCTCTTGTCCATTGAAGTTATAAGCATACCGCTTTCTTTTTCACTTCCATTGTAGCACAGATTGATTCTTTCACTGTCAGCTTTCCCATGATATACAGATCATGTTCTGTTTTAGGTTAGTTCCCGCATTGACAGAATGTGGTCAAAAACAGTGGAGGCATCCAGTTTCTGGTAGTGATTGGTCCCAGAACACCCACAGCCAGTGGTCATCTTCCTTCTAATTTCATTCTTCAGTTCATCCTGTGTTGAAGCTTGTGAGCAAAAGTCAACTTCAATCTACAGTTTCTGGATCAATTCCTGCATCCACTTCCTGCTGGGATGAAATAAAAGCTGTGACCTCATCGAAGACATTAAACTCACTGGTGTCATCTTCCTCCTCCTCTCCTTCAAACTCTTCTTCTATGTTGCTCTCAGATGCCAGCGGTGTCCTGTAGTGAGCATGATGATGATGTGGGAATTCCTCGACAAAAAATTCCTTGAGAACGTCATAAGCATCCTGTAAAATAAAAGTAAAGGATAAAAGTAAATACTTTGATTTAGATATCTAAAATCAGTTGCATCAATTCCATAATGTCAGTGATTCATGGGAATATTGCATTCACTATTAAGATAATGTTGAAATAGTAATCGTAGGATATATACAGGGCTGCCAACATTGGAAACTAGTGGAGAGTGAGACTCACATAGGCCAATGCCCATAATTTAGGAGTCAAAATGAGTGAGATCAATACAAATGCATGCAAATAAAATAAAGTTTTAGAGTGAGAAAGGACCAAAATGACTGAGTCTCACTCTCAATGAGTGAGAGTTGGCAGCCCTGAATAGCTTCTACTATCATTCAACAACATTGGACTATAATAGCTACCCTTCAGTACACAGAATATCAGGGCTGCCAACTCTCACTTATTGAGAGTGAGGACTCAATCATTTTGGTCCTTTCTCACTCTAAAACTTTATTTCAGTTGCATGCATTTCTACTGATCTCACTCATTTTGACTCCTAAATTATGGCATTGGCCTATGGGAGTCTCACTATCAACTAGTTTCCAATGTTGGCAGCCCTGGAATATACATTGTATCATGCAACATCACTTTACTAGACTACCATACGAGAACTAATGACGTAACGTTAGTTATGTGTAAACTTGGCCACTTGTAATGAGGGCGCCAGTGGCGAGTTTACCCGTTAGACCAACTTTACCCATTACGGCCTAGGCCTACGAGCCAGTAGCAGTACTCAACACATTTAACACACAGTAGAATTTAGATAGGCCTACAGCACTGAACATTAAACAAATGTAGACACTGCAGTTTCAAGAAGTCCATGTTACATAACTGTCATAACTGTATAGACCCTATAACGTTAGTCCTAGACACTAAAAAGGTACTAGACTAGCCGTGTCCAAATTTTGATATTAAGAGTTTTTCATCCAAAATAGAAATAAACAATTTTCTGCATTCAACAAAGACGCCTGGCCATAAACAGCAATGGCCTACGAGTATGAATAAGGCTACTGGATGAGTACCGGTACCAGGTACTAATTTTAGCATTTATAGTATAGTATTTAAGACTAGGGTCTATACTATATAGTAGTATCTGCTTTACTTTTGCAACAAGGCTCAACCACATTGTCAAAAAATAGACTTGTTAATGTTAGGCCTCGTCAATCTAGAAGAAACCCTACGTGCACATGCATATGAAACTCAAAGACCCTGAAATTATCTTCACTGCTGAAACACATGATTGCCAATGGCAATGTCGGCTTGAAAATGTTTTACTGTAATAGTTAACTGTGTTAATTCAATCGTTGATGGAAAAGGGGGTTTGTTAGAATACGGTACAATTAACAAGTTACTAATTCACGTCGTCGACATACAGTTAGGCCTACGCATCGTTAGACAAAATTTGGTAGAACGGGGTCTCCAAAATCCAAGCCAATGTAGGACTAGGTTCTAGAACTTTAAAAATGGATGATGGATTTGAACACAGATAAGTGTAAGGTTTTGACAATATCCAGGAAAAGAAGTAAGGTGCAACACGTGTATCATCTAAATAACGTCCCTCTTGAATCTGTTGAATCCGTGAGGTACTTGGGTGTAACCATCACTTCTGATTTGAACTTGTTGAAGTGGACCCAACACTGCAGTACTACTGCAGTACCAGCACTGCAGTAACAATACTGTCAATAAAGCAAATTACGTGCTTGCATTTCTAAAACGCAATCTTCGCATAAAATCTTCTGATGTTAAAGCCAAAGCTTACAAAACTTTGGTTTGACCAATTGCTGATTATGCTTCCCACAGTTTGGGGACCCATCTACCAAGAACCTAATCCACCAAGTGGAAATGGTCCCAGAGAAGAGCTGGACGATTCACTTTAAATCGCTACCATAACACCAGTGTCACCAAAATGCTACAAGAACTTGATTGGACCACTATGAACAGCGCAGAGAAAATGACAGGCTAATTATGATGTACAAAATATACAATAATCTTACTCCTCTTTCAGCACAGGACTATAATATTATCAAACAGAGCCTCGCAACCACACTCCTATCAGGTACTATTCGAGAACTGAATCGCATCGCCATTCGTTCTTCCCAAGAACTGTAAGGAACTGGAATTCCCTGTCGTCAGAAATTGTTTCAGCGCCATCTGTGGGATCATTTCGAAACCGTCTAACGGTTGATCGCAGTGGCTAGTTATTTTCGTCAAATTTTCTATGTGCTTGTAAACATCTGTAAATAAATTGTATTATAATGTAAATAGCACCAGTCTGCAAGAATCTTTAGTCTATTGAAGGAGGCAGACTTAATCAGAAGAAGAAGAAGAAGAACGTTAGTTGTTAGCTGTGAGAAAAAAAAAAATAACGGTCCACAGATCCCAATGTCAAGGCTATGATAACAACAAAGTGAAAGATTGGGACTGTGCTCAGCACAGTCCAGATTAAATAGCAAGAAAAACTATTGTGTTCGGTGTGTGTTCTTACCTCTTCATCCATGATTTTCGACACAAATCGTTCTATAGGCAGTGAATAAATGCAGTTCCCTCAGAAAAAGACAGGTTCAATACAAGTTGACCCCAACGTAGCAATCGATCCGAGCTCGTCTAACAAAAGTTTAGCAATCACAGTTTTCGTTTTGCACAAAACGCATGTTGCACACTCACTGTACTCTTCTTGATTTGCGCGTTTTCTTTGTCAAACTTCCGCGCCGTTTTCTGGCGTTTGTGCGCGTCAGGGCTAAGGGCCCTTTTCTCGCGTCACGGCCCATATGTGTATATATGTACATATATATGTATATATATAAGTATATATATAATATATATACATGTATATATATATATATATATATATATATAACTATTATATAAATAGTGCATGCTCTATGATGCACTATACTGGATTAGAGAACGACAAATACATATTTGGAGTTCTATAGTCCAGTACTGGTGCATCAATAGAACATGCACTAATTATTATAGTAAATAGGTCCCTCGATCTACATGTATTTCCGTAGGTCTAGGCCCTAATTTAGATCTAACAAGACTCACCGGAGGGGACCGCCGCCGCGGCACTGCACTTGTTACACGCAGAGTTAACAACCGCAACCTACCGTACGTAGTTTACGTGCAAACTGTACACAGCGTGCGACGCTAAGCTAGTACAGCCGTGTATGCGTATTGCACATCACAGAGCAGACTCGGTTATAAACTCCTACATTCTGCGTCCAGGCGGCTGTACGCGCGCATGACGTTGAAATGCTTGGCCTTGCTTACTACGTCCATCGGCCGCCTAGCTCCCTAGGCATTGCGCGAATCTCTTCGTACATAAAGCGTAGGCACGCACTGTAATCGTTCGGTATAGTGGCACGGTCGTGCCACTATACCGGAATTTTTGCACAATCACGTGATACTATCCAACCAATCACAACGCAAATTTCACTCTACCTATTTACTATTATACAAATGATGCACAGGATAGAGTGCGTTAGGGTTCGCCTCGTGCATGTTTCACAATTGTAAATACCCTCGAGTGCACTACGCCTACACTAACGCCACGAAATAATCCTGTGCATCATTTGTTTTATAAAATGGGTCGAAAATTCGAAAACTAACATCATTTTTCAGCGTTTTTCACGTACCTTTGTGGGTCAAGACGTCCGAAGATGTTCGTCCCTAACTTTTACGCACGTCGCACTCGCGGAAGTCCCGCACATACAGTATAAGTATAATGGGGGGTTGGGTTTCCGGACACCCGCATGAAAACTTACTTATTTTGCATAGAATATGCACCCTTTACCTTAAAGACTTGATATAGACTCCTCATATAGGCCTACTAGACAACATACTCTGAAAACGGCGTGAGAATTAACCTGCTAAATCGTTGGATTTGCTCTTCAAAGTGACTCCATGTACGCGTCCGGTCCCATAACGCTTGGTCTACTGTACTGTACAAAGTGTACGTATAGTACAGTATACGTACGTACGTACGCCACATATGTTATGCACAAGGGAAGACAGGCCGGCCGGCCGGCAGCCCGAACTAGAAGTTGTTTACAGGATTGACAGCGCGTACGCGTATGCATGCAATTCATCAAAGGAGCCGCCGCGCGCACAGACGATCGGCAATCTACCATAGGATTACAGGCAGTGCAGTTGTACTGAAGTAAAGGAAGGAGGTGTGTCTCATTTCAGCGCTTCCTATTGGCTACATTCTTGAACCCATTTTATAAATATGTATATCATGTTCGGCGTATAATAGACAGGGCGTGTCTCTGGTCTCCTTTAGTGTGACGCAGTTTCCAATTCAAAGGAGAAATATCAAGATATGTGTAAGTTAATCAAGTTAAATGTAAATCGTATCCTCTTGAGAATTATCGTCACTCTAAACCCTTAAACTCTACAACACCAATAGTCCTGGTTTCCGTCATGAATTGGATGCACAAGCAAATCACAACATCATTCAGCTAACCACATTAACTGCACCCACCAAACAAAGTAACAAAATTATTTTAAACGATGACTCAATAGCAGTGTCACAATAATCACTACACAAACTTTTAAACATGCATCCGAGAACTCAACGAGGCAAAATACTTTAAACTTATCAGTATTTTGGGACAACCTGATAGCCGACCCAACTGAGCAACGGGGACACCTTATGAGGGACGGCTGGAAGCAAAAGGACAATGGACAATTAGTATGTCGCGCTTTAAACCGGTGAGCTTGGTAGCTGAAGTGTTTATACCATACTGCTTTTGAAGAATCTATAAATTCCACCCTAACTTGTGTAGAGGTGAATATTTCTTGCACTTCAATTTGCCTGCTTAGGTTACCATCCAGTAGTCACATAGTTGTCGTTAAAACAAATATCAAACGCAAATAATAAAAAAGGAAATAAATCTGTTGTCTGCGGAAACTGACTTCTACTGCGACAGGATGGAATCTTGGAAACAGTCACCTGCTTTCGTCACCTGTCCGTCACCAGTGGAAAAGATAATCACACAGACCTTGAGACTAGATCAAAATAAGATCAACTTTTATGCCGAGTCAGAGGGTACATCATTGATTTCACGCTTCTATTTCCTCTCTATAACACCGGAAGTTGTCTCTTTCAGTGCCATAGACTCTCCATTAGGGGTTTTCCTTGGTTTTAGGTGACCGCATTGTTCAAATTCCGGTGGACTAAAATTGATTGATGTTTCATTTTGATCGTCCTTAAATATCAGTGATTTCTCCTGACCGAGTCAGTTCATGAAGCATTGTAGTTCGGAGATCATCAAGCCGTGCCAGGTCTACTAAGGAAGGAATCATTCAGTCATTTGCTAACAAACTCGAGAATCATTCATCAATTGAAGGTATGTATCAATTACATAATGCGTACGGACGTTTGTTTGTTTGTTTATTTATTTATTTATTTGTTTGTTTGTTTGTCGTTGTTGTTTTTTTTTTTTTGGGGGGGGGTGGGTTCTTTAATTAAACCGTATAATGAAGAGCAGATGTGAAATGATGTTCTTTGGTACTGAAAGTAATCTAGTCATCATTAATTTATTATCTATTGTCGGTCTACATAATGTCTTACGAAGTTATGAACTAATCATTCTATTCAAGTAAATTGTGTCATTCCATTAAAAAGACGAACATACATGATGAATTATGCCTGATCCTTTCAAACTTTAATTTAACTTCTTTTCACGTTGGTTTTGATGAATACAGAACACTAGTGATAAAACCAGAGGTAATACAAGTTTCATCCAATAAGATAAGCCGTTTACTTGATTTTTATTTTCTCGTGATTTTATACAAACAAATATTTTGTGTTGCGATCGCAAATGAAAATTCAATGCAATGACGTTATTGCACCATAAGTCTTCTGTTAACATGTAAACAGATATTCACTAAATCTAGTTCTTTTAATAGAAAGCAATCATAGCAAAACTTGTTCTGTTGCACGCTGAAATTGTAGTGTTGTCAAAACCTGCATACCTCTAATGACTTTGAAGAACACAGAGTTAGGGGCACGGAGTAGTTTTAAATCATTGACCAGAAGAAATGACTTTTTTTTTTTTTTTTTGCGCAAACCAAATGGGAATGCAGCGACTGTATGACGTAACATCATGACGTCATTTAATTCTTTAAGTAGGACTGCTGCGACCATGATTACTGTTCATTAAAAGTATTACCATGTGGAACTTTAACATATGCCTTCATTATTCTATGTCCGATTATCATGAAACTTCTAACATATTACATGTATTTGTTTTGAGTTTAGTCTGTTAAAGGGATCTTGAACATGAAGTGATTTCGTGTGTTCTATATACAATGAATAACCTACACGGACGGTTTGGAAATATAGTGAATTAGAATATGTATCTTCATTTGCCGGCCTAACTATACTTCTCTTAATTCAGTAATTATTTTATATTTTCCCATTTAAAGACACCATCATGCTTACATATTAGTTGAGTGAGCAAATTAGCAAAGTAGATAACATTCGCAGCAACATTTTAAACACCCGTAAATAACAAAAAGTAATTAAAGCTTAATTTGACATCTTCAACCAGTATTTGGTTGTTATTCTATATTCTACGTTTAATTGTAGTTTGCTTGATATACTTTAGAAATATTCAGTCGTAGTATGTTGTTTTAGCCAGAAGATGGAACCACTGATCTTTCAATTCTGCACAAATCACATTATAGTTAGGATGAATCACATAATTCATGTACATGATTCGACCAACTCTATATCGTTTCCATGATTCCAAGTAAAAGGGCAAGAGTTGTGGGCAACTTTATGTGTTCCCGACAACAACAGTGTGTCTCACATGCATTCACTTTTTCTCCCCGAGAGTATAACCGGAAAATCGGGCATGTGACAGGTGACTTGGGGTATGCGGTGAACACGTAGGTTGCCAAAACACAACTTTCAACGTCTTTTGATAAAAGGTTAGGAAAAGAATGCGAAGAGCGAAGAATATTGTACGTGAGTTTTGCTCATTGTATTAGTTTCCACGAGCTACTACACTTTTGGCCAATATCGCCATGTATACCCTATACTTGCGCGCCTAAATACAAATACGAAATTATTGGTTTCCTTTTGTTTAACATTCAGGATTTTTTTCCGTTTTCTGCTATGATTTCATTCAGTTTGTTGATACATAGTTTTGTTTATATCCAAATCAGTATTTCTTGGTCTAACGTTTCAAATGGATGCTGCTGCGCAAGTTTTTACTATTTGCTATACTTCCGTCCATATGTGACTGTAAATGTAAAAAAAAAAAATTATATCCATAATTGTTTGTTTGTTTAGATGAAGCTGTCCGTCATGTCATTTCTGGTCCTCCTGGGTCTTTGTGTCCTCCAGACCTTCACGATGGTTGAGGGTAAGTTTTTGTCAATTTTACTTGGAAATATTCACCAGCAATTAACATCAGCAATGTCAAACAATTTTGGCCATTTTAATCCGTCTGTGAAAATTAGTGATCAGAAATTCCAATGTTGTCGTCTGTGCACTGTATGCTTTGTTTAGGCATGTTTATCATTTTGAAATAATTATTATCGTAGTCCTTCCGTTTGTCTATCTAAACTTCACGGTGAAAAAAAAAATGATCGAAGAAACTATAACATCGTCCTTTAATGGCAAATCAAGAGGAGTGAGGACGGCAAAGACAGTACCGGAAATTTGTATGTTTGATATATGAAGATTGTGACAGTTCGCAATTTTATGATGCCAATGATAAAAGCATGGTATGCCACACACGATTTGAAGTACTTGCAATTAATCCCCCAAGTAGGTTATGCATAATTCCTTTCTACGATTTGAAGTACTTGCAATTAATCCCCCAAGTAGGTTATGCATAATTCCTTTCTTCAAAATTAAAACATAATAATTTTTCTCTGATCTGTCTTATATTCCAGGAAGGAGAAGTAGACTCGCCGAACATTTCCGACTCCTTAGGGAGAGGCGAAGTAACTCGGATGAAAGTAGCTCGGATAGCAGCTCGTCCGAGGAAACACGGCCTGTAGTACCACCTCGTCCTGTGGTTACCATAAGAGCAACAACAACACGTCAGACCACAGCCACCACAACCAGAGCTACTACCGTGGCTACTACCATGGAATCAACAACAGATGCTACCACCGTGGAGAGTACAACAGATACCACCACTGATCCTACAACAGCTACCACCATGGGACCTACAACAGATACTACCACCATGGGACCTACAATAGATGCTACCACTAATCCTACAACGGAGGTTACCACCGAACAGGTTATCACTACCACGACCTGCCGGCCTGGCGGAGATCTCAATATGTGCCCGTGAAATCGTAACAGCGCCCTCCAGTGGCCGGTTTTCAAGTCATCAGTACTACGTCACGAGTATTCTTTACCTGGCATGAATAATTATCATTGAACATTTGCAGAGCCCTTGTCACTGTGAATGTTGTCAGGATATCTTGATATTTATTGGACACATTGACTGATAAATTCATGAAACAACACGTGTCTCTGCTGTCTAAATTAAGTCATATCCATCAAGATATGCGTTACCCATGGATACCTTTATTTAATACCACGGATCAATACAAAAGAACAATGCAGGTTTTCGCTAAATCTGTCTGTCTCATTCTCTCTGACTTTTTCTGTCCTTTTGATGTGAACGAGTAGATGTGCGAAGATTTGTAAGTTTGTACTAACCGTTACTATTCCATGTGATAAGAAACTAATACATTTCGTGTGAATATAATCACTTTGTGCTGTGGTCTTTAATAGGGTCCGGTAGTGTGCAGATTGTGTTGTATCTACTGTCAGCCCAATGACTTGTGAATGTGAAAACCTACTAGTGATTATACAGGACGTGTGGTAGTCCGGGTCGCATTGGCAGGTGGTTGTGAGTCAGCATTGGTATCACAATGTACCGGTATCTAATTTTTTGTTGTTGTTTATTTCTTTCTGAAAGGGGAAGTAATTGATTTGCCTTATAAATTTTCGACCGTTTCGTTTCAAATTGATTATGATCATCCTGACCACTGATCTCTTTGTGCTGACGACATTTCTGCTCCTGCGACAATCCTGCTCCGGTCTTATTTTCTCCAAGGATTTAGGATTAGTATTGTGATAGGGTTTTCAGCTTGGTGTGAGAATTAGGATTATGGTTAGGGTTATGTTCATAAGTAGAATTTATGTTTTGCTCAGCGTGCAGATATTTGGGAGCTAAAATTGTTGCAGGAGCAAATATCATGACACCTTAAACATCACTGGTCCTGACGCCTTGAGACTATTCCAAAGTAGACACTAGAGGGAGTAGTATTTGTGCCCTCAGTGTTTGGATTGTACCATTCACCCAATTAACAATAACAATGATTACGGGGAGATTAACTGCGATGCCACAAGCAAACAAACAAGCAACTGAAGACCTGAATATAAGAACGACCCAAGTCCAATTTTTGGCCAAATTCAGTTTGACATGGGAAATTGTAGCTTATCATAAATGCAAGGACTCATCTTGTGTATGAATTATAAATCCTAATTACCCCCGGAAGTGCCTGAAATGAATGAGTTAAATCTTATATGAATGTAAGAATGAAGGTCTTGGATCATATTTACTTTCATATAATAGCGCCCTCTCTCATCCTTCTCTCATCTCTATAGCAGAATATCATGCAAATATGAATCAAAGAACGACCCAAGTCCACCTGACAAAATGGCCTCTCCATAATTAATGTAAATGTTAATTGTCATAATAATGTATGTTTTATGTTGCCTTCCCATCACAGTTAAATAGAATATTATTGGACAAATAAAAAAGATAGAAAGTTTTTTTTTTTTAGTTTACTCGAAATGGTCTTCCATGGACTTGGGTCGTTCTTATATTCATATACTCAATTAAACAATGATGTGTTTATTTTGGTGTGCTCAATAATGGAACACAGATAATGGAGGTTTTCTTCCTATCAAATATTTGTCTCATGACAATTTAGAAACTAGTGACAAAACTGTTTTCTTTGTAAATAGTAAACTTAATGAATGAATGAAACTTAATGAAATAATGATACGTAATGTTGTCATAGTTTAAGAAAAAATGTAATAAAAACAATCACACACAAACATTAAAAGATACATCTGAAAAACGTAAAGGAGTTGTTGTTGGACAGTCAGATAAAACTATCTATCTTTTTAAAATGTAAATTTTCCCAAACTGCCTCTTATTGGGTATTTCCGTCTAACGCTAGAAATAGCGTTGGTGTATATGTTATATATATACATATGTATATATACATATATATGAAGACCTGAATATAAGAACGACCCAAGTCCAATTTTTGGCCAAATTCAGTTTGACATGGGAAATTGTAGCTTATGCATGGACTCATCTTGTGTATAAATGATAAATCCTAATTACCCCCAGAAGTGCCTGAAATAAATGAGTTAAATCTTATATGAATGTAAGAATGAAGGACTTGGGTCATTTTTACATTCATATTATAGCACCCTCTCTCATCCTTCTCTCATCTCTATAGCAGAATATCGTGTATATGATTCAAAGAACGACCCAAGTCCATATGATTCAAAGAACGACCCAAGTCCATCACACAAAATGGCCTCTCCACAATTAATGTAAATGTTAATTGTCATAATGACATATGTTCTAATTTGTATATACAATGTTGCCTTCCCATCAGAGTTAAATAGAATATTATTGGACAATTAAAAAAGATATGAAGTTTTTTAAAGTTTCCTTCAAATGGTCTTCCATGGACTTGGGTCGTTCTTATATTCAGATACTCATATATATTATTATATATATATGCTCTTACTATATACTTATCAACACGGCTTTTCTACACTAATTTATCACTAACTATTGCAGTCGTGTTTTTTATTGTTTTTGTTCACATATATCTATGGAGAGGGAGTGATATACACAGGGAACGGCATGCAGTTTGCCCTCTCATGACAGATGTGTGTGTCTGTGCGTGCGTGTGTGTGTGTGTGTGTGTGTGTGCGTGTGTGTGTGAGTGTGAGTTTATATATATATATATATATATATATATATATATATATATATATATATATATGTGTGTGTGTGTGTGTGTGTGTGTTGTGTCTATTCTCTTACGCAACATGATGTACTACAGAGAGCGTCCAAAAGATATCGAGTGAGTTCTGGGAGCTACAATACGTGGGGGATAAAAGAGAAGAAAGAGAATACACAGAGGACACCTTTACGGTAAAACGTGAACCAGCTTTTAGTAAATGTATATTTGCTTTCCTGAATAAATTTCGATGATGCAAATGAGAACATGTCAATAGGCCAATATTCGAAGTTTTTTTTTTTTTTCTGCGCATGAGCACTTAAAAGTCAATTGAGAAAAACAGCATAATGGGACATTCACATACCATGTAGTCATGGACAGCGCCTAAAATATTTCTCAATACTTTGCAATGAGAGAACATTGTAAACATTCGAGGGATGTTATCAACATAAAAGCAAGTTGTACACGCAAGTGGCGATACCTATAGCTTTATATGTTTTTGTTTGTTTCAGTGGTTTAAACTGGGAATTATTTGAACAATAAACTGTCATCTGCAAAGTGGTCTACATAGCACTCTTTTGCAGTTTCTTTTTCTGTCATCCTTAAGGTATTCGGCAAGAGCTCATGTTACAATCGAAAGTGAAATGGTTTATTTGAAAATGAAAAGTGAAATGAAATTATTTTACACGACAGTTGATATGCCTTATATTAATAACATAAAGAATAACGCGAGGACAACTGTCGTTTTTGATTGAAATATGAAATAAGAGGTGTTTTTTTTCGCGCTGACTCTGAACAAAATATTCAAGTTACATGTACAATGAATCATTAGTTGTGCGTGTGATGATGATCTCAACACTGTCTTTATTTCAGTCAGAGTACACTACTGTATGTCATGTTTAATAATAGCACAGGCTGTTGTATGGAAGAGTTGAAATAGACTTGAAGCGCCTTAAGAGGTTTGTGTCCCTTATAAGAGGTGTTTTTTTTTCGCGCTGACTCTGAACAAAATATTCAAGTTACATGTACAATGAATCATTAGTTGTGCGTGTGATGATGATCTCAACACTGTCTTTATTTCAGTCAGAGTACACTACTGTATGTCATGTTTAATAATAGCACAGGCTGTTGTATGGAAGAGTTGAAATAGACTTGAAGCGCCTTAAGAGGTTTGTGTCCCTTAAATCTTTCACATAGCATAATGTGAGCATATCCTGAGCGATGTTGGTGCAATGCCGATACCCAGGGCCCTGCAATTTCGGAAGGCGGGTTCGGACAAAGGTTATTGAACGTGGCGTCTTAAGAGTTTCTAGATTCAGTCACAAAACAGAACAAAGGATTGTGTGCTTTTTTATGAAACTTGATGGGATAAAATCGAATGACTTTCATATCTTGTGGGGACAACAGTCAGATAGTAGAGGTGTCTGGTTTTGCTTATCATGGGGCACGGTCGGTGTTCATGGCGCCCAGCGAGAGAGTGCAGAGTCCCCGGTGGATCGGCCGAGGCGGAGTTAAAAGGGGGTAAATTCAAGACCAGTGGTGGATCCAGGGGGAGCGCACCGGGCGCGCGCCCCTTTATTTTCTTTTGTTAAAAGAAATAAAAAGAAAAAAATGGGGGAGGGGTGCGTGCGCCCCTTTAATGTTGTAAAGGTGCCCCCTTTTTACGGAATTCCTGGATCCGCCCCTGAAGACTACTTGCGACGCGACGGAATGGTGGAAAACTCCTTGCTTCCGTTTCCTGTTGAAGGGGAAGTCATTATTGCTATGAAATATACGAATTATGTCAGTTTCTTGCCGAATCAAGAATTCCATGATGATATAGAAGGTAAGGAAAAAAAAAGTGTGTCGTCGTCACCACAAGGAAGTTTTTTTTTTCTTTTGTCCGTGCAAGACAAATCTCTATTGAGGACTTCATTGGTAGTTCACCACATGCAGAACGGCTCCAGGTATTAAGGGGTTTGTCTGTAACTCACTGCATTGTCGAAAATTTGATGGGAAAAGCAGAAAATTGAATTGCTTCGTTTGTTTTCAACGTACATAAATTGCCACGATCCTCTTGATCGAGTCATTTCGTGAAATATCACAGCTCCATAATCACCAAGCATCTCCTTACTATCGAGAAAGCTATCCTCAGAACAAAGGTACGTGCTTATGATGGGGACGGTTGATACCTAAAATTGATAAGTATTGTTGTAGCCTTCGCAACATTCGATAGCATACTTCTTGAGATTGGCTATTCAGTAGTTTAGATATAAATTAATACATATTGCACAGATACTTCAAAAATGCATAAACCCATCATTCTGCGAAACGAAATATAGACAGATTATGTGCAGAAACCTTTCCGGTAATATATATATAGTACTTGGTAAACTCGATTCCATTTCCATAGTTATATTGAGACTGCTGTTACTGTGCCAAAGTCAGAAAATCATTCATCTTAATTCAACACTATTTCTTTCGATTTTTGTTTGGTCGTAATGAACTGTTTTCATGAGCACGTTCTATCCTTAACATAACATGTTATCCGCTTTATCCATTTAGCCCTGTATTAAAAACAAGATGTTTCCTATAAGTAGATATTCACTCAAAGACTGGTTTCTTTTGCCTAAATTAGAATCGAACATGTGACTCTTGACTGAATGACGTACAGCTAGCGTCGCACAGATGCAAAGAGACGCCTGTGAACGTCGCTCAAATAAATTTGTAAGAAGTAATGTAACAAGGATTCAAACTCCGGCTGTCTTGTGTTTTCTAGTCAAACGCTTCAAATGATAAGTGATGCTAAACATATATGTTTTAACTACATTGATATGTGAGTTTAAAGAGTATACGTATGTCCATATTCATTCCTTCAGATGAAGCTGTCCGCCATGTCATTTCTTGTCCTCCTGGGTCTTTGTGTCCTCCACGCCGTAACGCTGGTCGAGGGTAAGTGTCTGTCAACTTTATTTGCAAACTTTTATGATTCCACAGTAATATTATGTATTTTGTTCTAACCATCTAACATCATCCGTGAGATTCGGTCGTCACAAATTGTAAAGCCTTTACCCATGTATTTTGAGCATGATTTCGCATAGGCTATTCTTTTCCTTCTATAAGAAGTGCATGTAATATTTTCTTGGTGAAAATAATATTAAATGATCGAAAAAGAAAGCAAAAACCCGACAACGATCGCCTAGGATTGGAAATTTAAGAAAGATGACGGCAAGAGGGCAATTGAAGAAAATGTGTCTTTGAAATACAAAATCTGCGCTTTACGGCTAAAAGTAAACACAAAAACATAATATACGGTATAATATATTGCGATGAAAATGAATGTAATACTTAGTAATATTACTTAACTCTGATCTGTCTTATATTCCAGGAAGGAGCAGTAGACTCGCCGACCATTTCCGGCTCCTGATTGAGTGGCGAAGTCAGTGGGACGGAAGTATCTCGAGTAGCAGCTCGTCCGAGGAAACACGCCCTCTACCGCCCTGTCCTGTGGTTACTACTGCATCAACTACAACAACACGTCAATCCACTGTCACCAAACCATCTACTGTGGCTACCACCATGGAACCAACAAGAGATACCACCACGAATCCTACATCAGCTACGATCTCCAATCCTACAACAGAGACCACAATTGATCATGCTACGGCTACCATCAACAATCCTACCACGTATACCACCACCAATCCAACAACTGCAACCACCATCAACCCTACAACAGATACCACCAACGAACCTGCTACAGCTACCATTACCAATCCTGCAACATATACCGCCTTCAGTCCTACAACAGATACCGTCATGGAAGCTACTCTAACTACCACCATTTATCCAGCAATAGCAACAACATTGGAACCCATAACAGAGGGCACCACTCAGCAAGCCACTATGACGGAGATACCTACCCCGACAGTCTAGCAGTGTCGAAGGGGCCCGAATGTAGTGTCGGAAAAAAATAATAACATCGCCATCTACATGATCTAGTGGCCGAATTTCCACACAGCACTAATTTTGGTCTTGAACTTGTCCCGTGTGTTTAATGCGCAGAGCATGGCCAGAATAGCACTAACACTAATCACTGAAATTTAACCTTATATAACAATGTGGTCACCAAATAGGTCTTTGCTTCTTCCGTTAAGATGGAAATTTGAATTAACTAACGGTTTTTATAAAATAAACGTTTCTCCTTCAAGTGCTTGTTATTGTTTTCTTTTCTCGTTCTTTCACTTCTGACTGTCTCGTGAGCTGCGAGACGTGAGAGAGATGGCTATGGTTGTTTTTGGCAGTGAATTGATTTATTAATACACTGTAATACTTTTAAGTGTGCCGTTGACAATCCTTTTTCTCGTAACTGATACTACCTGACCTACGAAAAAGCATGGAGCTACTCTAACTCCACGAAATAAGCATGCAAAACACCTCCCCCGCTCCCCAACCCAAACACACACAAATCGACCTTTTATATACATTTGACAATCGTCACCCGATCAGCATTGGCATAGAGCGCTGATTCATCACTTACTTTGTGACTATTTTGTCTGACAAGATTTCTGATGGGACGTCGCCATGTAGGAAGTGAGAAGAATGCCCAAGGCTATTGTCCTCTATCGATCGCCTGTCCCATAAACTGGGGAACATGAATCCAAATTAATCGTATTAGAAATAATATATCACATATGCACCCAATGGTACAAGGCAATGACTATATGGAAGAATAAAGTGATAATACCACAGGTGTGTGTGTGTGTGTGTGCGTGCGTGTGTGTGTGTGTGTGCGTGTGTGTGAACGTGTCTGTGCCATTAATTCATGTAGTTCTTCAGGAAAATTCTAATAGTAGTGATGTCGTAACTGATCGACAACTTGCCCTACATCGACGTGAATAAGCACTGATTGATGAGTGTTTTATAGTAGAAGCCCTGAAAAAAAAAAATCATGGGCATACATACACACAAAATAAAAATACTATCTTGAGGAGACAACGTATTCAGGTGTCGCAAAGCATGACCCTGCTCGAAATATATGGCAAGTCCACATCAAGATTTTTATAACATCTCCACACTCAAAGCTTCACAAACCTCAGTTAGGAGAGGTCATCCCACGCGACCGACACCCGCGAGTCATACGGTCCACGAGACCGACATCAAAAATAGGTCCAAGAGTCATACAGCCCATGAGTTATACGGCTCACGAGTCATACAGCCCATGAGTTCGACACCACGCACAAAAGGCTCAAGAGGCCGACACTAAGTAAAGAAAGCCCACGAGACCGACACTACGCAAAATAGGCTCACGAGACCGACACTACGCAAAGAAAGCCTACGACACCAACACTAGGCAAAGAAAGCTCACTAGACCGACACTAGGTAAAGAAAGCTCACTAGACCGACACTATAGGCAAATTTAATTCGTTCATAAAACAACACACAATGAAACTACACAACAAAGACACATTAGGACATTTACAATCACACAACCATATACAGTTCAGAGAATAACAACAACAGCAGCAGCAGCAACAACAACAACAAAATAAGAAAGTGGAAAAGGAGCATTATAAAAGTAAAGGGCCTATACAAGCAACGTGCTAAAGGCCCAACAGGAAGCCATAGGCTGATTGCTTGTATCTAACGAAGTTGGATCCTAATGACAAAAATAATTCATTCAGATTTACATTATGAAGTGACATATCGCTTTACACGTGGCGAGGTCACTGCAAGCATGTAAATCTAATAAACGCAACTTCTATCTCTTCTGGAATTGATTGACTATATGTTGACAAAAGGGATAGTTCGTATATTGTATCAATCATACCAAAGGGCCTCTGAAGAAAAGATAATTTTTGAGCATTTAGGGGCGCACAGACGGGAGTCGACATCAGAAGAATTTCTTGCATGATAATCATGGATGGACATATTTAGTGTGAAATACTCTTGTAGAGAAGTAGGGAGGAGTGTGTACACACACACACACACACACACAAATAAGAATAGCAATTTGGAAAAAAATATGTATATCATCAATATGTAGAACTTTTTAACGATTTAAGCAAATCAGCGACTGAGTATAACCACATGGGCATAGTATGAAAATTAAATATGAATCTTTTCACACGCTTTTGTACTTTGAGCAATCGATTTATATTTCGTTCTGCAGTACTGGCCCATGACGTAACGCAATAATTAATATGAGGTGCAAGAGTGTGTTACACGACCTTGTATTACACCACGTGAACAATACATTTCTAAGGAAGATGTTAACCTATTTAACAAGCCAGCACTCTTAGACAATTTATTGCAGATGACACCAATATGTTCACTGAGTGTTAATTTTGCATTGATAATAACTTCTAAAAGTCCTGAGCTTAAAACACGCTGTATACCGCCATTCTTTAATGTAATCTTGACATCATTACGGTCTAATTTTCTCTTAGTAAAAACCATAAAATGGGTCTTTTTTATATTATCTAACACACTTTCATTTCTTTGAAGAAAATAATTTTTTCCATTTCTTCATAAAGCTTGGAGTTAATCTGTGAAAACTCTGTATCAAATATGAAAATTCTGATGTCATCGGCAAATTAGGCAGGAGATATACTACTCATGCCATTTACATATATTGTAAACAATGGTATAGTGGACATGGTCCCGGTAACTGACCCATGTGGCACTCCACATCTTAAAGGGGATATACCAGACTGCACATTATTGATATCAACGAATTGCTTGCGTTCTAAGATAATTTTCAAACCATTGTAATATAATGCCTGTGATACCATAGATATGCAGCTTATTATCAAATACAGAGTGATCTGATATATCATATGCTTTCCTCAAGTCTAAGAAAAGTCCAGCCGTAATCTGTTTATTTTCAAATATATAATTTACACGATTAGTAAACTCACATAATAACTTTATCTTGACGCGTTTTACTTCACGCCTTACCATATTTCTACATGCTCACTTAGGCAGATTATACGGAAAATAGCGGTTTAGCATTAAATATGAAACTATGTATCATAGTACGTTTTTTTTTTTTATGCCTTCGCCACAAAGCGACGCCTGGATGGAAGCGGTTATGTTTTGGGGTTGTCTATCCGTCCATCTTTCCGTTCTTCCACCAGTCTGTCTGTTCGCCTGTCTGTTCGTAATCGTATCATAAATATACATTACTAATTCAAGACCAGGCCCTATCATAACATTAATGTTGCCCACCTGCTATAACAAAATAAAGGACAGTGAATAGAACGGTTAACCCAATATCACGATAATATTTTGTTAATTCTCCCAACAAGATAACTAGAAATTTAGGAATAATTAGCAAATAGAAAAAAAACCACCATAAATTCTAAATGTTGATTGAGCTTCTGATATAATGGTCAAATTGTAAGAAAATCTGATATCCCAAACAAAAAAGAAAACAAAAAAAAGAGGGGATTTGGGGCACAACTTTTCAATGTTAATTGAGATTTTTGTGTACATTTAACACCGGGCTTGACTTAAATACAATTTATTAATTTCACGTCAGTACCACAACAAAGGCGTGTAGACACACACACGGTACGCGCGCGCCCGCGCGAATTATGAACACTTGAAAAAAAATGTAATTTTAGTCCACAACTCACACAGAAGTTCCCGCAGTCGTAATGTACCTGCGAGCGGTTTACAGCTTTTCATTGTTACATGACAGTTAGAGATCATAGTGGGAATTTTCCATTACGCTTGTTGGTCATAATTTCGGTAACTCTCGGCAGCAGAACCAAACCTCCTTCGTTTGCTCCCTAGGTGTGATACTCGTTTCATGCACCTATTTTCTTTTCCTTGTACAATTCTATCAGAGTGTGAGAAAACAACTTCACTTTGCGCCAGATACGTGGATTTCATCAGTAGCTATGACAGGAATTCTTTACAAACTCACAGTGATGCTCATTTTCTGCGGTAAGTTTGCTATTCAAAGCAACTTTTTTTTTCTTCAATGTAATCAAATCTGTTTTCATGATACTCAGAAAAATGATACCGACACTAAAGCAGGGACAGCAGGAATTCCGGAAAGAGGAGGCGCCTCTTTTTTTTTTTTTTTTTTTTTTGATTAAAGGGGGACGCATGCGCCCCCATTTTTTTGTTTTTATTTCTTTTGTTTTAATAAAAAAAAACCCGGATCCGCCGCTGGACAGGGCCTCTGTGACTTAAATACATTTTTACTTGATACCCTAAACGTCACTTATGTGGCGAGAAGAATATCGTAGTATGTGCTATATATCATGTATATTGTATACTAATTTCCCGCTACATCTTTGGATTACTTGGAATGGATCACGAAAGAAGAGAAAAGAAAAGAAAATTCCAAAGGATTATTTTATCAATGACATAATGCAGGGTGTGACATCGAAGATAAAGTACAGTTTCTGTTGATAAGGGGCTTGGCTTTTCCAACATTTTTTTTGTGATTTTTTTTTAGCAATGAGAAATCTCTTATGAAATTTGAAAATGCATATACAATTTTAAAATGAATTCAAGGTTTATTTGACGTAAGCTGGTGTTGAAATGGCTGAGATGTGCAATATAAACCAATCCTAATAAACGGTGGCACCCACGTTTTATTAGGATTGTTTTGTTTGATTTCTTTTTAGTTTATTTATTTATTTATTTATTAAAACATCTTTATTCAGGATTACATGATCAGCAAATGTACTGATTTTCATCAAGGTCCTGAGATACAAATGTTATATAAAATCATTTACGATATATACAGATACATATCAGTTGTTTCACACTTGTTTCACTGTTTCACTTTTCACTTTATATATCAGTTGTTTCACTGAATCCGATTTTCATCAAATAAACTTTTACGTCCTCTTAGAATTGTATGCTTTTTTACATTTCATATAAAGTGGGGTCTAAGTAAGTCTATGTAAAGCTGAATTCTCATGAAAGCCAATACTATACTGTTCCTTTAAAGGTGGTGCGATGTTCCGAGGCTGCTACAGATTGGTGTTGGGTAAAACCATGAATACTTCATGTTCAAAACTTCATCATTTGTAAGAAAAAAAAATAGATTGGATTTCAGTTTAAGGTAGAGATATTAGAGGGCAATCTTTGGACTTCTCAAAAGGCCTAAGGATGCAAGAATACCGTCTTAACGGACATAGATGGAAATTCAGATTTTTGTAGCCATCTTCAATATGTAAGAATCATAAAGTATCATATTCAAGTATTACATCATCAAGATTCCGATTCAGCACCTTCGAAATGAGGCACGCCCGTAGTGGCCAAAAAGCGAGTAACACATACAGACACACACACACACACACACACGCAAATCTCTCGGCGGACGTTAAAGTAAGTACAAGCTCTAATAGGCGCAAGAGTTGGTCAGCTGGGGGATGTGGGTAGATGCGGTTGTCCAGGGCGCGTTTTGTTGCTAGGATACCCTCATTGTGAGGGATGTTGGTGTACAAGCTACATACGTCGGCTGACACTAGAATGCTACGTAGAAAATGGGGCATGCTTGGTGTTTATTTCCTGTATGTTCTTATGAAGTGTGTCGTGTCTTGACTGAAAGAGGGCAATTTTTGAACAAGCGGTCTTAGGTGTAAATCGACGAGTCTGAATATTTCTACATTTGGACATGCGCATCCGGATATAATCGGTCTCCCAGGGTTGTTCTCTTTGTGGATTTTGGGGAGGAAATAAATGTTAGGGCAGGTTGGGTGAGGTGGGGTCAATACCCTCTTGACCTCGGGATCAATATCTAGTGGTTCAATGGCTTCCTTTACTTGTTCTGGATAAGTTTGTGTGGGGTCTTTGTCTAGTAGTGTGTAAGTTTTGGAATCTAAAAGTTGTCGTTCGCCTTCAGCGATGTAGTCAGCGGTTGACATTATAACAGTTGATGAGCCTTTGTCCGCTGGTTTTATTACAATGTCCCTATTTTTGCATAAAAAAGCTTTGTAGTGCTTGTCTTTCTGGTTGGGAGAGGTTGTCAGTGCGGTTATTGTATCTTTGCACCACATTGTCGATGTCACACTTGACGTTTTCCAAAAAAAAAGACCTCTAAATGTGCATTGTGAACAGGTGGGTTCCACTTGCTATTGGAGCGGAAGCGTCGTTGTGTCTCTAACACAATGGAATTGTCAGCATTTTCATTGGTGGCTGCTACTTAGGGCGTGGGTTCAAGAGCCGATTCATCTTGGGGTTGATCATTTTCACTGAAAAACACTTTCAATTTCATTTGTCTTTCAAAGTTAAGAAAATCTGTGTGTACTTGCAAATAATCAATACTGGGAGGGGTTGGGCAGAAGGTAAGACCTTTTGAAAGGATACTGACCTCTGCAGGGCTAAGTACATGATCAGAAAGATTGACAATTATTGGCACATTTCCCAACTCTTCTCCTTCTCTACTCGTTTCATTATTGTTGGAGTCAGTTGTATTGCTTAGATTGCTGATTCTTCTTCTTTTCGTATATGCTCTCTTATTGTATCACCTATTTCTATGTTTATTCCGGGGTTGTGTTGGCTTAGAGGAGCTGGCAGGTAGACTGTCCAGTGGACCACAGTTCTGGTCGTGTTTGATTGACGCCTTGATTTCCTCACATAATTTTTCATCACGTTTCAGTTTACGTTCTTTCTGTTTCTTTTCTTCGTGGTTTTGCTTTGCTAATTTCCCATGGATTGAGTTCAGTGTTTCATGGTAAACTCTCGGGGTTGTATTTTGAAAGAGTTCAGCTTTGGCCGTTTCTGTGTTCGATTGAGTGCTTGTTATTTTCCGCGTGATTTCTGAGGAGACGATGTCTAGAAGCTGGCGAGATGCAAACCAAAGTGTAGTCCGCCATTCGGTGGTTGTGTCATCATCGCAGTTGAGCGCGCATGATTTCCTCAGGAGTAGGCCTTTAGGGATGATGTCTCTTTCTTTACATTCAAATAGGTAGTCTTGCTGTGCGTGTAGATGGTTGAGAGTTGCCAAATTTCTCCTTATTGTGTTGTAGTGAGCCATTGTCGTATCATTTTGTAGGGACCTAGATGTTCTGGTCCCGGACGTTGCACTGCCGTCCTCACTGGACTAGATCCACTGGAGTGTGACTCCCGGATACAGGCCGATGACCGCTTACATACATAATTGCTAAAGGATGATTAGCGAAGGCATAAAAGAACAGAGTATGATATTATTGAAGTTGATGTGGTTGGCCATGAAAATGTAATTTCCCCATCAATCGTGCTGATAATATATTTGTTTTCTTGTTAGTTATTCTTTTTTTCTAGTATTTGTGTCTCGTAAATTACAACGAGCTCTCGTTCTCACAAGGCAATATCAATTTGGTATATTGCTAGAATTAACAGTCATAAAGGTAAGTGCCTTGATCACTTGCGCATCAGCGGGTAATTTCAATAAATCGTCTGGTCGATGTATGGCTGGCCGGGGGGGGGGGGGGGGGGGGTAGGGGTGGGACGGCAATGTGCAATGTGCTGTGGCAAGAACATAAAAAAAATAACCGTATTACTCTTCACTCCCTCGCCACACGCATTAATGATGATGATGATGATGATGATGATGATGAAACAGCATTTATGTAGCGCCATTTATCTGTAGAAACATTCAAAGGTACCCGGCTCCCACAATGTGTCACACATCATTCACACTGAAAGTTGCTGGAAAATATAGGTCTTCAGTTCAGACTTTATTGAGGCTGTTGCAAATCCGAAGCTGGACTGGTAGAGAGTTCCACAGACGTGGTGCAACAGAAGAGAAGGCTCTACCCCCTTACATTTTTAGGCGAGTATTGTTGGTCGCCGCTGTCGTACACTGATAAGTGCAGACACGTAGCCGGGAGACAAGTTATGGAGAACCTTATAAGTAAGCAGTAAGATCTTATAATGCACTCTGCGTTGCACAGGCAGCCAATTAAAGGGAGGCAGTCCTGAGAATTTTCACTGTGTGATAATTAAGAAGAGTAAAAGATATAACCTTTCACTAATTTATACACGCGGAAAGCAAACACTGTCTCTGTACGCAATTTAAAAAAAAAATAATTCCTGCAAGCGATCGTGTAAGAGCATGCACAAAGGTGCAAAGTCATTGATACCCAACTCACTAAGTTGACAGCCGTGCCTCAGAAAACCAATTTAAGTGTTCAAAATGATCATATCTGATTTTGTCATAAAATGTGACAATATGTGGTTTTATTATTTCAAACAAGATATTTCAAGCTTATTTATATATGTAATTGATATAAAAATAAATAGTAAACATGTATCTATAAATAATTAGGGAGCGTACGCATGACGAGCAGAACACGGCTGAGAAGAGTTGTGCCTCGGTGACGTCTGACTCTCCGCCAAGACTTGCTCATGAGCATATTCACCTTGCAGATTCACACTTTTTCAATCAAAATTTACGAGCTTATTTGATGATTTGAAAGTTTGTTTTTGGTGAAAGTAGTTCATTGGAGGTACCAACAACACATTTTTTTTTTTGGAAATTCGTGAGGACTGCCTCACTTTAAGCTCACAAAATATTGGAGAGATATATGCTATTATATGACAAAGAGAGGGAGAGAGAGAGAGAGAGAGAGAGAGAGATACAGACAGACAAACATACAGACGGGGATGGGGTGGAAGCATAATGAGATGATAACCATTTCCGTTCCTGTCTGGTCTATTAACTTGGAGAGTTGAAATGAACGACATTATTGCCTCTCATTTAGCAATATCACCGTTAAAAATCATTTTACAGGCCCAATGAAGCCGGTAGAGTGCGGGAAGTACAGCTGTAGCAACCCAAATTATATGTGCACATGCAATATACTATAATTAGCTATCTATATAAATATGTGTAATAAAATGATAAGTTTGTGTTTGTGTAATATACTATATAGCTATTCATATTCCACATACTAAGAATCTTGCTATAGGATTGGTCAAGAGCTGATCACGTGATAAAGCGTAGTTTTGTCCATCACATCACCTGAAAAGAACTAGGTCACTTGATAGCACACAGTGCAACGCACTTTCCCTTCAGTGTCGCGCGATGCGTGCAGCAAATTCATTGTTTTGTCATCTACGCGCACACATAGCCTAAGCCCTAAGGATACCTAAACACAGCTAAAACGGTTTCAGATGTGGAATAAAATGGGAATTTCTAGGACCCTAGATGTGGAATATAAAACAAATAATCAACTTTTAGTTTCAGGCAATGAGACAAACTATCACTTCCTCGGCGATCTGAATGTGTACGCTATACCCTCAGCTGCGCTTCGGAAAGATAGCTACATCCAGATCGCCTCGGAAGTGATAGTTTGTCCCATCACCTTCTCCAACGTTGATTATTTGCTTACTATATAAAATCATGTGTTGTAAAATCATTAGTATGTGTTTCCCTCTGGTGGTTGTTGTTTAATACACCCCTAAGATGTACAAGTTTTCAATTCAATTCAATTCAATTCAAAATGATTTTATTTCCAAAACAAAATGATACAAAGTAATATACATAACACTTACATGAGTATATAATATTTAAAGGAACTTTGAATCACGTAAGTTTCAACAGAACATGAATCCAATTATTATGATAATATTAGCTCTGGTTTGGATAAATAAAAGTATGTCATTTTATGAAAAAAATGCATTCTAGTGTCCTTCGTTAATAACATGCCAGTATCATACCAGTAAAGGACATATGATGTCCTCGACAGAATCTTGGATTAGAGAAATATGTTGCTTTTTTCACATTGTGATACACCAGGATAATACAAGTCAACAGACGCCAAAACGACTCATTTACATTTGCATTTATGGGTTTGCATTTGCATTTGCATTTGCATTGCATTGCATAGGGCTTTTACCTTTTCGGTGGCGATGAGTTTATGATGTGCACAAATTTTACACACGTACCTAAGAACAGAGAATCAATGTGGCACGCAAAAGGTAGAAGTCGAAATGTCTGTACAATAGAGAGATATCCTAGCTGGTGACAGGGGGTATGTTCTCTTCCTAGGGCAAAATCTTTGGCGACACTTGCGTATCATGATCGAATTTTCGTGCACTAATTTTGTTTTTAAAATCGCAGTTAAATAAACAATCATTCTTACTTTTATCCTCCAGAACATTTCTATCAAAAACAGACAAAAAACATAAAAGGCACGTGTTATTAGGTATATAGGATGAAGACGAAAATGGTCAAGGTGAAACTTAGACTCTGTGAAAATATTATAGCTGTAACAAAGTAGGACTAAGTACGAATTTCTCCACACAATCAAAAGCTGAAAATTCTATTCTATTCTGAAAGTTGAAAGTCTGTCAGGTGAGTGTCAGACATATCGTGCGTGAGACTCATTAGACGATCTTGCCTCATTACTCGCACCCGCCCGACATGTCTGACACTGACCTGATTATATAGTTGACCAATAGTCGAATTCATTGCACTGCGATCCGATGTACTTCGTGGGTGGCCGGCTTTGCTTCCGATGAGTGACCGACGAGAGAATATCTCAGGAATGGGGGTACATGATTGTATTAGGTTATCATTTTGATATTATAATATTGCATACAATTATGACAAGTGTTCTATGTCCAATTTTGCGGCTTTCCCGTCGTAACCCCTCATGAGCCATTAGATGTTACTTGTCACCTTTTGTCTCCAACGCATCTTAATCATGATAATAACTTTCCATTAACTTTGGGGTATTGTTTTTTTCTCTCTTATGATAGACGTGGCCATGGCCCTCCTGCAGCAAGAAAATGAACAGGAAACCTGCCCACCTGCGTTTGGAATGATTTGCGGCACCCGGACAGTGACATTGGACAACGGAGAAACGGTTGCCATGGTACCCAAACTAATGACGGAGGATGAAATAGCACGAGCGGGAAATCATCCGATGCTGAAAGGGAAGACAAGGTTTACCTGTAGGAATCCAGGTGTGTATACTGACAACTCAATTCCAATTAACGTAATGATCTTGCGTTTGTGATAATTCTTTATTTTTCGTTTTTTTTTAAAGTATAATACCAGATGCATATCAGTACTGGGTTAAAAAAGAAATAGTGCTTTAAGGGGAAAAATTCTATATTTTATTCTTTAGTGCTGTTTTGGGGTATGCTGATATAAAATATTCTTATATTGCAAGAAAACTAAGAAGAAAAGGAAAAATGAAATGGTATTTTATATATAAAGGTATATGTTTCAGGGGGCACACTCGTCAAAAGAAGCGAAGCTACCATCTATACACTAAATTTACTTGTAAGTGTATAGTTGCCCCGGTAGGGGCGAAAATTTCGCATTTGTCAGTCATGAAATTGACGATTTTTAAACAAGAAAAATGCCTTTATTGTTCAGTTTGGTCTTTAAATCATTGATTATTATTTATTAAAGGGGCACATTCGGGGAGGGGGAAACCAGTTCCCCCCCCCCCCTGAAAAAAATGTGTGTGGGGGGGGGGGGGGGGGGGGGGGAGAGGGTGGCAAGTGCCCCCTCTTCCCTCTGCCAGCACGATCTGTATACCAGTGTTACCATGGAAACATAACAGTATAGGATCCGGCTATCCCGAAGCTGCATAATCACGGTAATGGGTTATTGTCATTGCTTTTCGTCGGCACGGGTCGTTTATTTCTTCTTTCAGTAATGAAATGACATGGTGACAGGACAAAAATAGCATATCCTTATCTTCTTTTTTTATTGCTGCCCTTTCACAGTTTTGAATTCTAATGTACAACGCTTTCACTGATGACCCTGAGACTTCAGAATGATCATTCAAGTCATGAATAAATCATAATAAGGCTGGAAAACGCTGTGTTTCACACAGCCCATGCAATGTTTTATACAGTAGAAACGTTTTCCCACATGCTGTGATGTAAATTATATGGCCAATCTACGATTATTACATTTTCTTCTTGACGCTTAATGGCCAGTTGCTATACGTTATTTTCAAGGCCTGGGAGGCATCTCCTTTGCAGACACAACCACGACAGAGAATTTGAATTTACTCGGAAAAAAAAAACCCTACGGAAAGCTACTATTCAATCATCTGCCAACGCAAGTTATCTGTTTGAAGAAACGGAATCAGGAGTGAAGATCTCATTGTGCGGTGGTATTTTTTTTTTAGGGGGGGGGGGGTGGGGTGGGGTGCGCCTTTGAGCATAATATGCAAACCAAGTTCAGGCAATAGATTATTGTCATTTCATCAACGAACCAAATGTTCATTTCGTTTCGAAGTGACTGTATTTCGCTACGAAATTAACATTTCGTCAACGGAATGATTTCATAACGAAATGAACATTCGTCGATCCCCGTAATAGATTGGGTGGGGCATGCAAAAGTGGCACATAATGAGGTAATGACATTACCATCATGAATTATGCGATTATCATTTAATTAAGAAAAAAATTCTTCTGTGTCCACCGTTATTCCATTCAGATTCGTTGCTTTTTCAAACGCCGTTTCTTACTGATATTTTTTTCTTTTTTTTTGTTATGCAAACTCTATTTCCACGATGATAATACAAAAGCAAATCACATTACTGCTACTCCTTTCCATTAAGTAATAATAGGCGTTATAATGTTATAAACTAGAAATGGATAGGGTGTGTTTCCCTTGAGGACCTTCTTCCCTGTTCGCTTTTGATGAGACATGAGCTCAAGTTATTCACTGCAACTGGTTTTTATAGACCAGTTCGTTATTCCACTTTGCACATTAGCAGAAAAAGGTCATCTGTAATAACATGCATCTTGGTTTGTTAATTCACTGAGATAAGGTATTAAGCATCTACGATGGGATGATTATTCATGTGATCCTTATCTAAATGGTGCTTGCCAGCACATCCACATGGCAGCAAGTCTGGTATTTGGTAATATCAATAGAACAGGGTTGTTATTGCATTCAATACAAAACAATGAAATGGACACCTGTTACAATGTTAACTGATGGACTATTCTTGTCAACTTGTCTTAACGCTAGTTCATTCATAGTTTGAACGCAAATTCCACAAATTACTACGTCGGGCAAGCTTATGCAATATGCAGCTTTGAAAAAGAGTGAAAAAGAAGGTAATTCATAATAATGTGTACATGAGCTAATTACGAACTTGCGTCATTATCCACCCAAACTCGGGTTTGGGTAGAACTAAAGTTGCACTACTTTATGTCATTTCAACGGTACAAACTCCAATAATGTAGCATAACATTCTACTTACAACTCGTATTCAATATTCGTCAAAAAGAAAACTCAAGATGACTTTCCACGTATCATGAGATGAAAACACAACCACAACATAATCAAGCACACATGCGCTTGATATTTTCCTCAAACTATAGTTACAGGACTAGGTTTATATACAATGTAATAGATAATGTTTCTTCTCCCATCTTGTGGTTTTGTTAAAGAAACAAAAAAGGTTTAACCGGGAAAGCATCAATGTAATCACGACGGTTCCATGACATTATTTTGCTCCAGGGACAATTTATTGTTCCCATGAAATATCTGTATGTTAAAGCCAAACATAGATTCCACCCACAAACATAACCATTACCCTTATCTTAATTCTCACATCAAAGTTAACCTAGAACCCTAGCACAACCCTGACCCTTACCCTAAATCCTTTGAGAAAATAAGACCGAAACAATTGTCACAGGAGCAAATGTCATGTCACCAATCACAAAAGGCTTTCTTGGACTTGACTTTACAGTAAAACTTCCAGTAGACCTGAAATTTAAAAAAAAAAAATAAAAATCAGCCGAAATAGATTTACTGGGATCAACTCGTTGAGAGTGACATGCAAATGCACCTATTTTTTTTTTTTTTTATATATATAGGTTGAGGCCAGCGTAACTAAATAAAACGTTTGAGGTATCCTAATGAAACTTTACATGTAGGGATGAGTGGGCGCTATGGCACAGTGGATAGGACTCCCGACAACCACTCGGACTGGACACTGAGACCCGGGTTCGATTCCCGCCTAGTGCTTATATATGGATAAGATGTTTTTACCCACCAAGTCACCTCTATAGGCCGAGGTGTAAAAATGGGTACCTGGGTAATGATAATGTCAGGATCCTCTGGTAGAGCAGTGACAACACTCGAGAGGCTACCCTGGATAAAGAAGTCGTTATTATTATTATTACAGTATTATTATTATCATTATTATTATTATTATTATTATTATTATTACTATTACTATTACTATTACTATCATATTTTTGTATAATCATTGTGGGCCACTTTTTTTTTTTCAACGGGTAACATTATAGACCAATTTTCACGTCATTGTCTTGTACTCGCGCTTTTAAATCTAAAAATAAAAAATTCAAAGTCCCTATAATGATTACAACATAGGCATCAAATTATATCTAGAAATAGTTCAGACAGGACATGTTCGTTTCACAGATTGTGCTTCTTCACCATGTGACAATGGAGGAATCTGTACGGAGACATACACAGGATACAAGTGCTCCTGCGGTGAAGAATTTTTTGGCCCAACCTGTTGTAAGTATGATAAATTTGAACCATTTCAAGCGTGTGTGTGTTTGTGCTCATCTGAAACAGACCAGTCGTCATGGCTGCACTGGCAACTTATAGTTTTATACATCATTTCAATTTTCATCAAAAATTTACTTCCAATACACATTCATTATTTGAAGAAATTGTTTGAATCATACAAAACGGATCAAAAAGCCACCCCCCAAAAAAAAGAAAAAAAAGCGAAGAAGACATAACTTCCTTTTCCTATAAATAGGGAATCTTATAGATAATGTAACAAAAATGGCTTAACCTCGGTAGGTATTTCGCTTTGATCAATGCATCGTTTCACCCTTTTCCACTTTATCAAATGTATTCCGAAAGAAAGAAAAAATTTCCCATACGTGGCAAGTTTGAAAGTGGGGTTATATATAGGAGAAGATGTTCTGAGGTAGCGATTTCGGAAACTGAATACTGTACATGCTGTATGATGTCTTGAAAATGTGTGTTATGAAAAATTTCAGTGTTAAAGACGTTCAATTAAACATTCTTACAACTTATCTCTTATCTACTCACAAGCAACTAATTATACACGAACGCAATATCAAATATTTCGTTCATAGCCGTTTTTTAAAGAATGTTAGTTTTCTAGGCGTAAACTTTTTTTTTTTTACTCATCCTGTGTATGTGACTGTGCATCACAAGACTAACAAAAAGTCGCGCACACTGCTTTTGTGTGAGGAATCTAAAATAGGTGAAATGGATAAACCTAGTCATCTTGAGTTTTGATATCTTCCAAAAAGGCAAGTCTTTTTCTACATTATGGTAATGTTTGGGGTACTTTTGGCTGAAAAAAAATGTGTGTGTGGGGGGGGGGGGGGGAGAGGGTGGCAAGTGCCCCCTCTTCCCTCTGCCAGCACGATCTGTATACCAGTGTTACCATGGAAACATAACAGTATAGGATCCGGCTATCCCGAAGCTGCATAATCACGGTAATGGGTTATTGTCATTGCTTTTCGTCGGCACGGGTCGTTTATTTCTTCTTTCAGTAATGAAATGACATGGTGACAGGACAAAAATAGCATATCCTTATCTTCTTTTTTTTATTGCTGCCCTTTCACAGTTTTGAATTCTAATGTACAACGCTTTCACTGATGACCCTGAGACTTCAGAATGATCATTCAAGTCATGAATAAATCATAATAAGGCTGGAAAACGCTGTGTTTCACACCGCCCATGTAATGTTTTATACACTAGAAACGTTTTCCCATATGCTAAACAAGCAATGAGTAAAGTTGTTGAGAGAAATTTATGCTAATGTACAAGGCTTTTATTGATGACCCTGAGACTTCAAGTGATCATACAACTTACAAGTCATGAATAATTCAATAAGACTGGAAAACGCTGTGTTTCACACAGCCCATGCAATGTGTTATAGAAACGTTTTCCCACATGCTGTGATGTAAATTCTGTGGCCAATCTACGATTATTACATTTTCTTCTTGACGCTTAATGGCCAGTTGCTATACGTTATTTTCAAGGCCTGGGAGGCATCTCCTTTGCAGACACAACCACGACAGAGAATTTGAATTTACTCGGAAAAAAACCCCTACGGAAAGCTACTATTCAATCATCTGCCAACGCAAGTTATCTGTTTGAAGAAACGGAATCAGGAGTGAAGATCTCATTGTGCGGTGGTATTTTTTTTTAGGGGGGGGGGGTGGGGTGGGGTGCGCCTTTGAGCATAATATGCAAACCTAGTTCAGGCAATAGATTATTGTCATTTCATCAACGAACCAAATGTTCATTTCGTTTCGAAGTGACTGTATTTCGCTACGAAATTAACATTTCGTCAACGGAATGATTTCATAACGAAATGAACATTCGTCGATCCCCGTAATAGATTGGGTGGGGCATGCAAAAGTGGCACATAATGAGGTAATGACATTACCATCATGAATTATGCGATTATCAATTAATTAAGAAAAAAATTCTTCTGTGTCCACCGTTATTCCATTCAGATTCGTTGCTTTTTCAAACGCTGTTTCTTACTGATATTTTTTTCTTTTTTTGTTATGCAAACTCTATTTCCACGATGATAATACAAAAGCAAATCACATTACTGCTACTCCTTTCCATTAAGTAATAATAGGCGTTATAATGTTATAAACTAGAAATGGATAGGGTGTGTTTCCCTTGAGGACCTTCTTCCCTGTTCGCTTTTGATGAGACATGAGCTCAAGTTATTCACTGCAACTGGTTTTTATAGACCAGTTCGTTATTCCACTTTGCACATTAGCAGAAAAAGGTCATCTGTAATAACATGCATCTTGGTTTGTTAATTCACTGAGATAAGGTATTAAGCATCTACGATGGGATGATTATTCATGTGATCCTTATCTAAATGGTGCTTGCCAGCACATCCACATGGCAGCAAGTCTGGTATTTGGTAATATCAATAGAACAGGGTTGTTATTGCATTCAATACAAAACAATGAAATGGACACCTGTTACAATGTTAACTGATGGACTATTCTTGTCAACTTGTCTTAACGCTAGTTCATTCATAGTTTGAACGCAAATTCCACAAATTACTACGTCGGGCAAGCTTATGCAATATGCAGCTTTGAAAAAGAGTGAAAAAGAAGGTAATTCATAATAATGTGTACATGAGCTAATTACGAACTTGCGTCATTATCCACCCAAACTCGGGTTTGGGTAGAACTAAAGTTGCACTACTTTATGTCATTTCAACGGTACAAACTCCAATAATGTAGCATAACATTCTACTTACAACTCGTATTCAATATTCGTCAAAAAGAAAACTCAAGATGACTTTCCACGTATCATGAGATGAAAACACAACCACAACATAATCAAGCACACATGCGCTTGATATTTTCCTCAAACTATAGTTACAGGACAAGGTTTATATACAATGTAATAGATAATGTTTCTTCTCCCACCTTGTGGTTTTGTTAAAGAAACAAAAAAGGTTTAACCGGGAAAGCATCAATGTAATCACGACGGTTCCATGACATTATTTTGCTCCAGGGACAATTTATTGTTCCCATGAAATATCTGTATGTTAAAGCCAAACATAGATTCCACCCACAAACATAACCATTACCCTTATCTTAATCCTCACATCAAAGTTAACCTAAAACCCTAGCACAATCCTGACCCATACGCTAAATTCTTTGAGAAAATAAGACCGAAACAATTTTATTGTCACAGGAGCAAATGTCGTGTCACCAATCACAAAAGGCTTTCTTGGACTTGACTTTACAGTAAAATTTCCCGTAGCCCTGAAAGAAAAAAAAAAGTCAGCCGAGATAGATTTATTGGGATAGACTCGCTGAGAGTGAAATGCAAATGTACCCATTTTTTTTTTTTATTTGTATTTCTTATTTAGGTAAAACAAAACCATAGTCATAGGGTACATGCACATAATCATGAGTAGGCCCATTATAAGTCTAGAGTGCGTATATATAAAAAAAAGTAATCCAACTTTAGAGGGCTACTTTTCGATGATGTCAACTATGGAGAGCGCAATGCTGGTTGTGAGAAAAGGGACACTCTTGATTTTTCCATTGATACCTATCGGTAAAAGATCCACATGACTGAGCACATTATCAATGACAACATTAACAATGACAAGTTTTTTTTTTTTCAAAGTTTAAGCACTATCATGATGGAACATGTGTCTCTATAAAATTGATGAGATTTGTAATTCTTTTTTATGCCTCCTCCACGAAGTTTCGCATTATGGTTTCGAGATGTCCGTCCGTCCGTAATCAACTTTGTGGCCAGCGTAACTAAATAAAACGTTTGAGGTATCCTAATGAAACTTGGCATGTAGAGATGAGTGGGCGCTATGGCATAGTGGATAGGACTCCCGACAACCAATCGGACTGGACACTGGGACTCGGGTTCGATTCCCGCCTAGTGCTTACGTCCTTTGATGAGATGTTTTTACCTACCACGTTACCTCTAGACCAAGGTGTATAAATGGGTACCTGGCAACGCTATAGGGTAATGATAATGTCAGGACCTTCATAGAGCAGTGGCAACACTTAAGAGGCTATACCCTAGATAAAGAAGTCGTTAATTATTATCATTATTATTATCATTATTATTATTCCTACTACTATTACTATCATCATTTTGTATAATCATTGTGGACCACATTTTGTTTTTCAGCAGGTAACATTTAGACCAATTTTCACGTCATTTTCTTCTACTTGCGCTTTTAAATCTAAAAATTAAAAATTCAAAGTCCCTAATGATTACAACACAGGCATTAGATTGTTTCTAGAAATAGCTCAGACAGGACATGTTCGTTTTACAGATTGTGCTTCTTCACCATGTGACAATGGAGGAATCTGTACGGAGACATACACAGGATACAAGTGCTCCTGCGGTGAAGAATTTTTTGGCCCAACCTGTTGTAAGTAATAAATCTGAACCATTTCAAGCATAATTATGTGTGTTTGTGCTCATCTGAAACAGACCAGTTGTCATGGCTAGACCGGCAACTTGTAGTTCTATACATTATTTCAATTGTTATCAAAAATATGCTTCCAATACACATTCACCATCTGGAGAAATTGTTTGAATCATACAAAATGCATCAAAAAGCCCTCCCCCCCCCCAAAAAAAAAAATAGGAAAAAGCGAAGAAGACATAATTTCTTTTCCTATAAATAGGGAATCTCATAGATAATGAAACAAAAATGTCTTCACCTCGGTAGGATACCGAGGTTTGATCGTGCATCAGTAGCATGAACTGTTAAGGTCCACTTAAAACAATCGTTTTCATCCTTTTCCACTTTTTCAAATGTATTCCGAAAGAAAAAAAAATCATTTTCCCATACGTGGCAAGTTTGAAAGTGGGGTTAAAGGAGAAGATGTTCTGAGGTAGTAATTTCGGAAACTGAATACTGTACATGCTGTATGATGTCTTGAAAATGTGTGTTATGAAAAATTTCAGTGTTAAAGACATTCAACTAAACATTCTTACAACTTATCTCTTATCTACTCACAAGCAACTAATTATACACGAACGCAATATCAAATATTTCGTTCATAGCCGTTTTTTAAAGAATGTTAGTTTTCTAAGCGTAAACTTTTTTTTTACTCTTGCTGTGTATGTGACTGTGCATCACAAGACTAACAAAAAGTCGCGCACACTGCTTTTGGGTGAGGAATCTAAAATAGGTGAAATGGGTAAACCTATAGTCATCTTGAGTTTTGATATCTTCCAAAAAGGCAAGTCTTTTTCTACATTATGGTAATGTTTGGGGTTCTTTTGGCAATATTCTATAACACTTTTGTTTTTGTACAATAATGTGATTAGGTGTATCTTAAGGGCTTTTTACACTTGTAAATTTTTGCTTAGCCCCGGACCAACGGTGGGGCTAAGGGGGGGGGGGGGGGCCTTAGCCCCACCGTTGGTACGGGACTATCCTTAGCCCACTTTCTGTTTACACTCGTTTTTGCCAAAGTGGGCTAGCCCCACCGATAGTACGGTACTATCTGGCCCTGCAAAATAGCAGGGGTTAGCACCGCAATTGCGGTGCCAAGCAAGTGAGTGTAAACAGAACGAAAAAATAATCCTGGGCTAAGCGACGGAGACGAAGTCCGACCCTCACTGACCAATCAGAAACGAGGTAATCAAGTGCTGCCGGTGCGTGCGTGTACGTGTACAGTACACAGCGTAATTGTGAATATTCATGTGGTTTGGAAAGTCCGGGGCTAAGAAATACGAGTGTAAAATGGTCAGTTTTCTCCTTAGCCCCGGACAAGAGATAGTACGGGACTAATTGGCGAGTGTAAAAAGCTGAAAAAATTGGTACGGGACTAACGATAGTCCTGGGTCAGAGAAAGTCCGGGGTTAAGAAACACGAGTGTAAAAAGCCCTATAGAGTCCTCTTTTCATTTCTTATAGCTCCTTTACATACTCTTTACTTTCAACTGTAATAACTTTTGAAAAGATGATGCCATACTGCTTTGAAAATTGTTCTTAATCTTAACGGATAGAATGCGGTGATAGAACGTGATGAATTTCGCCGTAATCTGATAATCCCTTCATTCTTATCGCTATGGTGTTTACATCCTTGCTTTTATTTTTGTCCGTATCAATTGCACAGATAGCACAGCTGGTAAGAGAAAGGGCTTGAATAGAATTTTCCAGAGTATGCGTTTTCCTTTTAATGTTAAGATATTAAGTCCGTTTGAATTGAGTTATTGCTCTTTCAGAATGTGTCCTTAACTAAATCCGACTTTTTGTTCGTTTTGTGGTACAAGGTTATATAGATATGCTATGACTACATGTGCACATGATATATCTATATTACGTGCATATTCGTAATGAATATGAATACATGAAGAAATACATATATATATGTATATATATATAAATATAAATGTGTATATATATATATATATATATATGAATAAATCTATATGAATTATCTGTCAATGCAAATGTCTGTTTTGGTCCATTATAGAGAATTCTAATCTTTTACTTGGTTTTGACCTAGACAGTCACAGTATGAAATTATGTCCTTTACCAGACGGATGTACGGTCTCGGAAGGAATTGTCTTAATGAAAAGGCCCGTTTGTTTGTTTGTTTGTTTGTTTTTAAATTTGGACCCTCCCCTCTCCCTGAAAAAAAAGAGATAAAAACAAAAAAAGAAATGCAAAACGAAATAACATCCCTACAAGTATACGTAACGAGCCTGCCTCCCCAACACAGCACCCTTACACTTACGCATACAACAGACATTCAGGCCAAATTGCTCAAGAGTCAGTCAGTTTCGTATTTCTTAAGGCCTTTCAATATAATGTGAAGTTAATGCGCACTATGATTTTATTCGATTCAGATTTTGCCCTCGCATGAATCTTAAATAACATCTAATGCACTCTTTCTCTGTAGCGGGAAACCATTTAACTGTCATGAAATGTACATTAACTATACCGGGTGTCCCCAAAAAAGCGGAACGGTGGATTTTCAGTACCTTGCGCTCTAAAAGTGATATTTTTTTGACATCATTAGAAAGAGCATCTTCCGCAAAAGACAATGATACCAAAGTCATTAAATTTGGTTCAGCACTGTTTATTCACGCCAATTTCTATAAATGCAGTCATTTTCAAATTTCGACGGATTTTTGCGACGTATGAGATAATAATTTGGGTGTGACACGCGTTCCATACGGTGAATATTGTGCAAGCTCGTTGATCCATGTCAACAAAAGATACAGCTTTCACATTGGGCGCGCGCACACACACACACACACACACTGTTTTTTTTTTTCCTGGCCCGCGCCCAATGATGAAGGCCTGGTGACTGGCCGAAAGCTCGACTGATTAAAAGGGAGACTCAAGATCGAGAGCAACGTCCGCTTCAGTCTAATTTCTTTCAGTATGCTACCCACAATGAGGCACCGCGTACGTTTGGGAAGGGAACTATTATATATATAATATATATATATATATATATATATATATATTACATACACATATACAAATATTACACATGCAATACTACATAAGCAGTTAACATGCATTTTTTTCTTAAAGCATGCAACGTAATCCACACACCAAACAGCGGCCGCAAGTTAGTCTTCAACTTTTATGGGCTGAACCTAACAACGGATATGACGTCACTGGATTTTGAAGTCAGTACTGACAAGGCCCCTCACATTGCCCTGACAATGAACCCTTCCCAGACGAATATCCACGAATATGTGATCGGTGAGTGTCCTTCCTGTCGAAAGAAATGTTCTTAACGTATGATTCTCAAGGATTTAAAATTGTACTTGCTATATTTCATTTTGTTTTATCTATATGTCTATCCTATATTTGCTTGATTACACAAAAACTTGGATGTACAGGTATGTATTTATGATTACTGTTTAGAATATGTTCATATGTATATGTGTTTGTATATATGATATACGTGTATACATTATATATATATATATATATATATATATATATATATCATTTCATTTTCATTTCATTTCATTTATTTCCACTTTTATAATTGGTTTACAAACTTTGCATTAAAGACAAACAGACAGACAAACAAACAAACAAAAATACAGGGTGTCAAATATAGTGGCGGAATCATGAGAAGCACAAAGTAGGCTTATTGAAAATGATCCCTTAAGAAATATTATGATGTAAATACATGTAATCATTTATAATCATTGGTTTGTAACTGAATTGAAACAAACATGAATACAAAATACGATAAGATTTACAACTTGAATCAATAAAAAACCGGATACGTTTAGATATGAAAGTAGAGAAGAAAAGAAGAAAACTCCATATTCAACTATTCGTCAACTTGTAACTTAATTGCATCAAAAAGATGTTGTTTATATAATCTTTTAAATTGTCTTACGGTCTTACTGATCCTGAAAACTATATTCAAATTATTCCACAAAATAGTACCTTTGTAAAATATTGATGACTGCGTACAAGATGTGCGATTTAATGGGGGATGAATACTCTGAGCATTTCTGGTATTATAATCATGAATTGAACTACTGAGGGTAAAATAATCAGAGAATACATCAGGGAGAAAACTATTATAAAGTTAAAACATGAATATTGCAGACTCTAATGAAATTAAAATAAGTAATATTTGAGTTTCTGAAAACAGAGGTAAACTGGGGGAAGCATATGTTGAATTGGTTATTAAAAGCACTCCCCGTTTTTGTAATTTATGTATTCGATCAATATTTTTATTAAAAGTGAATCCCCATACAATATTGCAGTAATTAATTTGTAGTGATATCAAAGCATGGTATAAAATTTTAAGGACATTCCTAAGAAGATACTGTAATTTACACAAAACCCCTATGTTTCTTGATATAATACTGGCTATGTAATCAATATGATAATTCCAAGATAATCTTTCATCTATAATTACTCCTAAGAATTTTGTGCTTACAACTATATCTATTTTCATATTCTTAAAATACAACTGCAAATTGTGGTCTGTTATGATTCGCATACCAAATAAAATATAATGATTTTTATCTATATTCAAAATCAACTTATTGGCTTCCATCCAATCACTAATATTGCGCAATTGTCTATTAACAATATCAAATAGTTTACATGGATCTGAGCCTTTACAAAATACACTGGTATCATCAGCAAATAAAACATAACTTAAATGTTGAGTTTATAATGGTAAATCATTTATATATATAAGAAAAAGAAGAGGGCCTAAAATCGATCCTTGTGGAACACCACAATTAATTGTTCTGATATCAGATTCAATTTCATTAACTACAGTTAACTCTTGACGATCTTTAAGATAACTACTTAAAAGTTTAAATGGGGGCCACGTATACCATAATATAATTTTTGTAATAAAACAAAATTATCTATAACGTAAAAAGCCTTAGTAAGGTCAATAAATATTGTTAGAGCATATTCTTTATTATCAATAGCATCATTTATTTTTTTTCACAAGATCTAGTATTGCTGTGGCTGTTGTATGACCCCTTCTAAATCCAAACTGACTTTTTATCAAAATACTTTGTTTATCTATAAACTCAATTAATCTATTGAATATACATTTCTCTAATATCTTTGAAAATATAGTTAACACCGATATTGGTCTGTAATTATTAATGTCATTACGGTTACCCTTTTTATGAATAGGTGTTACACGTGCAATTTTCATTTTTGATGGAAAAAACCAACAGACATACAGTCATTGAACAAAAAAAACTTAATGGTTCACATATAACAGAAATTACAAGCTTTATTACTTTTATATCTATACCATCTACACCTGAACTTACATTACTTTTCATTTCCTCTACAATCGTTATTATTTCTTTTTTTGATATTGGCTTACAAAATATGCTATTTTTATTAGGAAATTTCAAATATTTATCATATGAATTTTCATTTCTCTTATCATTACAGATCTGCAGTTTCTCCCCAATACTAACAAAAAAATCATTAAAACAATCAGCTATATCTTTATTATTTGTTATTTTTTCATTCCCAATCTCAGCACTTTCTATTAAACTACTTTTGGTATTTCTTGTACCCTTTAAAAGATTATTGATGATTTTCCATGTTGATTTGATATCATTTTTCACTTGATAAAATTTTTCATTAAGATATTTCTTTTTTGCTTGCCTTAATCGAAGTGTAACATAATTTCGAAATTTATTATACACCTCTTTTCTATAAGGGGTTGGTTTCTTAACATATTTTTTATACATACTTGATTTTTTACGACAAAGCTTAATCAAATCCTTAGTCAACCATGGATTCTTATTCTTCTTCTTAAAATCATATGATTTATAAGGAAAACATTCATCATAAATATCTTTAAATACTTGCAAAAAACTATTATACTTGAAATCAACACTTCCTACATCAATGTAATTTTCCCATTCAACATTTTTCAAAGTGTTAAAAAAAGCAATCATATTTGACTGAGTAATATTACGCTTTACATAAATGAGAGGTGATTTGTTTGTACAATGGGCAATGGATGAAGACATACAAAAAATTGGCAGGTGATCACTTACATCACTAATCAAAATTCCTGAGTGAGTACAAATATTAACATTTGTAAATATATTGTCCAACAAAGTGGCAGAGGTTGCAGTTATCCGAATGGGACTGCTAATCAAAGGTTCCAAATAAAATCCATACAAAATATCCATAAATAAATCAATTTTGGAATTTAAACTTATTTTCACTAAATCTAAATTGAAGTCACCCATTATGAAACAATTATATACACGCGGATTTACCTTATGTAAAAAATTTACAAATTCATTCAAAAAATATAAATATTACAATTCGGGGGACGATCTACCACACCAACAATTGTTTGTTTTTTTTACATTTGGTGTTGTTATTTACTAACTCAACAAAAATACTTTCAAACGTCTCAGATATAACTGTCAACTCTTGTCTAATAAATACATGTAAGGAATTATGAACATATACACATGTTCCACCACCTCGTTTGTTAATTCTATTATTACAAAATAAATTATATTCATCGAAATTATAAGCTTCAACTGAAGAAGATTCATTTAACCAAGTTTCAGTAAGTCCTATTACCTTAAAATTATGATCAATGCTGCTTATATACATATTCAAATTATCGAAATTTTTCGAAAAACTTATACGATTGAAATGAACTAACGAAAATGAATCAGAAAACTTGGCATCTTTATATTTTGAGTTAAAGGCGGGCACATCAAAATAAGATTCAGGTAAGTTTTGTTCGTCATGGATCGTATCATACTTATACATATTTTTCATATAAGAATATACAACGGAAAGACAAAATATTCACATGATTGAACACAAGCAATTTGACATAGCTGTTGGAGTTTCGTGAAGCAGGAATAGAACAGAAGATATCGGAGACAAGGTAATGTATATACAAGGGCGTACCGAGGGGGGGTGTTTTGGGTGTTCAAACACCCCCCTTTGCCAAAATGGGGGTGTTTGAGGTGTTCAAACACCTCCCTTGGGCAAAAGGGAGGTGTTTGAGCTATTCAACACCCCTCTTCAGCAATGTTTAGATGTTGACAAATAAAACAAAAGCTGTCTTTGCCGCTTTTATTTCCGTTTTGAATTCCGCCTTTCCTTTCTTTTGCGTTCATTTTCTCTCTCTCTCTCTCTCTCTTCCTTGTTTTATCTTAATGTTTGTGTGGATGATGATACATTATGGAGTTTTATAAAATGGGTTCAAGAATGTAGCCAATAGGAAGCGCTGAAATGAGACACACCTCCTTCCTTTACTTCAGTACAACTGCACTGCCTGTAATCCTATGGTAGATTGCCGATCGTCTGTGCGCGCGGCGGCTCCTTTGATGAATTGCATGCATACGCGTACGCGCTGTCAATCCTGTAAACAGCTTCTAGTTCGGGCTGCCGGCCGGCCGGCCTGTCTTCCCTTGTGCATAACATAATATGTGGCGTACGTACGTATACTGTACTATACGTACACTTTGTACAGTACAGTAGACCAAGCGTTTTGGGACCGGACGCGTACATGGAGTCACTTTGAAGAGCAAATCCAACGATTTAGCAGGTTAATTCTCACTCCGTTTTCAGAGTATGTTGTCTAGTAGGCCTATATGAGGAGTCTATATCAAGTCTTTAAGGTAAAGGGTGCATATTCTATGTAAAATAAGTAAGTTTTCATGCGGGTGTCCGGAAACCCAACCCCCCATTATACTTATACTGTATGTGCGGGACTTCCGCGAGTGCGACGTGCGTAAAAGTTTGGGACGAACATCTTCGGACGTCTTGACCCACAAAGGTACGTGAAAAACGCTGAAAAATGATGTTAGTTTTCGAATTTTCGACCCATTTTATAAAACAAATGATGCACAGGATTATTTCGTGGCGTTAGTGTAGGCGTAGCTCACTCTCGGGTATTTACAATGTAGTGCAACATGCACTCGGCTTCGCCTCGTGCATGTTTCACAATTGTAAATACCCTCGAGTGCACTACGCCTACACTAACGCACTCTATCCTGTGCATCATTTGTATAACATAATATTATACGCACTAAAGAACTCGTGTACAGTACGTGTTAATACTACGTTACTGCACGGCGCGCGAAGCTGACGCGCAAACAGTAGACATTCCCGATCCCGCGACTGCTTTGCTTTCTGGCCGAATCGCGAAGATACATTTCGCATAATGTTCACCGTTTACCGGTATTATACCGTACGCGGTATACCGTAAATTGCGATGCTATACAAATGATGCACAGGATAGAGTGTGTTAGTGTAGACGTGGTGCACTCGAGGGTATTTACAATTGTGAAACATGCACGAGGCGAAGCCGAGTGCATGTTGCACTACATTGTAAATACCCGAGAGTGAGCTACGCCTCCACTAACGCCACGAAATAATCCTGTGCATCATTTGTTTTATAAAATGGGTCGAAAATTCGAAAACTAACATCATTTTTCAGCATTTTTCACGTACCTTTGTGGGTCAAGACGTCCGAAGATGTTCGTCCCAAACATTTACGCACGTCGCACTCGCGGAAGTCCCGCACATACTCAGTACAGTATAAGTATAATGGGGGGTTGGGTTTCCGGACACTTAAGTTCCCGCATGAAAACTTACTTATTTTACATAGAATATGCACCCTTTACCTTAAAGACTTGATATAGACTCCTCATATAGGCCTACTAGACAACATATTCTGAAAACGGCGTGAGAATTAACCTGCTAAATCGTTGGATTTGCTCTTCAAAGTGACTCCATGTACGCGTCCGGTCCCATAACGCTTGGTCTACTGTACTGTACAAAGTGTACGTATAGTAGAGTATACGTACGTACGCCACACATGTTATGCACAAGGGAAGACAGGCCGGCCGGCCGGCAGCCCGAACTAGAAGTTGTTTACAGGATTGACAGCGCGTATGCAAGCAATTCATCAAAGGAGCCGCCGCGCGCACAGACGATCGGCAATCTACCATAGGATTACAGGCAGTGCAATTGTACTGAAGTAAAGGAAGGAGGTGTGTCTCATTTCAGCGCTTCCTATTGGCTACATTCTTGAACCCATTTTATAAATAATAGTGTGTACAATGCATGCTGCGCTGCAGCCTATTATAGGCACATTGCATGCTAAGTTAGAAGTATCAACTACCAACAGTGGCGTATCGGGGGGGGGGGGGGGGGGGCAAGAGGGGCACGTGAAAAAAAAAACGAGAAAAAAAAGAAAAAGAAAAAAAACCGACGAAGAAAAAGAAGAAAAAGAAGAAGAAGAAGAAGAAGAAGAAAAAAAAAAAACCCTCGCCCGGACGGGGGGAAGGAGAATGGGGGGGGGGGGGCAGAAAACCTAATCAAACAAGATAAAAACAAATAACGCTGATATATAAAAATTTTCGGCTCGCTCGCTGCGCCCGCTCGCCAAGATTTATCACAAAAAAAAAAAATGAGAAGAACAAAACGTAATGATGACGTGGAAATATAAAAATTTTGGCTCACTCACTCGTAGTAATTTTGAGTATTTTTCCAAGTCCTTAGTTTGTTGGCATAAATCGTTATCTATGAAGCCGTCACTATATCTTGATTAGAATTGTAAGATTTAATAACCAAAAAATGACAAGAATTCCATGTTTTGTAAGGTGAAATACAAAAATTGTCGGCTCGCTGGCTGCGCTCGCTCGCCAAAATTTATCAGATTTTATATCACCCTCAAAAAAACCCTTTTAAGTGCTCGAAAAAGCATATCAAGTGGACTTTTTTTTAAGTCCCTACCGGGACGGGATTGGGGTTGAACACTGTTGGTATAAATCGTTATAAGACCGTCACTATATCTTGATTAGAATTGTCATTCGAAGATTTAATAACCAAAAATGACAAGAATTCCATGTTTTGTAAGCTGAAATACAAAAATTTTCGGCTCGCTCGCTGCACTCGCTCGCCAAAATTCTTCAATATCTATTACATTTAAATCACCCTCAAAAGACACCTTCTAAGTGCTTGAAAAAGCATATAATGTGGACTTTTTTTAAGTCCCTACCGGGATGGGGTTGGACACTGTTGGTATAAATCGTTATCTATAAGGCCGTCACTATATATTGATTAGAATTGTAATTCGAAGATTTAATAACCAAAAATGACAAGAATTCCATGTTATGTATAAAGCTGAAATATAAAAATTTTCGGCTCGCTCGCTGCGCTCGCTCGCCAAAATATATCAAAATTTAGGGTTGCCTATTACATTTAAATCACCCTCAAAAGACCCCTATTAAGTGCTTCAAAAAGCATATCATGAGGACTTCTTTAAAGTCCCTACCGGGATGGGGTTGGGGTTGAACACTTTTTCAGAAATTAGGGGCGCAATTTTCGCGCTTGCCCCGGGCGCCGTTTTCCCTAGATACGCCACTGACAGTGGCGTAACTACGGGGGGCATGGGAGGCACGTGCCCCCCCCCCCATCCGCTGGTTAAAAGAAAAGGAAAAAAAGGGAAAAAAAAAAAAAGAAAAAAACCTACGAAAATGGTAATTCAATTAGGGTTAGTAAACTGCTTTTGAAATCGACATGAAAGGATGATCAAGAAAAAAAGATATTTTTCTAAGATTTCTTTTAACCATATACTGAGTACTTAAAGAGGTATAACATTGTTCAAAAAGCCCGGAGACGACAAAAGATTGTGATTCAGCGTGATTCCTGCTTGGCATTTTGAATACAAGCAGGATGTGCGCAGTGTACTCAGAATATCGGAATGGCAAAAAGAGTCGCTGCAATGTTGCGCAATGTGATGTTTGATAGGTTGTACACATTTGCTATCAAAGCTTGATCATTGATTTTGCAGTGTTGCTTTACATACTAGTCTATATTAAAATGCCTTGCATTGCCAATAATAAGACTTGACCTTGGCTATTTCCTAACTTTTCCATCTATTTGAAACACACACACTCACAAACACAAACAAATTAGGAGATGCTCTATATAAAGTGCAGATTTTGGACATCCTTCTCCCGCTTGGTCACTTCGACGCCCCCTCGCTGGTCATACCTCCCCCAATCATGAACATAAACCGACACCCTTGACTACCAGTGGCGGATCCAGGGGGCGCACCGGGCGCCCCCTCCCTCCAATGCGAAAAAAATATATATACATGTAGCTACAAACGACAGTTTTTGGACGGTAAAATGTCAAAATTTTCAAGCTCGCTCGCTTCGCTCGCTCGCATTTAACCGTTATATGCCATTCTCCTGATGTTGCTGTCAGTAATTGCCAGCAGCAGTTGCGCCCGATGCGCCCCCCCCCCCCGAATTTCCAAAGCGAAAAAATATAGCTAAAAACGGCAGTTTTGGGACTGTAAAATGTCAAAATTTTCAAGCTCGCTCGCTTCACTCGCTCGCATTTAATCGTTATGCAATTCTCCTGATTTTGCTGTCAGTAATTGCCAGCAGTTGCACCCGGTGCGCCCCCTCCCCTTGATTTCCAAAGCGAAAAAATATAGCTACAAACGACAGTTTTGGGACTGTAAAATGTCAACATTTTCAAGCTCGCTCGCTTCGCTCGCTCGCATTTAATCGTTATGCAATTCTCCTGATGTTGCTGTCAGTAATTGCCAGCAGTTGCGCCCGGTGCACCCCCTCCCCTTAATTTCTAAAGCGAAAAAATATAGCTACAAACGGCAGTTTCGGGACTGTAAAATGTCAACATTTTCAAGCTCGCTCGCTTCGCTCGCTCGCATTTAACCGTTATATGCCATTCTCCTGATGTTACTGCCAGTAATTGCCAGCAGCAGTTGCACCCGATGCGCCCCCCCCCCCGAATTTCCAAAGCGAAAAAATATAGCTACAAACGGCAGTTTTGGGACTGTAAAATGTCAAAATTTTCAAGCTCGCTCGCTTCACTCGCTCGCATTTAATCGTTATGCAATTCTCCTGATTTTGCTGTCAGTAATTGCCAGCAGTTGCGCCCGGTGCGCCCCCACCTCTTAATTTCTAAAGCGAAAAAATATAGGTACAAACGGCAGTTTGAGGACTGTAAAATGTCAACATTTTCAAGCTCGCTCGCTTCGCTCGCTCGCATTTAATTGTTATGCAATTCTCCTGATGTTGCTGTCAGTAACTGCCAGCAGTTGCGCCCGGTGCGCCCCCTCCCCTTAATTTCTAAAGCGAAAAAATATAGCTACAAACGGCAGTTTGGGGACTGTAAAATGTCAAAATTTTCAAGCTCGCTCGCTTCGCTTGCTCGCATTTAAACGTTATGCCATTCTTCTGATGTTACTTCCAGCAACTACCAGCAGTTGCACCCGGTGCAAACCCCTTAATTTCCAAAGCATATATATATATATATATATACACATATAATTATCATTATATATAGCTACAAACGGCAGTTTGGGGACTGTAAAATGTCAAAATTTCAAGCTCGCTCGCTCCGCTCGCTCGCATTTAATTGTATAGTATGCAATTCTGATGTTGCTTCCATGAGGTGCCCCCCCCCCCATGTCTTGACCCACGGTACGCCACTAAACACCCCCCTCTAAAAAATCCTGGGTACGCCTATGTGTATATATATATATGTATATATATACGCATAATGTTTTCCCGGTCAATTTCATACTTTTGTCATTCAAGTTCCTATTCCGAGCATTCGATTTCACGCATTCCACGCTCGCAGCACTAAATCAGTAATCAAATTCAAAATCCGGTCATTCGAATTCACTATCCGAGCATTCATATTTACTGTCGGAGCATTCTAATTCACTATCGGAACATTCAAATTCACTATCGGAGCATTCAAATTTAAGAGAGGAGCACGCATTTCACCAATGAGCATTCAAATTCATGTCAAGCTGGCGACGGAATCTCGTCGGTCATTCAAATTCGTGAATAGGCAACCATGTTCCAAATAACTGCATTCAATTTAAAAGAAGTCCTGAATTTAGTTAGTTTGGGCCGTGTATGCATGTGTTTCTCATTTGGATTTGAATATCGGTTATTGGGATTTATGATAATTATTTAATTTGCAGTAGAGGTCCACCTGTTCATTGACTATTTTGAACTCGCGCCAAGCAAAAAGGAATATACAGGCACATGTCCCTCGGATTGGACATGAAATGGAGGTCCCATGTGTGAGAGAGTCACAACTCATGTACGTAAAAGATCCCACTTCATTTATTCATCGCAGAGAGCAGAACATCCAACTGGACCCCATTTTAAGACCAACTATTGCAGTTGAATATGATGATGATTATGATGATGATGATGATGAAGTCTTGTATAGCGCCGGTATCCGCCAAGTCAGGCGCTCATGGCGCTTGCTCCAAAATAAATACATAATTCAGCTTAAATTTCATGGGTGCACCGCTTGTGATATGACAGTTAAAACAAAAAGAAATAGTTCCAGGAAGTCATTGTCTCCAAATGTGTAAACATACATTCTTACACATTGGCTAGTTTTTCAATTTGAAGAGATGGGTCTTGAGGGTTGTTTTAAAAGATTCTGTGGTAAGAGCTCTGCGGATTGACTGTGGAAGGCCATTCCATATCTTTGCAGCAGCCACGCGGAATGAACGAGCTCCCCAAGAGTTGTGTGCTCTGTGTTCCACCAGCAGGTACTTGTCTGCAGAACGTAGATTTTCTCTTGCTGGGACATATGGCTCTAGTAGATCACATATATATGATGGAGAACTGCCATTCAGTGCCTTGTACACAACCAAACTAATCTTATACTCAATCCTCTGTTCAACACATAGCCAATGTAGCTTTTTCAGAAGAGAGTTGATGCTTGTACTCTTCCTGGAAATGGTGACAACTCTAGCTGCGCTATTCTGCAGGCGCTGAAGTCTGTGTATTTGTGACTTATTCAGATAATACAATACTGAATTTCCCATGTCAAGCCTCGATGTGATGTATGCATGCACCAGAAGTTCTGCAACATGGTTATTGATGTACTTGCGGATCAAGCCAATGTTTCTGAGAGCTAAGAAAGCTGCTCTGGATACAGCCAAGATGTGGCTTTTCATGGAAAGATTAGAGTCAAAAATGATTCCAAGATTCCTGGCAGTATCTGAAGGAGGGATGTTATCTCCACCCACTCTGATCCCAGTGACGTTTACCTTTGGTCTTTGATGCTTAGACCCAATGATCATAAACTCCGTCTTCCCTTCATTAAGCTTCAGAAAGTTTGAAATCATCCACTTATGCAACTCATCAACACAAGTCTCAATACGCTGTATTGCTTGGATTACTTCAGAATGGACAGGATTCACTGATAAATATATCTGGATATCATCAGCGTAGCAATGATAACTAAGGCCATGACTCTTGATGATATCTCCAAGTGGCAAGCAGTACATGCAGAAGAGCACTGGGCCCAGGACAGATCCTTGAGGAAGTCCATATTGCAAAGGCAATCTGTCAGAGCTAGCACCATCCATGCTCACAAAGTGTTTTCTCTGAGTGAGATAAGAACGGAACCAGTGAAGCGCAATTTCAGTTACACCAAAGAGGCTTTCCAAGCGAGTAAGAAGAACTCCATAATCTACAGTATCAAAGGCTGCAGACATGTCCAAAAGGACCAGGAGAGATATTTTCCCAACATTCATAGCTTGAAGGAGATCATTCTGAATTCTAAGTACAGCAGTCTCCACACTGTGGTGAGCACGATAAGCCGACTGGAAATCATCATATAAGCTGTTTTCTTGTAAGAATGTTGTGAGCTGCTTGGATACTACTCTCTTATCCAGCCATTTTTTTTTTTGATGGAAAATGAAACAAACAAACATTAGGCACTGTATAGACCTACAGACGAGCATAATACGGAGGGTTGGTTGACACTTTCGAAGGAAAAAAAAAACAATTTCGACTATATTGACATTGAAACATGAACATTTTATACGTCTTGTTTGTTATGTATTGCTCTCTTATTGATTTACTTTTGCGGGACTATGTGAGATCATTGTGTGTCAGTTTGTCTTTGATGAATTGTCATTATAGGGTGGGTGTTGGGGCGATGTCAGCATGCAGTATCATCAAGAAATATGATTATAATTGCCTTTGTGTTGTTTGGATGCACTGCTGATTGGACAATACAATTTGAAATTTATAGAGATGAAAAACAAAGAGTACATGAAAAGAGAACAATGTAGAACCTGTAAACAATCATAATTACACTATATGCAAGCCTTCATTGGTTGTGTTGGCCCTTTTTCCTTTCTTAAAAGTCTACTCCATTTAACTCGTTAAATTGATTGCACGAAGTAGGAACTTGATCGCCTAAAAATGAATTTGAACGCTCCAAACAAGCTCATTGGGACTATCACGTGACTATCGCATGAATTTGAATGCCCGAGTAGGAAAGTCGGTCTCGCATTTTGAAATTGAATGCCCAATCGTGAATTTGATTTCCACGGAAACGAAACAGAACGCCCATAAATGAAATTGATCGCTCGGATTCTGAATTTGAATGCCCGAATATTTTCGCGTGCGTGCGCTGCGTGAATTTGAATGCACATTAATGAATTTGAGTGACAAAGGTATGAAATTGACCGGGAAAACCTATATTATATGAATTAAAAAGAGGGAAAACAAGATTCAACCCCCAATCCTTCAAAAGTACAAAGATAAATGACACTGTCGTCAGGAAATGATAGAGTATCCATTTGTCTTTTTTTTTGTGGTACATTGATGTTTTAGGTTGACGGTCAAGGATTTTAGTTTTCTTTTTTTAAAGTATATCAAAAATGTCTCCTTGTTAGTCTTAAGTTTTTGTAATTTGTTAGGTGTATTGATATTTACCGACGTTTGACAACCCAAACAATATATTCGCGTGAAAAAAACGAAACAAAACAAAAAACGAGAAAGAGTTCTCACCATTTTTTTTCTTGAGTACACAGCCTTCAATTTTACATCTGAAATGTCGTTCCACACCCCTTCTCTCTTGCTACACACATAAATCTGCGAATGTCACGGAAAGCGCTTATGGCACCTCCACTATCTGTTCCTTCCAAGGCAAGCAGATAAGCCATATGTTCCGTGGCGAAGTAAATGTGCCTTTTTAACTTCCATAAAAGTGTTTTAAGAATACGATACATTCGTTATTATGCTCTGACACTTCATCAAAAGGACTATGAAATACTATATAGCTCAACTGTAAGACATTCCCTAACATAATCAACTCACCATATAGAAAAACCAACAGCAACTTAATGTTATGTAAATTTCACGGAAAAGCGCAGGTGTGAAACGTAGGCCTGCGTTCCTAAAACAACGTTATCATATTCATTTGAAAAACTAACTCCTCGACAACATATTTCTCAGGATTCATCCATTCATTGGGACAATGCATTCATTTGAAGATTTTTTTTTTCACTCAATAGTTCTGAAGAAAAGTAGGTACAAGAGATTTGTCACGTAAATCTTCAAACACGTTATTTCATTATCCTTTGGTTATTAAGATCTAAAGAAAATACCAGGTAAGATTTTTTTTTTTCGGGTGCATGTAATGAGTTCCACAACCACGAATCATACAGCCCACTATTCATACAGTCCATATGAGTCACTCAGTCCGCGAGTTGTACCGTATGTCCCCCAAAATTATAACAGGACCCTGACAAAAAATTGTGAATAAATCCAAATACATTTTCAGGGTGTGAAACTATAACTTATTACCCACATCTTACAGAAAACCCCATCCGATTTGCTTCAGTGGTCAAAGAGAAATGAAGAGTTTTGTAGAGCATGCCAGGAATCCCTTCCCTCCAAGTTCTGTTCATTGTCTTCACACATGATGCATTTCCAAGAGCACCCAAGTGCCCAACTAGGAAGAATCAGACCCATGACATGCGTTACAACTATCCACATTTTTCTGTGACGACTAAATCAAATTGAATGGGAATTTCGGCATAATATAGCTAAGATGTTATATTTTAAGACCCTGAAGTATCGCATTGACGCGGTTAAATCATATTGGTAGTTATCGTCGCGAAATCCGATTGTAATTGTTTTGTTTTGTTTTTGTTTTCTTTCTTTCTTTTTTTTTTTTGGGGGGGGGGGGCATACTGTGCAGCCGAAGAGTCATAAAGCCCATGATTTCGATAGTAAGCAAATAAGGCCAATGAGCCAGACACTAGGGAAACTGACACATTAAGCCTCGTTATGTATTCTACGAGGGTTTTTTTTTCTCGAAAAATCCGTACGTTGCTTCACCCAGCTGTTACCTGGCAACAGGGTGAATGCACCTTCATTTCATAGTGTCGCATTTGTGCAGTGCATTGTTATTGTGTACAGTGAACGAGGAGTATTTCTATTTCTTTCTCTCCTGTTCTTTCTCACCATCTCCCATTATCGCTATTCCTTTCTTCTTCTTTTTTTTAATCATCACCTGTGTACATGACCATGTATGTTTTGACGTGTGAAATAGTTTGTTACTTGCCGAATCAGTAAGTCAGTATTGTAGTTTGTTAAAACTGTTTATTTATTTCTTTGTACATTTTATATGATGAGGCCACAATATAAAACTCGGCTTACTGGGATCCTTCTGTGTGATACTTTGATTTTTTTTCTTTTATTATATCTCTGTTCTCTGTCACAATGATTTGCTTACCTTCCATGTGCAAATCAGCCATGAATAATGATGAACGATGTGTATAATTATTTTTGAAAGTGATTTTGTTGATTTCTTGTACCATGCAGAAACAATCAATGAAATGAAAATGAAATCTGAATTGGCTAAACTTGACTTAATTGCATATGCATAATGAAATAAGCTGACCAAGTGCATATGGTGCTAGTAGTAAAAAGATAAATGTGTTTCAATTTTATGAAAAAAATAGAGAAAATTCTCCATTTCATGAAGAACTTCCTTGGTTACATGAAATGTCATGGTGTATGCACGATAGAGAATCATGTGTATAAGCATGAAAACATTGCTTGAAAAAAAAAGATGTTAATAGATCATTTCTATAGTGTATTCACTTAGATTCATTATTCTCTCAAACAGGTCTTGGTAACTATGGTAACACAAAGACAACAATTGCACGTCTCAATGTCCTGATGATGGAGAAGCCCCTCTCCAGCGACAGCGTAGGCCGACTCTCTGGACCTCATGTGTACGATCGCTTCTGGCTGAACTTTGACTCTGGAAACTTTTCAGTCGGTCGCTATGGCAACCCGGAGCCATTCTTTAATTGGTTTGATCCAAACCCGTTAGAGTTTAGGTTCATTGGGCTTATGACATGGTATGGATCAACTGGTCGATGGAAGTTTCACTCGTTCTGTTAAATGAAGATACATATACAATCGTTTTGGAACCAGAAGGCCACTGACGCGACGCAAATTTAAAGAAACAAAGGTCATGATACTCAATAGTTCTTTTTGTCTTGCTTTGTGAGAGCTGCTATTGACATTGCATGTATTATAGTATGTGATGAGTCTATTTCAAAAACTGAGGTGACGTGAGAACGTAATTCATCTTAATGCCGTTAAAACTGTCGACTCTCTGCACGTGGACAGTTTCAGAGGGGTGCTGTTCGTTATTCCGAAGGTTCGCTACTCCGAAGGTTCGTTATTCCGAAGGGTCGTTAATCCAAAACACGCAAATTCCCTATACCTAGAGGTTTGTTAATCTGAAAATGAAAAAGGGTTCGTTAATCCGAAAATTTGTGGAGTTATTCCGAAGATTGGTTAATCCGAAAATGAAATTCGGAACAATGAACCTTCGGAATAACGAATCTTAGGAATAAAGAGCCTTCGGAATAACGAACCTTCGGAATAACGAGCTGTAACCGTTTCAGCATGCCCATATAATTATATCGTGACGTGTTTTATAAAATGAAGTGAATAGGGCAACGCAACTCAGACTCCTTGCTAAAGTTTTCTTGGCAGCACAATGAAACATTCGCCTTCCATTCTATAAAGGACTTAACAACAACTTGCAACTTAAAAACATGCAGTTACAGTAGGCAATGACTCATCAGATCGGAGTGTGGATGTGTAGGGCCTACGTAGCCGCAATAATTTGCTTACGACAATACCGATAATATTAATCACGTGTTTAGATAAAAGGGGTCTGGTACGATACCAGAAAGTATTACCATTCACCCTTCTGTGTGGAACGGGATTTGATTGTTTTAAATCCAAATATGCTGGAGAATGCTGTAAAGGATTCAATTAATGACAATGTCGATGTAGTTTAATCACGAATATTTTGATGTTTTCCATCTCTTTGTAAACATCACTCTAACATTCTTTGGTCGTATCTGTCTAGCATTGCATACTGCATGAGAATGATTGTTCGGTATTTTTTTTTTCATTTCATTTCGTTTCATCTTATTTCTTCGTTTCTCTTCCACAAACACTGATCACTAGGGACTAACAGCCAAGCAACTTGATTTCATGTTTATTGGTCCCATCATTCTTCTTTTTGTACAACCCCATTTCGATTTTGACCAGTTATCAGTATATCTACTGTGTTATCATGTATGCATTTTTTTTATTTATGTTTTATTGAAAAATTATACAGAATCACACTATTTATAACAATCAACTTGATTAGAATAATACAATCACTGAACAATGTAGAGGAATTGTAAAAGAGAACAAAAAAAAGGCAGAACATTAAGTTACCATATACAAATCAGATCTTGTTCAAGAGCGATATTCCGAGATGGGGAAGGAGAATAAAACAAACAAACAAGCAAACACACTAATGAGTGACCAACAGTTTCATCCTCCCTTCCAACTGAAAAAAAAAAATGTGTGCATTGCAGAGACTGGAACAAGCCAAACTAGGGGGCGAGAAGATCCACATTACCTAAACATAACTTGAACTTCCACAACAACTACACACAACACATATACACTCACACCCCACACACATACCCTGTACATATGAATATAGATGTAGATCACCCCACCACCCGACCTGGCCCAATCCAGCTACAATGCACTCTGTAAGATGTCCTGCAAACTCTACATGTATGCATTTTTTTGTAATTGTTGACAAGGTAGATTACTGAATTGAAATTTAATTTAATTTAATTTAATTTCCAACATATTACAGTATTTTGAATGTGTAGTACCACAACAATGTAATGAAAAGCAAATTATAAACTGTAATACAATTTGTTAGTTTCATGACAAATACCGACAAAAGGTTATTGGAAATGGAGGGGACTCCTAAAAAGCAGAACTTGTAGTTTCTAGAACCTCTCATTAAAAAAAAAAGAATCATTGAACTGATAAAACAAGGCGTAAGTGTAAAGTAAGAAAAAGACGAAGTAAACACATACAAACACAAAAACAAACTCGAGGCATTGTGCCGCCGCTCCCTTGTAAAAGAAAAAAGAGGAAAAATTAGGTAAGCGTGGAATGAGTGGCAGGAAGAGACTGATATCAACACAATGGACCAGGGAAAAGAGAGAAGGAAGAGGAGATTATGGGTGAATTCCAGGGCATGTCAGGCATGAGATACATAATCATATACATTGTATAAAGATCGCCAAAATAGAGGGAGTATAAGAGGATTTTTTTAGGGAAAAGATAAACGATTGTGGTAAAAATGAGACTTGAAGTCAAGGCTTGCAAAGGTGGAACTCATTTTGAAATATATAGCAAAATTGTTTTAAATTTCTTTCATTTATAGGTAAAAATATTCAAACTTCAACAAGCTTCTTTCATATTACTGTCAAGAGAATTCCAACATTTCTATGATTTTGGACAAGAAAAGGGAATACAGATTCGGCAAAAATAGTCGTGGTTAAAGTAAATGAATGGACAGTAAACTTTTTCTTATTTGATGAACATGGAGTCGAATACAGGAGGGAGAGAATAAAGTTTGCACTCATAAATTGCCCAATGTGCAAACGATACAAATCATTAATCTTTAAGATGTTGTTTCCTGAAAAAAAAATTAATATGGCATCTCCATGGATCATTACAGATAATACAAACAACTTCTTTTCTGTGATAATATATATATATATATATATATATATATATATATATATATATATATATTATTTCCTAATCAGCAGACGAATGAAGAAGATTCAATTCAAGAGACTGTTGAGGAGGTGAAAAAATATAAACGGATAGTTGACAAAAGTCATGTCACTGAAAATATAGCAGAGCTAAAAGATTGATTGATATGTAGAATATGAATACTTTTTGTGTATGTTTTGTTATGTTCGTAGGTCATTATGACCTCATAAGTTTTCTGCCCTATGTTTTTATACATTAGCACGTCAATACCAGAAACCATATTAATTTCTGTGCTTTTTCGTTCTATGTGCTTCAAATCTTGGCTATTTAATGTCAGCTATACTTAATTCGTTTCAGGTATATTCTCACAATTTTGCAAAGTTTCTTTTAAATTGCAGGATTCAAAACTGATTATTCGATTATTGGAAACATCTCCTACTGCAATGAATTCGTATTTCTCTCACAAGTTGATAATTTCTGGGTGTTATTGCTGTGTTAATTTCTAACGATCTGGTGGAGATTTGATGAATGAAGCAGTTGTATTTTCTTATTCACAATATTAGATGATTATGTAGTGGTATTCAGAGTTGACATTACCATTGCAGGATGAAGTCAACAGCGAAATTCCGCCAAAATTCTATAAAGGAAACGTCAAGATAACTATGCAAAATAAAACCACATGTTTAGTCGCCTATATGATTGGTTGATAAGTCGTTCAATTTCTCTCAAAATTTGTAAATATCATTATTCCTTATTCATTTTAGATTTGCTTTGATTTTATTCATTTCTCAATTTTTCACAAAGTTTTACAACATGACAATTTTCCAATACTATTCACATTATATCCAACATAAAATGAATACAAATATTGTCATATAATTATAATGTATCAATAGTGTAATATTGTGTAGGTAAATAAATCGTACAAAAATAATTGAAAATCATTGAATATTCAATCGAATGAATACATACAAAATGCAGGAGACCGTCATTTTAAGCTGAAGCTTGAGTTTGATGGCGGCCTCTGGAAAAGCATATGGCTTATACTTATTTACAAATCATACATATTTATACCCCCACCCACACATAGTGTGTAGGGGGGTATATAGGAATCATCCTGAGGTCGGGTGGCCGGTCGGTCGGTCGGTCGGTCGGTCGGTCGGTCGGTCGGGCGGTCGGGCGGTCGGGCGGTCGGTCCGTTGCAAAATCTTGTGGGTCGAACTCCTCTCTCATTTTTTGAGCAATTGACCCCAAATTTGGCATGTGTGACCGCTATCAAAGGTAGATGTGCAAGACACCTTTTTCGTTAGTATCGCATAGTGCGTTGCCATGGAAACGACATATTTTCATAAAAACTTGTGGATCGAACTACTCTCTCATTTTTTGAGCAATTATCTCCAAATTTAGCATGTGTGACTGCTATCAAAGGGAGATGTGCAAGACACCTTTTTCGTTAGTATTGCATAATGAGTTGCCATGGCAACGGCAAATTTTAAAAAAATCTAGCAAAATGTTGTGGATCGAACTCCTCTCTCATTTTTTGAGCAATTGACCCCAAATTTGGCATGTGTGACTGCTATCAGAGGTAGATGTGCAAGACACCTTTTTCGTTAGTATCGCATAATGCGTTGCCATGGAAACGGCATATTTTCATAAAAACTTGTGGATCGAACTACTCTCTCATTTTTTGAGCAATTATCTCCAAATTTAGCATGTGTGACTGCTATCAAAGGGAGATGTGCAAGACACCTTTTTCGTTAGTATTGCATAATGAGTTGCCATGGCAACGGCAAATTTTTAAAAAATCTAGCAAAATGTTGTGGATCGAACTCCTCTCTCATTTTTTGAGCAATTGACCCCAAATTTGGCATGTGTGACTGCTATCAGAGGTAGATGTGCAAGACACCTTTTTTATTAGTATCGCATAATGCGTTGCCATGGCAACGGCATATTTTCATAAAAACTTGTGGATCGAATAACTGTCTCATTTTTTGAGCAATCAACTTCAAATTTGGCATGTGTGACCGCTATCACAGGCAGATGTGCAAGAGACCTTTTTCGTGATTAATTCATAATGCGTTGCCATGGCAACGGAAGACTTTCTTATAAATCTTACAAAATGTTGTGGATTGCTCTAATCTTTTAGTTTTGTAGCAATTCAATTTGAATTTGGGATATGCGATCAATGTAATGTATATTTGTGCAAAACACATTTGATGTGTGTGGTGATGAATCTGTTGCCATGGCAACAGAGTTTTTTTTTTACCAATCATACAAAAATGTGTGGATTAGCCTAACTCCTTCAGTTTTCAAGCATTTGGCTTAAAAATTGGCACATGTGACCACTATTGTATGTAGATGTGCATACTTACTACTTCGTCATTTTTTATCAATGTGTTGCTATGGTAACAGCATAGTTTGAATGAAAGTCATACGAAAATATTGTGGATGAAGTTAACTCCCTCAGTCTTAGAGCATTTGACTGGAAATTTGGCACACATGACCACTACAGTATATAGATGTGCAAACTTCATCTTTCGTCAATGATGAACAATGCGTTGCCATGGTAACAGCTTTTTTGAACCAAAAAACATACAAAAATATTGTGGATTCAGCTAACTTTCTTTAGTCTTGAAGCGTTTAGCTAGAAATTTGGCACACATTACCACTGTGGTACATAGATGTGCAGAGGTAATCTTTCGTCAGTGGTGATCAATGCGTTGCCATGGTAACGGCATATTTTGAATGAAAATCATACAAAAATATCGTGGATTCAGTTAAATCCCTCACTCTTTGAGCATTTGGCTTGAAATTTGGCACATGCAACCATTATAGCATATAGATGTGCAAACTTAATCTTTCGTCAGTGGTGAAAAAGTGGTTGCCATGGTAACAGCAGCTTTTCACTAAAATGCATACAAAAATATTGTGAATTCAGGTAAATACCTCAATCTTGGAGCATTAAGCTTGAAATTTGGCACATGTGACCACTATAGTACGTAGATGAGCATACATAGTCGTTGGTCATTGTTGATCAATGTGTTGCCATGGTAACAGTATATTTTGAATGAAAATCATGCAAAAATATTTTGGATTCAGTAAACTCCCTCAGTCTTTGAGCATTTGGCTTGAAATTTGGCACAGGTGACCACTATAGCATATAGATGTTCAAACTTAATCTGTCATTATTGTTGAACAATGCGTTGCCATGGTAACAACATTTTTTCACCAAAAAGCATGTGGATTCCGCCAACTCCCTCAGTCTTTGAACATTTAGCTTGAAATTTGGCATACCTGACCACTATGGTATGTAGATGTGCAAACTTAACCTTTCGTCATTGTTGATCATTGTGTTGCCATGGTAACAGCATAGTTTGAATGAAAATCAATATAAAATATTGTGAATTCAGGTAGCTCCCTCAGTCTTTGAGCATTTGGCTTGAAATTTGGCACATGTAACCATTGTAGTACAGAGATGTGCAGACTTTGTATTTCATCATTTTCGAACAATGTGTTGCCATGGTAACAGTGCATTTTGAATGAAAATCATACAAATATTTCGATTAGATCGTAACTCTCTATGTTTAGAGCGTTTTGGCTTCATATTTGGCACATGTTACCTCTACATTACCTAGATGTGCAAAAACTCTTTTGTCAGTGTTGAAAATGTGTTGTCATGGTATAACGGTAACAGTATATTTTGAATGAAAATAATACACTAATATTGTGAATTCAACTAAGCCCCTCATCCTGGCTTGAAATTTTGCACATGTGATGGCTATGATATATAGAACTTTGTGCAAAACTTCATTTTTTTTCTTAATATCCAACATTGTGTTGCGCCATGGTTATACAATTTTTAATAAAAACCGTAGAAATCGTCAGTTTATTTATCTTGCTCACTCAGTTTTTGAGCACTTGACTTGAGATGTGGGACATTTGACTAACAGTGAGCAATACATTTATTTACTGTTGGACAGTGCATTGCCTTGGTAATTTTTTTTTCATTAAAAAGTTAAAAAAATCCTGGTTCAGCTAATTTCCTCAGTTGTGGGTGAGGGTATATTAATCACAATGAGTGATAGTTCTAGTAAAGGCATAATTTACCATTTGCAGATGAAACAAAAACCCAGCATAAGTGCTTTGAAATAGTTCTAAAATGTGAGTTTGGGATCGAAATAACCTCTGCAAAAATTTTGAATCTGTATAATTGATGTTAAACATTGTTAAATACACAAAATGTGAACAATAGTTCACACTATTGATACATTATATATAGTTAATAAGAATGTTTCCAGACTAAACATGTCTACAGTTATGGTTTATTGAGAAAAATACTGATATCTCCTTATATCTTAGGCTTTATTGCAAAAATTTTATATTGTATGATGTTTTGTGATACAACAGACCTACACATGTGCATCAAATGTGATATCTTGAAAATTTTTGATATCATTGCTCCCAAGGGTAAACATGACCTTTAAATTGTATAACCGAATAGCATAGCTATAAAATGCATTAGTGCAAAAATGAATTAGGGCGCAAGTGCATAATATGTGCAGGTTTGTTGTTGTATAATTGTTAATGCTATTAAAAAATCTGTGTAGATTCATCTTTATATAGAAAAAAAGATATACATAATATCTATGTATGCATATGTGACTCTGCACCTCAAAACAAACAAAAAGTCGCCAGACATAAATTTTTAGTTAAGACCATATTCTGAAAGAGCAGACATAAAGCTTTAAAATGATGTATAACTCAAATCAAATGGACTTTCCTAACCTATCTAAATATTGGAAAGAAAGCACAAACTCAGGAAAAGTGTGATCTGAGAAAAGAGGCTCTGAAGTACAGTGTCTATTTAAGCGCTTAATCTTTACCAAACCGTGCTGGCTGTGCGATGAATGGGACAAAAAACAGGAAGTAAACCACCGGAGTAACAACAATGAAGGGTTTATCAGATTAAACTGAAATTAAGCACGCCTCATCAAGACATTCTGTCCATAATTAATGCCAACTTTCAAAGCAGTAGCACTATCCTTTCAAAAGTTATTAGAGTTGAAAGTGAAGAGTGTGGACAAGGTTTTTTTAGAAATGAAAAAGGGATTGTAAAGACACACCTAATCACACTATTCTACCAAAAATGTTCGAGATAAACTGCTAAAAAAACACACTTTCCTGCCGGTTTTATGATACCAAATTTTAGCATAATGTAAAAGAAGACCCGCTCTTTCAGAAAATATGAAAAAGTCAAGTTCGGCAAGGTTGACCCATTTCACTTATTTTCAGTCCTCACGCAAAATCAGTGTGTGCGACTTTATGTTCGTTTTTGAGGTGCATGGTCACATATTATGTATAGCCACGAGTCATGTAATATAACATTGTGGTGGAAAGAGTAAAGTATATCTTGGCAATTATAATTGCGTCCGCACACTGTCGTGACTGTGTTTTATTAGACGTGGGACCCTTCAGAAGATTTCAGATATCAGTCCAGGACTGATTTATGAATAAATTTCAAATCAAAGTGGTATAACGCATCAGAAAATAAAAACAATCAAATAGAGAAAAGCAGGAGACTGTCAAACCTGGTTAACTGTCATGGAATAACAAAGAGAATCGGCAATCACCCTACATTATACAACGATAATAAATGTCGTTTCATATTTGCCTTGACTGAGCATTGACTAGAAGATATTTTTATACAAGTAGGAAGACTATTCCACAAGTCAGGTTCATAGTGTCGTATAGATTTATGTGCTACTAACAATTTTGGATTTGTAAGATGAAAATTTCTGGCATTACGAGTTGGATATGAATGAATACTGTTATCAAAAGCAAAAAAAAAAAATAGTAAAAGATGAAGGAAATTCTTTATTAATATATTTAAACATAAAAACTGCGACTTGAGCATTAATATCAGCCACTTTTAGTAATTTCAACTTATAAAATAAGGGATCTGTATTAGCAAAATAAGATGATCCTGTACAAATGCAGACTGCTCTTTTTTGTAATAATAAAATAGGATTAATTTCAGTTTTTAACACAATTAGCCCAAGCAGTACAAAAGTAAAAAATATATGGAAATAATCATATACCATGGTATTATTAAAAAAAAATGCTTAAAGGTAAAGAAAAATTCAGTTTAGAAATGATTTCGACACCTCTAGATATAACTTGTGTGAGTATTCCAGCTTAAATTTTCATCAATAACTACTCCAAGAAATTTTGAATGTTGTTTCTGTTGAATAAATAACTCATCAATCTTAATTCTAAAAGAGTAGTAACCGATCTAACATGATGTTTGAAATGTATAAAATTAGTTTTTTCTATATTCAAAGATCATTTATTACACCTAAACCATTCAGAAACTTTCGGTAACTTTAAATTTACTGTATTAACTAATATTTCCAAGTTATTATGTGAATAAATATATTCCTGTCATCAGCAAATAAAATGAATGATAATAAAGGTGACACATTAGATATATCACATATAAAAGAAAAAGAAGAGGCCATAAAATTGAGTCTTGTGGAACTCCGCTACTAAATTAAATGATTATACTGTTTTCTTTTTGAGAGATAATCTTTAAACCATTAGGGCGGTGAGTTGGCTCAGTCGGTAGCGCGTCTGCCTCACGATCACGCGGCCCGGGTTCGAACCCGAGTCTGGACTGAGCAATGTTGTGTGTAAACATACCGTCCCCTCTAGCAAGAGGCAAAACACTCTGTCCCTCGGATAGGACATAAAATGGAGGTCCCGTGTATGAGAGAGTCACAGCTCATGCACGTAAAAGATCCCGCTTCATTCATTCATCGCAAAGAGCAGGGTGTCTAACCCGGTGAAGTGGTCCTACCCCACATCCAACTGGACCCCATGGAAGACCAGCTTAGTGTAGCTGAATATGGGCTATCCAGCCATCTTCACAGATGGAAAATGAACAACAACAACAACAACAACAACAACAACAACCATGAAAGCGCATTACCACGTATAAATATGAACGGAGTTTAGAAATCAAAATCGCATGGTTTAGTGTATCAAACGCCTTGCTCAAATCCAAAAAGTCCAAAAAGATACCAATCACATGTTCCTTATTCGACATAGCATTTGAAATTGCAATAAAGCTAAATCGGTAGAATGATTTTTCCTAAAATCATATTGATTCAAATCCAATACATTGTGTGCTTTCGAAAAAAAAAATCATATAATCTTTTGTAAATTATTTTCTCAAGTATTTTGGATAAACTGGAAATTATAGATATTGAAATGCTAATCAGTTTGGAATAAGATGTATTCATCTTATGAATAATGAATACAGGAATTTGATCAGACACTTTTGAACACATTAAACCTCCGATAATATCACTACTGTCAATATTGAGAAAAAAATTGTCTATCAAAGTTGCAGAATTCTCATTGATTCTATTAGGTTTGTTTATACGAAAACTAAATCCATTTATGAATAAATCTATCCGAATTATTTTTATCAAGAAGAAAATTAAGATTGTTTTCATCAGAGAGATTACTCAGACACATCTCAAAATTTTCTATAAATGTATCGCAATTGTGTATTCGGTGGCCTATATTATATTCCAATAATTGCATTTTTACTTTCAGAATTATTCAACTCAATAAATAACATCTCACATTCTTCCTAAACTATATTATGTCATAATTTAAACTGCAAGTAATCTGCAACATAGAAGGCACCCCCCTCCTCTTCTTCCTTTTCGGTCGGCTCTGATCATATTATGATAATTTGATAGATTGAAGAGCGGAGGAGAGACTGCATGTAACAAAGTTTGGTAATACCAATTACTGAAAACTATGACTTCAAGGTACTAACAGGGTTTTTTTACGTACTCAAAATTTCGGTTTAAACTTCTGGAATTAATGTGTAACAAACTGAAATTGGCTGTAACATCCGAAAATCTATCAATAAAATCAGTGATAGTATAATAGTCGGTACTTTTTGGTTCATGTAGAAAATCATCAAAATGAATGAAATGAAATTGATCAGGGTTCATCGCCATTTTGTAACAGCCAAATTATAGAGGAAAATGACAAAGGGCTGCGTGTCCAAAAGAGCGCAAGAGTATACGTATTGGGTTAGGATTGAGCGTGGTTTTGTAATAACGAGGGTGTGTGTTGGGTGTGTGTGTTTTCGCATATGTGTGTGCGTGCGTGCGTGTATGTGTGTGTGTGTGTGTGTACACATGGTTGTGTGTGTGTGTGTGTGTGTGTGTGTGCTGTGTATATATAAAGGTGCAAGTGTGGGTGATGGTGTTTGTGTTAGTATAGTGCATACTTACAGTAAATCGCGAGATTGCAAGTGCAAAGACGCATAAGCGTGAGATATATGATATAAAACAGAAGGCAAGAAATCCAAAAAACATGAATACAAAGAGGCATACAGAGAGTGGATGAGCAGCCTCATGGAAGACACCCAAGTTGGTAAGGTTTCGGGAAAGTAATAAGATTAAAATTGCAGTCATTACTAAAACACCAGGGAAAGAATGTGAAACGAGTTTTAAATATGAAGCTGTGATATCAATGTCCTATGCTGGGAAAGGCGTGGCCATAACGATAATTCTGCTTTAATACGGACAACACAGAGGTCAAATGCAAACAATGAATGTCTCCCTATGACACGGGGCCCGTTTCATAAAACTTGTCATCTGTGACAAGTTGTCATAGATGTGACAAGCTACTGAAATCCTTGCATCTGATTGGCTGAGAGCAAATTTGTCATAGAAATGTGGCAGTTGTCACTGATGACAAGTTTTATGAAACGGGCCCCAGAAGAGGTTCGGTACACTATACTGTGGAATGAGAAAAATGAAGGGGGGGGGGGATTTTACATCAGCATAAGAATCAGAAAATTCAGGGCAAAAAGTTCATACCTCTGGCGCTCCAAAGAGCGTCCGGAATTCTAAGAGGATATAATAAGAGGTCTGTGTATCATGGCAGTCTGTAAATGGAATGTTAACCTATTTCTCCCATGATTTTGAAGATACTGTTAACAGCTTATTGGTCGCTCAGACGTCAAATGCAAATAGCGATTGCCTCACAACACCCAAAAGGGTTTGGTATTTATGAATTCCAAAGAGTCATTGGTAACATGCATCATGACAACCTATGAAAAGACAAATAAAATGTTAAGCATTTATGTTATGACTTTATAATAAATCTGTTTATTGGTCACTCAGACGTCAAATGCAAATGGCGATTGTCTCGCCACACCCAAAACGGTTTGGTATAACCTATGAATCCTGAGGAGTCACTCTTAACATATATCATGACAGCCTACAAATGGAAAGTTAAAAACTACTGTCAAAACGTGATAACAATTTGATTATTGGTCGCTCAGACATCAAATGGAAATGGCGATTGTCTCGTCACACCCAAAATGGTCTGGTAACCTATGTAGCCTGAGGAGACACTGTGAACTCGTCTTTTACAGTGAAAAATTTAGAGTTTGAAAAAAAAATACAAGGAGACTTATTGCAGAGCGTCAATAATTCGGATGTACCCACGCTGTTGTACAACATATGTTTGAATGAAACAGAGAGAAAAAATGGGGAAAACATACAACAGAATAAAAATCAATTATTTCAGGACAACAATTAGTCTATACCTCTGACATTCTGATAATATGTCCTAACGATAATTTTGCTGGTCGTTAAATGACAATTGTGCTTATTGACAGGCCAGACGTAAAACAGAAATTGTCTCGTCATGCCTGTATATACAGGGCTTACGGTATACCTATATTTCATAAGTACATTTGACATGTCTATTTCACTGAAAAATTGCGAGTTATACAAAATAGGTTAACATCAGCGTGAAAATCAGGTACATTTGTAATTCTGGGGAACAAAATTAAATTTATACCTCTGACGCTCCGAAGAGCGTCCGGAATTTTGAGAGGATGGGTGGTAGAAGGCTTAACGGTGCACCACGCATTCTTTCTAGGGTATGTGTGTGGCCCTGAAAAGGGGCTACCCAATCCCGACGTTTCGGCAAACATGTTTTCGCCGTTCTGATTCCCTTGATATATATGGCAAGTCATCACCAAGATTTTATAGCATTTCCACACTCAAAGCTTTACAAACCTCATATCAGTTAGGAGAGCATCTTCAATTCAATTCATTTATTTCCACATAATATGTAAAAAGGAAATACAAACATTATAACATTTGTAAGTTACATCATGCAAGATACAATAAACATATTAAACGTGGAGGAATCAACAATAGGCTTCAAGGCCTTTTAAAGGCTGATCTTTGTCAAATAGATATGGTACAATAACACAGATTACATAAAAAATATTACAGACATTACGTTACATTACTTGACTGGCTATACCACAACACAATCATTTCACAAGAGAGTTGATATGTCTTAAAGTTGGATCACTGACAAAGGAAGACGGACGCCGTTTTTGGATTGTATAATGGCTATATTCAATCTGCAATCAAAACAAACATGCAAAAGAATACATTAGCATTCAGGCATTCAGATGAGTACATTTGTTGACAATGTATTATCTTATTGAATGAGTCACTGTTTAACCAATCAATGAGTGACTGTTTCATAGCTTTCAGAGTGAGACCGGTATAAGGTTAAGTTGTGCCGTATCTAAATATAATGCATCACAATAAATTCATTTGTGCCTTTATGCCTCTCTTTTATGTCAAAACAATGAAGCTCATTAATATTCATAAGTCTCTCATAAACTTGGTTGAATACCTAGAGCTTCTTTCTAACAAAAATGTTCACATTCACAAAATAACCTTGCTTAACTAAGGTATCATTCCTTAAATCATTTATACTTGACACTTCTAATCTGCTATATCAATCATAGCTTCAAAATTCTGTTACATCTGATTTCAAATCAAATTTACTTGCTTTCTCATGCAATTTCCAATAACACAATTAGCCTGAAATCTTTATATTTGCTTTAAAGATTGTTACTGCAGATTTAACAGGAATAGCGCCACCTTGTGGTCGAATCTGAAAATGCATATATCTCACTAGCATAATAGGCAGTACATATAAAGAGAAGAGAGGACTTGGCTGACAGAAACGGGTGAGGGATGCTGTGATTGTGACCCGGGGGAGGCGCACAATCTTTCAACCTGCTTTTCCCACTTTGTACCGCCTTTCCACCTTTTCACCTTTTCTGCTCGGTAATCATGTAAGGATGTAGAACAGACAGGCAGTGAAGAATTCATCGTGTTGACCTTCATTGATGCTCGATCGTGTCTCAAGTGTCCAAGTGTAGAAAATAGTGAGTCAGACGTGAAACGATGCATTAAAGAACACAGTGGACAATACCACAGCACAGTTACTTGATTGTGATTCGCTGCAAGTTTGTGAGTACCGTATCGTGCCAGAGCAGCGCAAGTGTGTACAGAGCATCAGTGTGTGTGATGATCGGATGATGAAGTGTGAATGGTAGTGGAAATCGGGAGACGGATCGGCGGAAGAGTGGCGTGACAAGAAAGAGCCAACCCAAGATTACACAAAGTGCCCGGGTATCATACATTACAGCATATAAGAGTCAGTAGCAATAACCAGCAGCTACATTTCAGTTGAAAGATTGCCTCGTTTGGAGAATGAGACTGTGTAGTGACAGAACTGATTCAGTGGATACAGTGAAGTAATTAAACTAGTCCTACCAAGTACAAGTATAGCTAGTTAGACATCTAGATTTAGTCTTTGAATATGAATGATGAAAGGAAAGAAAGTCTAACTCTTTCAATATAAGGCCAGGACTAGTCTAGTACCTGCAATCGGTACTAACGTTAAAGTGACAGTGTCTTGGAAAAGATCTGCAATGAAGGCCAGGACTAAGTATTAAAGTGAAGGAGTCTTGGAACGGATCTGCAAGAAAGGCCAGGACTAAGTACTCTAAAGTTAGTCTCTACGAAGGAGTCTTGGAACAGATCTGCTACTGCTATTACTTAAGGCCAGGACTAGATCTAAGTACTTAAAGTACAATGAGTCTTGGAACAGATCCGCAAGTATACAGGCCAGGACTAAATGCTAAAATAATGTGAAGGAGTCTTGGAACAGATCTACAAGTTTATACAGGCCAGGACTAAATGCTAAAGTGAAGGAGTCTTGGAAAGATCTAAGTAAACACAAGGCCAGGACTCTACTGAGGATAGTCGTAGAACAGATGATCATCAACTAAGGCCAGGACCAAGTACTAAAGTTAATGAGTCTTGGAACAGATCTGCAGGTATAAAGGCCAAGACTATATTAGCGAATAGATGCCGACACAAGGCCACATTGACTAGCACCTAGTCTACGGTGGAAGAGTCTTGGACCGGAAGACCAGGATATTAAAAGGAGAAAAGGTCTGGTAAATAGATCTTATGTTTATAGTGTGAGAGTACTGTTAAACCTAGTCCGAACCGGATATTGACTGCAATTGGATAGAAAGTGGTCTTACTCTTACAACTTCATGGCAGTAGACTAGATCTACATCTGGACAGTCTAGATCTTAAGTGTTGGAGGACCAATTGTTTGCAGAGCCTTGGAATAAGAAAGGATCTAGAGCTCTACAGCTTACGAGCAGTCATAAACAAGGCTAGGACTAATACAGTACACAAATTGCTTTGGTACCAGTACAGCTGGAAGCCAGCTTGGACTAGACCTACAGTCGACAGTCTAGTACCCGGTATTGAAGATAGTAGGAGGACCAAAGCAGCATAGTCTTGGATGATATTTTAAGCAAGGCCAGGACTACAGAAATCCTGAAGGACATTACTTGCAAACATTACAGTGTAAATGCAAGGCCAGGATTAAACAAGTTTTGGATAAGACTTGATGAAGCAGTACCAGGACTAAGAGTGAAACAGGCTGGAAGCAAGCAGCAAGTTTCAAGGTTTAGTTCACGTTTGCTTATTTGGGAGTACAGTGACTTTAGACAGCCATTTGTAAAGATGGATGAGCAGACGTCGGATGACTATCCAATGTATGATCAAGACCCATACATGCCTCAACCATCGAGTCCACTCAGGACACCAGAGAGCTTAGATACAGGCTTTTCAAGAATGCAGCCGCTTAATATGCATGCAAATGGAAACGCACGTGAGGAAATGCCAGCACCAGCTAGTGCTGCAGGAATGGAAAATGCAGCTATGTTGTCATTTCTACAGCAACAGAATCAGCTGATGAGGATGCTCGTTGAGCAAAACATGAAGGCCTCTCTGCCACAAAAGCAGGTGAAACCATTCACAGGAGACCCACTACATTACCACTCCTTCGTGCGAGCATTCGAACATACCATCGAAGCTAAGACTTACAGTGACTCTGATCGGCTGTATTATTTGGACCAATACACATTGGGGGAAGCCAATGCCATCGTGAAAAGCTGCATGTACGGCCAAGACCAGACTGTGGCCTACAGAAAGGCGAAGGATTTGCTACGAAGGAAATTTGGCTATAGGCAGCTCATCGTAGAGACAATGATGATGAAAGCAGTGAAATGGCCTGACATCAAACCAGAAGATGGAGAAGAACTCCATCACTTCTCGATTTTCGTAACCGAGCTGCACAATCTTGCAAGGGACCTCAACATGGAGTCAGAGGTCAACCACTCTCACAACATACGGCTGATCATTGGAAAGCTCCCATACAAGCTGAGGGATAAATGGAGAAATCGAGCAGATGACATCCAAGAGGAGAAGCAAGGCAACATAACCTTCGATAATGTGGTGTAATTCATCGCCAAGCAAGCAAGGATTGCAACGAATCCGGTGTATGGGAATCTGAAGTACCAGGCTAAACCAACAAGCATTCGTAGGCACAGGCAAGGTGTCTGCAAGTGCAGGCAAATCAAGTTTCAGCACATCGGCGATGCCTGCAGCAAAAGCAGAGAGCAAGAAGGAAGTGTGCTTGTTCTGCAGCAGAGGGACACATACTCTGGCTGATTGCACAGTGCTCGCATCCAAGCCGTATGAAGACCGCCTGTCTTTCTGCAAAAAAGAAGGTCTGTGCTTTAGCTGTCTTCAGAGTTCTGCCCACTTTTCAAGAAATTGCAAGAGGAGATTGAAGTGCAGCATTTGTAGCAAACAACACCCAACAGTGCTGCATAGGGAGTTTAAGGCGGATCAACCTAAAAGGGAGAACAACTCGGCTGGCACTCAGCAGCAAGCTATAGAACCAGAGGCTTCTGCCACTATTACGCAGCAGCCACAACAGAATAGTGAGAACAAAAATCAAGCCGTGGCATCAAACACAATTAAGTGCAGCTTAAACACAAGTTCACCAGGAAATGACACCTTGCCAGGCATTGTGCCTGTCAGAGTACGCTCACGAAGGACAGGTGTGTGCACAGAGACATATGCGTTCATCGACTCTGGCAGTAACGCGGTCTTCAGCACAGAAAAGCTGGCAACAACGTTGAATGTGCAAGGCAAGACGATCAACCTCCACATGTCTACCATGACAGACGAAAAGATTACAACCAGCCAAGTGTTGAGAGACTTAGAGGTTATGGATGTGCAGGGACACAACATCATACGACTGCCAGAAGTTTACTCACAACAGTACATACCAGTAGACAAGGAAGACATTCCTAGGCAAGAGGATGTGCAGAAATGGCGTTATCTGCAGAACATCGAAATGCCTTCCTTAGCAGAAGAGGCGCACGTTGGATTGCTAATAGGAAGCAATGTTCCGCGGGCAATGGAGCCAGTAGAGGTGATAAGCAGTGAAGTTCCAAATGGGCCCTTTGCATGCAGAACAGTTCTTGGATGGCTGGTGTACGGTGTATCAAGGGATGGAGCTAAAGGAAACAAAATCCAGTCTCACAGAGTGAAGGCTAAGGCCGACATTGACCAGCAGTTTGAAAGGCTGTTCAATCAAGATTTCAATGAAAGGATCATTGATGACAAGGAAGAGAAGTCACAGGAAGACTTGATCTTCATCAAGAAGGTAGAGCAGTCAATGAAGCTGGAAGATGGTCATTATGAAATAGCTCTTCCCTTCCGTAGAGACGATGTGAAGTTGCCAAATAACAAACTTCAAGCAATGCAGCGAGCAGGCCATTTGAAGAGAAGGTTTGAACGACAAGCAGACTTCAAAAGGGAATACACTGACTTTGTAGACTCCATGATGAAGAAAGAGTACATGGAGAAAGTACCAGAGGAAGAAATACAAAGAAATGATGGAAGAGTGTGGTATCTTCCCCATCATGGCGTGGTACATCCTCAAAAAAAGGAAGCTGCGGGTCGTCTTTGATTGCTCAGCCGAGTATGGAGACTTCTCTCTCAATAGGGAGCTGCTACAGGGGCCGGATCTTACAAACAAGTTGTTTGGAGTATTGACCAGGTTTCGTCAAGACAGAGTGGCAATGCAAGCAGACATAGAGGGCATGTTCTCACAGATCCGTGTACCTAAAAGAGACAGAGACATGTTGAGATTTCTGTGGTGGGAGAACGGCGACATTGAGCGACCTTTGACAGAGCACAGAATGAAGGTACACGTCTTCGGTGCTGTATCATCACCATCATGTGCCAACTTTGCCTTGAAAAGAGCAGCACAGGACCAGACAGGTAGCATCTCAGATGAGGTCATTTGTACTGTGCATCGAAACTTCTACGTCGATGACTGTTTGTGCTCAACGCAGAGTGTACAGGAGGCTGAGAAATTGGTGTCAGACTTGACAGAGATCTGCAGAGGAAGGGGATTTCGTCTGACGAAGTGGCTATGCAACGAGCCAGAGGTGCTAGCCAAGATCCCAGTGGAGGAAAGAGCAAAGAGTGTACGAGACTTGAGCCTAGATGTCAAGAATGAGATCACTGAGAAGGCACTGGGTATTGTGTGGTCTACAAATGAAGATACGCTGGGTGTGACGATCAATCTGAAGGACAAACCTGAGACAAGAAGAGGGATTTTATCCACTGTGAGCTCTGTGTATGATCCCATAGGATGTGTAGCACCAGTGGTGTTGCCAGCCAAACAGTTGCTCCAAGTGCTATGTAGATCTCGGTTGGGCTGGGACGCCAAGATTCCACCGGACTTGCTGAGGAAATGGCACACCTGGAAGACAGAACTACCAAGGCTGATGGAGTTCAAGATGGCAAGATGCTTGAAACCGCCAGATTTTGAGCCAGATTCAGTCACCCTGCATCATTTCTGTGATGCCAGTGAAAAAGGCTATGGCAGCGTCACATATCTGCGATGGAAAAATGCAGAAAGAGTACAGATGAAGTTTGTGACGAGCAAAGCTAGAGCTGCACCACTGAAGGAGGTGTCTATTACTAGAATGGAATTGACAGCAGCAACTGTAGCGGTCAGGGTTGACCACATGATTAAGCAAGAGCTCGACATCTTGGTAGATGAGACCTTCTTCTGGACTGGCAGTATGACTGTTCTTGGCTACATAAATAACGACACGTCACGATTCAAGACATTCGTAGCGAACAGGGTGGCAGTGATTCGAGATGGATCCAAACCAAACCAGTGGAGGTATGTGGAGTCTTCACTTAATCCTGCCGACATGTGTTCAAGAGGAATCGAAGCGGATAAGTTTCTGCAGTCAGATGTCTGGAAGGAAGGCCCAGAGTTCCTTCAAACACCAGATGAGGAGTGGCTGACAAGAAGTGAAGTCTCGCCAAGCAATCTGCATGTTGAATTGGAATTGAAGAAAACATGCCTTGCCACGGAAGTAACCAAAGAGGAAACTTCAAATCCCACAAGCAAACTTATCCATCACTATTCAGACTGGATGAGACTGAAAAGGGCAGTGTGCTGGTTGAGGCGATTTGTGAAATGGATGAGTCAGAAGAAGGAGCAGACCACTTCTCAAGATGAATCCGTGAAAGGGAGACTGACACTTCAGGAAATGCAAGCTGCAGAAACAAAGATTGTGGGGTTTGCTCAGAGTGAAGCATTCCCAAGTGAAATTGAGGGACTACAGAACGAAGGCTCAATTCAAACAGCAAGTAAAGGAGAACGGAAAACAAGGGTGAAAAGAGCAAGTCCTATCTATAGACTTGACCCAGAGCTGGATGAGGGCCTGCTGAGAGTTGGAGGAAGGCTGAGTCGAGGTTCACTTCCCATGAATGTGAAACATCCTGTAATTCTCCCTAAGAAGAGTCATGTGTCAAAGTTGATCCTAGAACACATACACAAGATGTCAGGGCACAGTGGGAGAAACTACGTACTAGCTCGACTTCACCAGAACTACTGGATGCCAAGTGCAAATTCTGCCGTCCGGAAGATAACGGGGACCTGTATCCAATGCAGACGTAACCGAGCAAAGGTTCTTCAGCAGAAGATGGCAGACTTACCAGCTGACAGAATCAAGCCCGATGATCCTCCATTCACAAGGGTAGGCGTCGATTTCTTTGGCCCACTGGATGTGAAGAGAGGACGTTCAGTTGTGAAAAGATATGGTGTGATGTTCACATGCCTTGCAGTCAGAGCAGTGCATATCGAGAAGGCTGACAGTCTCAGTACAGATTCATGCATCGCAGCCATTAGAAGGTTCATTGCACGGAGAGGTGCAGTGCAAGTAATGAGATCTGACAATGGCACTAATCTGGTTGGAGCAAAAAGAGAACTGAAACGAGAGATAGATGCATGGAATCAAGCACAGATCAACGATGCACTGCTGCTACACAACATACAGTGGAGCTGCAATCCTCCCGGGGGCTCACATCATGGCGGCGTCTGGGAACGACAGATACGCACGGTGAGAGAGTTGCTGTTTAACCTTGTAAAACAGCAAACACTAGATAACGAAGGTTTGCAGACACTCCTTTGCGAAGCAGAAGCCATCATTAATGGGAGACCCATTACCAAGGTGTCAGATGATCCGACTGATTTAGAAGCATTAACTCCAAACCGTCTGCTTCTAATGAAGTCACAACCACAACTACCACCAACGGTGACCCGAGAGACTGATGTGTATGCCAGACGAAGATGGCGTCAGGTGCAGTACATGTCAGATCTGTTCTGGCGCAGATGGACGAAAGAATATCTTCCCCAGTTGCAGCAGAGGCAGAAGTGGGTGGAGCCACAACGCAATCTCCAAGTTGGTGACTTGGTGCTGCTGGTGGACCAGACATTGCCACGAAACACCTGGTTGCTGGGGAGAGTGACGCGCACACTACCAGATGCGGAGGGCTACGTTCGCAGCGTAGAAGTGAAGACAAAGTTGGGTGCTTATACGCGGCCTATCAGCAAGTTGTGCCTTTTGCTGGAAGGAGATGTGTAATCAGTTGTGGGATCCTGAATTTTGTGAATTATTTTGTGCTTATGATGTGGTGCGAGCCAAGCGCCGCCACAAATAGATTTGATATAGAAGTTGGGCCACAGCTGTATGTTTAGGAGCATCAAGCAGGATAGCATGACGTTTACATGGAGTGTGTATGCGGCAGGATCAGTTATGCAGCAACAATTTGGGAATCACGTGTTGAAATAGTGTGAATATTGCTTGCTTCAAAGATAATAGCAAATGTATAGTAGCTGTGGTGCGAGCCAAGCGCCGCCACACTCTTAGTTTGCCGTGATTTTGTGATCAACGGATATGTGCCATCTCGCATTCAGCAAAGTTTGCTTAAGTGCATGATAAGGACACTCCGAACCGTGTGACGCACAATGGACATATGTGGATACAGTAAATTAATGGAACTCAAAGAAAATTGGACATGTTAGATATACAGACAGAGACTGTAACAAGCTGACTGTATAAGCTTCAAGCGATATTGGACTTCATGGCCGCAGTTGCATGAAGAGTACAAATGTAAATGGTTAAATTTGTGTTCAAGCTGAAATAACATCAGTTTTCAAAAAAAAAAAGATCCATTTATAACAGAGAAAATTCTGGTGTGTAACACAAGGTAAAGGCAGTTGTGTTATTTGTTACACATTTGTATTGCATTTTGAGTCACGAGGTGATTATGAAAAGGAGTGCTACACCAGTTGACCACTAGGAACATGTTTTGATGCTTAAAAGAAGAATATTTCATTGACTAGTGGACATACCTCATGATACTGCATCATACGGATGTGTTAAAGTATGTGTGCATTTTTTGGAGATGACATTCAGAAAATAAAAGCTCCAATTGTAATTTTGCTTTTTTAAATAGGTGAAGAGTAATAATTTGCCAAAAGTGGTATATGAGATTAGAGTAATGACATGTACACATATGTTATAGCAGTGACCATATTCAGTTCAGAAGCAAACTGAAAGTTTGAGTTTTTGACAAAGAGACTCCCGGTGATATGTCTAAAAGTTGGGTATATTTTGTTTGGTCTATGCTCACTTCAGTGTGTGAGTCATTTGGTGTAATGCCTAATGACATAATGGAACAGTTTAAAGGATACTATATGATATTACGTGTTTTTTTTATGTTATGCTGTGCAGACACAAGTCTGATTCCAGATTCAAGATGGAACATAAGAGGTTTGGTACAGACGTACAAAGAGAAATATTCCTAAATGAGTCAAGGTGTTAACCATAGAATTTGGTATGTAAACCATTGGTTTTGGTGTAGTTAATTTTGGAAAAGTGTGAAAAAAGTGCACTTTGTAATTGCAAGTGTATTGCATTGTATTCTCATTTTATGGGAGTTGTTGCAGTTTTCAAGTATAAGATCAGAGCAAACATGGATTTTGTGAGATCACAAAGTGAGAAAAACAAGAGAGATAGAAGCAGTGGTATGCTGTAACAAGGTACATTTCATTGTTTAAGAATCTGACAAAACCAAGTGGTGATTTGTTGTTCTGATGCTGTTTGTTTTATGCTATTATTGAGGTACAGCATGGTACATAAATGTCATTAATAGTGAATAGTGTATGCAAATATGTTCATCAGGTGAAAGTGTTTGTTGATTTGGTGTTGACAGGTGTTAGGTAGAAGAGAATCGAAAGTTTAAAAAGCTAAAGGAGGATTCAAATGCATAGTGAGAGTTCTTGTATGTGAACAAAATTGGTATGTTATGGGCATACTCGTGATTTGGTATTGCATACATTTTGCATCACTTGTTCTTAGTTGTATAGTGACAACCTGAGTTTCAAAGGATTTGTGTATTTAAGGTTGGTCATGTACATTGAAACTCTCTGAAACACAAAAGCTAAACTCAGAGAAATTGTGATTTCAATCATTTGATCATTGATTCTAGTAGAAAGAGCAGCAGGAGGTGCAAATGCCTTGAGTAAATACAGGCCTTGTATTGAGTTTGAGTAGGATGCTCATCAGTCAGAACAGTTTAAAGTGCCAAACTCAAAGGAGCATTGGGCTATGTGTTTTACATTATTAATTTGTTCTAGTTTGTTTCATACTAAAATGTATGCATGGTAGATAACCATCTGTTCGTATTTGATTTTGTTACTAGAACATTGAAGTGTTGTGTAGAAATCCAAGTGAAGTTTCTTCAGCACAGATAGTGCTTGCTTTAATGGGGATACCATTTGATTACATATTGTTGGTTACCATGGTTTCAGGGAAACAAAAAGAGGTAATTTCCACCGGCAAGCGTGTTGAAAATTAAGGGGCCGGAATGTTACTGCAGATTTAACAGGAATAGCGCCACCTTGTGGTCGAATCTGAAAATGCATATATCTCACTAGCATAATAGGCAGTACATATAAAGAGAAGAGAGGACTTGGCTGACAGAAACGGGTGAGGGATGCTGTGATTGTGACCCGGGGGAGGCGCACAATCTTTCAACCTGCTTTTCCCACTTCGTACCGCCTTTCCACCTTTTCACCTTTTCTGCTCGGTAATCATGTAAGGATGTAGAACAGACAGGCAGTGAAGAATTCATCGTGTTGACCTTCATTGATGCTCGATCGTGTCTCAAGTGTCCAAGTGTAGAAAATAGTGAGTCAGACGTGAAACGATGCATTAAAGAACACAGTGGACAATACCACAGCACAGTTACTTGATTGTGATTCGCTGCAAGTTTGTGAGTACCGTATCGTGCCAGAGCAGCGCAAGTGTGTACAGAGCATCAGTGTGTGTGATGATCGGATGATGAAGTGTGAATGGAAGTGGAAATCGGGAGACGGATCGGCGGAAGAGTGGCGTGACAAGAAAGAGCCAACCCAAGATTACACAAAGTGCCCGGGTATCATACATTACAGCATATAAGAGTCAGTAGCAATAACCAGCAGCTACAAAGATAATTGCCAGACATTTTGATGCATTGATTAAACCAAAAAGCAAAGAACTATGACAAGATAACTTGCTACAGAGACCCTGGTACTATGCGAGCTCTTTACCACAACCGTGCCAAATCAGATAGCACAGCATAACACTGCTTAATTAACCAACCATGATTAAACCTTTTCATGGAAATGTGTGTGAAACATTGCTCTAATTTCACTCAAAATTGAGACCTTTTTTACCGAAACCAAATTTCTTTGTTTGAAGGCCACTTTCAAATTTCTTAGTGCCAAATTTTCACCTCATGACAGTGACCTAATTCTAATAAGCAATATTTCACCCATTTGTGAAATTCATTCATATTTGTCAACTTAAACTAATATATCACACTTCACATGTAGCATATTGTAGACTACATGTTTATAACTTCATATACACATTTCTGAACATGAATGTTCATTCATTGTACACAATTACATGTATGTAGGCACACATGTGTACATGAACTTATTTCATTTCATTTCTGTGCAATACTTTGTGTCCCTGTGCTTAATTGCAACATTACTTAATTTAAATCTTCCTTTTGAAAGGACACCAAAGTCATGTTCTGACCGTGGGATGTCAAGCCAAAACAAACGGCAATTAGTCTATGACAAGCAAGCGTAGGCGATACACAAGGCCACGCCCAAATTCCAAACGCACACGAATACTCTGTAAAAGTGGTTTCTTTCGCGTACAGAAACTTTCGCGGTTTCCAACAATGCCGACTTTTTCGCGTGTGTTTAAATTCGCGGTCGGTTAGGCTGCGTTCACATAGAAGTATTCGCTATTCGCTATTCGCTATTCGCTATTCGGGCATCGAGTACACCATCACCCGCACCGTCAACTCGCCATCCCATGCAGTGAGGATTTCTTCCACCTACATCCCAGCAATTATTACAATTTCTACACTGCATCAGAATGTCAGTCTACATGCTTATTTTTGCTAGAGGGCAAATCCAGACCAAAATTGTCATTATTTCATAAACGAGAGACGGTATACGCTGCAAGAAAATCGAACAAGCTCGATTCCCACTTTGCTATACTATTCGCAGCTATTCGGTGACTTTCGAATAGTGCCCTCTTATGTGAACCGATGTGAGGAAATCCTATCGTTCGATTCATGCTATTCGCGTGCCCTCGAAAACGAGCCCCGAATACCCGAATAGTATACTTCTATGTGAACGCAGCCTAATGATAGCGTTGTAACAAGCGACGAGTTCAAAACATTTTCGCGTGATGTTTAATTCGCGGTTTAACCTCAAAGCGCGAAAAGCGCGAAAATAAAACCACCGCGAAAGAAACCACTATTACAGAGTACTTAATTCACACTGTACTGTGCGAACGAAAGTTAATCTATACACTGCGACACAAAATTTTGCATCGAAATTTACAGCTTTTGCTTTAACTACACATATCAACACTTCTTATGTTTGATATTTCATGATTTGAACTCACTCTTTGGGCGGCGTTAAACTCGGCCGGAAACACACATTTTGGAGCGTATAGCCCCCCCCCCCCCCCCCCCCCCGGAAAACGGAATTCTGACTCAGTTCAGAACGTCATGGCTTCTGAGAAAATACCGACGCTATGCTATGGTGTCTTTAATCGATCTGAGCAAAATTCAAAATTTCTCAGCAACCCTTGTTTCAACGAAACAAAAGTAATAACGTGATAAATGAACATTATGTGACTGCGTGAAATCCTCGGCGAGGGAGCGAAGCGACCGAGCGGGGTACCACGGTAGGGTCTTTTTGTAAGAATAGAGTAAAACAGTCGCGTTTATGGAGCATTTAAAAGCAAGTTTCTAGGAAGTGAAACATAGTGAAAATAAATTAGTGCGAAGGACTATAACATACGGGGGTACGTTTATGTGATGGTGTGAGACCCTCGGCGAGGGAGCGAAGCGACCGAGCGGGGGAGCGGTAGGTACTTTTTGTGAAAACAGAGTACGTAAGTCGCGTTTATAGAGTGTTTAAAGCAAATTTATCGGGAAATGAACATGACAAAAATAAATAGTGTGAAGGACTACGATTATACGGGGGACTGGCGGGGGGGGGGGGGACCATTATGTGACGGTGTGAAAACCTCGGCGAGAGAGCGAAGCGACCGAGCGGGGAGGGTGTGGGAGGGCGGTATCACGGTGGAGACTTTTTGTAAAAACAGAGTATAAAAGTCGCGTTTACAGAACATTTGAATTCAAATTGCTAGGGAATTAAACGTATTAAAAAGGAACTATGAAAACTGTTGATTTTACTATACGGGAAATGCGAGCGAGCCACTTTCACTTTGCCATTCGTCTGAAATGTATTTATTGAAGGCTTATACGTGATCGCATTGTTCGAACAATAAAAATTATTCTGTTATTGCTAAAAAGCATAGAAGAAAGGAAAATGTAAGGTTTACTAAAGGTATGTTTCAGGGGGCACACTCGAGGACGCGAGGTTAAAATCTATACACTAAATTTACTCATTAGTAAATATTAGTGTATTGATTTTATAATGTATATTAATAATGTATTCGAGTTCGAGTTCGAATTTATTCGTTTTTCCACAATAAAGTAATATAAACATAAATCTCACTTTCTTGAGTGACAGAAACAATGCATGTAAATTCGTACAAAGAAAACAACAATAATGGGAAAAACTAACAGTATCATACATTGCAATTGTTGCAGAGGTAACGAAAATGAAAGAATTGTCAATATCCACTGTGTGAAAAAAAAGGAGGGACCCACTAAAAGGACAATGCTCGCAGAGTGTGGGCCCCTCTTGTATTAAAAACTCGATGCAAAATTTGACTGAATATAGCAACAAAGCAGCACAAAAAGTTTGGCATAAAAAGTTTAGCAGCCCACTAAGGGACAGACGGACAAACAGTTACACACAAAACAATAACAAACAAAATAATGATCATGAGACAAGACTGGGACAGCAACAAGACTACTGTTAGGAAAGAAAACTGACTTGACGACACGACAGGAAACAAGACTATAGCGCGACGAAGAGGTAACAAAATAGACAGGAATATGCAACAGAGACAACGATCCTCGGAGGTTTGAGGAAGAAAGAGAAGAAGAAGAAAAGAAGAATATACAACAAACCCTTCAACTGCGAGGTATAAGTTAAAGAAGATCTTATCATGATCAATGCTTAGGCAAAAGTAACAATAATAAAAAGAACGGCAATAACGATTTTGCGGACGGGTAACAAAATAAGCCTATGAACTAATCTGATTCAGGGGGTCGTCATTATGAGATTGCAAAAGAAAAAACTTCAGTCTCCTTTTAAAGGAGTATATAGAAGGAGCAGATTTTATATCGTGGTTCAGGGAATTCCAATAATTAGGTCCAGTGTAAATAAGTGTATTCTTTGCTAGAATCGTTCGAAGAAGTGGTAAATGAAACTCGTTAGAGCGTCGGGTGGGGTAATTATGGAATTATTGATTTTTTTTTTGGAACATAGAACCAAAGATAGGTGGCAGTAAACTGTTATCATACATAAATTGGCCTAAGTTGTATAAAAATAATTCGTTAATTTTTAGTAGCTTATTACAGTTAAACAATACATTTGTATGTGAACGAGTGGAGAATTGGAAATGATACGGAGGGCTTTCTTTTGCAGTAATAACACTCTATTCAGCAGCGTCTGATGAGTATTTCCCCAAGCTAAAATTCCATAATGAAGGTAAGGGAGTATCAAAGAGGAGTATAACACAAGTAATGTCTTTTCAGGAATATAAAATTTTTAGTCTGTTCATAATACCTATATTACGAGAAATGATTTTGCAAATATGATCAATATGTATTTTCCAAGAAAGTTTATTATCTACAAAAATACCAAGAAATTTAGAATATGACACACTTTCTAAATTACAATCACCCAGAACTATTTCTGAATTCAAAGAATCAACAGTATTGCTGAAAAGCATATATTTTGTTTTTTGAACATTCAATGACAACTTGTTAGCTCTGACCCAGTTGGTCACTTTTTTTCAATTCTGTTTTAACTTGTTGAACAAGAACATCGATATCGTTATGGGCAAGAAAAACACTGGTGTCATCAGCATAGTGTATAAAGGAAAGTACCTCTGAAACAGAGGAAAAATCATTAATATATATTATGAATAACAGCGGCTCTAAAAGACTTCCCTGTGGAACACCACACTTTACATCTCCTATAACTGAATTATTATCTTTAATTGAAACAAACCGTTTTCTGTTAGCTAAATAAGTCTTGAACCACTCCAAGGCCTTCCCACGTATTCCATAGTGCGATAACTTGTGGAGTAAAATATTGTGATTAATTGTATCGAAGGCCTTGGAGAAGTCCAAGAATATACTAATTAAATGAGAATGATTGTCAGTTGCATGAACGACTTTATCAATAAAATGAAGAACTGCGTAAATGGTACTATGTTTTTTCTCGGAAACCAAACTGGGAATTTGTGAATATTTTGTGCACATTTCAAAATTTAATAATTCTGGTGTATATAATTTTTTCTAAAACTTTCGATAATGAAGATAATAAAGAAATTGGACGATAATTGCTGACATCCAGATTATTACCTTTTTTGAATATTGGAATTACTATAGCCAATTTCAGTTTATCAGGAAACATACCATTAGAAATTGACAGATTAAAAATGTGAGCCAAAGGATCTGCAACTGATGATATAACACCCTTAAGGATACAATTATCTATATCATCATAACCGGAACTACGTTTGTTTTTTAAAGAGGATACAATATCGATAATCTCGTAATCTATTTGTTGGAGTTAAAAAAATAGAGTTGGGGTTACACTGGCCTAAGAATTCAGTAAAATTCTGTTCTGTAGCCGGAATACCATGAGCAAGCGTTTCACCTATTTTTGAAAAATAAGAATTAAAAACATTTGCAATATCAACAGGGTCATTAATTATTTCATCATCCCACTTTATTTCATGTATTTCTACTTTTTTTATTCGGAATATTCATTGCCTGCTTTAAAACTTTCCAGGGCCCTGTTTCATAAAGCTGTTCGGAAAGTTACGAACAGCTTACGAGCGACTGGTGATTAGTTCTGATGTGCTATACACTATTGTACTTATCAGAATTTCCATAATTCAGCACAAGAACTGATCACCAGTCGCTCGTAAGTTGTTCGTAACTTTACGAGCAGCTTTATGAAACACCCCCCAGGTATTTTTAATATCAAACTTAATTTTGACAACTGCTGAGAATAATACCTTTTCTCTTCCAAACGTAAAATCCTAGTTAATGTGTTTTTATATGATGTATATCTGTTCTTTGATCGTTCAGTTTTTTCCATTTTATATTTATAATACAATCGATTTTTTTCTATTGATTGAACGAAGAATTGATTTTGAAATCCATGGTAACCTAGTCGTCTTTTTATAATCCATTTTACTTTTTTGCTTTGGAATAATATCATCCAAAAGAACATTAATTATTAAGATTTTCGCCCCCGCTAGGACGAACATTTCGCATTTTTCAGTTATGAAATTGACAACTTTTAGAAAAGAAAAGTGGCTATATTGTTTTTTTTTTGTCTTAAAGAACTGATTAATTATTTGTTACAGGTGGCACTTGGGGGGGGGGGGGACAAACTCGTTTTGACCCCCTCCCCCCAAAAAAAAAAAAATTATTATTTTTTTTTTTTGGGGGGGGGGGGGGGGGGGGGGCAGGGTACTTCCTCCTGCTTCCGGAGCCCTTGGCCGTGTGTATGTGGGCAGCTTTGTTTGCAATCGAGGCTGTGGACATTTGCCGTCAAGGGGACAGTTATGTTAACATGTTATTACGCTTACAAATTATAGTGCCAATGTAAGTTGTTTTCTTTTGAGAAGGACATTTACTTCTTGCAATTGCTAATAACAGTGCAACGGGCAAGTATTTTATTTATTTATTTATTTATCTATTTATTGTCTTCTTTATAAAAGCAGGGTAGTCCCATTCAGGCCGCAAAGGCCTGCTTTCCAAGGGAGCCCTGCTGTAACAAATCACATTTATGATACAATAAAATATATACATAACAATCATATGCAAACATACACAATAATACATTTCATAAAAGTGAAGAGCCTCTGTAGATAGATAAAGCGAGAGAGACAGAGAGAGAGAAAGAGAGGGAGAGAGAGAAAGAAAGATGACAGAAAGAATACGACATGCGTTTACAACTTTCAAAGAAACGAGCAATTAGCTACTGCTGGTAACCACCTGGATGTTGTGGACATTGCGTTTAAAAAGGGGCAGTGAGGTGGAGGATTTGATAAACACGGGTAGTGAGTTAAATACACTAGCTTCGTTGCTGTGTATGAAAAAGACTGCTTTTTATACTCGGTCTTGGGTTTAGCTATACAGTTGGTGCATGGAGGCTGATCTCCTATAGAGGATATGGATTAGCTCGCTGTGGTAAAACTCGTCTTAGATATTCAGGAGCAAGGCCATTCAAAATTTTGTACATAAATACATTATAATTACATTCCAGTCTATGTTTAACGGATTGTAATTTCAAAGAATCTAACATAATTTGAACAGGGGCATAACAAGGTGCATCTAAAACTAAGCGACAATATCTGATTTGACACATCGGTAGCCTCATTAAGTTTTTCTTCGACAGTGAGCCCCACACAGTTGAACAATAATCAATATAAGGAAGTATCAAAATGAAATATAAATGAAGGAGTACTGGTTTCGTCAGGCAGTGCTTAATCCTTCGCATACATATAAGAGAGTTCATAATTCTCTTATAACGATATCATTGATCTGAAAAGACCAATCTAAATTCTGATTTACAATAACACCTACGTACTTAAATTTGGTTACATTTTCTAACAATTTGTCTTCCATTCTAATTTGTAATTTAACTGGATTTTTCTTCCTTCTACCAGAAATTAACATAACTTTGGTTTTATCGGTATTAACAACTAATCCATTTTCATTCAACCATTTACATAAAACATCTATATCATTCTGTAAATGTGTTTGAACAGCCTGTACTCCATATCCTGAAGAAAAAACGGTTGTGTCGTCTGCGTACAATGAAAAGGTAGATTGCTTATGTCATTAATGTACATACAAATTAAAAGCGGGCCCAGTATTGAGCCCTGCGGTACACCGGAAGATACTGGAAGAAAATCACTTCGTGACCTTTATATGACACCAATTGCTTTCTTCCCAATAAATATAATTCAAAGCATGATATTTCAATACAGTTAATACCAAAAAAACAAAAAACAACAAAAAAAAAAACTCAGTTCCTTAATAAGAAGATCATGGGGAATGATATCAAACGCTTTCCCCAGGTCGAAGAAGACAGCACCAGTAAATCGACCTTTGTCAAGGTTATCGTATAGCATTTCACAAATTTCCATTAAACACGTTGAGGTGGAGTGTTTACTCCTGAAACCAGACTGCCGATCACTCAACAATTCTTCTTTATGTAGGTATCCCATCAATTGAGAATGAACTGCTCTTTCTAACACTTCGGAAACAATTGACAAAAGGGAGGTAGGACGAAAGTTATTTAGTTTATGATTTGCTTTTGCTTTGGGAACAGGAACTATCGATACTTTAGCCATTTTAAAATCATCAGGGAGACGCCCAGATTGTAGTGATTGATTGAGAATGCACACAATAGGAACGGCCACTAATTCAGCACTATCGAGGTTACTAAAGCAAACTAAAGTTTGATTTTTACTCTTAACTGTCCTGTATATGGGGTATGATTCCTCATTACATTCTTTTCATAGATAAACGGGTACTTTGTTGCTCTTCCTTGTACCAGCCTTTACCTCCTCATTGGAAGTCGAAATTGATATCTGTCTCGCGCCTTGGTGAAGCTCCAGTCCGGTGGCATTCATCGAGATGTAGCGCCGTCTCCTCCTTGTGGCCACTAGTCATCGATGATGTGGTAGATGAAGTAGGCTCGAGACAGAAGTAAAGACGGTCAAAATCATCGCTTGATGTACCTTCTTTACTGTTCGCCGCTCCTATGGCAACTCCCTCATAGTCATCATCACATTTGTCACCGCGATGGAGTGGAGTTGTTGTGGTTGTTTGGCTCCCGTACCTCATTTATATCTGCTCTGGCTGGTAATGTTTGCTCACCTGTGTTAGATGCTAATTGTTATCATGTGATGAAGAGGGCACATGCATTTCATACCCAGTTGAAGGTTTTTTGTTTCTAGTTGAATATCCACACCAGCTGATAATAACACCCAGTGTGCCAAGCCAAATGCATACCATGATGAAAGTGAGAGGCATGTAAACTGCGTTGTTCTGATCATGGTCTGGTGTTGCGGTAGTGCCTTCATTAATAATAATTGACGACTGTACGCACATGATTTCCCCAAATCCAATTCTGCTGATCAAATCATTCTCAGTTTTTTGTTGGCACACAATCACTTGCGAAGAAATTTTCCTCAGCAATAAGGTTTTCCCTTGATCCTGAAGCCATGGATCAATTACAGGTTGCTTACCGTGGTCTGCATCCAGCTTATACCATTCAATATCACCGTCATCAACGTCACATTCAATGATAGCATCTCCATCTTCCCATGAGGATCCCATCTCGATGTAATCAGGAAAAGTGCAGTTCCAAAGGTTGTTCTTTTCTAAGACGGACATTTCACATGCAATGTTACGATTTCGAGTGAAAACATCAAAGGGGACAACCTTCACTGCAAGGCCATCAGCATTTGAGGTTTGTCCTTGTAGGTTGAGGGTTGGTGTTATTCCTTGTGACATATCCGCCCTGCAGCTGTAATTTATTCCGGTTACATTGTAGACATCGCCATCAATAACAGGTAAAATATTACATTGGGGACTTGCAAAGCTGCTCATGTTAAGAATCCGTTCAATCCTGTAGGTACGAAGTGTTTCTCCGCCGGATATGCATGAAAATGATGAACCAGAATGGTACGATTTTGCTATGAAAGTAATCCATGACGCAGTGGAATTTTCCTCTAATTCATAACCGGGAACAATAACGGTGGAATCACCAAATGCGTACGCCGCTGATTCTAATGTTAAAATCCATTTGATACTACTATGATTGTCCGTGCTGTGGCATGTAAAAACCAGTATATCGTCGATGAACGCATGACGAATTGTCTTGTTATCAGCGGTTGCAGGCAATAAAAAGTAACATAAAAGAACTACAAACATGTGTAGCTTCATCTTCGAATTAACAATCACAGACTGGATATTCAAAGCTGAAGAATGTCTCAGCAAACACACCGGGTCATCCAGCTGCAATATATCATGTTCGTTTAATCTCGCCTGCATAATACGGGCTTCAAGTCCATGACATAGCCAGTCAGACACAGGCGTAGGAAACTGCGGCCTGTCGAAAAGCGCTGAATTCTACTACCATGAATATTATAATTACAATACCCATCATGCAATGCGATGTTCGTAGTGTAAAAGGCATTGAGAAAATTTTTGTAATAAAGACACCAAATCGATATCAATTTTGTTAGAAAATTTGAATCTTGACACTTTTCTGATTTTTCATCTGTAGTAAGCCAAATTCCTAATCTTGCATAATAATCCATTTCTAGGGCAAAAACCATGACAACTGGCGTAATTCTGGTCGGAATACGTAATTAGGTTTATGTTTTTTGATGACCAGCGGTTTGCTTTGTTTGATAGCCTTGCGCAACTGGCGTTGAATAGTGGGTAAGCACTATTTGGGCACCCTTCCCGCTTCATCATGAATATTCATCAGGCAGTAAGATACTGTACTAGTAAATGGCAGAAGGCTGGATACGTGCCATAGAATGTAAAAACGTATTGCCGGGAAATATAAAAATCTCGACAAATTGCACCAACGGGGAATGTTAAAATGTCTCGCCGGGAGATGGAAAAATGTTCAGTTTTGCTGGGAAATGTAAAAACGCTGCCGGGAAATGTAAAAATCATGTATTTCCACGGTATTACGGATGCATGTAGATGATGAATATTCATGATGAAGCGGGACGGGTGCCCAAATAGTGCTTGCCTGAATAGTGAAACAGAAATGTTATCTCAAGCTGGCAGGGATAGTAGGCGTTTTCACATCAGCCCGATAAAAACATAAGCTCGAAATATTTTTCGCGATTGCGAATTAGAGCGCTATTTCATTTCTTATTCACATCCACCCGAAGAGAATTAGTCCGCATTTTTTTCGAGCTAATTCGACAGCTGAGTATGTGCAAACAGCATCAGTAATGTGTGTGCCCTCTCAAAAATTCCTCATGATTTGTGTGCAGCTTGCCTCGATCGATCGGGTCACACACGCTAGGCATGATGGGATTCATCGCGCTAATTTCTCGAGTCGTTTTCACATTATCAAATAGCGCGCTACTGTCCCGCTATTTCAGAAATTTCCCGAGTTGGAGTCAAGGAATTTTCTCGATCTGAGCGATACAATTTCACATTATCAAATAACGCGCTATTTCGCTGTCGGGAAAATTTCCCAAGTCAGAAAATAGCGCGCTATTTCGAAATATCGGGCTGATGTGAAAACGCCTAGTGTATACTTCTTTTTTCTATCAGACCTTCCCTTCTCCTTTTCTCTACCCCCCCCTCTCTCTCTCTCCCTTCCCCTCTCTCATCTCCTCTCTTGCCCATCTCATCTTCCCTTAAACATGTCTTTATCCTCACTCCCTTTCTCTCCCCCAAAGTTTGCAGGCATAAACCCTTGTTGGTCGTAAAGGAGTCTGCGTGCGCCAAGACTACTACACGCACCACTTCACTACACGCACCACTTCACTGCAGCCGCCGCTCGCGTCCGACAATGGGAGAAGCTACAACACAGGTATGGGACAGTGCCCATTAGACAAGTGGTGCATTTAGTAGTCTTGGCGCATACTCCTTTACGACCAACAAGGGTTTGTACATGTAACTACCCAGCACAGCCACAAACACATTATCACTTTCCCCCTCTCTACTCTCTTAGTCGGGGGCCTTATAGGGCATTATGTGTTTGGATTAAATTCTTCCAAAAGCACCAAATTTGGCCTACAGGTCACTTATATCATACTTTTTCAATTTTTGATGGACGCCAAGACTGGCACCTCCTGGGGCGGCCATATTAGTTTAATCCAATATAGCCGCCATCCAGACTAGAGGTCAATTGTAATTACCAAACTAAAAGACTGTGAATGATTGGCACGCTATCTTTTGAAGAGAAACAATGCTCTGTTCCGCACGAGATGATATCAAAAAATACTACTGCTAATCATCCGCTCACGTGAAACCAAGCAGAAGTTTTTCAAACATTTCAAGAGGCATTAGCAGTAGTATTTTTGATATCATGTCGTGTGAAACAGGGCATTGTTTCTCTTCAAAAGATAGCGTACCAATTAATCTGCACTTACGGTTGGTGCTCTATACAAGACATTCCCAACCCACCTTCACCTTCAGACATCCGTTGGCGTTGTGGTGTATATAGAGCGGGATCTGCTCTCATGAAGAGAGACTTCTCTTTTCTTTTCTTTTCCCCACTAACAAATAAGTTTAGCAGGAAACATAGAGAAGCATTCGCACATACTGTTTACATTTCCCATCACATGCTTTTAACATTGGAATTTTCATGTACACATTTTGCCTAAGCCTGCAGGTTTTTTTTTTCTTTTATATGAATATTTGTTTTGGCCAGTTCTTAATCATTTCCGATCCATATATTGATGCTAAGAAATTGCATTTCCTTGTAAACCCTCAATTCCTATTTCGTATAGGTTTCCTTCATGTTTCTCTCTTTTATAGGAGTAATGTCAGCATAAATGACAATTAAGAGTGACCCCATCCCTCGTGACAGCTCAACTTAAGCTAGAACGTGATATGTAGTAATATATCTTTTATTTCTAATATAGTCATTTTATTATCAAAGTCTGAATAAGATCTCCTGAACCTTACTTTACTCTTAGAAAGGTGTTGGTAATAATGACTGTATGCCTTTGTTGCCTTTAACATGAAAAAAAAAACAAACAAAAAACAGACATAATCGTATGTATGTCGTGGGACAGCTATAGCTGCTGCTTCCCGCCGTTTCCAGCCACCTGCCCCTGAAAGAGAATGGTGAGGGCAGCCTTCATCCTTTCAAAGTCATGTATAAAATAAATAATGCTTTCAGAAGAATCTGAACTAAACACTTCTGATAACACCTGTTACAGTAACAGAGATGCCAAATGATACTGCAGGTTAAATGGAAAATACTGTTTTTTCCCAAATTATTACTACGCATGGTACTGCAGAAAGGTAAAGATACTGTTTTTCACCATGCAAAAAAAAAAAAAAAAAAAAAAAACCCGCCCTTTCAGCCCTCAGCAACTGCAATCTTATTCCCAAAGTTGCCTCCACCGCTGCCACAGTCGCTGCAGGCAAGCCAATTTTTTTAATTACCCCTTACGAATATAATGGGTTAACCCTCAAATGACATTTAGGGTGACTTTATGAGACAAAGTTGATATCAGATCACAAAAATAACTGAAGAATCGGCTTTCTTGACCCGGAAAAGCTCTTAAACTGATTTGTTAGCGATTGTAACCCTTTTAGTTTTTTAACTGCTATGTACCTTTAAACCAATATGGCGGCCATATTGGATTTTGCCAATATGGCCGCAAAAATCGAAATAGTATGGTTTGGGCAACATGTGTACCAAATCCGGTGCTTTTGGAAGAATTTGAACCAAAAAGTCTCTTAAATCCCTGGTATTCTCCCTTGCAGGTTGGATTCTTATCTCTGTTGAGTAAACATAGGGCAGCATTGGAAGTTTTGTGAAAGTGGTGAAGCCTATATACCTCCCTGGTTTTGAACAGACCATGGGCAAGGCACAGAGGCAGGAGCTATGCCATGGGTATGAAAGGCTGTTACGCTCTTTGGATACACTGCAGTGTTAGATGAGATTTCAGAGAGAGAGAGAGAGAGAGAGAGAGTTATAGGTGCTATACTGAGTTATCAGAGTTATTTGCAGATTGTTCTACAATATTCTTGCGAGCCTATTTCTTCATTTATGAATGAGCTATGGTCAGTGTGGAGAGAGCTATATAAGTGCATGGTGTTCGTTTAAAAAAAAAACCCAAACAAACAAACAGACAAACAAACATTCATAAAGTTATACCCGAATGCGTAGATTACTTTCTTTTTCCAATAAGAATTTAAATCTTTGTTTAAAAACATATAAAGATGGACTCATTTTAATTGGCTGTGGCAAATTATTCCAAATTAAAGGTCCTCTATACAAAACATGATATAAACCAACATTTGTTTTATTAAAAGTTAAATGATAATTCAGAGGATTTCTTAAAACAATACGAGTGAATAACACTTTTTAAGTGAAATAAGGAAGAAAGACTTGGGGGAATGCAATTTTTAAAACATAAATACATAAGTACACCAATATTATAATTGTTCAATTCAAAAATATCTAAAACATTAAATTTCATAAAAAGAGGTTTAATGGAGGCAAGACAATTGGCGTGACATATGATTCTTACTGCTTTCTGCTGCAGACGAAAAAGTCTGACCACAGAATAATTTGATGTATTTGCCCAAGCAATGTTACCATATTGAAGTTGACTTAATATAAAAGCGTTATAAATCTTATTAAAATATTGTGAGGAAAATATCGTAATTTGTATAAAATACCGATACATTTAGAAATCTTATTACAGACTGAATCAATATGTTTATGCCATGATAATTTATTATCAATAATTAATACAATATCAGTATTATAATCAGACATAAACATACTGGTATCATCAGCATACAAAATGAACTGTAGTTTTTCTATGATAGTGGAAATATCATTGATATAAATTAGAAATAAAAGTGGACCAAGTATTGAACCCTGAGGCACTCCACATCCCAGGCTACACAACTCAGACTTACATCTTTTAACCAATACAAATTGTTTCCAATTATCTAAATAATTTGAAAATAATTTTACAAATTACCTCGGATACCATAGATCCGATCCATAACTTATCTAATAGAATAGAATAATCTAAAGAATCAAAAGCCGTCCTTAAGTTTAAAAACAAACCAATAACTGATTGATGAGAATAAAGTGCATTAGTTACTTTTGAAATAAGGTTAATCAAAGCATGGGACTTGGAGTGCCCAGAACGAAATCCATATTGACATGGAGTTATTATATTTGTCTAATAATAACAGTAATCTATCATATATTCTTTTCTCAAGAATTTTAGAAGAAACAGGTTACACAGATATATGTCTATGATTATTAACATCGTGACTTTGACCACTTTTAAAAACTGGTTTAACTTTGGCAATTTTAAGTTTATTTGGAAAAATACCAGTGGACAAAACACAATTAAAAATGTCACATAAAGGATAGCATATTACATGAATTACTCTTTTTTTTTACAACAGATTATATCAATGTCATCATGTCCAGAACTTGAACCGTTCTCACAATTACATACAACTTTTACAACTTCTCCTGGGGTAATAGGGCTAAAAAAGTTGTATTCTTATTTTTCTTTACAAACTGAGTATAATTATCATTGGTACAGACTTGAACTGTATTCTTCAAATACAAACCTACATTAACAAATGACCATTAAAAACTTGAGCAATTTCTTTACCATTTTCAACTTTCCGATCATGAACCATAAGAAAATCAATACTAGGTTCTTCATTCCTTTTATCCAAAGCCTTATTAATAAATTTCCATTTTTTTTTTTAAATATCAAACTTAACCTCCCAAAACTTGTTCTTTAAAAAAAATCATTCTTAAACACGCTTAATCTCATTATTCACTTTATTACGAAATTGCTTATACACCTTTTCTCATATACACCCTTTACCTCTGCACTTCTTTTTAGGAAAACATTTATCATATAAATACATAAATTGAAAATGAAAATTATCATATGCAATATTAGCATCACAGATATCCACATGCCAATTAACTTTCAGTAATTCACCAAGAAAATATTGCATATTTCTCTCATTGATAAATCTTTTCTCAAAATATTCTGAATTAAAACTTTCACTCATTTTGTAACGACTCAAACAAAAAAACTGGAAAATGGTCAGATACGTTTGCCAAAATAACACCAGATACCAATAATTCATTTCATTTGTGAATATATTATCGATAAGCCAATGTTTACAAGCGTAGCGGAATGATTTGTGACACGTGTAGGGAAGTGAATAATTGGGTAAACAGCTTTAGTCATAAACATATCAAGGAATTCATTAACTTGTGGACAAGAATCAATATCATATAAGTTAAGATAAATTCTCCTGAAATATGCAATAACGTATTTTCCTTAATCATATTCTCTAATATTGCATATGGGGGTTGATAAATAGTAGCATATATAATATTTTTCACATTGTTCGAGCAATAGAAATTGTTCTCATATTGCTAAAAAGCATAGAAGAAAGGGAATATGTAAGGTTTACTAAAGGTATGTTTCAGGAACACACCCGAGGACGCGAGGCTACCATGTATACACTAAATTTACTTATAAGTAAATATAAGTGTATTGATTTTATAATGTACATTAATAATGAATTATAATTAGGGGCGAAAATTTTGCATCACCATTTATGAAATCGACATTGATGGGGGGGGGGGGGCAAGTGCCATCCCTGCCCCCCCCCCCCCCCACCCCCCCCCCCCCCCCCCCCCCTCCGCTTCCGGCGCCCTTGGGCACGACTGAGGTTGGAGACCTCGGCAGGAGAGTGAGGCTACTGAGCCGGGCTTTGTCTGGGGAGGGGTCCTCAAGGACTGTGCTTCCGATACGATGGAATTCCTGAAACCCGCTCGTTCCGTATTCTGCAGAAGAGAAAATCACACTGACATTGAAATTGATGAAATAAAAGTAACATTTGTGCCGAATCAAGAATAACAAGAAATCCATCATTCTACGCTAACAAAAAAGTAAAGAAAAAAAAAACAAACCTCTCATCGTCACCACAAGGGAGCTTTTTTTCTCTTTTTCTTGGTCAATGCCAGACAACAGTACTCTATGATATTGAGGTTTTCATCGGTTGCTCATCACATGCAACATAGATCCTGTATTAAGGGTTTCGTCTGTAACTCACCGCATTGACGAACATTCGATGAGAGAAGGGGAAAACTAAGCCGTGTTGTTTAATTTCCAGCGTACATAAACAGCCATGGTTCATTTGATCAAATCACTTTGTGAAATATCACAGCTTAGAAATCGCCAAGTCTTCCCCGCACTCAATATCGAGAAAGCTATCTACTTGACAAAGGTACGTCCATGTACTGATTTTATTTGAGGAAAGATTATTACTTAGAATTTTGGGGTGTTTAATTGAAATCTGAAATAGCGATTGTTATACTCCTTATAAAATTTGATAGCATGAAACCTAACGTGGCTTATTACGCAAGTGCGTGACTACATGATATTGATTGCATAGATACTTCAGAAACACATGCTTGCTATCCTACTGAAGGAAATGTAGACAGATTATGTGCTGAAACATATTCCAGAAGATATACATCTATATAATTATATTCGATGACATTACGATAGTTTATTGATACTGCATCTTTTATTTTGCTCTCGTATCTACTTGCATGTGTTTTCAGGAGCAGTTTGGGCGATTTGCTACTTCACATCTCTTTCAAAATGTGTTGCTAAAAGATGACTTCATTGATCTTTCGACACGTTTCCGTCGGCAGAAATATCGTATTCATGTAGACTTGATTAGTTATGTAATTCATTTATCATGATATATTTCTAACTAGCATGACTCATCACCCGGGGCAAGCGTTGCTAGGTAACAGTTTATTTGCTCGTAACTGCTCCTTGAGTCCGCTATGAATAACAAATATTCATATTGATAACATTCATTGGTTTGTTTTACCGAAAGTGAGATTGAATGTGTGACTCTTGATGTACCACATGCGTACAGTTAGTAGCGTCGCACAAGGCAAACTATAATAACTGTCGACATCTTGCGAGAAAATTTGCAAAAAGCAATGTATAACAAGGACTGAAACGCCAGTTGTATTGTTTTCTTATCAAACGATTCAAATGAATACTGTGTATTAGAGCTAGCCATCCTTTAATAAGTAGGGTATCTGTGTTCATGATATTCGTTCCTTCAGATGAAGCTGTCCGCCATGTCATATCTTGTCCTCCTGGGTCTTTGTGTCCTCCACGCCGTAACGCTGGTCGAGGGTAAGTCTTTGTCAACTTCATTTGCAAACATTTATCATTTACCATCAGTCATATTTAACTGTTCTAACCATCCGATATCATCCATGAGATATAGTTTCCACAAATTTTAATGCCCTTTCCTGTGTATTTTGTGCTTAGTTGTCACTTATGCATATAAAGCGCATATAATTTCTTATTATTGAAACCTAATGAAAGTAAGCAGACGATCTCCTGGAAATGCGAATTCAAGGATTTCGGCAAGATGGCAAATCCGCAAGAATGTATATTATTTTGGAATATTTAATTTGCATGGTACAGCGATATTGCGGCGAAAATGATATTGACAATTTCCTTCTGATCTGTCTTATTCTGTGCAAACATTAACTAATATGTGCTTCAAATATCATTTGATATTATTATGCTCGTATGTTTTTGAATTCTGTTTATACGCTGGGCAGGAAGAGGACGTAGACTCGCCAACAATTTCCTGTTCCTCAGGGAGAGGCGAAGTAACTCGGACGAGAGTGGGTCGAGTGGTAGCTCAAGTGGCAGCTCGAGAGGTAGCTCGAGTGGTAGCTCGAGTGGCAGCTCGGAAACACGACCTGTATCACCCGGTCCTGTGGTTACCACTGCAACAACACGTCAGACCACAGCTACCACAGCCAGAATTACAACCATGGCCGCTACTACCATGGAACCAACAACAGAGACCACCACCAATCCTACCACTTTCACCACTACCATGAAACCTACTACAGATACCACTACCAATCCTACGACAGCTACCACGGTGGAACCTACAACAGACACCACCACTAATCTTACAACTGCTACCTCCATGGGACCTACAGCAGATATCACCACTAATCATACAACAGATACCACCACGGAACCTAAAACGGCTACCACCACTACTGATCCTACGACAGCCACTTCCATTGAATCTACGACGGCAACCACCACGAATCCTACAACAGCCACTACCATGCAATCTACAACGGCAACCACCACTAATCCTACGACAGCTACCACCACGGAACCTACAACGGCTACCACCACCAAGCCTACGACAGCCACTACCATGGAATCTACAACGGCAACTACCACTAATCCTACAAAAACCACTACCATGCAATCTACAACGGCAACCACCACTAATCCTACAACAGCTACCACCATGGCACCTACAACAGATTTTACCACTAATCCTACAACAGCTACCACCATTGGCCCTACAACGGCTACCACGCAAGAACCGACCACAGAGGGTACAACTCCACAGGCCACGACCACGGCGCCGATACTGACAACTACGTGTGTCCCTACGGGCAGGTCAGATGTGTGTCTCTAAATCCCAGCAGCGCCCGCTTGTGGCTGCATTTCAACTCGGCAGTACTAATGTTGGCCTTAGCCCATACAGGATGAAATAATTGGCTTTGGTGTTTTGGGTATCCCTGATGTGTAATATTACCACGAAATTAGCTATGACTCTTTTTCAGCTAAATAAAATCATATGAAGGGGAAGGGCACTTTGAGAGTACTGTCTGGGGCCCCGTGCAGGATAAAATAATTGGTTTTGGTGTTTTGGTTATCTCTGATGTGTACTGCTTCCACTAACAAAAAAAAAAACAAAAACAAAAAAAAACAAAAAAAAACTTAAAAAAAACCTAAAAAAAAAACCAAACAAACAAGGGTAGGGTCCTTTGGGGCCCTTTGGGGCCCCGCACACGATAAAATAAATGGCTTTGCTGTTTTCATAATAGGTATACCCAAAGGAACAGTATCCACTTACTTTTGTCCATGACCCCCTTCGGCTGAATAAATGCATTTTTTTCGGGGCCCCTTTTTGTGGCCCCTATAGGCCTACGTTACAGGATGTGACTTGCCAGCAATTCATTTTATTGTCCTTTGGCCACATCCTAATATGATGAGACCATCAATCCTAGTGACCCTTTTCGGCTGAATAAAATCTTCTGCACGTCATGAGAGCGACACCCACGAGTCGTACAGCCTACGAGTTATCAGCCCACGAGTCATAGAGCCCATGAGTTCGACACTAAGCAAACGAAGCCCACGAGACTGACACATTAAACCTCGTGTTGTATCTGTAGAACTCGAGAGCTGTTTTTACCTGGTGTCGGTCTCATGGGCTTTATTTGCCTAGTGTCGAACTCGTGGGCTGTATGACTCGTAGGCTGTATGAATTATGGGTGTCGGTCTTGTGGGATGACCCCGGTCTAACTACTTAGCCCGAATTACGGAGTTCAGAGTTAGCACGCGTCTCAATATGATCTCTCCAACCACAGACTTTGTAAAACTTGGTCTTCAAGAAGAGCAGTTGAAAACAGCCATGCAGGAAGTGGCAATTAACATATAAGTACTGCATGAATGGCATTTGTTAATGTTGCTGAAAAGAATGCAAATTCACCTGTAAATACCAGTCTGCACCTGGTTCATTTATAAAACAGTTGTCATGGAACTTTATCTAGGTTTTGAATACCTCAGTTGCAAATCCACTTTTAAGGGAAAGTCCCAAATGATCTTTATCCGCACATGCACAGATTGGAACCGTGAACTGGCTTATACTAGGTGTTACAAAAAACATTTCCCACTTTTGATCCTTAATAGTTCGAAAACTATACATCAGATAACACTGTCACTGATATGAGTAATACTGTAGTTGAATAGTGTACAATTTAGCTGGAGGTGATTTGACATAAGAGCATAAATCTTGAAGCTTGTCCAAATGCTAGTCACGAAATAAACTTATTCCATTCTTTATCAAAGATATATTGAAAAGGTGGTTAGAGCACTTTGGCGAAAATTAAATGAGTCAGAACGCCTAGACTTTATAATGAACGAAGTAATAAAACACAATTTTCTTATCCATTGCTTTTGTTTATGTTTTTCTATTTTTGACAGTTATGTGAGCTGGGAGACGAAAGCGAAATTGCTCTGTTTGTTCTCAATCAACAGACTGTCTGACACTTTTAGCAGTGAATTGGACGGAGTCATAATACTTTACTGTGTGCTGTTCACATTCTGTTAGGTCGTCTTCTTCTCTTTATTGATTTTTCTATTAACAAACAAACAAACATGGTAAATTCACAAAATGAATTTAAATTGACAACCAATATCCAGACCAGCAGTGTTCTTTAGCGCTGATTCATCATTTACTTTGTGTTGATTTGTGTCAAGATATTTATGATTTGATGACATAAGAACGGACGTAAGAAGAATGCCCGAGGCAATATCGTCTACCAACAATCCACTATTTCATAAATGTGGTACATGTAGGCCTTCTTGACTCCAAAATCGTCTTATTGATATGAAGAGATTTATAGCAAAATGAGCTAACTCCATTCTTGTTAAAGGGTGTGTACAGTTCTGGTCGAGGTGAAGATTTGGCTTTTAACGTTTTGTGAGATATTCAGAAACCACTCTATGAGAGGTCAAAGAGCATGCAGTTCTAAGGGGGTATCAAAAATTTATTCGATGAAAATCGGTTTTGAAGTGGCTGAGATATCCAAAAACAAAGTGAAACAAAGAGATACTAATAAAGTTGGGGCATGTCGCCTTTTATTATTAGCACTTTTTTGGATATCTCAGCCATTTGAAAACCAATTTTCATCAAATAAACGTTGAATCCTTCTTAAAATTACATACTCTTGCATATTTCATAAGAGGCTTTTCATTACCTCACTTAGGAATGTTCAAAACTTGAATCCCTACCTCAACCAGTACTGTACAGTCCCTTTAAGTTGAGATGTTTGTGAATAAAGCTGCTAAAAGGAGAAAATAATAAGAAAATACAGGGCATTTTCAATCATATCTTCCAGAATACTCTTTGTTTTGTCACAGGTGAGGTATCACTGGAAAGGTTTCATTTTGCTCTATCTGATAATGGATTTACTTTGAAATGTTTAAAATGGCGGTTAGCTCATTTGCAATAAAACTTTTCATATACGTCGCGTATTAACTAAGGAGATGATGGGTAGAGGGAAATAGATTGATATAATGATATGCGTGTGTGTGAGTGTGTGTGTGTGTGTGTGTGTGTGTGTGCCACAAATTCTTGTCGTATATCGAGTACTACAGGAAAAGATTAAAAGCTATGATGTCCTTGTTGGCAGTTTGATGTGAAGATGTCATGGCAAATCCGTCTTTGTTACTTAGTCACCAGATCATAAATACCGATTATTATGAAACAAACGTATAATCTGGAAAAGTCGGCAAATTAAACGAATTCATGTAAACATCTTGGTATCATAATATTGAAATTCCCTTTTGCTCACATCAAAATGTACAAATGAAATTCACACAAAGCCTGCCCGATTCTCCTTTCTTTAGCATTTGTTAGAAGTTATTTTATTCATGTTTGTTACAAAGGAACATGAACCATCAGAAAGTTCAGTCGCCTTTATCAAGGCCCTAGACCAAGGAAATCCAAATCTAAATGTTTAGCTTTTCCTACGCGAAGAAACGAGATAAAGTGGTAAGAATAATTGCCAATACATTGTATTGAGATTAGCTAAATACTCTCACATGACCTACTATTTTAGTGAAGAGCAAACACGAGCGGAAACCCTACTTTAGTAATACATGTACGTTGTACTAGGCCTATATATGTAACGCAGCTCTCTAGTGGCTGTCTCATAAAACACTCAAAATTTTGAGTCTCTGCGGGAAAATCATTTTATCATCTCATTTCATTCTAGAGAAAAAATGGGGAAAAGAGAGAAATAGACAGAGAGAGAGAGAGAGAGGAGAAAGAAAGAGACAGATGTGCGATACAACTTTCAAAACATCGTTTTGACGAATTGTAGTTATAGTGTAGCCACAGACTTCTGGCCAACATAAACATAGAATCAACTTTGATTTGTTTAATGTTGAATCTTTTAACTTTCAACAAAAATAGCATATTCTTAAAGGGGAATTCCGGTCCAGATGAAAGTAAGTCTGAAAACAAAGAGTAAAATTTTACAAGGACAACAATGAAAAGTTGGTCAAAATCGGATTAAGAATTAGAAAGTAATGAAATTGAAAGGTTAGTTCCAGTTACATTCTTATAAGCTTCCGCAGTGTGCCGCGTGCGTGCCGCATAAACTTGATTAGAATTGTGAAATTTGTGCACGAGACTCTCAAAATCGTCATTAGAATGTGAGCGGTTTCGGATCGGCTATGTAATGTGGACCTCCCGGGACAGAATTGTGAGTTTCTCGTATAATTTTGAATGCTCGGCATCGACCTTCGTATCGACGATATCGACCGCAGCCACCGCGTCGGAGCGATCCAGAGGACAGAAGCAACGAGTGGAGTGTCTCAGTCTACTTCAGTCTCGGTGGAGGGAAGACCAAGACAAGCATCCTCACAGTCGACTTCGTCAACACCGGCATCGTGGGCCGCTGTCGCTACGGAAGCTAAGCGGAAAAACGCGCGTCACCGTCCTATCATTGTGAAATTTTCGACGTACCAAGCTCGACAATCCGTCATGGCAGTGAGGCGCCGACTAAAAAACTCCGGTATATCCATTGCGGAAGACCTAACATCATCAAACTACGAGATACTCAAGGAAGCGAGATTGTCATCAAAAGTATCAGCAGCGTGGTCGCAAGATGGACGCATCTTCGTAGCACTACCAGCAACAAACGGGAAGTCCATCAGAAAACTCATCAGTACTGTGGACGAAGCACGTAAACTGAGGTGATAACGTAACAGTATTATAAATGAAATCTAATCATAACCCCTGGGAGGTCTGCCATCTCTATAAACTTTTGATATTCAAATTTGACTTTTCACCCTTCGTAGAAATTTTCCAAACTGTGTGTTTGTATAGCATTTTTTTTTCTCGTCTGATTTACTTTGTTGTTGTTGTTTTCATTGATTGTTGATTCTCAGAACTGTCTCAATCCCTATATGTTAACTTACCCATGTAATTGTTGTGAAAAATCTGTCAAATCAAACCAAAAGGCTCTTCTCTGTACTGTTTGTAAAAACTGGATTCATATCGCATGTGCCGGTGTCTCTGACACGCTGTATAACGATCCTTCGCAACATTTTGTAGAATGGCGCTGTCCAAAATGTATTTTTACCTTGCTTCCTTTTAACAGTGTTGAGAATAATGAACTTGAATACAACGGCTCAGATGACAAGCATGTGCAAGTTTCAAGAAAAAGTAATGCCATCAATAACACCCACCTGTATAAATTTGATCAATTGTTTAAAAGAAGGTTTTAAATTCACCCATTTGAATATTACAAGTTTATTGAAAAACATTGATGAAGTCCGGTTATTCTTAAGTGAGAATGATGTAGATATATTTGCCTTAAATGAAACCCGATTGGATGATACTGTTGCCGTTAATGAAGTATCTGTTCCCATGTATAATATTGTGCGCAAAGATAGAGACCGAAAGGGAGGAGGTGTAGCTGCATATGTTAAAGATTGTATTGATTTTGACATCATTGAACATGATACATTATCTCGCTTAGAAGCTGTATGTATTAAGATGTGTCCCAAGAAAGTAAAGCCAATACATTTTATTAATTGGTACAGACCACCAAATTCCAAATTAGAAGTAATGAGTTTATACGAAAACTTGCTTCAGTTTGTTGATAGTTTTCATGCTGATATTATAATCGTTGGTGACGTCAACTGTGATCTTATGAGTAGAAAACATAACTCTGTACGTGTTAGATATGAAAATATAAATGATATGTATACAATGGAGCAAATTAATACGTGTGAGCCCACAAGAACTACCCATAAGTCAGCAACTTTGATTGATCATATGGTGACCAATAACCCTTTGCACGTAAATTCATTTGGTGTAATACATATAGGTATGAGTGATCACTCAATGAGTTATGTGGTGTGTAAAGGGAAATCCTCTAAATCTGAACCTCGTTTTATTCAATATAGAAATATGAATAAGATTGATATGGATGATTTTAAACAAGATTTAAGGGATCAACCATGGCAAAGTGTTAAGGACTGTTCAAACTTAGATGATGCTGTTTGTAAGTGGGAAGAACTGTTAATGCAAGTAGTAAATAACATATACCTATAAAGAAAAAAACGAGTTAGGAATCAAGTATGCCCCTGGATGAACTCAAACATACATAAACTCATGAAAGAGCGGGATAAATTAAAGAAAAGGGCTTGGAAAAAGAAAGACCCTAATTTGATGGATCAATATAAGCAACTGAGGAATAAGGTTACAGCAGAAGTAAGAAAATTAAAGAAAAATTATTTTGTTAATAAATTAACCAGTAATGATAATAAATCAGACCAGGTGTGGAAAACATTAAACAATTTATTACCAAAAAAGAAATTTTTTAATTTAAATTTAGATAAGGATAATGAACAGATAGCAAATTTGTTTAATTCATTCTTCTCTAATGTAGGTCAGAATTTGTCTGAATTAATACCTAGGTGTGACATTGATAGCCCAAATTTAGTCTCAGCAGGGGATTTGTCAAATGAAAATAAGTTTGAGTTGGCCCCCGTTTCTGAAAATGAAGTATTAACAGAACTTTGGAAACTCAAAAATAAGAAATCCACTGGTATTGACGGAATCTCATCTGCCATTCTAAAAATGTCAGCTAGAGTAATCGCACCTATTTCTGACATATCTAATAAATAGGTCAATTGTTGAAAAAAATGTTCCATCCCGATGGAAATTAGCCAAAATTATTCCTTTGTTTAAGAAAGGGGATAAAAGTAGCCCAGATAATTACAGGCCAATATCTTTATTGCCAGGAGTATCTAAAGTGTTAGAACGTGTTGTGCACAAGCAATTGTTTAATTATATTCGAGTTAATAGTTTATTAGCAATGGAACAGTCTGGATTCAGACTATTACACTCCACACTTACAGCCCTCGTAAACGTTATGCAGATGAATGGCTTCATGCCATGGATAAGCAATGTTACACGGGAGTAGTATTTGTCGACCTGAGAAAAGCGTTCGACACTGTTGACCATGCAATGTTATTAGACAAATTAAAGCGCATAGGAATGAGTGACTCCAGTATAATATGGTTTAGGGAATATTTACAAAATCGACGAATTGTAACTCAAGTAGGAAACACATTATCACGCGAACAATGCATTTCATATGGCGTACCGCAAGGATCAATACTGGGACCTTTATTGTTTGCCCTCTATATAAATGACATGGTTAAAACTGTTGAAAATTGTAAAATCCACCTATACGCTGATGACACTGTTTTGTATTTTTCAAGTAAAAATCCTTATACTGTTCAACAGAAATTGCAACAGGAATTAAATACGATCTCTGACTGGATGTGTAAAAACAGACTGAGTTTAAACTGTGATGAAACAGTATGTATGTTTATTGGAAATAGAAAGTCACTGAACATATGTAATAAATTAAATTTGAATGTAAATGGGAAAAATTGGAACAGGTAAATCATGTGAAATATTTAGGGGTATCAGTAGATTCGGAATTAAATTGGAATACACAAGTTGAAAGTGTTTGTAAAAAAGTGAGTAAAATGGTGAGCTTCATGGGCAGACTTAGGCATATAATCAATGAACAAAGTATGAATTTAATATACAAGTCTTTCATTTTACCACAGTTTGATTATGCCGACATTGTTTGGGATTCTGGAAAGCGTAATCATGTAAATATGATTCAAAAACTTCAGAATAGAGCTGGAAGAATAATTTTGAACATAAATCCATATTCTCACACGTCTACCCATCAAGTGCACCAAACTCTCCAATGGGATTATTTTGTCTCTCGACGTAAACAGCATCTACTGCAATTAGTTTACAAGGCATTACATAATATGACACCGTCTTATTTGACCGATAAATTTGAACCCAAAGAAAATTCGAATTCATTGCGGTCTAATTTCAATTTACACCTTAATATTCCAAGAACAAATTATTGTAAGAGAATGGTTTCATACAGAGGTAGTAGGGAGTTCAATTCACTCCCTTTGTCAATAAAAAAGGCAACCAGTATAGATATTTTCAAGCGATCACTGCAAGAGCACATCTCTTCTTATGTTTGATATAACTCAGTACATGACAGATTACTAATACATAAATTAATGGGAAATGAATATTTTTCAATTTCTTTCTTTTTCCTTTTCTTTCTTTCCTTGTGTTTTTTTCTTTCTTCTCATTGTATATAATTTGATTTCCTGTTTAATTGAAGAAACTGTATTACTTTAATCTATACTGGACCCTCCTGTAAAACAGCGGGACCATAATGGTCCTCTTCGCTGAGCGAGGCTATCCAGCGGTATTATTTATGAGTTTTTGTATCACATGATTTGTATTGTTGATTTTTATATCTACGGAAATAAATTACCATACCATACCATTTATTTTTGCAAAACAGTTTTCGAACACTTTTTGATATATGAATATGTAAATGAGTAAGCTGCTGATGTCATCTCACAAATATCGGAAATTCAATTTTTCTGCTATGAGAGTGTAAATATGTAATGTTATTCATGATTGAACAACTTCAGAATAATTATTTTTCAAATATATCAGGATTTTGAGATAATGGCATTTAAACCAAAAAAACAATGGAATTTTAAAATTGTATGGGCAAACTCTATGGCAAGTTATGAGGGGATGGCATCATCAATTCACTATTTGCATATTCATATCGACTGTTCAAGAACTCTTTCGTGAAAATTAATGAAATCTCGTAATTCAATAACTTCCTTTATTTCAATCCATCAAATTTTCATTGGTTTCCTTAGAAAATTTTTTACTCTTTCTTTTCAGACTAACTTTCTACTAGCCTGGATTTCTATTCAACAATAAATTCGTTTTCACACATAGAACACTGGTTGTGGCACCCAGGACAGAACTACATATTTCACACAGAGAGTTTAGTACGTGTATACCGTTGGCAGAATTAGTGCTATATGGCATAAGATTTCAATAAAGAAATTAATAACCTTACTTTTACAAAGACAATCTTAATCTTGTATAATGTAACATTTCAACGTAAATGACATTGATTATGTAAATTCCTGGAAGGGGTTTTGATGAAAGTGACTAACAAAACACGTGGCATAGATTTCGCTGGGAAAAAAAGAAGCAAAACAAGACAAAACCGAAAGAGCTACCCTGCTGAAATAAAACGTAAATGCATCTATTGATAATAATCATTCTGTGATCAGAAGTAATATCGTCCTTATTCTGTTCATATTGAAGGCAAATCTTCATCAACTGCCATACGTCTCAAATTAAGACTGAGTGGATGGTATACATGGGGTGTTTATGGACATTTTGAGTCATCCCGTATGTATATGGTTAAAAGTAATCCCAGATAATAATGTTTTCTGAGAAACAGAAAGAGACAATGCACAGCAATGTGTAAGGATCAAAGCTGGAGTACATTAGGCATAACAACCCCAAGTCCGCATCTGGATTTTGTAGCATCGATCTCCATACTCCAATCTTCACAAACCTCAGTCAGAATAACTTTTCGACCGGCTATACCACAATGAAACAATTATCTTTATATGTCTTATAACGTGAATAATAACGTTAGGACAACTGTCAGTTTTTATTGAAACACGAAACAAACGATTTTTTTTTCTCCGCAAGAACTCCGAACAAAATTATGCAAGTTATAATGAGTGCATTTGAAGTTTGAGCTTAAAAGTGTCTTTATTTTAGTCAGAGTACACTATGTCATGTTTAATCATAGCACAAGGTGCTGTATGGAAGAGTTGAAATAGACTTATAGCGCCTAAAAAGGTTTGTGTCGCCTAAATCCTCCACACGGAATGATGCCAGTATGATAACCTGGGCAATGTGATGCGATGCTGATGTGCAGCTCTCTGCGATGACGGAAGGCGGGGAATTGACCGTGACGTCTGATTTGGGTAATATCGAGATTTGGTCACAAAACTTAACAAATTATTGTTTTTGAAAATAGTATGTATATCATGGAGCACGATGATTTCTTTTTTTTTCTGTCTCTCGTATTGTTAGAGGCACGATTGGCGTTTTGAGACCTCGGCTAGAGAATGAAGGTACTGAACCAGGCTTTCTCTGGGCGGGATCTTTAAGGATTGTGTGCTTTCGATACGATGGAATTCCTGAAACCCGCTTGGTTCCGTTTTCTGTAGAAGGGAAAGTCATATTGACATTGACATAGAATAAGAATCAATTTTATGCGGAATCAAGAATTACGTGAAATCCATTATCATAGGCTATCAAAAAAGTGAAAAAAGTAAAAAAAAAAAACAACCACAAAAAAAAAAACCTGTCATCGTTACGACAAAGGATTTTTTTTTAATACCAGACAACAGTACTCTATCGTGAATGGTGTGGAGGGCTTTATCGGTAGCTCACCACATGCCACATAACTCCTAAATTAAAAGTTTCGTCTGTAACTCACCGCATTGTCGAAAATTCAATGGGATAAAGATGAAATTGAGTTGCATTGTTCCATTTGTTTTCAGCGTACATAAATTGCCATAATCCTTCCGATCGAATCACTTTGTGAAATATCACAGTTCAGAAATCACCAAGCCGTCGACTCATAGTCGAGACAGCTATCTACTTAACGAAGGTATGTAAGGATTTTATTCTAATAAAGAGTGATATTTAAAATGTTAGAATTTGTAAGTGAGAATTTGGAAGAGCGATTGTTATAAACCTTGTGAAATAGCATGCATCCTTCCGTGGCTCATTTAATAATTGAGTCATTAATTAATATTGATTGCACAGATACTTGAGAAATTCATTTTTTAAAGATAATCGTAAGTAGCATGACACATCATCAAAGGGCAAGCGTTGCTAGGTAACACTTTATTTTCTCATCTCTGCTCCTTGAGTCTGCTGTGAACAACAACAACAAGCTGTTTCTTATTGATAACATTCATTATTTTTTATACCAAAAGTAAGATTGAAAGCTGTTCTTGATGTACACATAATAGTAACGTCTTCAAAAAACCTTTGGGAAAAGCAATGTAGCACGGACTCAAACTCCAGTAGTCTTGTTTTTTCTAGTCAAACGATTCAAATGAATAAGATGAAGCTAACCATCTTTATGTTTTAGCTACATTAATGATGTGCATTTATATGAATGGGATATTTGCTTCAGATGAAGCTGTCCGCCATGCCATTTCTTGTCCTCCTGGGTCTTTGTGTCCTCCACGCCGTAACGATGGTTGAGGGTAAGTCTTTGTCAACTTTATTTGCAGACTTAAGTAATTTTTATTTAACTGTCCTAATCATCTGACATCTTCCATGCTATTTAGTTGTCACAAATTTCAATGCCCTTGGCGTTGTATTTTGTGTCTCGCTGTCACGTCTGTATGCAGAGTGCATATTATAATATTCTCTTTGTGGAAACATGATCGAGGTGAGCAGACGATCGCCTGGGAACGGGAAATCAAGAATGATTTCGGCAAGGAGGCAATACGGGAAGAAAATTCTGTTTCAAGTATGGAATCTGCACGATATTTTAAAGATAAACATAAAATTTACGGTGTAATTTCATTGCGACAAAAATGAATTTAACTATTTCATTCTGATCTGTCTTATTCTGTGCAAATATGAACTACTAAGCTCCTATATATTATGATATAAAAGGCCTACAATTGTTCTATTCTTAAATTCTGTATATGCGCGGGACAGGAAGGAGAAGTAAACTTGGTGACAATTTCTGGCTCCTTAGGGAGAAGCGAAGTAGCTCAGATGAGAGTAGCTCGGATAGCAGCTCGTCCGAGGAAACACGGCCTGTACCACCCCGTACCACTGCAACAACAGCTCGTCAGACCACAGCCACCACATCCAGAGTTACTACCACTACTAATCCTACAACAGCTACCACCATGGGACCTACAACGGCAACCACCACCAATCCTACAACAGCTACCACCACGGAACCTACAACGGCAACCACCACCAATCCTACAACAGCCACTACCATGGAATCTACAACGGCAACCACCACCAATCCTACAACAGCCACTACCATGGAATCTACAACGGCAACCACCACCAATCCTACAACAGCTACCACCACGGAACCTACAACAACCACCACCAATCCTACAACAGCTACCACCACGGAACCTACAACGGCAACCACCACCAATCCTACAGCAGCTACCACCACGGAACCTACAACGGCAACCACCACCAATCCTACAACAGCTACCACCACGGAACCTACAACGGCAACCACCACCAATCCTACAACAGCTACCACGCAAGAACCGACCACAGAGGGTACCACTCCACAGACCACGCTAGCCAATGCTGGCAACTTCGTGTGTCGTGGTGGGCAGGTCAGCTGTGAGTGTATTTTTTAAAATCTCAGCAGCGCCCGTTATATAGTGGTTGTATTTGAACTTGCCAGTACTGAATTTGGCCTTGAAACTTATTCAGTGTATTCAGCGGGAAAATTAAGGAGTATGAAGGAATACAATTGACATCAGTGCTGCGGTTTGTCCACATTCTGGTCATAAAGTACACTTTTTTGAACATCCCTTTTTCTTCTTAAAAAAAAAAGATATTGAAAGAATGATAAGACTATTTTGGCGAAAGTTGTATACGCCTGCATGCACGCCTAGACTACTGTATAAAATCATGACCGATGTAATAACACGAAAATTGCTGATCTATTGCCTTTGTTTCTGTTTTTGTATTTTGTCTGTTGTGTCAGCTGGGAGACGAAAGAGAAATAGGTCTGTTCGTGTCGATCAACAGTCTGATCCTTTTTTTAGCAGTGAACTGACGTCATAATATGATTAAACTTTACAGTGTGCTGTTCACGTTCTGTCGGGTCGTCTTCTCCGAATTGATTTTTCTACCAACATACAAACAAGCATGCTAAACCAACACATTAAGTTTGAATTAACAACCGATACCCAGACCAGCAGGGTTATTTAGCATTGATACTTCACTTACTCTCACGTGGTTCGTTTCAAAATAGTTATGATTTGATAACGTCATGTGAGACATTAGAAGATTCTCGAGGCAGTATCTCGTCTACAATCGATCTCCCATCTCAGAATTTGGGTACTTGAATCCACATCAATCGTCTTATGAGTGTAATGTCGCGTATCGCCTGTAGGATATGAATAGAGGGAAATAAATTGGTATAAAGCGACTGGTGTTTGTTTGTGTGTGTGTGTGTGTGTGTGTGTGTGTGTGTAAGCCGTAAAGTATTGTCTGCATGGTAACGGATTGGATTTAGGAGGTGGGGAAGGGGACATGACTGTGAGCATTGATGACTTTTGTCGTTATGAATATAGTTGTCAAGGTGTCGGATATAAGGGCGGCTATAGGGAAGTTGCTGGGGATGGATGCGTTAGTTTCAGAAACATCCATTCATTGTGAATTTGCTGTGCTATTTTCATTCTGTTTGTTAGCATGAAAAATAAAGCGTATGTATCAACCATGATCTTTGTTAATTTGTATTTTCTTAAGTGCGAAAATATTACTAAAGGAACTAGTGTTGTTAAGTTGTACAATAATTCAACAAAGAATGCTGTCTTTGGTACCACTGAATGAGGTGAATAGACATCATCGAAATAAGTATCGAGTGCTTCATGGAAAGGTAAGATAATAATAACAATAATAATATTAATAACAATAATAATAATAATAATGATAATTATAATAATAATGATAATAATAACAATAATAATAATAATAATATTATTATTATTATTAATATTATTATTATCATTACATGTATTATTATTATTATTATTATTATTATTATTATTATTACATGTATTATTATCATCATTATTATCATTACATTAAAATAGCTTGGGCTTAACAGGGTTAAACTCGCGCATCCAATCCTCACCCGTCCACTCTGTCCTGTGCATCATTTCTATATTATTCTCTTGTTCTGTAGGAACATCAACCTTCAGAAAGTTCAGTCGCATTTGTAGTGGCCCTAGACGAAGGAAGTCCAAATTTAAATGTTTAGGTTTCCCATGGAACCAGACGAGACTAAATGGTGAGAGCCAATGCCAATATTGAGGTTAGCTGAATGCCTATCGCGGGCCCTATTACTTCAATGACGTGCACTCATAGCCAGAAATGTATAATATCATATATCGCTATATATATATATATATATCGTCGCTGGGGCGACAAGACCTCATATCTACGAAATGTCAAATGTTCAGGAGAGCCAAAAAACATGGCGGCCAAAGCATTGTGGCGAATGGGATAGCCTTTCCTTTGACACTCCATGGTGGCTTCATTTTTGGAGTAAGGCAGTTGGGATTTGGACAGGACATCACTTAACCCATTATTTAACCATTAATCCAAAAAAGTCATTTTCACCAAATTTGCAGATACAAGGTCTTGTCACCCCAGCGACGATATATATATATATATATATATATGGGTCAGAATTTTGAACGATGTACAATTGAGCCAAAACAAGGCAAAATTTAAAAAGTAGGAAATTCTCCAAATCATTCATCTTACCTGAAAGAGTATAACTCAAGCTTTAATATGAACCCAATTATACTAGGATTTTCCCTGAGGAACAAGTTTTTATTCACCGCTGAAGTTTACCATGTCCACAGCAGCGAACGTCCGTGAGGGATAGTACTGCACACACATTTGAATACCATTTAACATAGTTTCCGAAGATCTGATTCAGTTCAAAATCCTAACGAAATATCTCAAGGGACATGTGTACGTGATTGCAGAATATTAAGCTTGTACTCTTAACCCGTACGTAATGGTAGACAACTGATGATTTAACTAAATTCGTCATTTCTGTGAAAATATTGCTCTTCCGCTAAACACTTTCTCCACTTTACGCGCATTTTACAGAAACTCAATATTTTCACCTCTTATTTCACTATTCTATACTTTAATCCTCACTCCCAAATAATAATATACCTTTTTAAGATGTATCTCATCTGGGCAGTCTCTATAACCCAACAAACATAGCATAGTTTTCATCACGGAGGTTCGCATGTAGCTCACGGACGTTCGGAACAAACAAGATATTGAACAATGCAGCTCTCTTGAGTTGGAAACGCATTCTACTCACAACAAACAGCAATTTCATGTCGAGAACAAACTCCTCTGCAAAATTCTGAATAGATATTACCAATTCTCAATTATATAAGCTTGTTTATCTTCTCATACTGAGGAATCAAAGAAAACAATTTTTCCATCTCTCGTAAATGAACGTACAAACGTACGTGTAATCTCAGTGACGTAGTCCATCCTTGAGAACTAATATATTTATCAAAATTTCGCTATTATGAAGTAAATATTCAGGTCTTAAACTTTGCTTTTTGTATAACGAACATGGTCACAGCTAAAATTATGACAAAGAATTGATATAGAAAAACAACAGAAATGTGCTCCGTTATAGAAATACGAAGTTTAGCTGGGGAGGGCAAACGAATACGTTAGGAAGAAATCCCTCTGTGTTTGCTCCTTGTGTTACACACTGTTACCGAGAAAAATTTGTGTTATTATATTAGTCAGAAATGATAATAGGTTCGATACTGCGAAGTTTCGTCATAACAAGACACAATAAGTCCATATATCTTGGATGGATGTTTGTGACTTTGATATTATACGATATGGTTTGTTATAACAAACCTTTTGTAACGCGTTATTTCGGAGGCTCGTTATTCATACAGTTTGTCAATACGAAAATTGATAGAGTTCGTATAATTATGAAGCTTTTTTATTCGGTAAATGATAGGAATCTCCGAAGGTTATCCGAAAGGCTTATCAATTGGAACATGAAAACTTATGTTCGCTTATCCAAATGTGGAGAAACAAGTTAACAACTAAAATCCTCCACTTTCAAAACCTCATAATAACCGTTTTCACCTAAACGAATATCAGGCCCATTCCACTTTTAGAAGAACGGACCTAAAAATAATGATCCTTAATATCTATTTTTCGAAGAACAGTTCTAATAACAAACCTCCTGAATTAACTACATTTTTTTTTTTCATTTTGGAATAACAAACCTTTGGACATCGGAGTAACGAATCTTTGGAAGAGCAAACGTATCAAAGTGCAACCTTAAACCTATTCTTAATCATTACTTTTTTTAACATGTGTTTTCAAAGTAAGCACAAAAGCACAAACAAACTGACGATCTCTCTGTCTCTTAAATGTAAAATAAAAAAAAAATCTTGGGAAAAAACACAAATGAATATTGCTTTTCATTGATGAGTATAAAACAACACCATATGATAAGCGGAGGATTTGTGTGTTTTCATCAGACAATAATTGTATACTGCATGATTTTTGTTCGCTTGTGACGGCATTTCGATGAATAAAAAACATAAACAAACAAACAAAAACTTCTCCAGAGGAATTTGGTATAACGTCTCCTACTATGTAATCCATTGACTTATTCAACCAACGAACATCCGTGAAAAAAACGTTTTCCGTTTGTTATTACAGGTAAATTTAGTGCTGAACGCTATTCACTTTCGGGTATGAGCGGCTCGGTGATTTCATAATATTTTCAACTAACTTTAATCTTATGTGCAGTGATATATTTGTAATTGTCAGACATTTCCTTTCTCGGTCAGAACGTCCGTGAGCGAAACTTTCAGAACCTGTAACAGTACAAATTGTCTCCAGAACCTCATTAGAAAGAAATTTAAACGCACAGAAATTACAGATTACGCAAAATTCCATTTTCCTATAACTTTGTTTTAAGTGTTTAGCTGTTTTTGTATAATTAGAGGGAAAGCAAGCGTAAAATTGTGAGTAAATTTTCAATTGTTTGTTCATCATGATCACATAACGCCTTAAAAATTCTGAAACTACTGCTCTAAACTCATTGTTTACTTTGTAAAACTTTATTTGTCGCTATTCGAGCCAAAAGTTTTAAAGAATACAGGACACTTTCGGGACAAGTTATCCCTATCCGAGGGATTGCATACGTCACGGACGTTCTCTGGAATTATCACGGACGTTCGTTCTACTACTAGGGTCATGTTCCAGGACGGATAACTAATCGGTAGAGAGTACCTAGCCTTCCTGACTCTTTCAAAAAGTTGAAAAGGTATTGTCCATGCAAATTATAAGAAATTTGACATCCTTACAACATATGTATTGCTGAGAGGGGGATCAGGAGGTGAATTTTCAGAGAAAATATCAATTATTTGCTCGGTTTTTGGTGAATTGCATGGTCCAAAAACTGCGGACGAACCTCAGTCCGCTCCAAAAATGACATGCAGCTCCTCGGCAAGAGAGCCAAAGGTAAAATGCACCCTCGCCATCAAAGCAAGATGGTGTCCCACTCGAAAACGTTTTAATCATCACGGACGTTCTTTTTTTCTTGGAGGTTCGTCTAAAAATACAATTTCGGTTCCTATTTGACAAAGGATGGACAGAAACTCAAAACAAACATATTATCGTGTTGCTAGATCTTAGTTGATTACGACTCAGAACAATATCGCCAATAACGTTTCATGGGCTACGATCTATATTAGAAAATAGCGGAAGCACGTCCGTGACGAAAACTGAGTATAATTTTGCATAAAAGAATATAACGTCCCATGTACAGCCAGCAGACGTACAATTTTTGCAGGATATGTTCATTAGGTGGAACACCAAATTTTCGTATACGTTACAGTTGGGACAACAAAGTAGAATTTGCAGCAGCGATAGAAATAAAAGCATCACGGACGTTCGTCTGTTTAGGACTTTGATACTTCAATTGTTCTCTGTAATTTTGTACGTGCTCATAAAGTTCTTATAATTTTGTGGTACATACCCATGATATGTCAGATCCAGAACATGGTCAGATATTAGATGCCACGTACCATTAAAAATGCACATCGTTAGTTTGAAAAACAAAAATTATTGTGAAAATAGCGTTTTTACCGTATTTTTACCCTTTAAGTCCCTGTGAAATGAAAAATATCAGGCAAAAGTCAACCAAACCATATATTTCCTGAAAGGAAATTTACCAATCTTTGAGATGACATGAAAAAATCTGGATTCTTAGATCATCCTGGCGTGTTCTAAGGGAAAGAATGTCATAAGGTACGAAAATTGGCAATTGTACATCGTTCAAAATTCTCACCCATATATATATATATATGGGCCGTGACGCGAGAAAAGGGCCCTTAGGCCTTAAAATACCGAAAATGAGTTCTCACTGACAAGTTGTAGAATGAATTCTGACGAATTTAGATGTGCAAACCGTTTTTTGAAATTCCACTTCTAAGTGCCCCAAATATTACATTAAAAAATACGTGTTTTTGGCCAATCCTGCCACTGTGATTCGTGTACGCATCGCGCGCGCGTGTGTCACCGAAGGGCGGGCAAGAACGTGTCCCTGACTGGCCCTTCTCTATCACTGAGGGTTTTTATCCCGGTAACCACCAGAGTCGGTGTTTTTTTTTTCCTAATGTCTTATTAGGGATAACAAGATGTTTTATCCAAATGTAACTCTGAAATAATCGTTGCCATGACAACCATGGCATACAAGCAGTTTATCATAATTTGGGCGTAAGGATTAGAACTCTCAGTTTGAAACATGCGATAAGATTTGAGTTTCGCGGGATATGATAGCGGTATCGTGTACTTGTGGTATCTGATTTATAGAGGTGGTGTGTTGTATGTTTGTGGTGTGTCTGTGAGTGTGTTTGGGCCAATTTGTCTATCTGTCTTTTTTTTCATACTTTTTTTGTGTGCTTGTGTGAGGACATACTTTGGAATGTGTGATTCAGTGGTTTTGTTTGTGTTTTCTTATGCGCGTTTTTCTGTGTCTCGAGTATGTGTATGTAACGAGTAGTAAGAATTAATCTAAGGTTTTCATAATGTTTTTTGTAATTTACGTCAGTGGTGACGTAAACAATGTTTGTAGAGTGAATGTGCTGGACGGTATGTTTAACCGTGGGTTCCCCTGTATATGAAAGTGGTTAAATACCAATTTTTGTATGTAGAGATTTTATGCATCTATGTTTGGTAAAGAGTGGCTGTGTTTTGTAAGGCTGAAATAATAAGAGTATAGGTATACATCCATGCTCACGGCTTATTGATACCAATAATACATTTTTGCCCCCCCCCCCCCAAAAAAAAAGAAGAAGAAGAAGAAGAAGAAAACATCTAAAATGTAGCAAAAGGTGCTTCTTTAATTTGGAATTGCTGATGTTACCTTGTTTTTCTACCCTTCCGGCTTTTACATAGTGTACATGACAAGAGCATAATATCATTCTGTCAATTTTAACACTTCAGTTTCACATATCTTGCGCATACAATGAGAATGTTCAACACACATATGCACATACGTTATACACAAAAAAAAAACACACACACACATGCTTACATTTACATATGATACATGCACTATGAAAACAAAACTGCAGCATACATGTTCACACTTGCATTCCTCATCAATATCAATACATAATATCAATTCTTATTATAACAATCAAGTCAAGAAGCTCGTGTAGGCACATGACAAGCCATGTGGAATTTATTCGAAAAAGAATCTATTGCACTTTCAACATTTTCATCTCTCTCAATACTACCTTAAAAGAAACCCAAATCTATCCAAAACAATACATATGCAGGCTACATATGTATTGTATGGGACTGAAGAAAGAAAGATACAATCTCAACACAGACAGATGCAGGATTACATAGGTGCACATATAAAATTTCGTAAATAAAATAATGGAATACAGCTATATTGATAGTCTGTTTCACTGCTAAACAAAATACTGAGGTAGGTATATTATATCACTGATCCTGGAAATATTAAGAAATGTCAAATGAAACTGTTATGTGTGTCATTTTTTTTCACATACACAAACAGAAAGAAAATACCCTGAAATTCCTTTCAAAAAATCATAAAATATAGACACAAAACAAACTTTCTCCATGCAAAAGTTCCAGTGATTCTTGTTCAAAGAGAGTTTTGTTTGTTTCCATGTTTCGCATAACCTGATGACACTACTCTCATCATATTGATATCAGCTCAAGTTGATTACACGTGAAGATATCCTTCCTTTTTGTTTCATGTTTCTGAAATTATCCATAGAAGCAGAAAAGCAAAACAAGAAGAGGCATTGACAATATCAATTACTTCAAGGGGAATCGATGTACAGCTGATAACCTGAGCACATGATATAACTCTCTTGTTCTCACAACTAATTACTACATAATTACAATACCAGAAACGGGATGTTACACCGATATCATTCAAAGCCTTTCAGTGCAGGAGTTCACTAAATTTGAGCATGTTCTGTAGAAGTACACTAGTAATAAGTAAAGCAGTACTACAGTGGAAGTGAAGAGGACGTGTTATGCTCGTATCTTCATTTGACAAGAGATCTGTAAGAAGTGCTTCAATTGTATGTTCATAACATTGGAAAGAAGAGACTGAAAATCTACTCAGAAACTGGATGCCTTCACTGTTTCAGACCACATTCTGTCAATGCGGGAACTTACTAAAACAGAACATGATCTGTATATCATGGGAAAGCTGACAGTGAAAGAATCAATCTGTGCTACAATGGAAGTGAAAAGAAAGCGGTATGCTTATAACTTCAATGGACAAGAGATCTGTAAGAAGTGCTTCTTGTATGTTCATAACATTGGGGAGAAGCGACTTAGGAATCTAATGAAGCATGTAGTAACAGAAGGCATTGCACCAAGGAGCCATGGAAACACTGGACGAAAACCAAAGCATGCCTTGACATTTGATGAGATGTAAAAAAAAATGTAAACCTCATACTTGAATATGCATGGAATTACATAATCCATAAAGCAGCTTCCATTGACGTCACTACCACCCATCAGGTGCCAGCTAACGTCACAAAGGAGGAACTGTTTAAAGCTTTGGGTGCCTTTTTGATTTATTTCATATCTACAGATTTGTGTTTGAGATTTGTACAAATTTGACCAATTGACACAGAAAGGTTTAAACTGAAGTAGGTCATCACCATGTACAACTCACATGCTCAAGGACGCATGGAAAGCAGTTTGGCCTGACATTCAGGTTTCGAAACCAAAGCATGATGTCTGAAATGAGTTTACGATTGACAGCTAGGAAAGAAGTGGGATATGCTAAAGGAGAAGAGGAAATTCTAGCCCTCACTGAGTCACTGACACAACACATCAACAGATCAAAAGAAGGCAGAGAATGTTATGTATGCATGCAAGATGCACAGCTTGAGAAAGAGCTGTAACTAGATTCAGCGCCTAGATGTTAATTTCCCCAGAACTGAACATAGTCCCACTATAATAGCTGTTCATTATACGGGCCATTCTCAGATTAAGTGTTCAATTCCATGTGAGTAAAACCGAAAAATCAACCACAAAGTAATACATTCAAAGATGTGTTTTCGGAAACTTCAAAACCGGTCAAATACGAAACAAAAAGTGGAACATTCTAAATGATGGCCAGTCATTGAGTAAAAATGAATTGAAATAGAGCATCATATATGATTTTTGATCACCAATCAGATACGTTACCGCAAATTTACATGTTGTAATGGACTCCTAACTCTGAATTAAATTTATTGTTTTCATCCAATTTTTGTTCAGGAAAAGACATCTGTCCCCCCTAAAGATATTGGGGTTTTTCAAGAGGTAAAGATGTTGTCATCCCTTGCTAATTGGTAGAAATTATTTCTGTGTGGTAGGTTGAAATATGCTTTTTGCTGAAATGAAATATGACCTTAAGATTCACTTTGTATTTTTAGCAAATTTCGCTTACAAATAAAGTTTCGAATCCCACAAATCATGTAAAGGGAACGATCCGATCTGGAATTTCCACAGGAAACAAATATGAATTGCTTTGCTGGGGAAATAAATATTGAAAAACATCGAATCACCTTTGGTAACGTATCTGGTAAAATATAAGTAATAATTTTAGTTGTGTATGAATTAATAAATATCACCTGTTTAATTATTTACCTCATGAATTGATGTAAAAATGAATGATGTAAGCCCAAATTAACCATTTTAAACATTGTACGTAATATTTAAACTATGAAATGTAGTGGAAAAGAGCCCTAAATGTGAAAGCTGAGTTCTTCATTCACAGAATATTCTCATCTTACGTCTGAATGTATTTATCCATGTGACTATAAATATTCATTAAGTTTTGATGGATAATGCAAACAAGGTTTAAAAAATATATTTTTGCAGGCACTTAGAAGGAAGTATGTACAGTCTCTATGAACTCGATATGCTAAACAGTTGTTTGACCTATGGTAACGTATTTGGCTCATCCCTTTTAATGAAAATGAATAAATAATTGTTCAATTTATCAACGAATCTTGAGTAGTTCTTCATATGTTGAAGAACACTAGAATAAATATGCAACAGAACACTGAAACTTTTCTTGGAAGCGTTTCATAAACTACTTTTTACTCTTTCAAAGTTTGGTAACGTATCTGGCGTACCGTAAATGAATCTGTCGGTGAAGTTACAGAGCAATTTTTACTGAATATTCTTAATTTGAACATAACTTTAATTTTTTTATGGAAGCGTCATTCTATGCAGAACTGTTTTATGAACACTTTGCTTTACATAACATTATTTGTCACCGTGGGTGCCCTGAATTATACGTAACGTATCTGCTAAATCTGAAAAGCAAAAAACTGATATGCTGAATCTTAGCTTCGTCTTGTAAAATAAACGTTCAAAGTTGTTGCATAGAATATGAAAGTGGCTGGGTTTTATAGAATAGAACTTTGGAGTTTATGAGCACACAACGATTTGTTTGTAAAAACATTTACAATTTCTTTTCAGCATTTTGATTATGTGGTAACGTATCTGTCGGAAAACTTGACATTAAGTTGTAAGACACTGACGCAGAAAGAAAAATCATGTGGAAGTGTTGCTCTTTTTCACCTCTCTGTCCTTTTGGTGTAAGAATATAATCCTGAGGTCCAACAAAACGAAGCATGTAATGTGTAGGGATGAATTTTGACTAGATTTGATCCCCAGAAAGCACAAGACCAATGAGCAAAATTCGGTCACGTATCTGGGGTAACGTATCTGTGGTAACGTATATGGCCTTTTTTACGATCAGTGGTGTAACTTTTGTACTCGGAGGGTCAAAATTTCAAACATAATATTTTTTCATTATTCTGTTTGATTCCTGTTTGAAAGTATTCAAATTTTTGAAAAAATAACATTTCAGAGCTTAAAGCTGAAGGGTTATTGGTGTAATTTAAGGAAAACCCTGGCACCTGAAGTAAATTTAAGCAAAATTTTGCTTTCATGAATTGCACCATATTGACAAAACTCTGTAGTCAAACTTCACCATGCAAAGTTTATATGGTTAACAACAATATATAGTTTGTGAATCAGAACTATTTGGGGGTTGAATATAAAGTGAATTTAAAAAAAATACATGAGATTTATAAATTTTTGCTAAAAATGCCAATTGACATGTAATTTTTAAGATTTTAACTATTTATTGGAGGGCAGGCCATGTCAAACTCTTACTATAACAAGTCTTTAAGAAGGGCTACCTTCCTATGTAGGTTAAATGAAATTCCAATCATTTCTTTAAAACTTGGATTTTTCACACATGGATGTTTCGGAGGTGACAGTTAACATATTAGAATGTTTCGGAGGTGACACTAATATTAACACTCACTTTTTTTTTAGAATAAGTGACAATAACACAAAAACTTCTTCTTTTTATCAATGTTTCTAATAATTATAACTCGAGAACAAGAAATTAACTCCTGTTTGAAGCAGATAAACCAAACAGAGCAAGTGTTTTTTTACACTTCATTAATTAGCATGGGTACCGGTAGTTTACATTCCATTTGGACAAAGGATGTAAGCTAAATATTGTAATCTGAAGAAACATGGCATTCCATTTTCTACCTTAAATTGAGATGAGGGTGTGAGATCATTTAAGTAATGTTTCTTTGCTCTCAGAACATTTTATTCCACAACACCAGGGAAGAATCACTTTGTTTCGGAGGTGACATTCAATGTTAACATTGTGTTGAAATATTCATTTACAGTAAGAATATGATGGACATAAGCTAGATATCGTACCTCAAGGAACATGGCATTCCATTTTCTACCTTAAATTGAAATGAGGGTGTAAGATAATTTTAGTAATGTTTCTTTGCTCTCAGAACATTTTATTCCACACCACCAGGGAAAAATAACTTTGTTTCGGAGGTGACATTCAATGTTAACATTGTGTTCAAGTATTCATATAGTATGTCCCCCCCCCCCCAACAAATTTACAATTAGACTTCTGCATTGATAACACCCAATATGATTAAATCAGCTAAATTGTACTTTTGGGTCTTAAATCATAACATCTTAGCTCTATTTTGCAGGAAGCCCCAGTCAATTTGGTTAAGTGATCTCAAAGAAATGTGGATTGTTGTAAAGGATGTCAGGAGTCTGATTCTTCCAAGTTCAGCACTTGGATGCTCTTAGAACTGAATATTAATGTGTAAACACAATATACAGAACTTGGAGGGAAGGGATTCCTCACATGCTCTACAAAAATCCTCAATTCTCTTTGACCTCTGAAGCAAATTTAATGGGGGTTTCTGTAAGGTGTGGGCAATGAGTTATAGTTTCAATCCCTCAAATTGTATTTTAGATTGATTCACTATCTTTAAAGTTATCGTTGCGGAGGGTACCACTGTACATAGTTTTTTGGTGGGGACATACGGTATGAATACCAAAAGCAAAAATTATTTGACTCGTGTACGTTTTTGTTTGCACATAGTTTTATAAATAGATTAATTCAAGGATGTTCATGAATTCTTCATCATCCTTGATAGCCACCATACAAATGTTATAATACTGGTGAAAGGTGTTTGGTTCATCTGGGATAAATTTTCTATACACCAGATTCATTTAAACTGTTGACATTACTAAAATATATTTTACGTATCTTTCTGAATTGCTTGAAAATTACCTGCAAATCATATTAGTCACTTTTGAGAGTAAAAAGTATAAGATAAGAAAAAACATTTTATTATTTTTGAGGTGACACAACACAGAGACAACCCAACTTCTCAGGTGTTAACTATTTAGTGAACATTCATATCTTTCCTCATGGCTGTAATTTTCAAATATAAGCTCTTTCTTTCAGTTCTTACTTGTTATCTTGTTTAGTTATTCTCTTTCATGATAATGGATACCAGCTCATATTTTGTTTGAGATTGTAATTCATACTAATCTTTAACAGGTTTTTACAATTTGGTTAAGACAACAGTTTGTGTTTCTCAGCTGAAGAGAGCAGCATAATGCTTTTCTGTGAACTTGAGGGGAAAATTTGTTTTTGTTCAGTAATTTTCCCCATCAACTTCACAGAAGGTCCCGGACACAAACTGGTCTCAAATAAACCTATAAGGGACCAAAACTGGAAAAGGACAAGTTCACCTCAATAGATATGAGGGTTGAGTAAATACAGCAATAATAGTAAAACACATCAGTGAGAGTTTGAGGAAAGTAAGGCAATCCGTTCCAGAGTTATGAATTTTTGAAGTTTCTGCTCAGTCAAAGCTGAATGAGAAGACTTCTATAGCTTGTGATGTCACATGTGTGCAAGGATATAGAGAAAGTATCAAGAAAATTCAACATACTGTATTTTCACTTTTCTTGCATAACAAAAGAACACATGACTTCTCTCTTTTGGAAGGCAGGGTGAATAATATTGCCCTAAAATACATCAGTAGCAAGTTGAAGAAATGTGCACTTTTTTCAAAAAGTAAAGTTTTGTGAAATTCATTATATTTTCCTTACATGTATATCGTTGTACGCATGTGATATCATACACTGTCGTAGTCGTCGTAGTGATTGCGCAGATACTTTAAAAAAAAAACATAACTTTGGAATGGATTGTCCAATTTCCCCCAAACTTTCAATGATGTGTTCTACTAATGTTGTTGCATTCACTCAATCCACATGTATATGAAGGTGGACTTGTCCTTTAAGAAACCATTTTCTTTTCCTTGAAATTCCAGTACTTAAAGCCAAATTCTAAGATAAAACATAATAACAAAACAAGGTAAACACCTCATCAAAATTATATTGAGATAGAACTACTAATCTTGTTTTTGTATCTTTCCCTTTCCAGTCCTGGGGACTTGTTCCTCTGTTCACTTTAGTTGTCACAGAACTTCAATAATCTTAAAAAATACAATGTCATAAACAGTTGGTTCAACTTGGAAAATGTAATTATTATTGTCATATCTAAAAAAAAATCACATAATTTTGTTTATGATTACCACATTGTACATGGAAAAACAACAACTAAGAATTCAAGAACAAGTTGTGCACCAGCTATAGGCATGGGGCCTTTTTGTGGAGTTTGATTATTTGATGATTTTTTTTTTTACATTCTTTTTTTTTAAAGATTGTGGACTAGAGCATGCATGAACTGCCACATGTACATGTATCACTTTGGTATCAAGGGAATTCTGGTGAGCTACAGTATGTATACAAAAGTCACTTCTGTTGTGATGATTTTGTAGTCTATACTAAATGTATTAGAAAATGTTAATAGATAGTGACAAGGAACTGAAGTCTTGCCTTTCACTATCACATAACAATATGGTGTTAACAAACAGTGTCACCTCCGAAACACAAGGAAAAGCAACCTACATGGAAAGCTGTGATTGGTAAATCTTTACAACTAAATTGCTTGTGGAAATCAAGCTTCTAAAGATGAAAGCATCTATATGTTTACTTAACTAAAGCAGGAGAATTGATCTTGATTACAATATTTTATATACAACAGATGGGTGTATTTTGTGCATTCTCATTGTTAAAAAAAGGGAAAAAAATGTAAATTTGCCCTAAAACATACAGTCTAGTAATAAAATAAAGAGTGAGAGTGTGTTAGTTGATTTCTCTACATTGGAAACTTATTTTACTAAAATAAATGAAACCATTGGTGTACATGATATGGTTTCTCTTCAACAGAAATGAACAAAAAATCTTGTTAACAGTGTTTTGTCACCTCCGAAACAGTAATTCTTAGTTTTTATTAGATCTTTTATTAATCTCTAGAAAATTCTCACTTCCTGTTGCCATATTACTATTTTCATCCAAAAGAGATTCCTGTCACTTGGACAGAATCAAACAAAATTGCTTTGTCTTCGAGAAATTATCAAATATAATATGCTTGTTGTTTCGGAGGTGACAATTGTTTCGGAGGTGACAAGTGTTAACGGAAAATTGTAAATTGCTCCAAAATGAAAACAACAGGCTATATTTCTACTACCTTCCTTCAGAGATAATGTGAGGGGATATGTTACATTTTTGCAAATGTAATGTATAACTGATGTCAAGAATAAAAAAATCAAATACATAAATCTATTGTCTCGGAGGTGACAGAAATGTTAACGGAAAAGTTACATAAATTTATAAACGCTCACCAAAAAATGATAAGCTATTTGAATTAAATAATCTTTGGATCAAAGTTAAGTCAGATTGATTACTATTCTGTTTTGATGGAAATTAGCAAAGTTGAATTTTATAATTGTGAACAAGAGCTAACTCAAAAGAGGGGTTAATTGTTAACGGAAAATGTCACCTCCGAAACATAAAGTTTGGACAATTTCAGTCTTTAAAGAAGACTAAGCAGAACCTGGTAAACATAATAGTTCTTAATGTTGGATACCTGTCTATCACAACAACAAAAATAACGAAAAGGAATACACAATTTAATATGCTAGCTCTGACAAAAATACTATGTCAGAATGAGTACACCAAAAGTGTTGGATTTCAAGCATGTAAGTGCCTGCCACATCTGAAAGAAAAAGAGAGGAAAGTTCATTAAGGTACCCAAGGTAGACACTGTGGGTGGTAAGTTTGTGAGAAAAAATAATGCATATCTGTCAGTGTATAAGAAAGTTATACACCAATTAGTGCCAACACTATGTTTTACACCACTGATTGTAAAAATGGCCATATGGTCGATCATATTATTATGAGAGCGATATCTACCAAACATTTCTCACTTGTACTAAACTTTAATGTTGAATCAATGCGTCATTGCGAGGAGTAATGTATAATATACAATTTGTCTGACATTGCAATATCTGTCGCAGTGGGTGGCGTGAAAAGTATGTAACGTATCTGTCCAAATAAAAGTGTAGAAAACCAATATTTCAAACATTGTACCGTATTCTCAATAAAGAGCTGTTGCACAAAAAATCTAAGTACTTGGAATGTATGAAGTATATCCTCAGGGTTTCATATACACATGGTCATTGCATAGTGTTGTTATTTTCGCAATGCTGTAACACTAAAGAAACTGGTAACGTATCTGGCGGTGAACTTGGCGACAGAATTCAAAAGGCTATAAAAAAAGAAGTCAATCAAAATTTTGGAACTTTTTGAGTATTGTGATTAGCACATATGATATGCTCATCGTCCATGAAAATGATATTTGGAAAGTGTGTTTGTGGACGGAGAGGAGCAATAAAACATAATTCTGAAATAGCCGGCGACACTGCGTTTTGGGGGTCTCAACGAAGTTTAACCGCAAAATTTTATACAAAAAGGCAGACAACCGCATTTGATCGTGTTTATTTTTAACAAATAAAGTCCTCGTGATATATTATAAACATTTAAATAGTATCTAATAGGTTTCAGGGAACCTCAAACTGTCATGGAATGTCGGCGACACCAAAATTCCGTATTTGAACGCTTTTACTGAGAATGGGCCATACATCTGACTTTGCGCAAAACATTGTCATCCCACACCATTGACAACAGATGGGACGACTATTATTTCTAGGATGCATGGAAATATGTCTGTCCCATGATCAAGTCTCTAGGTCAAAGAGCAATACATTGTATCTGCTAAAAATTGAAAAAGAAAGAACAAACATGATAAGTAGTCGAATGGCTGAGAATGGCACTATGTAGTTCCATGGTCCATGGTAGTTCCATCGCGAGGTCTCAGTCTGTGGGGCTCGGGGCAGGTGACATCTCTGCAAGCTGGCCTGACGAACGGTCTGATGTGCTTGTAGAGATAATGCTCTCTGCTGAGTGTCAGACCAGCAGGCATCAGCCTGGTTGGGTCCATGCTCTTTGGTGGAGCCACTCCCCTCTTGAGTAAACAGACTGCTTTTTCTTCATCCCCGAGGCGTTCCCTCACATGAACAATTCCTGGATGATCGTGGTGGAAACGGAAGTAGGAAAACTTGCGGATTCCGGATAGTTTTCTGTAGTACTTGGACAGGTACGCTTTCCATCCATGCCATTTCCAGCCTCGACAAGCATCATACAGGATGGCAGAGTTTGCACAAGATGATTTGTCCACCAAGGATGCTAATTCCTCCAGGCTGTCACAGTCAGACCTAAAAATTATGAATAATTATTTTGAACGTTAATGATACACTATCACTTGTAAGGTTAAAGGGCAGACAGTACAATCAATCTTTCCTTAAAAGAAAATAAAGACTAAGCATGCTATATATGAAACAGATTTAGATTTGAAATGTAAACTCAAGCAATATATTCCACACCTCAGCAGCCGGTGTTGATACATTTTAATGTAAAGCATACTGGAATAATATCCAAATGTATTTCTATTTCTCTAAGAACACCAAGTTATGTTTTGTAATTTGGTTACAAGATGTACTCATAATAAATAAAAGGAATCGATCATAAAATCAGAAATGCAAATGAACTTCTACAATCTAAATCATATTTAGTGTCTACTAATACATGTACAGTCATAAAGTTCATACTAACTCTAAAATTCTAATATCATTAAACCAAAAAATGTATTCAGTTGACAAAAAACACAATACAAACCTGCGATACAGTTGCTTGATCCTGCCAAATCCTCCATCCACCAGACATCTGGTATGCCCTCTCTCCATTTGACAGTACTCCAGTTCTGTGTGGAGGCCCAGAGTTGTGCGCAGGCTCAAGTATGCTAGCACAGCCCAGTTTTTATTCTGTCCTGAAATAGTAAAGAAGAATGTTTATTATGATCAATTTGGGTATATAATTATTTAGTTTAAAATTATGTTTCACATAGGATCTTCAAAGCAAAATAATAGTCATGATGTCAACAAAACATGTGGAATTGTATACAGTGTACTGTTCTCCCATTTCAGACAGTAGGGCCTAGTTATCAATCTATTAGCAATGATTTTTGTAACCACTGTTATCAACATTGGGGAAATGATACATAATTGTTCTCACTAACCAGATATATGGAGGATAAACAAAAACAAAACAACTTTCTTTTACTAGAACTCCATCATTCGAATGAAAGCTGTGGAATATCTCTAACTGATAATTAAAATCAGTGGGCACCCACAAAACTAAAAACGCATGTTGTGAAATAGTATTTATTTCAGATCTACAACTTTGTATTATGTAGCTTTGTTCATGTGTAGTGTAAGTATTATTGCATTTGAGTCCTGTCTGCATGATTCCACCATGTGATTTCAAAAACATAGACTGGAGAATTTAAAGCCTAAGATCCGATTGCAGTTGACCTTATAAAATCTTCATAAAAAAGTCTTCTGAATTTTCTATTTCTGCATTGCTTTGTTGTGAATGAATCTATCATATCTGCAATGTACTTAACATAAAATACTGCTTTTATATTAACCTGGGCAGTTGTCAGCATGCAATTTTGCAGACTGTTCTCCACTGCAGCTGTGCTGGCTGAACACCGAGTGTAACATGGAGATCACCGAGTCTGGTCCATAGCTTCCACTGCCGTCTGGCCCAATGGTCTCATGCTCATCGATGAGAAAGTTGAGCTGCTTTCTCTCCCCTTCGATGGCAACGCCGAAAATCTGTATTTTGCGAGGTATCAAGAAGTACAGTGGTCCCATCTGTCGAGAGTGGTGTGGGATGGTGACGTTTTGCGCGTAGTCAAATGTATAATGAACTGCTGTGAGTGGGACTGAGTTCGGTTCAGGAGGGAATATGGGTGCTGAATCTGATGTAAGCTCTGTCTCGAGTTGGGCGTCTTGAATACATTTATTATAGTATTCTCTGCCTTCTTTTGATCTGTTGATGTGTTGTGTCAGCGACTCGGTGAGAGCTAGTGTTTCATCTTCTCCTCCAGCATAAGACACTGCTTTCCTGCGAATTTCACACTCATGGCAGACATCACTCCTTGGTTTGGAAATCTGTATGTGGGGGCAGACTGCTTTCCATGTGTCTTTGAAGCACGTGAATTGCACATGATGGTGACTTGCTTCAGAACAAGCAGTCTTGTATAGTTTAAAAAGTCCCTCCTGAGTGAGGTTAGCTGGCAAAATTATTGGTGGGTGGTTGTCACGTCCACGAGGAGCTGCTGGCTGAGGTAGGCCATTTTCCCTGGCATACTCTACAATGAAGTTCACAATGTGGGTTGCTGCATCAAATGTCAGGGCATGCTTTGGTTTTCGTCCAGTTTTTCCATGGCTCCTTGGTGCAATACCTTCTGTTGCTACATGCTTCATTAGATTCTTAAGTCGCTTCTCCCCAATGTTATGAACATACAAGAAGCACTTCTTACAGATCTCTTGTCCATTGAAGTATAAGCATACCGCTTTCTTTTCACTTCCATTGTAGCACAGATTGATTCTTCAGTTCATCCTGTGTTGAAGCTTGTGAGCAAAAATCAACTTCATCTACAGTTTCTGGATCAATTCCTGCATGCACTTCCTGCTGGGATGAAATAAAAGCTGTGACCTCATCGAAAACATTAAACTCACTGGTGTCATCTTCCTCCTCCTCTCCTTCAAACTCTTCTTCTATGTTGCTCTCAGATGTCAGCGGTGTCCTGTAGTGAGCATGATGATGATGTGGGAATTCATCGACAAAAAAATCCTTGAGAACGTCATAAGCATCCTGTAAAATAAAAGTAAAGGATAAAAGTAAATACTTTGATTTAGATATCTAAAACCAGTTGCATCAATTTCATAATGTCAGTGATTCATGGGGAATATTGCATTCACTATTAAGATAATGTTGAAATAGTAATCGTAGGATATATACAGGGCTGCCAACATTGGAGACTAGTTGAGAGTGAGACTCCCATAGGCCAATGCTATAATTTAGGAGTCAAAATGAGTGAGATCAATAGAAATGCATGCAAATAAAATAAAGTTTTAGAGTGAGAAAGGACCAAAATGACTGAGTCTCACTCTCAATGAGTGAGAGTTGGCAGCCCTGAATAGCTTCTACTATCATTCAACAACATTGGACTATAATAGCTACCCTTCAGTACACAGAATATCAGGGCTGCCAACTCTCACTCATTGAGAGTGAGACTCACTCATTTTGGTCCTTTCTCACTCTAAAACGTTATTTCATTTGCATGCATTTCTACTGATCTCACTCATTTTGACTCCTAAATTATGGCATTGGCCTATGGGAGTCTCACTATCAACTAGTTTCCAATGTTGGCAGCCCTGAAATATACATTGTATCATGCAACATCACTTTACTAGACTACCATACGAGAACTAATGACGTAACGTTAGTTATGTGTAAACTTGGCCACTTGTAATGAGGGCGCCAGTGGCAGAGTTTACCCGTTCGACCAACTTTACCCATTATGGCCTAGGCCTACGAGCCAGTAGCAGTACTCAACACATTTAACACACAGTAGAATTTAGATAGGCCTACAGCACTGAACATTAAACAAATGTAGACACTGCAGTTTCAAGAAGTCCATGTTACATAACTGTCATAACTGTATATAACGTTAGTCCTAGTAGACACTAAAAAGGTACTAGACTAGCCGTGTCCAAATTTTGATATTAAGAGTTTTTCATCCAAAATAGCAAATAAACAATTTTCTGTCATTCAACAAAGACGCCTGGCCATAAACAGCAATGGCCTACGAGTATGAATGAGGCTACTGGATGAGTACCGGCACTAATTTTAGCATTTATAGTATAGTATTTAAGACTAGAGTCTATACTATATAGTAGTATCTGCTTTACTTTTGCAACAAGGCTCAACCACATTGTCAAAAAATAGACTTGTTAATGTTAGGCCTCGTCAATCTAGAAGAAACCCTACGTGTACATGCATATGAAACTCAAAGACCCTGAAATTATCTTCACTGCTGAAACACATGATTGCCAATGGCAATGTCGGCTTGAAAATGTTTTATTGTTAGTTAACTGTGTTAATTCAATCGTTGATGGAAAAGGGGTTTGTTAGAATACGGTACAATTAACAAGTTACTAATACGTCGTCGACATACAGTTAGGCCTACGCATCGTTAGACAAAATTTGGTAGAACGGGGTCTCCAAAATCCAAGCCAATGTAGGACTAGAACTTAAAAAAAATGGTTGATGGATTTGAACACAGATAAGTGTAAGGTTTTGACAATATCCAGGAAAAAAAGTAAGGTGCAACACGTGTATCATCTAAATAACGCCCCTCTTGAATCTGTTGAATCCGTGAAGTACTTGGGTGTAAAAACCATCACTTCTGATTTGAACTTGTTGAAGTGGACCCAACACATCAACAATACTGTCATCAATAAAGCAAATTACGTGCTTGCATTTCTAAAACGCAATCTTCGCATAAAATCTTCTGATGTTAAAGCCAAAGCTTACAAAACTTTGGTTCGACCAATTGTTGAGTATGCTTCCACAGTTTGGGACCCATCTACCAAGAACCTTATCCACCAAGTGGAAATGGTCCAGAGAAGAGCTGGACGATTCACTTTAAATCGCTACCATAACACCTCGAGTGTCACCCAAATGCTACAAGAACTTGATTGGACCACTCTGGAACAGCGCAGAGAAAATGACAGGCTAATTATGATGTACAAAATATACAATAATCTTACTCCTCTTTCAGCACAGGACTATAATATTATCAAACAGAGCCTCGCAACCACACTCCTATCAGGTACTATTCGAGAACTGAATCGCATCGCCATTCGTTCTTCCCAAGAACTGTAAGGAACTGGAATTCCCTGTCGTCAGAAATTGTTTCAGCGCCATCTGTGGGATCATTTCGAAACCGTCTAACGGTTGATCGCAGTGGCTAGTTATTTTCGTCAAATTTTCTATGTGCTTGTAAACATCTGTAAATAAATTGTATTATAATGTAAATAGCACCAGTCTGCAAGAATCTTTAGTCTATTGAAGGAGGCAGACTTAATCAGAAGAAGAAGAAGAAGAACGTTAGTTGTTAGCTGTGAGAAAAAAAAAATAACGGTCCACAGATCCCAATGTCAAGGCTATGATAACAACAAAGTGAAAGATTGGGACTGTGCTCAGCACAGTCCAGATTAAATAGCAAGAAAAACTATTGTGTTCGGTGTGTGTTCTTACCTCTTCATCCATGATTTTCGACACAAATCGTTCTATAGGCAGTGAATAAATGCAGTTCCCTCAGAAAAAGACAGGTTCAATACAAGTTGACCCCAACGTAGCAATCGATCCGAGCTCGTCTAACAAAAGTTTAGCAATCACAGTTTTCGTTTTGCACAAAACGCATGTTGCACACTCACTGTACTCTTCTTGATTTGCGCGTTTTCTTTGTCAAACTTCCGCGCCGTTTTCTGGCGTTTGTGCGCGTCAGGGCTAAGGGCCCTTTTCTCGCGTCACGGCCCATATGTGTATATATGTACATATATATGTATATATATAAGTATATATATAATATATATACATGTATATATATATATATATATATATATATAACTATTATATAAATAGTGCATGCTCTATGATGCACTATACTGGATTAGAGAACGACAAATACATATTTGGAGTTCTATAGTCCAGTACTGGTGCATCAATAGAACATGCACTAATTATTATAGTAAATAGGTCCCTCGATCTACATGTATTTCCGTAGGTCTAGGCCCTAATTTAGATCTAACAAGACTCACCGGAGGGGACCGCCGCCGCGGCACTGCACTTGTTACACGCAGAGTTAACAACCGCAACCTACCGTACGTAGTTTACGTGCAAACTGTACACAGCGTGCGACGCTAAGCTAGTACAGCCGTGTATGCGTATTGCACATCACAGAGCAGACTCGGTTATAAACTCCTACATTCTGCGTCCAGGCGGCTGTACGCGCGCATGACGTTGAAATGCTTGGCCTTGCTTACTACGTCCATCGGCCGCCTAGCTCCCTAGGCATTGCGCGAATCTCTTCGTACATAAAGCGTAGGCACGCACTGTAATCGTTCGGTATAGTGGCACGGTCGTGCCACTATACCGGAATTTTTGCACAATCACGTGATACTATCCAACCAATCACAACGCAAATTTCACTCTACCTATTTACTATTATACAAATGATGCACAGGATAGAGTGCGTTAGGGTTCGCCTCGTGCATGTTTCACAATTGTAAATACCCTCGAGTGCACTACGCCTACACTAACGCCACGAAATAATCCTGTGCATCATTTGTTTTATAAAATGGGTCGAAAATTCGAAAACTAACATCATTTTTCAGCGTTTTTCACGTACCTTTGTGGGTCAAGACGTCCGAAGATGTTCGTCCCTAACTTTTACGCACGTCGCACTCGCGGAAGTCCCGCACATACAGTATAAGTATAATGGGGGGTTGGGTTTCCGGACACCCGCATGAAAACTTACTTATTTTGCATAGAATATGCACCCTTTACCTTAAAGACTTGATATAGACTCCTCATATAGGCCTACTAGACAACATACTCTGAAAACGGCGTGAGAATTAACCTGCTAAATCGTTGGATTTGCTCTTCAAAGTGACTCCATGTACGCGTCCGGTCCCATAACGCTTGGTCTACTGTACTGTACAAAGTGTACGTATAGTACAGTATACGTACGTACGTACGCCACATATGTTATGCACAAGGGAAGACAGGCCGGCCGGCCGGCAGCCCGAACTAGAAGTTGTTTACAGGATTGACAGCGCGTACGCGTATGCATGCAATTCATCAAAGGAGCCGCCGCGCGCACAGACGATCGGCAATCTACCATAGGATTACAGGCAGTGCAGTTGTACTGAAGTAAAGGAAGGAGGTGTGTCTCATTTCAGCGCTTCCTATTGGCTACATTCTTGAACCCATTTTATAAATATGTATATCATGTTCGGCGTATAATAGACAGGGCGTGTCTCTGGTCTCCTTTAGTGTGACGCAGTTTCCAATTCAAAGGAGAAATATCAAGATATGTGTAAGTTAATCAAGTTAAATGTAAATCGTATCCTCTTGAGAATTATCGTCACTCTAAACCCTTAAACTCTACAACACCAATAGTCCTGGTTTCCGTCATGAATTGGATGCACAAGCAAATCACAACATCATTCAGCTAACCACATTAACTGCACCCACCAAACAAAGTAACAAAATTATTTTAAACGATGACTCAATAGCAGTGTCACAATAATCACTACACAAACTTTTAAACATGCATCCGAGAACTCAACGAGGCAAAATACTTTAAACTTATCAGTATTTTGGGACAACCTGATAGCCGACCCAACTGAGCAACGGGGACACCTTATGAGGGACGGCTGGAAGCAAAAGGACAATGGACAATTAGTATGTCGCGCTTTAAACCGGTGAGCTTGGTAGCTGAAGTGTTTATACCATACTGCTTTTGAAGAATCTATAAATTCCACCCTAACTTGTGTAGAGGTGAATATTTCTTGCACTTCAATTTGCCTGCTTAGGTTACCATCCAGTAGTCACATAGTTGTCGTTAAAACAAATATCAAACGCAAATAATAAAAAAGGAAATAAATCTGATGTCTGCGGAAACTGACTTCTACTGCGACAGGATGGAATCTTGGAAACAGTCACCTGCTTTCGTCACCTGTCCGTCACCAGTGGAAAAGATAATCACACAGACCTTGAGACTAGATCAAAATAAGATCAACTTTTATGCCGAGTCAGAGGGTACATCATTGATTTCACGCTTCTATTTCCTCTCTATAACACCGGAAGTTGTCTCTTTCAGTGCCATAGACTCTCCATTAGGGGTTTTCCTTGGTTTTAGGTGACCGCATTGTTCAAATTCCGGTGGACTAAAATTGATTGATGTTTCATTTTGATCGCCCTTAAATATCAGTGATTTCTCCTGATCGAGTCAGTTCATGAAGCATTGTAGCTCGGAGATCACCAAGCCGTGCCAGGTCTACTAAGGAAGGAATCATCCAGTCATTTGCAAACAAACTCGAGAATCATTCATCAATTGAAGGTATGTATCAATTACATAATGCGTACGGACGTTTGTTTGTTTGTTTGTTTATTTATTTATTTGTTTGTTTGTTTGTTGTTGTTGTTTTTTTTTTGGGGGGGGTGGGTCTTTAATTAAACCGTATAATGAAGAGCAGATCTGAAATGATGTTCTTTGGTACTGAAAGTAATCTAGTCATCATTAATTTATTATCTATTGTCGGTCTACATAATGTCTTACGAAGTTATGAACTAATCAGTCTATTCAAGTAAATTGTGTCATTCCATTAAAAAGACGAACATACATGATGAATTATGCCTGATCCTTTCAAAGTTTAATTTAACTTCTTTTCACGTGGGCTTTGATGAATACAGAACACTATTGATAAAACCAGCGGTAATATAAGTTTCATCCAATAAGATAAGCCGTTTACTTGATTTTTATTTTCTCGTGATTTTATACAAACAAATAATTTGTGTTGCGATCGCAAATGAAAATTCAATGCAATGACGTTATTGCACCATAAGTCTTCTGTTAACATGTAAACAGATGTTTACTAAATCTAGTTCTTTTAATAGAAAGCAATCATAGCAAAACTTGTTCTGTTGCACGCTGAAATTGTAGTGTTGTCAAAACCTGCATACCTCTAATGACTTTGAAGAACACAGAGTTAGGGGCACGGAGTAGTTTTAAGTCATTGACCAGAAGAAATGACTTTTTTTTTTTTGCGCACAAACCAAATGGGAATGCAGCGACTGTATGACGTAACATCATGACGTCATTTAATTCTTTAAGTAGGACTGCTGCGACCATGATTACTGTTCATTAAAAGTATTACCATGTGGAACTTTAACATATGCCTTCATTATTGTATGTCCGATTATCATGAAACTTCTAACATATTACATGTATTTGTTTTGAGTTTAGTCTGTTAAAGGGATCTTGAACATGAAGTGATTTCGTGTGTTCTATATACAATAAATAACCTACACGGACGGTTTGGAAATATAGTGAATTAGAATATGTATCTTCATTTGCCGGCCTAACTATACTTCTCTTAATTCAGTAACTATTTTATATTTTCCCATTTAAAGACACCATCATGCTTACATATTAGTTGAGTGAGCAAATTAGCAAAGTAGATAACATTCGCAGCAACATTTTAATCACCCGTAAATAACAAAAAGTAATTAAAGCTTAATTTGACATCTTCAACCAGTATTTGGTTGTTATTCTATATTCTATACGTTTAATTGTAGTTTGCTTGATATACTTTAGAAATATTCAGTCGTAGTATGTTGTTTTAGCCAGAAGATGGAACCACTGATCTTTCAATTCTTCACAAACCGCATTATAGTTAGGATGAATCACAAATATTCATGTACATGATTCGACCAACTCTATATCGTTTCCATGATTCCAAGTAAAAGGGCAAGAGTTGTGGGCAACTTTATGTGTTCCCGACAACAACAGTGTGTCTCACATGCATTCACCTTTTCTCTCCGAGAGTATAACCAGAAAATCGGGCATGTGACAGGTGACTTGGGGTATGCGGTGAACACGTAGGTTGCCAAAACACAACTTTCAACGTCTTTTGATAAAAGGTTAGGAAAACAATGCGAAGAGCGAAGAATATTGTACGTGAGTTTTGCTCATCGTATTAGTTTCCACGAGCTACTACACTTTTGGCCAATATCGCCATGTATACCCTATACTTGCGCGCCTTAATACAAATACGAAATTATTGGTTTCCTTTTGTTTAACATTCAGGATTTTTTTCCCGTTTTCTGCTATGGTTTCATTCAGTTTGTTGATACATATTTTTGTTTATATCCAAATCAGTATTTCTTGGTCTAACGTTTCAAATGAACGCTGCTGAGCAAATTTTTACTATTTCCTATACTTGCGTCCATATGTGACCGTAAATATAAAAAAAAAAAAAATTATATCCATAACTGTTTGTTTGTTCAGATGAAGCTGTCCGTCATGTCATTTCTGGTCCTCCTGGGTCTTTGTGTCCTCCAGACCTTCACGATGGTTGAGGGTAAGTTTTTGTCAATTTTACTTGGAAATATTCACCAGCAATTAACATCAGCAATGTCAAACAATTTTGGCCATTTTAATCCGTCTGTGAAAATTAGTGATCAGAAATTCCAATGTTGTCGTCTGTGCACTGTATGCTTTGTTTAGGCATGTTTATCATTTTTAAATGATTATTATCGTAGTCCTTCCGTTTGTCTCTCTAAACTTCTCGGTGAAAAAAAAAAAAAAAAAAAAACATTGATCAAAGAAACTATAACTTCGTCCTTTAATGGCAAATCAAGAGGAGTGAGGACGGCAAAGACAGTACCGGAAATTTATATGTTTGATATATGAAGATTGTGATAGTTCGCAATTTTACGATGCCAATGATAAAAGCATGGTATGCCACACACGATATGAAGTACTTGCAATTAATCCCCAAAGTAGGTTATGCATAATTCCTTTCTTCAAAATTAAAACATAATAATTTTCCTCTGATCTGTCTTATATTCCAGGAAGGAGAAGTAGACTCGCCGAACATTTCCAACTCCTTAGGGAGAGGCGAAGTAACTCGGATGAAAGTAGCTCGGATAGCAGCTCGTCCGAGGAAACACGGCCTGTAGTACCACCTCGTCCTGTGGTTACCATAAGAGCAACAACAACACGTCAGACCACAGCCACCACAACCAGAGCTACTACCGTGGCTACCACCATGGAATCAACAACAGATGCTACCACCGTGGAGAGTACAACAGATACCACCACTAATCCTACAACAGCTACCACCATGGGACCTACAACAGATACTACCACTAATCCTACAACAGAGGTTACCACCGAACAGGTTATCACTACCACGACCTGCCGGCCTGGCGGAGATCTCAATATGTGCCCGTGAAATCTTAACAGCGCCCTCAAGTGGCCGGTTTTCAAGTCATCAGTACTACGTCACGAGTATTCTTTACCTGGCATGAATAATTATCATTGAACATTTGCAGAGCCCTTGTCACTGTGAATGTTGCCAGGATATCTTGGTATTTATTGGACACATTAGCTGATAAATTCATGAAACAACACGTGTCTCTGCTGTCTAAATTAAGTAATATCCATCAAGATATGCGTTACCCATGGATACCTTTATTTAATACCACGGATCAATACAAAAGAACAATGTAGGTTTTCGCTAAATCTGTCTGTCTCATTCTCTCTGACTTTTTCTGTCCTTTTGATGTGAACGAGTAGATGTGCGAAGATTTGTAAGTTTGTACTAACCGTTACTATTCCATGTGATAAGAAACTAATACATTTCGTGTGAACATAATCACTTTGTGCTGTGGTCTTTAATAGGGTCCGGTTGTGTGCAGATTGTGTTGTATAATATCTACTGCAATGACTTGTGAATGTGAAAACCTACTAGTGATTATACAGGTGTGGTAGTCCGGGTCGCATTGGCAGGTGGTTGTGAGTCAGCATTGGTATCACAATGTACTGGTATCTAAAAATTTGTTGTTGTTTATTTCTTTCTGAAAGGGGAAGTAATTGATTTGCCTTATAAATTTTCGACAGTTTTGTTTCAAATTGATTATGATCATCCTGACCACTGATCTCTATGTGCTGACGACATTTCTGCTCCTGCGACAATCCTGCTCCGGTCTTATTTTCTCCAAGGATTTAGGATTAGTGTTGTGATAGGGTTTTTAGCTTGGTGTGAGAATAAGGATTATGTTTAGGGTTATGTTCATAAGTAGAATTTATATTTTGCTCAGCGTGCAGATATTTGGGAGCAATAATTGTCGCAGGAGCAAATATCTTGACCCCTTAGACATCACTGGTCCTGACGCTTTGAGACTATTCCAAAGTAAACACGAGAGGGAGTAGTATTTGTGCCCTCAGAGTCTGGATTGTAACAATCATCCAATTTATAATAACAATGATTATGGGGAGACTAACTGCGATGCCACAAACAAACAAGCAAACAAACAATGATGCATCATTGTTTGTTTGTTTAGTAATCATTGTTATTGTTAATTGGATGACTGTTACAATCCAAACTCTGAGGGCACAGACACTACTCCCTCTAGTAAAATAAACGTACAGTTTATATGTATTTATTTTGGTGTGCTCAATAATGGAACACAGATAATGTAGGTTTTCTTATTTTTCTTCCTAGCAATATATCGAATGTATGTCTCATTGCAATTTAGAAACTAGTGACATTTTTTTTTTCTTTTTAAATAGCAAACTTGGATGTGGCCATTAAAACAATCACACACAAACATTAACAAATACATCTGAAAAAGGAGTGTAAGGACTTGTTGTTGGACAGTCAGATAAACCTATCTTTCTTTTTTAAAATGTACATTTTCCCAAACTGCCCCTTATTGGGCATTTCCGTCTAATGCTAGAAATAGCGTTGATATATATATATATATATGTATATAAATATATACAGTATGCTCTTACTATATACTTAAATGTTATTACTCTCATCGATTAACACGGCTTTTCTACACTAATTTATCACTAACTATTGCAGTCGTGTTTTTTGTGTTATTGTTCTTGTTCACATATATCCATGGAGAGGGAGCGGCATGCAGTTTGCCCTCTCATGACAGGTGTGTCTGTATGTGCGTATGTGTGTGTGTGCGTGTGTGTGTGAGTGTGTGTGCGTGTGCGTGTGTGTGTGAGTGTATATATATATATATATATATATGTATATATATATGTATATGTATATATATATATATATATATATATGTGTGTGTGTGTGTGTGTGTGTGTGTGTGTGTATTAAACGTGAACCAGCTTTTAGTAAATGTATATTTGCTTTCCTGAATAAATTTCGATGTATGCAAATGAGAACATGTAAAGCGGCCAATATTCAAAGTTTTTTTCTGCGCATGAGCACTCAAAAGTCAACTGAGAAAAACATACCATGTAGTCATGGACAGCGCCTATAGTATTTCTCAATACTTTGCAATAAGAGAACATTGTAAACATTCGGGGGACATTGTCAACATAGAAGCAAGTTGTACACGCAAGTGGCGATACCTATAGCTTTATATGTTTTTGTTTGTTTCAGTGGTTTAAATTGGGAATTATTTGAACAATAAACTGCCATCTGCGAAGTGGTCTACATTGCATTCTTCCACAGTTTCTTATTCTATTATCCTTAAGGTATTATAGGCAAGAGCTCATGTTATAATCAAAAGTGAAATGGTTTATGTGAAATGAAAAGTGAAATGAAATTATTTCAAACGACAGTTGATGTGCCCTATAGCAATAACATAAAGAATAACGCGAGGACAACTGTCATTTTTGATTGAAATATGAAATAAGGTTTTTTCACGCGCTGACTCTGAACAAAATATTAAAGTTACATGTACAATGAATCATGAGTTGTGCGTGTGATGATTCTCTCAACACTGTCTTTATTTCAGTCAGAGTACACTTTGTCATGTTTAATGATAGCACAAGGTGATGTATGGAAGAGCTGAAATAAACGGAAGCGGAAGGTTTGTGTCCATAATATTTCACATGGTATAAAGTCTGTATATCCTGGGCGATGTTGGTGCAATGCCGATGTTCAGGTCCCTGCAATTTCGGAAGGCTGGTTCGGACAAAGGTTATTGAACGTGGCGTCTTAAGAGTTTGTAGATTTAGTCACAAAACAGAACAAAGGATTGTGTGCTTTTTTTTTTATTAAACTTGATGGGATAAAATGACTTTCATATCTCGTGGGGACAACAGTCAGATAGTAGAGGTGTCTGGTTTTGCTTATCATGGGGCACGGTCGGTGTTGATGGCGCTCAGCGAGAGAGCGAAGCGTCCCCGGTGGATCAGCCAAGGTGGAGTTAAACGGGGGTAAATTCGAGACCAGTGGTGAATCCAGGGGGATAGGGGAAGCGCACCGGGCGCGCGCCTCTTTATTTTATTTACTTAAAAAAAAATGGGGGAGGGGTACGTACGCCCCTTTAATGTTGTAAAGGCACCCCTTCTTTACGAAATTCCTGGATCCGCCCCTGAAGACTTTACTTGCGACGCGACGGAATGGTGGAAAACATGCTTGCTTCCGTTTCCTGTTGAAGGGGAAGTCATTATTGCTATGAAATATAAGAATGATATAAGTTTCATGCCGAATCAAGAATTATAGATGGAATTCCATGATGAAACAAAAGGTAAGGAAAAAAAGTGTGCCGTCGTCACCACAAGGAAGGTGTTTTTTTTTCCGTGCCAGACAAATCTCTTATCGAGAACTTCATTGGTAGTTCACCACATGCAGAACGGCTCCAGGTATTAATTGTTTTGTTAGTAGCTCACTGTAGTGTCGGAAATTTGATGGGGAAAACAGAAAAATGAATTGTTTGGTTTATTTTCAACGTACATAAATTGCAACGATCCTCCTGATCGAGTCATTTCGTGAAATATCACAGCTCCATAATCACCAAGCATCTCCTTACTATCGAGAAAGCTATCCTCAGAACAAAGGTACGTGCTTATGGTGGGGACGGTTGATACCTAAAATTGATAAGTATTGTTGTAGCCTTCGCAACATTCGATAGCATACTTCTTGAGATTGACTATTCAGTAGTTTAGATATGAATTAATACATATTGCACAGATACTTCAGAAATGCATAAACCCATCATTCTGCGAAATGAAATGTAGACAGATTATGTGCAGAAACCTTTCCGGTAATATATATATAGTACTTGGTAAACTCGATTCCATTTCCATAGTTATATTGAGACTGCTGTTACTGTGCCAAAGTCAGAAAATCATTCATCTTAATTCAACACTATTTCTTTCGATTTTTGTTTGGTCGTAATGAACTGTTTTCATGAGCACGTTCTATCCTTAACATAACACGTTATCCGCTTTATCCATTTAGCCCTGTATTAAAAACAAGATGTTTCTTATTAGTAGATATTCACTCAAAGACTGGTTTCTTTTGCCTAAATTAGAATCGAACATGTGACTCTTCACACTGAATGACGTACAGCTAGCGTCGCACAGATGCAAAGAGACGCCTGTGAACGTCGCTCAAATAAATTTGTTAAGAAGTAATGTAACAATTAAGGATTCAATCTCCGGCTGTCTTGTGTTTTCTAGTCAAACGATTCAAATGATACGGTGTTGCTAAACATATATGTTTTAACTACATTGATATGTGAGTTTAATGAGTAAGATACATAATATGTTCATATTCGTTCCTTCAGATGAAGCTGTACGCCATGTCATTTCCTGCCCTCCTGGGTCTTTGTGTCCTCCACGCCGTAACGCTGGTTGAGGGTAAGTCGCTGTCAACTTTATTTGCAAACTTTCATGATTTCACATTAGTCATATGTATTTTGTTCTAACCATCTGATAACATCCGTGAGATTTAGTCGTCATATATTTTTGAGCCCTTGCCTGTGGCTTTTGCATAGTATATAATTTCCCTTGTCTTGAGAGCACATTTAATATTTTCTCTTTGAAAATATGATCGAAGTAAAATAATTATAAAAAACAACAACCATGACAACGATCGCCTAGGAATGGAAATTTAAGAATGATGACAGCAAGAGGGTAATTCGGAAAAATATACCTTTGAAATATGGAATCTGCGCGTTACGGCTAAAAGTAAACACAAAAAACATAATCTACGGTATAATGCATTGCGATGAAAATGAATGTAATAATATCATTAGACTTTGATCTGTCTTATATTCCAGGAAGGAGCAGTAGACTCGCAGACCATTTCCGGCTCCTGATTGAGTGGCGAAGTCAGTGGGATGGAAGTAGCTCGGATAGCAGCTCGTCCGAGGAAACACGCCCTCTACCGCCCTGTCATGTGGTTACTACTGCATCAACTACAACAACACGTCAATCAACTGTCACCACCCCATCTACTATGGCTACCACCATGGAACCAACAAGAGATACCACCACGAATCCTACATCAGCTACGATCTCCAACCCTACAACAGAGACCACCATTGAACCTACTACAGCTACCGTCAACAATCCTACCACGTATACCACCACCAATCCAACAACTACAACCACCATCAACCCTACAACAGATACCACCAATGAACCTGCTACAGCTACCATTACCAATCCTGCAACATATACCGCCTTCAGTCCTACAACAGATACCGTCATGGAAGGTACTCTAGCTACCACTATTTATCCAGCAATAGCAACAACACAGGAACCCATGACAGAGGGCACCACTCAGCATGCCACTATGACGGAGACGACTACCCCGGCAGTCTAACAGTGTCGACGGGACCCGAATGTAGCATCGGTAAAATAATAACATCGCCATCTAGTGGTCGAATTTCCACAAAGTACTAATTTGGGTCTTGAACTTGTCCCGTGTGTTTAAAGCGCAGAGCATGGCCAGAATAGCACTGACATTAATCACTGAAATTTAACCTAATATAACAATGTGGTCACGAAATAGGTCTTTGCTTCTTCCGTTAAGATGGAAATTTGAATTAACTAATGGTTTTTATGAAATAAACGTTTCTCCTTCAAGTGCTTGTAATTGTTTTCTTTTCTCGTTCCTTTACTTCAGACTGTCTCGTGAGCTGCGAGACGTGAGAGATTGCTATGATTGTTTAACTTTTGGCAGTGAATTGATTTATTAATGCACTGTAACATTTTACAGTGTGCCGTTGACAATCTGTTTTCTCGTAACTCATACTACCTACCTACGAAAAAGCACGGAGCTAATACTCTCAGTAACTCCATGAAATAAGCATGCAACACACTTTCCCCGCACCCCAACCCAAACACACACAACTCGAGTTTAAATTTGACAACCATCACCTGATCAGCATTGGCACAGAGCGTTGATTTATTCAATTTGTGGTTATTTGTCTGAAAAGATTTCTGATTGGACGTCGCCATGTCAGAAGTGAGAAGAATGCCCAAGGCTATTGTCCACTATCGATCGCCTGTCCCCAGACTGGGGAACATGAATCCAAATTAATCGTATTAGAAATAATATATCACATATGCACCCAATGGTACAAGGCAGTGAATATAGAAGAATAGATTGATAAAGCCCCAGGTGGGTGTGTGTGTGTGTGTGAACGTGTGTGTGCCATTAATTAATGTAGTATCAAGTACTTCAGGAAAATTCTAATAGTAGTGATGTCGCAACTGATTGACAAATTGCCCTACATCGACGTAAATAAGCATTGATTGATGAGTGTTTTATAGTAGAAGCCATGAAAAAAAAAATCATGGACATACATACACAAAAAATAAAAATACTATCTTGAGGAGACAACGTATTCAGGTGTCGCAAAGCATGACCCTACTCGAAATATATGGCAAGTCCGCATCAAAATTTTCATAGCATCTCCACACTCAAAGCTTCACAAACTTCAGTTAGGAGAGGTCATCCCAGGAGACCGACACCCGCGAGTCATACGGTCCACGAGACCGACACCAATAATAGGTCCAAGAGTCATACAGCCCATGAGTTATACGGCTCACGAGTCATACAGCCCATGAGTTCGACAGTACACAAAAGGCTCACGAGACCAACACTAAGTAAAGAAAGCCCACGAGACCGACACTACGCAATAAAGGCTCACGAGAACGACAGTACGCAAAAGAGACTCACGAGACCAACACTAGGCAAAGAAGGCTCATGAGACCGACACTAGGCAAAGAAAGCCCACGAGACCGACACTAGGCAAATGAAGGCTCACGAGACCGACACTACGCAAAGAAAGCCCACGAGGCCGATACTAGCAAAGAAAGCCTACGAGACCGACACTAGGCACAGAAAGCCTACAAGACCGACACTAGGCAAAGAAAGCTCGTCACGAGACCGACAGTACGCAAAAGAGGCTCACGAGACCGACACTACGCAAAGAAAGCCTACGAGACCGACACTAGGCAAAGAAGGCTCACGAGACCGACACTAGGTAAATATATATATGTCACAGTGTGTTACACGTGAACTAGCTTATTGATCTAGATGAGGCAGTTTGATCACCCGAAATGAAATATATGAAGAGATAGAGTACCGTTGAAATTATGTGTGCATTTATTAAAGTGTAATCAAGTCTTCAAATCATACATCCGGTCGTATAAGATAATAGTCTTCTGAGCTCAGAGCTTAAACATATCACGCGGATTAAATGACTGTTATCCCATACATCAAGTACTAACAACCTTCTAACTCCAAAACTAACAACTCTCAATATTCATCTTTCGACTTATAAACTAAGTAACCAAATACCATAACACTTCTCACAATATTAACATAATCATGAGACGGCGTGGGCATGTGGCTTGCCACAACAAATCATATCCCTGACCATAATGTCGGTCAGCATTCAGAGTTCAGTTCAACACAAACTTGTAGTTCCGGTTTATCATTAATACTGGGGAATGTTGTCATACTGACTTTGCTTCGCGAATCGGCGTTCTCCAGATTATGTGACGACAGCCTTGCGTCCTTGGAGACGGCGAACGCGAAGCGCTTGGAGAATGTGTCGGGGCGACAACGACGTCCTTCGACCGGTCGACCGCGGTTCAGCGAAGGCGACGGATCCAGCCCCGTGTAACCGGCGTTATTGTGGAGGGGGTGTGTCTCGGACTCGGCGAGGGAAATCCGGGCAACGGGTCAGGCAGCGGCTGAACGGGAGACACCTGTGGAGTCTCGACCCGGTGATTGTGGGAGCTTATGTGGACGAAGCTCCACTATACCCTTAACAGCCGTCTGGAAAAATATTACAAACAACATCTTACGGGACAACTGTCTTACAATAATTATACACTTCTATAATACCTTTACCTTGTTACCGTCATCAACTCACAAACATAATGAGGGCATTATATATACATACAAACATCCTATTTTAGCCATTTATATAAAAATACAGAAATATCACAAAGACCTATAATGTACCCTAATCTCAAAAGATACAGCAAACTATTAAATCTACAACATCATCATCATTACCATTCACTACGCGGGGACATAATTCCGCATATTACACTGTACTTCAAACTTCAGTTATCAAAATTACTCTTTTAAACCTACCTTACAATTATCTTCAGTCTTCCTCATATCGAACTCGAATACAGAACAAAAGCCTGTATCAACTTTCTTGAGTTAAATCAAACTGTATTCATATCACAAATGCAATCCACAAAGAGGGGCTTCTAAACTGTCCTGGTATCAGTATTCGACAGTAATTACAGAATACGGCTTACCGCCAGAAATATAACTATACAATAACAATTACTATCTGAGCAAACTCAAACCATTATCCATACTACAAAATTATAAATAAAACAAACTGAAACTTACAGTTGGGCCTTGGACACCCCAGTTGTGGCATCTCTGCTAGACAAGGCTCTGCAGCGTCTGGTCTGTCTGGTGGCAAGACAGGGTGTGGCAGCTTCACTCCTTATGAGCCTGCCTATACATACGCTGGCTGCTGCAAACTTAACTATGCTAGGAAACAATAGCTGTCAAACACCTGCATGTGGGATACCTCCAACCCAACTAAATTCATATGCAAATTCACTTCCTCCCAGACTGGAGGGTATTTAAATTAGATTTAAATCAACTCCTTACAATATATATATATATATATATATATATATATATATATATATTGATAAAATAAATTTTCACACCATCATATTCAGAACTTTTGCCATGAGCTAAACTACAAACAATATCATTTGGAAATGATGGGTTTGACAAATGCAGTTGAATAATTTTCTTTCATATGTGTTTTATGTTCATTTGTTCTTTCAACAAAACCATCCTCGTATTAATGAGACAGATTAACCGATATTTACAAAAAAAAAAAAAGAAATTTAAAGAATCACGTATTTTTATTCATGAATTACCAATCGATTACTACACAAAAACATATCAAACAATGTCTATTTCAATGTCCAAGTATACTTTACTTTATACTGTACTTTTTACATGCATTTTTATATTACCTGCAGCATCTTCGAGTTTTCTCACATAATAACTTTATCTTGACGCGTTTGACTTCACGCCTTACCATACTTCTACATGCTCACTTAGGCAAATTATACGGAAAATAGCGGTTTAGCATTAAATTGAGGCCTTATATGAAACTATGTATCATAGTACGTTTTTTTTTAATGCCTTCGCCACAAAGCGACGCGTGGATTATGTTTTGGGGTTGTCTATCCGTCCATCTTTCCGTTCTTCCAACAGTCTGTCTGTTCGCCTGTCTGTTCATCTGTTCGTATCATAAATATACATTACTAATTCAAGACTAGGCCCTATCATATATTAATGTTGCCCACCTGCTATAACAAAATAAAGGACAGTGAATAGAACGGTTAACCCAATATCACGATAATATTTTGTTAATTCTCCCAACAAGATAACTAGAAATTCAGGAATAATTAGCGAATAGAAAAAAAACACACCATAGATTCTAAATGTTGATTGAGCTTCTGATATAATGGTCAAATTGTAAGAAAATCTGATATCCCAAACAAAAACAAAAAACAAAAAAAAAGAGGGGATTTGGGGCACAACTTTTGAATGTTAATTGAGATTTTTGTGTACATTTAACACCGGGCTTGACTTAATACAATTTATTAATTTCACGTCAATACCACAACAAAGGCGTGTAGACACACACACGGTACGCGCGCGCCCGCGCGAATTATGAACACTTGAAAAAAAAATGCAATTTTAGTCCACAACTTACACAGAAGACCCCGCAGTCGTAAAGTACCTGCGAGCGGTTTTACAGCTTTTCATTGTTACATGCCAGTTAGAGATCATAGTGGGAATTTTCCATTACGCTTGTTGGTCATAATTTTGGTAACTCTCGGCAGCAGAACCAAACCTCCTTCGTTTGCTCCCTAGGTGTGATACTCGTTTCATGAACCTATTTTTTTTTCTTGTACAATTCTATCAGAGTGTGAGAAAACAACTTCACTTTGCGCCAGATACGTGGATTTCATCAGTAGCTATGACAGGAATTGTATACAAACTTACAGTGATGTTCATTTTTTGCGGTAAGTTTGCTATTCAAAGCAATTTTTTTTTTCTTCAATGTAATAAATCTGCTTCCATGGTACTCAGAAAATAATACCGACAACAGGGACGGATCCAGGAATTCCGGAAAGGGGGGAGGGGGGCTTTTCAAAATTTAAAGGGGGACGCACGCGCCCCCATTTTTGGTTTTGTTTTTATTTCTTTTGTTTTAATAAAAAATAAAGAGGGGGGGGGGGACGCCCGATGCGCCCCCTCTGGATCCGCCACTGGACAGGGCCTCTTTGACTAAATACATTTTTGCTTGATACCCTAAACGTCACTTATGTGGCGAGAAGAATATCGTAGTATGTGCTATATATCATGTATATTGTATACTAATTTCCCGCTACATCTTTGGATTACTTGGAATGGATCACGAAAGAAGAGAAAAGAAAAGAAAATTCCAAAGGATTATTTTATCAATGACATAATGCAGGGTGTGACATCGAAGATAAAGTACAGTTTCTGTTGATAAGGGGCTTGGCTTTTCCAACGTTTTTTTTTTGTGATTTTTTTTTTTTAGCAATGAGAAATCTCTTATGAAATTTGAAAATGCATATACAATTTTAAAAGGAATTCAAGGTTTATTTGATGTAAGCTGGTGTTGAAATGGCTGAGATGTGCAATATAAACCAATCCTAATAAACGGTGGCACCCACGTTTTATTAGGATTGTTTTGTTTGATTTCTTTTTAGTTTATTTATTTATTTATTAAAACATCTTTATTCAGGATTACATGATCAGCAAATGTACTGATTTTCATCAAGGTCTTGAGATACAAATGTTATATAAAATCATTTACGATATATACAGATACATATCAGTTGTTTCAAAGTTGTTTCACTGTTTCACTTTTCACTTTATATATCAGTTGTTTCACTGAATCCGATTTTCATCAAATAAACTTTTACGTCCTCTTAGAATTGTATGCTTTTTTACATTTCATATAAAGTGGGGTCTAAGTAAGTCTATGTAAAGCTGAATTCTCATGAAAGCCAATACTATACTGTTCCTTTAAAGGTGGTGCGATGTTCCGAGGCTGCTACAGATTGGTGTTGGGTAAAACCATGAATACTTCATGTTCAAAACTTCATCATTTGTAAGAAAAAAAAATAGATTGGATTTCAGTTTAAGGTAGAGATATTAGAGGGCAATCTTTGGACTTCTCAAAAGGCCTAAGGATGCAAGAATACCGTCTTAACGGACATAGATGGAAATTCAGATTTTTGTAGCCATCTTCAATATGTCAGAATCATAAAGTATCATATTCAAGTATTACATCATCAAGATTCCGATTCAGCACCTTCGAAATGAGGCACGCCCGTAGTGGCCAAAAAGCGAGTAACACATACACACACACACACACACGCACGCAAATCTCTCGGCGGACGTTAAAGTAAGTACAAGCTCTAATAGGCGCAAGAGTTGGTCAGCTGGGGGATGTGGGTAGATGCGGTTGTCCAGGGCGCGTTTTGTTGCTAGGATACCCTCATTGTGAGGGATGTTGGTGTACAAACTACATACGTCGGCTGACACTAGAATGCTACGTAGAAAATGGGGCATGCTTGGTGTTTATTACCCACGCCGATGTAATCGGCAGGGGGTTATGTAAAGGGTTCCGTATTTGTTTGTTTGTTTGTTTGTTTGTTTGTTTGTTACCCACGCCGATGAAAATCGGCAGGGGGTTATGTAAAGGGTTCCGTATGTTTGTTTGTTTGTTTGTTTGTTTGTTTGTTTTTTTGTTTGTTTGTTTGTTTGTTTGTTTGTGTACAAGATAACAAGAGAACGGGTAAACGGATTTGCACGAAATGTTCAGGGAATGTTTGGATAATGACAGGAAAGAATCGATTAGATTTTGGTGATAATCGGTTGACCCTTGCAAATTCTGTGTGACCTTGAAGTTTTGACCCCATGGTATAGTGACCATTCCGAAAATTTCCCGTTTCTCACTTTGCGATTTTCCGCTACCATACGAACACATAAACTCCCCAACGATCCGACTTCGCTGCTCAAATGTTCGTAAGAATTCCGAAATTTACGTTTAGGCCTATTTGAGGGACTATGTCCTTCTAGATTTATGAAAGTTCGTTCTCCGTCATCACAAACTGGCCCGTATTTTGATGATTTTTCAAATTAACATTGATTGTTTTTTTCGTTGGAGGAGCATTTTGCTCGGTCGCAGTCACACTGCACGATATGCGTGCTCAATGTCAATGCGTGTGCAAGGCCGCTGAAAATGCATCGCGCTCTACACTGTTGGTGCAAAATTGCACCGGGGACGTTGCGGCGCTCGTTGGTGGCCGAATACTGGTGCAGTAGACATTTGCATTCAACCCTTGCATTGAATAATTCCCGTAGACACTAATCATAGGGGTAATTGCCTAGGGGGTACGTAAATTTTGTTTTTCTTTTTTGCTTTTGTGGATACCATCAAAGATCGTACACTCATACGACCTTTGATATTTGATGATTTTTCAAATTAACATTGATTTTTTTTTCGTTGGAGGAGCATTTTGCTCGGTCGCAGTCACACTGCACGATATGCGTGCTCAATGTCAATGCGTGTGCAAGGCCGCTGAAAATGCATCGCGCTCTACACTGTTGGTGCAAAATTGCACCGGGGACGTTGCGGCGCTCGTTGGTGGCCGAATACTGGTGCAGTAGACATTTGCATTCAACCCTTGCATTAAATAATTCCCGTAGACACTAATCATAGGGGTAATTGCCTAGTGGGTACGTAAATTTTGTTTTTCTTTTTTGCTTTTGTGGATACCATCAAAGATCGTACACTCATACGACCTTTGATATCATCACACTCTCGGCTTGCTATAATCAAAATATCCCGCAGAAAACGGCGTATTTCTCGATTTTTAGCGCTTTTTCCGCGACCCGTCGCGTAGACAATACTCTTAAAACTGGACTTAATTCGCGCGCGCTTGGAAAAGTTCCGATTCTGCACTTTTGACGGTGGAATTTGGGATTTTCGATGGATTTTTGGAGGAGACTTAAGGACTTTCCTGTACGTGAATGAGTGTTAATACCGTATGTGTAATGATGTGATTTGCGTGTGATGTGACTGTAGAACCAAAGATCGTACACTTCAGTGTACGATCTTTGGTAGAACTCACTAGCTGGTGATAAAGCACACTGGCAATTAAGTGGCCGAATTCTGGTAGATGACCGAATGCACATTATGTTTACCCCGACTTTGTACTTAGGCGTGGGTCTGCCGCCTTTGACGGCCCCTCTCTAGTTTGTATGTTTGTTTGTTTGTTTGTTTGTTTGTTTGTGTACAAGATAACAAGAGAACGGGTAAACGGATTTGCACGAAATGTTCAGGGAATGTTTGGATAATGACAGGAAAGAATCGATTAGATTTTGGTGATAATCGGTTGACCCTTGCAAATTCTGTGTGACCTTGAAGTTTTGACCCCATGGTATAGTGACCACTCCGAACATTTTCCGTTTCTTTGCGATTTTCCGCTACCATACAAATATGGCGCGCCATTTGATCAATAATGCCGATTAACTGTTCATCGCCGAAAAACACTGTTTATCGGCGATAAACACTGAAAAAACACTGTTTATCGGCGATAAACAGTGTTTATCGAACGAAAAATACTGTTTATCAAGTGATAAACAGTGTTTATCGAGAAAAACTATGTTTATCGACCAAGTGATAAAGTGTTTATCAAGAAAAACTATGTTTATCGACCAAGTGATAAACAGTGTTTATCGACGAAAAACTATGTTTATCGATCGACCGATAAACAGAGTTTTTTTGTGATAAACACTGTTTATCGACCGCCGATAAACGGTGTTTATCGAGAAAAATTCTGTTTATCAGTTGATAAAGGTGTGATAAACAGAGCTTCATCTTGATAAACAGAGTTTATCGCTCGATAAACAGTGTTTATCGCCGATAAACAGTGTTGTTGGTCGATCGGCGCGCCATATACAAAAGCGTATCTCCCAAACGATCCGACTTCGCTGCATGCAACTCTGTTCGTAAGACGATCCAACTTCGCTGCTCAACACCATTCGTAAGAATTTCGAAATTTACGTTTATTTGAGGAACTATGTCCTTCTTGATTTATGAAAGTTCGGGGTTCGCTCTCCGTCGTCACAAACTGTCCCGTATTTGGTGATTTTTCAAATTAACATTGATTCTTTTTTTGTTTGTTTGTTGGAGGAGCATTCCTCAATCATGAAATAATTTTGCTCGGTCCCAGTCACACTGCACGATATGCGCACTCATTGTCAATGCGTGTTCAAGGCCGGTGAAAATGCATCGCGCTCTACCCTGTTGGCGCAAAATTGCATCGCGGACGTTGCGGCGCTCGTTGGTGACCGAATACTGGTGCAGTAGATATTTGCATTCAACCCTTACATTGAATAATTGCCGTAGGGGGGTAATTGCCCAGGGGGTACGTAAATTTTGTTTTTCTTTTTCGCTTTTGTGGATGCCATCAAAGATCGTACACTCATACAACGTTTGATACCATCACACTCTCGGCTTGCTATATAACCCGCAAGAAAACGGCGTATTTCTCGATTTTTAGCGTTATTTCAGCGACCCGTAGACCCTAACATGTTACTCTTAAAACGCGCGCTTGGAAAAGTTCCGATTCTGCACTTTTGACAGTGGAATTTGGGGTTTTCGATGGATTTTTGGAATAGACTAAAGGACTTTCGTGTTGTGAATGAGTGTTCTAGTATGTGAAATGATGTGATTTGCGTGTGATGTTACTTTAGAACAAAAGATCGTACACTAAAAGTGTACGATCTTTGGTAGAACTCACAGGCTGGTGATAAGTCACGCAGGGCTGCCCAGTGCAGTGGCTAGTTACCCACGCCGATGAAAATCGGCAGGGGGTTATGTAAAGGGTTCCGTATGTTTACCCACGCCGATGTAATCGGCAGGGGGTTATGTAAAGGGTTCCGTATGTTAGTTTGTTTGTTTGTTTGTTTGTTTTTTTTTTTGTTTGTTTGTTTGTATGTTTGTTTGTTTGTTTGTTTGTTTGTTTGTGTACAAGATAACAAGAGAACGGGTAAACGGATTTGCACGAAATGTTCAGGGAATGTTTGGATAATGACAGGAAAGAATCGATTAGATTTTGGTGATAATCGGTTGACCCTTGCAAATTCTGTGTGACCTTGAAGTTTTGACCCCATGGTATAGTGACCACTCCGAAAATTTCCCGTTTCTCACTTTGCGATTTTCCGCTACCATACGAACACATAAACTCCCAAACGATCGGACTTCGCTGCTCAAATGTTCGTAAGAATTCCGAAATTTACGTTTAGGCCTATTTGAGGGACTATGTCCTTCTAGATTTATGAAAGTTCGTTCTCCGTCGTCACAAACTGGCCCGTATTTTGATGATTTTTCAAATTAACATTGATTGTTTTTTTCGTTGGAGGAGCATTTGCTCAGTCAGTCACACTGCACGATATGCGCGCTCAATGTCAATGCGTGTGCAAGGCCGCTGAAAATGCATCGCGCTCTACACTGTTGGTGCAAAATTGCATCGGGGACGTTGCGGCGCTCGTTGGTGACCGAATACTGGTGCAGTAGACATTCGCATTCAACCCTTGCAATGAATAATTTCCGTAGACACTAATCATAGGGGTAATTGCCTAGGGAGCACGTAAATTTGGTTTTTCTTTTGCGCTTTTGTGGATACCATCAAAGATCGTACACTCATACGACCTTTGATATCATCACACTCTCGGCTTGCTATGAGCAAAATATCCCGCAACAAAACGGCGTATAAATTCTCGATTTTTAGCGCTTTTTCGGCGACCCGTCGCGTAGACAATACTCTTAAAACTGGATTTAATTCGCGCGCGCTTGGAAAAGTTCTGATTCTGCACTTTTGACGGTGGTATTTGGGATTTTCGATGGATTTTTGGAGGAGACTAAAGGACTTTCCTGTTGTGAATGAGTGCTACCGTATGTGAAATGATGTGATTTGCGTGTGATGTGACTGTAGAGCCAAAGATCGCACACTTCAGTGTACGATCTTTGGTAGAACTCACTGGCTGGTGATAAAGCACACTGGCAATTAAGTGACCGAATTCTGGTAGATGACCGAATGCACATTATGTTTACCCCGACTTTGTACAAGGCGTGGGTCTGCCGCCTTTGACGGCCCCTCTCTAGTTTCCTGTATGTTCTTATGAAGTGTGTCGTGTCTTGACTGGAAGAGGGCAATTTTTGAACAAGCGGTCTTAGGTGTAAATCGACGAGTCTGAATATTTCTACATTTGGACATGCGCATCCGGATATAATCGGTCTCCCAGGGTTGTTCTCTTTGTGGATTTTGGGTAGGAAATAAATGTTAGGGCAGGTTGGGTGAGGTGGGGTCAATACCCTCTTGACCTCGGGATCAATATCTAGTGGTTCAATGGCTTCCTTTACTTGTTCTGGATAAGTTTGTGTGGGGTCTTTGTCTAGTAGTGTGTAAGTTTTGGAATCTAAAAGTTGTCGTTCGCCTTCAGCGATGCAGTCAGCGGTTGACATTATAACAGTTGATGAGCCTTTGTCCGCTGGTTTTATTACAATGTCCCTATTTTTGCATAAAAAAGCTTTGTAGTGCTTGTCTTTCTGGTTGGGAGAGATTGTCAGTGCGGTTATTGTATCTTTGCACCACATTGTCGATGTCACACTTGACGTTTTCCAAAAAGACCTCTAAATGTGCATTGTGAACAGGTGGGTTCCACTTGCTATTGGAGCGGAAGCGTCGTTGTGTCTTTAACACAATGGAATTGTCAGCATTTTCATTGGTGGCTGCTACTTAGGGCGTGGGTTCAAGAGCCGATTCATCTTGAGGTTGATCATTTTCACTGAAAAATACTTTCAATTTCAAAGTTAAGAATATCTGTGTGTACTTGCAAATGATCAATATTGGGAGGGGTTGGGCGGAAGGTAAGACCTTTTGAAAGGATACTGACCTCTGCAGGGCTTAGTACATGATCAGAAAGATTGACAATTATTGGCACATTTCCCAACTCTTCTCCTTCTCTACTCGTTTCATTATTGTTGGAGTCAGTCGTGTTGCTTAGATTGCTGATTCTTCTTCTTTTCGTATATATATGCTCTCTTATTGTATCGCCTATTTCTCTGTTTGTTCCGGGGTTGTGTTGGCTTAGAGGAGCTGGCAGGTAGACTGTCCAGTGGACCACAGTTCTGGTCGTGTTTGATTGACGCCTTGATTTCCTCACATAATTTTTCATCACGTTTCAGTTTACGTTCTTTCTGTATCTTTTCTTCGTAGTTTTTGCTTTGCTAATTTAATTTCCCATCGATTGTGTTGAGTGTTTCATGGTAAACTCTCGGGGTTGTATTTTGAAAGAGTTCAGCTTTGGCCGTTTCTATGTTCGATTGAGTGCTTGTTATTTTCCGCGTGATTTCTGAGGAGACGATGTCTAGAAGTTGGCGGGATGCTAGCCAAAGTGTAGTCCGCCATTCGCTGGTTGTGTCATCATCGCAGTTGAGGGCTCACACGGGTAAATAAATCCCCATAGAGACGTGTGTTAAAATTCAAAATTCGTAAAATATAGCTGGGAGAAATGAGGTGTTTCATCTTCACTAACCTGGATAAGTGAGCTATACCCTGTCATCCATGAAATTTTCAAGGCAGGTTCTTCGGCTCAAACTCTGTCCAAGGGTCCGCAAAGCCAAACTACGAGTTCTTGTCACTCAAAAAAATCACATATTTTCCGTACACATACCCAATGAAATATAGTCCCTCCAAATTCCATGAGAAAAGCTTTCATCTTCAAACCAAAATGCAGTTTGTAGAGGAATTCATATATACTCAATATCTGCAACTACTCAGTTTTATGCAAAACTGCATTAATGACTTTTAATGAATTTTTTTCTTCATTTATTTTGGTATCTTTGGTACGAATTTGTGAAGGGGTCTGGGACATTCCATTTTATTAACAGGTGTGAGCCCTTGAGCGCGTATGATTTCCTCAGGTTAGGGATGATGTCTCTGTCTTTACATTCAAGTAGGTAATCTTGTTGTGCGCATAAATGGTTGAGAAATTTCTCCTCATTGTGTTGTAGTGAGCCATTGTCGTATCATTTTGTCGTGACCTAGATGTTCTGGTCCCGGAAGATGGCGTTGTCCTCCGTCCTCACTGAACTGGATCCACTGGAGTGGGACTCCCGGATACAGGCCGATGACCGTTTACATACATAATTGCTAAAGGATGATTAGCGAAGGCATAAAAGAACAGAGTATGATATTATTCAAGTTAATGTGGTTGGCCATGAAAATGTAATTTCCCCATCAATCGTGCTGATAATATATTTGTTTTCTTCGTTAGTTATTCTTTTTTCTAGTATTTGTGTCTCGTAAATTACAACGAGCTCTCGTTCTCACAAGGCAATATCAATTTGGTATATTGCTAGAATTGTTAACAGTCATAAAGGTAAGTGCCTTGATCACTTGCGCATCAGCGGGTAATTTCAATAAATCGTCTGGTCGATGTATGGCTGGCCGGGGGGGGGGGGGGGGGGGGTGGGGGTGGGACGGCAATGTGCAATGTGCTGTGGCAAGAACATAAAAAAATAACCCTATCACTCTTCACTCCCTCGCCACACGCATTAATGATGATGATGATGATGATGATGAAACAGCATTTATATAGCGCCATTTATCTGTAGAAACATTCAAAGGCGCCCAGCTCCCACAAAATGTCACACATCATTCACAAAGTTGCTGGAAAATATAAGTCTTCAGTTCAGACTTGAAGGCATTGAGGCTGTTGCAATTCTGAAGTTGGACTGGTAGAGAGTTCCACAGACGTGGTGCAACAGAAGAGAAGGCTCTACCCCCTTACATTTTTAGGCGGGTATTGTTGGTCGCCGCTGTCGTACACTGATAAGTGCAGACACGTAGCCGGGAGACAAGTTATGGAGAACCTTATAAGTAAGCAGTAAGATCTTATAATGCACTCTGCGTTGCACAGGCAGCCAATTAAAGGGAGGCAGTCCTGAGAATTTTCACTGTATGATGATTAAGAAGAGTAAAAGATATAACCTTTCACTAATTTATACACGCGGAAAGCAAACACTGTCTCTGTACGCAATTTAAAAAAAAAATAATTCCTGCAAGCGCTCGTGTAAGAGCCTGCACAAAGGTGCAACGTCATTGATACCCAACTCACTAAGTTGACAGCCGTGCCTCAGAAAACCAATTGAAGTGTTCAAAATGATCATATCTGATTTTGTCATAAAATGTGACAATATGTGGTTTTATTATTTCAAACAAGATATTTCAAGCTTATTTATATATGTAATTGATATAAAAATAAATAGTAAACATGTATCTATAAATAATTAGGGAGCGTACGCATGACGAGCAGAACACGGCTGAGAAGAGTTGTGCCTCGGTGACGTCTGACTCTCCGCCAAGACTTGCTCATTAGCATATTCACCATGCAGATTCACACTTTTTCAATCAAAATTTACGAGCTTATTTGATGATTTGAAAGTTTGTTTTTGGTGAAAGTAGTTCATTGGAGGTACCAACAACACATTTTTTTTTTTGAAATTCGTGAGGACTGCCTCACTTTAAGCTCACAAAATATTGGAGAGATATATGCTTTTATGATTATTATTCATAATGACAAAGAGAGGGAGAGAGAGAGAGAGAGAGAGATACAGACAGACAAACATACAGACGGGGGTGGGGTGGAAGCATAATGAGATGATAACCATTTCCGTTCCTCTCTGGTCTATTAACTTGGAGAGTTGAAATGAACGACATTATTGCCTCTCATTTAGCAATATCACCGTTAAAAATAATTTTACAGGCCCAATGGAGCCGGTAGAGTGCGGGAAGTACAGCTGTAGCAACCAAAATTATATGTGCACATGCAATATACTATAATTAGCTATCTATATAAATATGTGTAATAAAATGATTTGTGTAATATACTATATAGCTATTTATATTCCACATACTAAGAATCTTGCTATAGGATTGGTCAAGAGCTGATCACGTGATAAAGCGTAGTTTTGTCCATCACATCACCTGAGAAGAACTAGGTCACTTGATAGCACACAGTGCAACGCACTTTCCCTTCAGTGTCTTCAGTGTCGCGCGATGCGTGCAGCAAATTCATTGTTTTGTCATCTACAGACCGATTCGGGTTCGTTGAGGGCAGCCGACAATTTGTGGCAGAGCGGGTTGATAGATAGAGTTGCGACACTGGGGTACAAAGGTCACGAAAAATAGTTTCCCCTGGTAGTCGATGTCGACGAATTATTTCTACAGGGTTTTCACATAAGCGCGCAGTACCATACGGACCCAGCGGCAGTGTGAGATACCATTGTTGCTTGCGACGGGAGTGTGACTTGTCGAGAAAAATGTCCTGTTTTTACGGCAATCATGTAAACTTAATGAAGTAGAGAAAGGAGTACTTACTGTCGAAGTCAAGGAAACGGATGCAAACAACCGGAAAGGATGAAATATTTTCAGAGTTGTTTTAACGCTCCTGGATGATGTTAATGTGCGAACGTCAAAATGGAAGGACGAAATTATTATGTAGTCCCACTCCTTTACATTTGTTGTTGCAATTCAAAGTCCCAGGCTATCGGTCTTTATTGTTGTTATGACGACCAGGGGGAACTTTCGCGTAGAACCCATGCGCGGAGCGCGTAACTCTACTTTGCGCGATCCACGGAGCAAAATAACAATAAGTGCGTTGTTTGCGTCATAATGGGGGTATGCGGTTTTCCAAGGTCTTATCGACATCAACGATCGCGGGGAACTATTTTGAGGGATTGACCAATCAGCGCGAACTTCCGGTGTCGCAACTCTATCTATCAACCCGCTCTGATTTGTGGCACTGGGCGCAGCCATGAGCTCATTTTGAGGTGTCGTAGCCGACCCCCCTCCTCTCCCCCACCCCTGGGCAACATGTTTATCACGCACTTGTAACAAAGGTTCGCGCACTAAGCAAGCATTCGCGCACTCAGTACGAGACGCCTATTGGCTAAAACGATCATGCATCAGTTTTTCATTCCGCGCGCGGAAGGGGGGTGGGTGCGAGAGAGAGAGAGAGAGAGAGGGGGGGGGGGGGTGGGTCGGCTAAGACACCGCGTCAATGGCGCTGCCCATGCCAAAAATACACATAGCGCGTCACAGAATCGGTCTATAAAGACAGCTGTTTGTTTTGCTGATCTCTGGCAGTCCATACAGTCTTAACGCGAGATGAGAGTACGCGCGAAATAAAAGTGCGTTGCACTGTGGACTATCATTTGACTAGGTCACTTGATAGGGTAAGCACTATTTGGGCACCCGTCCCGCTTCATCATGAATATTCATCATCTAAAGGTAGCCGTAATACCGTGGAAATACATATTTTTTTAGTTTCTCGGCAGCGTTTTTAAGTTTCTCGGCAAAACTGAACATTTTTCCATCTTCCGGCGAGACGTTTTTACATTCCTCGTTGATGCAATTTTCGAGAATTTTACATTTCCCGGCGATGCGTTTTTACATTCATATAGCACATATCCAGCGTTCTGCCATTTACTAGTACAGTATCTTACTGCCTGATGAATGTTCATGATGAAGCGGGACGGGTGCCCAAATAGTGCTTACCACTTGATAGTACACAGTGCAACGCACTTTCACTTCAATGCCGCGCGGTGCGCGCAGCAAATTCATTGTTTTGTCATCTATGCGCACACATAGCCTAAGCCCTAAGGATACCTAAACACAGCTAAAACGGTTTCAGATGTGGAATAAAATGGGAATTTCTAGGACCCTAGATGTGGAATATAAAGCAAATAATCAACTTTTAGTTTCAGGCAATGAGACAAACTATCACTTCCTCGGCGATCTGAATGTGTACGCTATCTTTCCTCAGCTGCGCTTCGGAAAGATAGCTACATCCAGATCGCCTCGGAAGTGATAGTTTGTCCCATCACCTTCACCAACGTTGATTATTTGCTTAGTATATAAAAACATGTGTTGTAAAATCATTAGTATGTGTTTCCCTCTGGTGGCTGTTGTTTAATACACCCCTAAGATGTAAAAATTTTCAATTCAATTCAATTCAATTCAAAATGATTTTATTTCCAAAACAAAATAATACAAAGTAATATACATAACGCTTACATGAGTACATAATATTTAAAGGAACTTTGAATCACGTAAGTTTCAACAGAACATGAATACATTTATTATGATGATATTAGCTCTGGTTTGGATAAATAAAAGTATGTCATTTACGCTTATCAATTTATGGAAAAAATGCATTCTAGTGTCCTTCGTTAATAATATATGCCAGTATCATACCAGTAAAGGACATATGATGTCCTCGACAGAATCTTGGATTGGAGAAATATGTTTTTTTTCACATATGTGATACACCAGGATAATACAAGTCAACAGACGCCAAAACGAGTCATTTACATTTGCATTTACATTGCATTGCATAAGGCTTTTACCTTTTCGGTGGCGAGGAGTCAAATAATGTGCACAAATTTTACACACGTAACTTAGAACAGAGAATCAATTTGGCACGCAAAAGGTAGAAGTCGAAATGTCTTTACAATAGAGAGATATCCTAGCTGGTGACAGGGGGTATGCTCTCTTCCTAGGGCAAAATCTTTGGCGACACTTGCGTATCATGATCGAATTTTCGTGCACTAATTTTGTTTTTAAAATCGCAGTTAAATAAACAATCATTCTTACTTTTATCCTCCAGAACATTTCTATCAAAAACAGACAAATAATATAAAAGGCACGTGTTATTAGGTATATAGGATGAAGACGAAAATGGTCAAGGTGAAACTTAGACTCTGTGAAAATATCATAGCTGTAACAAAGTAGGACTAAGTACGAATTTCTCCACACAATCAAAAGCTGAAAATTCTATTCTATTCTAAAAGTTGAAAGTCTGTCAGGTGAGTGTCAGACATATCGTGCGTGAGACTCATTAGACGATCTTGCCTCATTACTCGCACCCGCCCGACATGTCTGACACTGACCTGATTATATAGTTGACCAATAGTCGAATTCATTGCACTGCGATCCGATGTACTTCGTGGGTGGCCGGCTTTGCTTCCGATGAGTGACCGACGAGAGAATATCTCAGGAATGGGGGTACATGATTGTATTAGGTTATCATTTTGATATTATAATATTGCATACAATTATGACCAGTGTTCTATGTCCAATTTTGCGGCTTTCCCGTCGTAACCCCTCATGAGCCATTAGATGTTACTTGTCACCTTTTGTCTCCAACGCATCTTAATCATGATAATAACTTTCCATTAACTTTGGGGTATTGTTTTTTTCTCTCTTATGATAGACGTGGCCATGGCCCTCCTGCAGCAAGAAAATGAACAGGAAACCTGCCCACCTGCGTTTGGAATGATTTGCGGCACCCGGACAGTGACATTGGGCAACGGAGAAACGGTTGCCATGGTACCCAAACTAATGACGGAGGATGAAATAGCACGAGCGGGAAATCATCCGATGCTGCAAGGGAAGACAAGGTTTACCTGTAGGAATCCAGGTGTGTATACTGACAACTCAATTCCAATTAACGTAATGATCTTGCGTTTGTGATAATTCTTTATTTTTCGTTTTTTTTAAAGTATAATACCAGATGCATATCAGTACTGGGTTAAAAAAGAAATAGTGCTTTAAGGGGAAAATTCTATATTTTTTTCTTTAGCGCTGTTTTGGGTTATGCTGATACAAAATATTGTTATATTGCAAGAAAACTTAGAAGAAAGGGAAAAATGAAATGGTATCTTATATATAAAGGAATGTTTCAGGGGGCACACTCGTCAAAAGAAGCGAAGCTATACCATCTATACGCTAGATTTACTTGTAAGTGTATAGTTGCACCGTTATGCAGTTATGGGCGAAAATTTCGCATTTGTCAGTCAAGTATGGGACGATGTATGAGTGAGTGTGTGTGTGTGTGTGTGTGTGTGCGCGCATGGGCGTGTGCGTGTGTGTATGTGTGCATGTGTGTGTGTGTGTGTGTGTGTATGTAAATGTGTGTGTATGTGTGTGTGTGTGTGTGTGTGTGTGTAACGGTATACATGTGTGCGTGCGTGCGTGCGTGCGTGCGCGGGAGTAATGGCAGGGCAAAGAGATTATAATCTCTTTGTGGCAGGGTTAGATTTTCGGGTTGGTGCATGCAACGTGTCTGCGCCAAGTGGCCTGCATTGTGTGTGCGTACGTAGGCGTGTGGGTTTGTAATTATTATTATTGTTTTTTTTGGGGGGGGGGGAGGGGGATGGGTTATTTCACTTCTATTCTATGTAAAGAAATATATCTATTGAGATGATTTTATTTCATTTTGATTGTCTGTATTATGATAAGTATTCATGTGTGTAGATTTTAATGTTTTACTGTTCAATAATGTATGAAGGTTAACTTTGTGTTACGATGAATGTTTATGTATTTTTATCATGGGCAGGGCTCTCTGGAAGAGCAGGACCTGCTGGTCTTGATGAGACTACCCTGTGGAAATAAAACTGAAATAAATAAATAAATAAAAATGAAATTGACGATTTTTAAACAAGAAAATGCCTTTATTGTTCAGTTAAATCATTGATTATTATTTGTCAAAGGGGGCACATAAGGGGAGGGGGAAAACCAATTTTGTCCCCCCCCCCAAAAAAAAAAGAAATGTAGGGGGGGGGGGGGTGGCAAGTGCCCCCTCTTCCCTCTGCCAGCACGATCTGTATACCGGTGTTACCATGGAAACATAACAGTATAGGATCCGGTTGTCCCGAAGCTGTATAATCACGATAATGCATGATTGCTGTTGCTTTTCGTCGGCACCGATCGTTTAATTTCTTCTTTCAGTAATGAGATGACATGGTGACAGGACAAAAATAGTATATAATATCCTTATCTTTTTTATAGCTGCCCTTTCACAGTTTTGAATTTTAATGTACAACGCTTTCATTGATGACCCTGAGACTTCAGAATGATCATTCAAGTCATTAATAATTCAATAAGACTGGAAAACGCTGTGTTTCACAGAGCCCATGTAATGTTTTATACACTCAGCAAAAAAAAAAGAAAGAAAGAAAGTAAACACTTTTTCGAGGTCATATTTTTCACAGAAGATTTTTATGAAAATCAATGTATTACATACCATATTGAAGGGAATGTAATTGGCTATTACGCTAATATGTTAATCAATAAGAGAACTTCACGCATGAGTGAGCACATTCGTTTTTGTCTTCCAAGGCACAAAATTAAAAATTGCAAAAATTGACATGTTCTCCTTCATTTGCAAGTGCCCTTCACGATAACATTGACAACAAAAGACCAGTTCAACACAATGAGAGACATGAATGAAATAGGAAATATAAGTTTTGTTCTCTTTATCTCTTTATAACCTCTAAGAAAAACAAAGAGGGAAACTTAAGGGAAAAAATAAGAATTTTCTTGTCAAGTCAAAATTCAAATGACATAGGGAATGATAAGCAAAAAGATGATTAAATGAGCAAAATATCTTTATTCATTTCTTTTAATCTATTGATTTACGAATCCATGTGATAATTTCAAAAACCAAACATTATTTACAATTTCCTAATTTGAAAAAAAAAACTTAAATTCGTGCCATTTTTGTTAGTTATTACTTCTCTTATTTCATTTGAATTTTGTTTTGATATAAGATGTTTTATTTTTCCTCCATTATTTTTAGCCTTCATTGATCTTTTGGGTTTAAAAGATATCATAGAGATCAAAGTTTTAGTTTTTCAACTTTATTCATGTTTCTTTTTGTGTGAAATTTGTTGTTTGTTCTTATTGTTCATTGGAAGAGCACATACGCATGAATGACAACTTGTTCAGTTTTGCAATTATTACTTTTGTGTCCTGGAAAAGAAAAATAATGGTGTTTACTCATGCGTAAAGTTTCCCTTTATGGTGACCTACAAGGTTGATAGCCAATTAAATTACCTTCAATATAGTATATAATACATTAATTTTTAGCCAAATATTCTATGAAAAATCTAAACTTGAAAAAGCGTTTACTTTCTTTTTTGCTGAGTGGTAGAAACATTTGTTATTTTGTATAATGTATATATATATATATATATATGTATATGTATATATATATATATATATCATAAAACATATTTTTTTGTTTGTGAATTGATGCCATGTAGCAAATTTACAAATAATCACGTACGATATGTATTTGTTTTTGCTCTTTAAGTCTCAGATAGGAGAAAAGTAATCGATCTCTATCTTATTCAGCGTAAATTGCAAATATGAATTGGATTTTTTCCAATATTTATTTTTCAATATGAGATTATGCATAGTAGTTGTCCATTTTGTCATGATGTATTCCTACGTTGGCATTGAGCAAATAATAATAATGATAATAACAATACAAGTACTAAGATGAAATAAGATAATAAAATACATATATGGACGTAACGATACGACCGTGTGTAATATTGCTGCACATTTATAATTCATAGCTAAAAAGGTATGATACGTCGGCAGCTACTGAATGAATGTTTACTGCGTAGAACAATTATCAAAAAAGAAAAATGCTATGAAACTAATGGACCATTAACACTCTCACTTGGAATTTTCGTAGGGGTTCAGATTCATAGTCGTAACCGAAGCGGAGTGTTATGCGTTCGCCTCGATATCTCACGTTTACCTAAAATAATAGACTGCCTGCCAGACCCCTGTCTGAATGGAGGGAGCTGCTTGGAAACTCTTGAAAACTATACCTGCAAGTGTCCGAGGTCATTTGGCGGAAAACGATGTGAAGTGGGTATGTGCCTGTCAAAATTTAGAAGTAAAAAAATAAGAATAATATTAATTACCTATAAATGAATGAATGTATGTAACGTGTATACATTGTAATGAAATCGTGAATAATGTGTTAAAGAAGAACGAAGAAGCATTTCTTTATTACGTAGTAATTAACAATGACAATGATACATCCGAAGACAAATGAATCGATTAATATCCATTATAATTGTGTGTGGTTGTTTAGATGTCTCTTCTTTATCAAGTACAACCTCCGCATGAGTGAATTGAATGAAACAAAATTAAGTTTTGTTTTCATAGTCGCAAGTGACTAATTTTGGAAGTTGTATAAATATTTGTCCTCCTGCCTGTCTCTTTATTTCTCTCTCTGCACTCCTTCTTTGCCGTTCTCCTTCTATATTGAGTGTGATTTCACTATTGCATTGCAAGATTCTTTTATTATAACTATCATGATTGCCGTTTTTAAATGATTCTTTACTTTTTACTATATTGACAATGTTGATTCATTAGTGTTGTAAAAAAGAAAAATAAAAAGAGGGAAAACAATTTTTGTTATGTGTCAGGGAGTGAAACATGAGGGGCTCACATGCCTCCATGGCTTAGGGAGAGATTTTACTTTTGTGAGTCCTGACCTTTGAGTCACTCCCTTCTGTTATTCACAAATGTTCTTATATTGCAATTAGGGTACCTATGCTGAAATGAATAAATTCAAAACAGTAATAGTAGCAATTATAAGAATGATTATAGTCATGGCTATCATCGTAATTCGAAGATCAACGCAGTTTGGCCATTGTATAACTACATCATACTTAGTATGATATCACCTTCTTTCTGTAGTTCTTCCATAGTGCAGAAATCCCTTGAATATGTATTGTTTTTCATAAAAGGCATGATGACATCGGTCAGTGTTTATGAGTGTTTTCGGGCATACCTCTTTCTCTTCCCGCTGGTCGCCCAGGTCTTGTCTGCCCTGGCTCCCCGTCCTCCCGAGGCTCTTGCTATTTCTTCAGCAACCAAGACAGGCAGACCTGGGAGGGGGCGCGGGATAGATGCGACGAACTGGGAGGTTATCTGGTCGCCATAGAAACGCCAAGTGAGCTATCGAGCATCCGAGAAGACGTCCTCATTTCTCACTACGGAGTTACGACATTCAAAACTATGTGGACAGGTCTGAATGACAGATTGTCCGAAGGAGTCTACACGTGGGAGCGAGCCGGCGGCACCTTACCCGTATCGAGCAGCATGTGGCAGGGTGGACAGCCGTGGTCACCCCCGGGAAAAGAACAAGATTGCATTGCATTTACTGGATATGCAGTGCTAGATTTGAACTGCAGCAAGAATCAAACCTATCTCTGTGAATACAGCCCATGATGCCATAACATCGTAGTTTGGATGTTACGGAGATTCAATCTAGCCGTCCGTGGGCGGTGACCGCTTGCTTCTTTTTGCAATATTGTTTCATTAATTTTGCAATCTTTCCCATTTATATATGCACAGATCAAGTTTTCATTCTTTTTTTTTCTATTCAATATAGCTACTGTATACCCCTCCCTGTTATGTAACATTGCGCTCTGCGCATGAACTGTATTCACATTTTTCTACTTGTTATATAACATGACGCGTGAACTGTTTTCACGTTTTTTCTATTCTTTTGTAAGACATTGCCTTGTAAAACTTGGCCGAGAATGTCGTTTGTCTGTTCTGGTTGTTCGCAAGTTCATTTTCCCTGTCTTTTAAGAGCTGAATTGTATGTGTCTTTAAACAGTCTCAGCGTTTCACATGTTGACTGAACAACTCATGCCTATGAAATAATTGTCTGTCCCACCTCCGCCCTCTTCACGCTCCTCATCAAACACTTTGGTTTTTGTTTGTTTGATTGTTTTTTGCTCTTGTTTTTTTGCTCTTTTTTCATAAGTATTCGATTGTTTTTCCCCACTTTGTCAAATAATACAAGTTATATATGCAATCGGTACGTTTAACCCCAGGACGGTTGAATCGGGAGCGGAGGTGGGACATACAGTACATCTTTTTCCGAACAATAGACCGGTTTTTTTTTATTTATGCATCCAGTAATGTACGAATAACGCTTTTCCTGAGAGTATGGAATGATCTGTTGTTGTTGTTTCTTATCACCTTTTGTAAGTCTGGCATTCAGTTCGCATACAGCTGTTACCCCGTCTGCCCCTGCGAGGGTTATCATTATCATCATTATAGCACGTTCATGTTTACTCATTTCAGCAGTGTTGTCCGACATGCGTAATGTCAGCAAATTAACGTGAACCTGTTCCACTCACGTATTGGTATTCACATAATATAAGACACATTTAATGATATATAGGTACATGTGTATCCCAATTTGAATTCAACTTGTCGTTATACTCATAATGTTTTCAGTGGTATTCTTTTTCACAATGTCCAATGTCCAATCGAGGGCAGTCACCTCAGCTACTTACCAGTCCTTCAGATTAGCTACAATTTCAATCTACATTCTGATCCGACCAGTCCTGTATACCCCCGTGTATATCCCTGTGTATATTATACTCCTCCTTGTTTTGTAACAGTGCACGTGGACTGTTTTCACATTTTTTTTTCCCCTCATTTTTCTGCCTGTCATGTAACATGACGCATTTGTTTTCTCTCTTATTCTGTAAGTCAATGCCGGGTGTAACTTGACGGTCGTTAGCCTGCCTTGGTTGCACGAAAATTCAACCACCCAGTAAAAACTGAATTGTATATGTGCTTAAACAGCCTTAGCATTTTTCTTGCTGATTTTTTCAACACCACATGCCTATGAAATACTTGTCTGTCCCCACCTTCGCCTTCTTCACCCTCCTCATCAAAACACTATTTGTTTGATTATTTTTTTGCTCCTTTTACACGCGAGTGCGTTTAATTCCACTATTTTTCCCATCTTGTCAATCATTACAAATTAAACTGTAGTTTTTGTACACATGCAATCAGTGCGTTGAACACCGGGAGGGGGTGGAATCGGAGGAGGCGAGGGTGAGATAAATAGAATGAATTTACAGATGTTTTTTTTTTTCATCCTACAAAATCAATAATTTTTTTAGACAATATTCATAACTATTTCCTACAAACAGCAAATCTGTTCAAATTCGGGAGCTATTTCTATGTCCGTTTACATGCTTTGTACTGGTCCAGTCAAAGTTCTCCTAAAGACTTTGACTGATTGTTTGTACGCTTTCTACCTATATTGTTTATGTAATTTATGTTCTTTTCCTTATGCTGTTTATGTATTTTATGTTTTTTGTTTATATGTTGCCAGAAATCTATCTCCATGTGAATTTGCCTACTCTGCCTGTACTATCCGTGAACCCGGGGCTGTTAGTGCTTCCCTTGTGCCATTATATTTCATTCCTTTACAAACTCATCAGTTGACATGCCTTCATATACTTTATGACTCTCCTTATGGCTAATCGACTCAATGCAGCATTTGATTCCCTTGATGATGATGAACTCTTTGATTTGTTTAGACGCTTCCCTTCGGAATTAAGTCGTACTCAGTTACATTCGTCTGCTTTTTTTGATAATTTTTATTGCCAACAATGTTAACTCCATCTTCAAAAGATTTATATAATGCTTTTGATTTTGAACATGACTTAACTCCAACTCCTTCTAAGTATGTCACTGTTGATCAATTCAAAGATTTTACAAAGAGTTTTTCACAATGCACTTTTTCTATGTTACATCTGAATATAAGGAGTATTAATAAACATTTTGATGAATTACAAATATTATTAGATAACCAAAAATAAACATCAAATTTCAGTGATAGGCTTTATCTGAAACATGGTTATCATCTGATGATAATTTTGCCGTATGCATTAAATGGTTATGATTTTATTGTTAATAACAGAGGGAACAGGACGGGTGGTGGAGTTGCGTTATATTTATTTCAAAAAATTGAATATGGTGTTTGTGATGAATTCAATATCATGAATGATATTTTAGAGTCCCTGTTTGTGGAAATAATCATTCCGCAAAGTAAAAATATTATGATTGGTATTGTTTATAGGACCTCCAAGTTCAAGTCCTAAAGATTTTCTGGATTGTATATCAAACTTATTAAAAAAAACCCCATTTTATTAATAAAAATATTTTCATAATGGGTGATTTTAACATTGATTTGGTTAAGAATGATGATAATACATCTTATAGAATTTCTTGAAATGTTTTTGTCAGCTTCTTTTTTGCCATTAATTTCGAAGCCAACTCGTGTTACAAATCATTCCGCCACCCTCCTTGATAATATTTTTACTAATTCCGTGCAGATTTTAAATTCTTCCATAATTTTATCTGATATTACTGATCATTTCCCCATTATAGCATGTTTTGACCTTAAACATTGTGTTGATAAGTTTCATTCTTTTTCATCCAGACGTAGAGCTACACCAGAAAATTTGGCTAGTCTTGGTGCTAACCTAGACAGGGCTGATTGGTCTAGTGTTTATGATAATGATGATATAAATGTATCGTTTGAGAATTTTTCAGGGATGATTAATAGATATTTAGATGAATATATTCCCAGATTAAAAGAAAAGTCAGTTAATTATAAAACGTCCCCCAAATTACCATGGATTACAAAATCTCTTCTTCGTTCAATAAATAGGAAAAATAGGTTATATTATAAATTCAAAATGAAAAGAACTGAGAAGTTAAAATATAAATACACTTCGTATAAAAATATTTTAACGAAGATTATACGGTTGGAAAAGAGAAAATATTATATGATTCAGTTAGAAAAATATAAACATGATATGAAAAAATACATGGAAGGTGTTGAAGCAGGCTATGAATATATCAAAAAAGAAATCAGAAATTATAAAAATAAGACATGATAATAAAGTTTTTGAAGATCCTAATGATATAGTCAATATTTTTAACTCTTATTTTTCAATGATTGGAGAGAATTTGGCAGAAAAAATACCGCAGTCAAATATACATTTTTCTGAATTTTTAGGTCAATCCAATTCCAGTTCTATTTTTTTTTTTTGTTCCAACAACAAATATGAAATAATAGATATTGTTACCGCAATGAATAACAAGCGAAGTGCCGGTTATGACGACATCAGTAATTTTATTTTAGAGGGGATTATATCTTCAATTGCTGACCCACTTTCATATATTTTCAATAAATCCTTATCAAGTGGTGTTTTTCCTGATTTTATGAAAATAGCTAAGGTTTTCCCTTTATTTAAAAAAGGAGATGATTCTGATATATGTAATTATAGACCTATTTCTTTGCTTTCATCTTTATCTAAAATATTGGAAAAATTGATATTTACAAGAACAATTAATTTTTTGAATTTGCATAATGTTTTTACAAATTCTCAATTTGGGTTCCGTCAGAAACATAGCACCATTCATGCTCTTTTAAAGTTTATTGACCACGCTGCGCACACTATTGATAATCATTTCTCATCTTATTGGTATCTTCCTGGACTTCTCCAAGGCCTTCGATACAATTAATCATGAAATATTACTTTATAAACTGTCTCATTATGGAATACGCGGGAAGGCCTTGGAGTGGTTCAGGAGTTACCTACAAAACCGAAAACAATATGTATCTCTGAACGAGTACAGCTCGAGTTTAGAATTCATTAAATGTGGCGTCCCACAGGGTAGTTTATTAGGACCTTTACTTTTTATCATTTATATTAATGACTTTTGTAGAACATCTGACATACTCTCATTTATACTTTTTGCTGACGATTCAAATATTTTCTTTTCTCACCAAAATCCAGAAACTCTTGTACGCATAGTTAATTCCGAATTGAAAAAAGTAACTCAGTGGATAAGAGCTAATAAATTATCTCTTAATCTTCAGAAAACTAAGTATATGTTTTTTAGTAATTCTTTAGAAGATTTAGACACAGGTATTGTTGTTGATAACACTTTGTTAGAACGAGTTCCTCATATAAAATTCCTTGGTATCACAGTGGATGATAAACTTTCGTGGAGGCCGCATATTACTAACATTAGTACAATAATTTCACGCAATATTGGTATTATTAATAGACTCAAGTTTCATATTCCATTGTCCTCTTTGTTGACGTTGTATTTTTCTCTAATTTTACCTTATCTTAATTACGGACTCCTAGCGTGGGGTAGTGCCCATCAAAACTTACTAGATAAAATTACTTTTGTTACAAAAAAAGGTTATTCGTATTATTTGTGGCGTCCCGCCACGTTCCCATACTGAGCCATTATTTATTAAACATGAGATTTTGAAAATTAAAGATTTGTATTTTTTTTCAACTTGGTCAGTTTATGTTTAATTACAATGTAAATGCACTTCCCAGTATTTTTAATTCAATGTTCCCACGGAACCAGTCTTTTCATGATTATCCCACTAGACAATATAATGAGTTTTCATTTTACCTCCTCCTGAGAACTTTATTGGCTCAGAATACATTTATATACACTGGTCCTAGATTTTGGAACTTACTGAGCTGTGAAATAAAAAAATTCCCCATCTTTGTATTCTTTTAAGCGCAAGTTGAAACTTTTTTAATTAAATCCTCCCTGACATGTTTTTTTTTTTCATTAACAGCTATAGTTTTTGTTAACCTCAGAGTTCATCATCCACCCACCAATCATTCAAACACTGAATTTATTATTACGTAAAGAAGTAGCCATTACAATCCTTGCTCAGCTGCATGCAGCACCAACTCTATGAAGCACATTCTCTACCATCCTCTGTTCCATTTCCCTTTTTCAGCGTGTAGGTATTCTCTCATTCTCTCTTTTCTTCTTTCTTTCCTTCCATACTTTTCATCTATTCTGGCAAGTTGTGTCATGTTGTTGCGTTTCTTCTGTTTTGTCCCGTCGTGTCGTATATTATATTCGTCACAAGTGTTTGTAAATAAGTAATTTATAGGTTTTATGAGTGGTTCACAATCTACAAGCTTTGCTTTTTAGTGGACCTCTCTATTCTTTCTTCCTTTTTTTTTTCAACTGAAGCATGACTTTGTATTATTTTTTTTTGCCAGTATGCGCTCCTATGTTTATTGATACCATTTATTAATTAAGACAAATGTTCTTTGTTTATGATGTAAAACCTGATTTATCTTGTGTTATGTTTTTGTTGAAAAAGAAAAAAGAAGAAGAATGAAAATAAATGAATTGAATTGAATTGAATTGAAGAAACATTTCATACAAGTAAATGAAATAAATAGAATTGTCATAGAAACAAAACAACTGTATGGCTTTGATTAAGATGGGAAGAGACACACACACACACACACACACACACACACACCTATTATGTTTATAATATGTTATAAAAACGCTATTTCCGGCCATAAGGGGAAATGAGAGATAACTGATACTTAGGGAGAATTTTGATAAAAAAAGCATGATGATATTAAGAAAAAGATGCAAATATCGCCTTTTCATTAAAAGAGACTGTGCAATACTGGTTGAGGTGAAGATTCAAGTTTATGACATTTCAGTGATATAATGGAAACCTCTAATGAAATATGACAGAGCATGTAATTTCAAGAAAGGATTCAACGTTTATTTGATGAAAATTGGCCTTGAAATGGCTGAGTTATAAAAAAAAATCCTAATGTATTGACAGGCCACGACTTCTATTAGGGTTTCTTTGTTTTCCATTGTTTTTAGATTACTCAGTCATTTAAAAACCAATTTTTATCAAATAAACTTTTGATCCAACTTAGAGATATAGTCTTTAACATTTCATAGAGTAATTTCTTAATATCTCTCAAAACGTTTAAAATACAAGCTGAATCCTCACGTCAACCAGTATCGTACAGGCCTTTTAATATGGGCTAAATGAAGCACTGATTGACAAGAGTACAGAATGCATGTTATAACACTAAGTTTGTATGTTAATGGGATGATACACCTTTTTCTTCGGGGGGGGGGGGGACCGCAGATATGTCTACATTCCGCTAATGACTAGTTTTTCTATGCACGGCCATTTTTTTCCTTTGCATCGGTGCCAATCTCCCCTAAATTGGATTGATTGTACAGTTTAAAATCTACACGTTTTAGTGTACAAAATATCGAGAAGCATAGAAAAATAAAGAGTAAAGAGAGAGAAAGAGAGAGAGAGAGAGAGAAGAAAGGAATAGAAAGGGCGCCCTTCAAGTGTCGATTCTCTTTGATTTCGCTATGCAATATCATTCTTTAATCCCCCCCCCCCCTCTTTTTCACAGGCCGCACACACATACCAGTATATCACAACTGAATAGGTTTTTATGGTCATCACTTCATATATTACTGGTGCTGACATTTAAAGGTGATTGGTATCCCTATCTTAAGATATTATTACTCATTGTTTTTGTTTTTCTTAAGTCGTATTAATACTTGCACATATTTCAGAAATGAATGGGAATAATTATTTTAATGTTATGATAATCGTAGCTTTCTTATTCTTAGAAATAACACGACTGGTAATTTAAATAACGGTAAACTTTAATCACATAAACACACAGCAAAAAAGAAGAAGAAATGAAAATTGATACTTTTTCTAGTTCATAGTTTTTGATAAAAGATTGTGATGAAAATCAATGTATTATATACCATAATAGTTGATTGGCAATCAACCTAGTAGGTCAAAAGGGAAACTTTTTACTACATTCGTTTTTGTCCTTCAATTCACAAAAGTAGAAACTACAAAAATTGACATTCATATGCACATGCCCGTCAGAATAACAATGAGAAATAAAAGACCAGTTTAACTCAATGAAAGACATTATTGAAACAGCGACAAAAAGAAATGCATAGTAATAATAAGTTTCCGTTCACTTCAAAAAATCAAAGTGATATTTTTATATCAACTCAATTTCACATGCTATAGGCAATAAGGGCAGAAATATGATCAAAGGAAAATAATATTTTCTAATTTGAGTTTAAAAGTGTCCATGGTAAATAATGCTTGATCTTTTAACAATATTCTGTGAGAAATAGAAACCTGATAAAGTGTTTACTTTTTTTTTAGCTGAGTGAACATGCTCTAAACAGGGCAATGAGTTTTAGTCGTTCTGAAATATCTTAAAAGAGTACTGTAAAATATGTTACATGTTGAACTAAGAATGTATAATTATGTGGATTTGCCGATGCTGTTCTTTATATTCCGGAGGTTTTGGTCATCCTATTAGATGAAATGACGGTTCGTTATTTCGAAGGTTCGTTATTTCGAAACACACGATTTTTCTATATATTCAGAAGTAGTAAACCCGAAAATTGATAAAAAGACTGTTAATGCGGACATTGTTTTATTAGTGTTATTTCGAATATTTTCTTAATTCGGAAATAGAATAGAGTTCTTGTCGAGGGCTCGCTTTAAATGCTCAAGTAAAATAAGTTTCATTAAAGAGAGAGGAAAAAAATGAAATGAGCTCTGTTCATCCGAATATGACATAGGGTTCGACGAGCCGAAAATATCTTCTGCGTCCCCATCCCCTTTAAAGGGGAAATCCACTCCAAATAAAAGTTAGTCTGATAATGAAGAGTAAATTAGAAGAGTTCAACGATATAAATTGACCGAAATCGGATGAAAAATGAGTAATGACATTTTGAAGTTTCACTATTTTTGGTGGAAACAGATTTTGAACAGTCAATAATTATGCAAATGGCAAAGTGAGCATGTCATTCTCTCACAACTTTACCGTAACCTATAGTTTGTACATGAAATATTGTGATGAAATTTCCAGTTCTTCATTCAAACGATAAATCCTCATATTGTATATCTAACTGACCACTACTCTGACGTATTTCAACGAGGAATAACGTCATGTTTCAGACTTCAATGTAACATTGAGTTTTCGTCATTTTTTTTTGTAAATGGAAAAATGTGGTTAACTCACTCATATGCATACTATTCATATCCACTGTACAAGAAATGTGTTGCAGAAATTTGCAAAACTTCAAAATGTCATATCTTCCTTATTTTTTATCCGATTTCAGTTAAATTTTTATCGTTGAACGTTGAAGATTTTACTCTGTTACTATCAGACTAACAGATATTTGCCCTGGATTTTTCTTTCTACGTGGCCTGTTAAAATAACTGCTTGTACCTCAGGCATGGTTCATCATGTGGAAGACTGGAAGGATGTCATACGGAGAAAGAAGAGGAAAAGACTTGTTCTCGTCAATAACAATACATTATACAATATAAGTGCATCACCAGTTCGTTATTGAGTAGGCATACATTGCATGTATAATATATATACGTCGCTGAGTTGTATATTTTGGCTGTGTTTGTGCGTGCCTTCATCATAGCCTAGTGAAATCCTTCTTTTTCTAACAACAGCATCGCGTTTTGTCATTTCGGGAGTACTATTTCATTTTTTGTATATAAATATAATTTTAATTCCTACCGAACCTTAAATAATCCGAAAAAAAAATATGCATCGGAGTATGCGCTTATGGGTATCGGTCGACTCAAGAAGAGAGTATGCAGCTGTGCGTAGGTCCTAGTACTGGTAATGAAATCAATGACAAAGCTGTACAGATTTGTCGTTCTTGGGATTCTCGCATGAATACAATACCCACTCCATGAATTCACAATATAATTTTGCAAGTTGTGTACGGAATTACGTGAACAGTGGATTCAGTATCTATTTATTTATTTTACAGACATTTTATTTTTCTCGTAATACTTTCAACTATCAAGACGCAGCTATCAGTAATTGCATATTGGATGATATAATAATGAAATAGCGTGGTATATGTGACCCTGCATCACAAAACCAACAAAATGTCGCCACACATGGATTTTTACTTTTTATAGGGCAGATTCTGAAAGAGCAGACCCTAAGCTTTAAAATGATGTACAACTGAAATGACTCCCGTAACCTACCTAAATACTGGAAAGAAAACACACTCTGGAAAAGCAAATTATTTAAGCTAATTCATACTGTTATTTTACCACGCTTTGATTATGGTGACGTTGTTTATAGCTCTGCTTGTAAAATGCATGTTGATAGATTACAGAAAATACAAAATAGGGCTGGCCGGTTAATACCCCAGATAAAACAGGAATCTCATGTTTCGAACCTGGAGAGTCACAATGCTCTGAAATGGGACACTTTGTAGAAAGAAGAAACGAACACCTGATGACATGTATGTTTAGAACACTCCATGGTATGATCCCAGAATACTTGTCTAAATCTTTCGATTATCTCTCTCACCCTTATTCTTTCCGTTTTGACAAACAAACTTAGTTTCCCCAAACCCTATACTGAATTTCTCAAAAGATCATTTATACATCGAGTGGCATTTATGTATAATAGCCTACCGCCGGCTGCTCGATCAGCCTTTAATTTGAATGTTTTCCTATTCAAGGATATGTACAAATTTATGAATCCCAGTTGCAATGTATTGTTTGTTGTGACAGGACAGCCATGTTTTATTTTGTTCTGTTCTGCTTTGTAATGTTTGCTTAAGCAATGTCATGGCTGTTTGTTGTAACCTTAATCTCTGTAGTTTGTTTGTTTGTTTTTATTCTATTTCCAACTTTATCTCTATGTATAATTCTCTTTCTTTGCATAATTATTGTAAATGCTCGTTTAAATATCATGTAACTGGACCCAATGGAAGTCTAAGGGCGGCTATGGCGGTACCGCTGAAAATGGGCATTGCAGCCGTTTTAAAATATAATTTTTATATGTTTTCAACGGAAATAAATACCTATATCTACCTGCGTACCTTATAGTCAGATACTCAATTGACTGTAAGCATCCTTTCCGACGGCGTGAATAGCGAGACTTGCTGGAGTCGCCTCCAAAATTCAAGAAATGACTGTGCCATGAGCCTTAAAGGCTGCAGAAAGCGCGAGAGATTCTTATATTCAGCGATGACAGAAGATGAAGAATAAGAATACGACTTGAATAGGCAATAGCTATAGATGTACGAGATAACATTTGAAAATCATCCTAACGATAGAGTACATTTTGATTTCGGACCATTGTAGCTGAAAGGCTGTAGCTGTAGCTGTAGCTAGGGGGGGGGGGCGTCATTCTACAGCATAAGTAAGGTACTTTCAACGAGGTAGTATACAATGAGCCAGGTTCCATCCTTGTAGTTCTTAGTTGGATATTACATTAAAAGAATAACCCGACCAAATTGGTCTATTAGCATGCGAGTATTATGTGGCCGTGCATCACAAAACAAGCAAAAAGTCGTACCCCTTGATTTTATGTAAGGACTAAAACAAGGTGGAATTTGTCAACCAAGTCATATTTAGTTTTCCATATTTTCTAAATGAGCTATTTTCCTTTTATATTATTCTAAAGTTTGGGAGCATAACATTAATTTGAGAGCGCGTTTTCAGCAGTTTTTCTACAACCCATTTTTGTGGGAGCCTAGAATGATCAGTTATGTCTGAGAGGCCCCCTGTCATTTCTTGAAATCCTCTGCACACTCTTCACTTTCCAGTCTAATAACTTTTGGAAGGATGATGCTGCTGCTTTGAAAGTTAGCATTAATCATGGAAAGAATGTGTTAGTAGAACATGTTCAATTTCAGCTTAATCTTATAATCTCTTCATTGCTGTTGCTCCAATGGTTTACATCCTGTGTTATGTCCCTTCCATAGCACGGCTGGCACAGCTTGTATGAAATTAAGCGCTTGAATAGACTCTGTACTTCACAGCCTCTTTTCTAAGTCCTTACTTTTCCAGATTGTGTGCTTTCTCTCCAGTATTTAGATATGTTAGGGAAGTCCATTTAAATTGAGTTGTATATTATTTTAAAGCTTACAGTCTGCTCTTTCAGAATCTGTTCTTTTTGTTGGTTTTGTGATGTAGGGCACAGATTGGCATATTGTAAATGTTTTATGTTATATTTATTATTGTAAGGCATTGTCTGAACTATCTTTCTTTTTAGTACCGGAGATGTGTACGTCAACAGTCTTATTGTACCATTTCATTAAAAAATTAGTGCAGTTTTGAAGTCATTTCTGATTTCAGAAATGGTCGTCAACAATGAACAAATTAACGTTCAATGTGCATGCACTTCGCTTAATAGATTATGATAAAACAAGTCTCTGTGGTGTACGTAAAGATGACATTGTTTGCAACTTTCTCTTTTTTCTTTAAACAAGAGACATGAAATACTATTTAAATGTAACATTTATAAAATCTATTCACAAGGAATTCATATGTGAATTAAAACGAACAAAAAAAGTCGTTACTTTCAATCTATGTACGACTGAATTTGGATTAGTTATAGAAAATCACATAAAATTTCTTCATGAAATTAATCATGTACCCGCCATGTTGTCTTTGCAATGTGGAACAGTATGGTTGCCTTAATTTTTTTTTTGTCTTTGTTTCTTGTTGTTAAAAAAAAATCTAATATTATCTTGGTTTTAAACATTTTTTTGTGTGTGTATTTTTTTAGGCAAATGGTCTTCAGTAGGACTGTTACTTTACTCACGTATGTTGCTGAAGAGAAGTTGCGCCATCTACGGCGAGAAAGCCGAGATGAAATTAGGTTGATTAGAGGAACTATATAGTAAAAAAAGGAAAAAAAGAGTAATAATCATTATGATAATAACGCTCAAGGTGGATAAATTGTATGAACAACAACGGCATGCTCCCAAACGTAACGACAGGTAGTTTGCTTGCAGGATCTGAATTCACTTGGCAATGACGATACGAGCTGCTTTTGACGAACTAATTAACGTAGGATCTTTAATGATAGCTAAGATCAATCAATTTACGTAGGGCCTACGTCAGCATGTACACGACGTTGCAGACTTGTATGATCGATTCATATATATCACTTGAAAATTATATATGCATACAGTGTATAAGTTATTTTGATTATGGTTTACAATGGTTATATTATGTTCTGAAGTTTCTGATCATTTACCAATATTTTCAATTTGTGAATGTAAAGTGGGTCGTAATAAATTACATGATAAAATATGGTATTATAAAGAGTCAAAACGTAATGTGGAATTATTGAAACAGAATTTATTTTTAGAGGAATGGACAGATATTTATAGTATTAACAATGTTAATTTGGTATATAAATGTTTTAATGATAAATTGTTGTATTATTATGAAAATAATATTCCTTTATGCAGAATAAAAAGTAACCGAAATAAACCAAGAAATCCTTGGATTTTGAAATCCATAAACACTCGTAATTTTTTTTGTATAAGTTACATATTCGTAACCCAACTGAATTTAATTTGAATATGTATAAAGTTTATCGAAATAAATTGACGAAATTGATTCGTTTATCCCGCAGATTATATTTTTCTGATAGAATGAAAAAGGTTTCTTCGAATACTAATGCAACATGGACAATTATTAAAGAGGTCCTAGGTAAAAAGCCTGATTCTCCGCCAACGGATGATATCACATTAAACGGTATTAAAATAAATGATCCTAATATGTATGCTAATTTATTTAACTCATTTTTCGTTAATATCGGTCCGGAACTTGCTACTAAAATTAGCAATACTTCTGCTCATTTTACAGATTATCTTTTTGACCAAAATCAAGAGTCTATTCATTTTAACCCAACAAGTCCCAGTGAAATCATTAGTATCACTAAATCTTTAAATAGCTCTAAATCTTGTGGTTCTGATAAAATAAGTATGATGTTATTGAAAGAAATAGTTTATCCACTCGCAGAACCGTTAAGTTATATATTTAATCTTTCTTTATCACAAGGTATTTTCCCTGACCTGCTGAAAATAGCGAATGTTAATCCTGTACATAAAAAAGATGATCCTCATGAAATTAGCAATTATCGTCCTATTTCTTTATTGCCTAGTATATCCAAAATCTTAGAAAAAATTGTTTATAATAGACTTCTTAAATTTATTAATAAGTATGATTTACTTATTCCCAATCAATATGGTTTCAGAAAAAATTATTCAACTGATTTAGCACTAATACAAATTTATGACAAAATTACGAGTGCTTTTGCAAACAAAGAACATGTTGCAGGTATATTTTGCGATTTGAGTAAAGCATTCGATACTCTTGATCATTCTATTTTACTCACCAAACTTAGTCATTATGGTATTCGAGGACAAGCACTTTTATGGCTTAAAGATTATCTAACTAATAGAAGACAATATGTTATTTTTAATGGTTGTGAATCTGACCCCCTTTTAATTAAATGTGGTGTTCCTCAAGGCTCAATTCTAGGCCCATTATTATTCCTTCTTTATGTTAATGATATCATAAATACATCCTCTCTTCTCTCTTTTGTTCTATTTGCTGATGATACGAATATATTTTATTCTCATAAAGATCTGAAGATTTTAAATGACACTTTAAATATTGAAATTAGTAAAGTATCAAATTGGTTTAAGTCTAATAAACTTTCTTTGAATATAAAAAAGACTCATTTTATTCATTTCAAACTTCATTCTCATAATGAAGATACGTTGATACATATTAACATTGATGATATCCCATTAGAAAAGAAAATGAATTCAAAATTTCTAGGAGTATATATAGATGAAAGTTTGACTTGGAATGAGCATTTACATCATGTTACAACGTGTATTTCTAGAAATATAGGGATAATTTCCAAGCTGCAGTTCTTTCTTCCTCGTTCAACTTTATTTGTATTATATAATTCCTTAATTCTCCCATATATAAGTTATTGCAATGTTGTATGGGGTACTTGCGGCTCTACCAAAATAAATTCTATATTTAAATTACAAAAGAAAGTTATACGTATTTGTACAGGATCGCATTTTCTGGCTCATACTGATTCTTTATTTCATGAGCTTAAAACATTGAAGGTTTTTGATTTGAATATTATTCAAGTAGCAGTAATTATGTTCAAATATATACGTCATCAACTCCCATCATCTTTTGATAACATGTTTAGGTTTAATACTTCTGTCCATTCGTACCCTACTCGTATATGTAGAAATTTCCACCTTTTGAATCCCAAATTATTAGTGACACATAAATCTATAAGACATTCGGGTCAGGATATTTGGAATAATCTCCCGGATAATATAAAGTCTTGTTCAAGTATTTATTCTTTGAAAGCTTCACTTAAACGATATTTGATACAATTATATTCTCCAAACCAATTGAGCTAACAAATATTTATAGTATAGATTGTCATCTTATTGTCAATCTCAATTTTCTTCCTTCAACTGCATCTTGCACTCTCACCTGCAACTGCACTGCACTCACCTGATCACCTTCCTCCAAGAGAGTTATGTCGTTGGATAGTCATTTTATGAGGCCTCCACCCATTTCAAGCTTAATCGCTTATGATGGTGGTCTCCTGCATTCAATTATCTCTGTTGTTTACTGAAAAATACTGCATATTTTATTTTATGTTTCTGTGTATCTACATTGCTCAATGCAATCACCTATGTGAATCTATTTATGTACTGTTATCGATTTATTTCACTGCACTTGTTATTCTTTGTCTTTGTACTTTTTGAAGTTTGCATTCAAATTGCATCTGATTGAATGCAGAAATAAGAGCAAACAAACAAACAAAAAAACAATCTGGTAATCTAGGGCCACCTCTCATCATATTATGATGGTGACATCAGGTCCAAAAGACCAAATAGAAAAAGAAGAAGAAAAAAAAACACACGTTTTCCCATATGCTAAACAAGCAACGAATAAAGCTGTTGAGAGAACTTTATACTTTGTTGTGATGTAAATTCTACGGCCAAGCTACGATTATTAAATTTTCTTCTCGCTGCTTAATGGCCAGTAATGTTGCTATACGTTATTTTCAAGGTCTGGGAGGCATCTCTTTTGCAGACACAACCACGACAGAGAATTTGAATTTACTGGAAAAAAAAAAAACCTATACGGAAACCTACTATTCAATCATCACCCAACGCAAGTTATCTGTTTGAAAAAACGGAATTGCGAGTGAAGATCTCATTGTGCGGTGGCATTTTTTTTTTATTGCCGGGGGGGGGGGGGGGGGGAGGGGGGGGGTGCGCGCCTTTGAGCATTATATGCAAAACTTGGCAGGTAATAGATTATGGGGCACCAAGTTTCGCATGGTCTCTTTCGTTATAAAATCAGTTATTTCGTTGCGAAATGACTGTATTTCGCTACTGAATTAACATTTCGTCAACGGGGTGATTTCGTAACGAAAGGAACATTTCGTCGATGAAATGACTGATTTCGTAACGAAACGGACCATGCGACGCTTGGCTCCCCATAATAGTTTGGATGGGGCGAGCAAACACGGCACATAATGAGGTTATGACATTACCATCATGGATTATGCGAATATCAATGAATTAAGAAATATTTCTTCTGTGTCCATCGTTATTCCATTCAGATTCGTTGCTTTTGCAAACGCTGTTTCTTACTTATATATATATATTTTTTAATGCGAACTCTATTTCCACGATGATGATACAAAAGCAATAGTCACATTACAGCTACTCCCTTCCACGATAGTTATAATAGACGTTATAATGTTAGAAACTAGAAATGGATGGGGTGTGTTTCCCTTGAGGACCTTCTTCCCTGTTCGCTTTTGATAAGACATGAGCTCAAGTTATTCACTGCAACTGTTTTTTATAGACCAGTTCGTAATTCCACTTTGCGCATGAGCAGAAAAAGGTCACCTGTACTAACAGGCATCTTGGTTTATTAATTCACTGAGATAAGGGATTAAGCATGTACGATGTGATGATTATTCATGTGATCCTTATCTAATGGTGCTTGCCAGCACATCCACATGGCAGCAAGTCTGGTATTTGGTAATATCAATAAAAAAAGGGTTGTTATTGCATTCAATACAAAACAATGAAATGGACACCTGATACAATAGCTGTGTTCAGACGGAGGCAGTTTTGGTCGGAGTAACTTCGGAGGAAGGGTCGGAGGAAGCTTGGTCGGAGTAACGTCGGAGGATAGGTCGGAGTAGTGCCCGTCTGAACAAGGTCGTGGTAACTTCCTCCGATCGGAGGAACTTACCACGACCTCTTCCTCCGGACGAGATACTCTCTTTCTCAGGAGTATCTCGCTACCACGACTAGCCGGTCGGAGTAAATTGCCCGTGCGGACAAGCCCTCGGAGTATCTATGAACTTACATGCCTTACGACCTCGGTAAAACTTCCTGGGTCAAGTCGCAATGTTGACATTTTGCGACTACACGTGAGCAATAGAGCAGAGAGCAATTCTAACCTAGTCGATCGCGACGAAGAAGCTAGCGCTCATGCAGAAATTTCCATCAACAAGAATGGAGAAGACAAATGCCACTGGTAAAAAAAAAAAAAAAAAACAATCCCATGGTCGACGAGCGCGGCGCTACCACTTCCGGAAGTTACACCGACCCTCGCACATAAATTGGTCGGAGTTTCTGCCCACGACCATCGTGTGGACACAAGGGTCGTGGTAAGATATGCATTAATTTGAATTTTTATTGCCGTGCCATAAATTTTTACTCCGACTAGAAATACGTCTGAACATGGCTATGGTCAACTGATGGACTATTCTTGTCAACTTGTCTTAACGCTAGTTCATTCATAAGCTGCGTTCAGACGGAGGCAGTTTTGGTCGGAGTAACTTCGGAGGAAGGGTCGGAGGAAGCTTGGTCGGAGTAACTTCGGAGGATAGGTCGGAGTAGTGCCCGTCTGAACAAGGTCGTGGTAACTTCCTCCGATCGGAGGAACTTACCACGACCTCTTCCTCCGAACCAGATACTCCTGAGTTTTCTCAGGAGTATCTCGCTACCACGACTAGCCGGTCGGAGTATACATTGCCCGTGCGGACAAGCCCTCGGAGTATCTATGAACTTATACATAACTTACGACCTAGGTAAAACTTCCTGGGTCAAATCGCAATGTTGACATTTTGCGAGTACACGTGCGCGTGTAGTGCAGTTCTAACCTAATCGATCGCGACGAAGAAGCTGCCGCTCTTGCCAAAATTTCCATCAACAAGAATGGAGAAGACAAATGCCACTGGTAAAAAGCAATCGCATGATCGACGTGCGCGGCGCTACCACTTCCGGAAGTTACACCGACCCTCGCACATAAATTGGTCGGAGTTTCTTCCCACAACCGTCGTGTGGACACAAGGGTCGTGGTAAGATATGCATTAATTTGAATTTTAATTGCCGAGCCATAAATTCTTACTCCGACTAGAAATAAGTCTGAACATGGCTATAGTTTGAACGCGAATTCCACAAATTGCTACGTCGGGCAAGCTTATGCAATATGCAGCTTTGAAAACGAGTGAAAAAGAAGGTCATTCATAATAATGTGTACATGAGCTAATTACGAACTTGCGTCATTCATAATGTGTACATGAGCTAATTACGAACTTGCGTCATTATCCACCCAAACTCGGGTTTGGGTAGAACTAAAGTTGCACTACTTCATGTCATTTCAGCGGTAAAAACTCCAATAATGTAGCATAATATTCTACTTACAATTCGTATTCAATATATTTCATTTCATTTCATTTCATTTTATTGTTTCTGTATGGCACAATATAATCAACTCTGATCACTTTCAGAAATAAACATATGATTCATAATAATTCATGGCTGATTTTGCACATGACAGGTAATCAAATCTTAGTGACAAAGAACAAAGACATAATGATAATAAACAAAAAGTCATGGTACCATACAGGAGGATCCCCAGTAAGCCGAGCTTGATATTGGGGCCTCATACACAGATAAATGAATAAACAGTTTCAACCAACTGTCGGTTCACTTAACTACAACAAGACAAACTAGTTTTACACAACAAAAACAGTTACATAACAAAACATACACGGACATGTACGCAGGTGATGCTAAGAAAGAAAAAATAAAGAAGAAGGGGACAGCGATAAGGAAAGATGGTGAGAAAGAACAGGAGACAGAGAGAAATAGAAAGACTCCTCGTTCGCTGTACAATAACACACTGTGCAAATACAACACTATTACAGGTGCATACACTCTGTTGCCAGGTAACGGCTGGGTGTAACAACGTACGGACCAGTTACATCTGTATATAAAAATAGAGAAACATTCCATGGCATGCCTACAACAGAAGGCAGAGTACAACATAGAATGAAGATGCTTCAAGTAACAAAAGAAATTCATGTTCTGGATATGTTAATATCAGGGACGCCGACGATGCGGAAGTTGTTCCTCCTGGAGAAGCGTTCGGCCTTGTTTACCTCAACTGCATGGCGGCTTAGCTGATCCTTCATGGATGAAACTTTTTACACTTGTGTTTCTTAACCCCGGACTTTCTCTGACCCAGGACTATCGATAGTCCCGTACCAATTTTTTCAGCTTTTTACACTCGCCAATTAGTCCCGTACTATCTCTTGTCCGGGGCTAAGGAGAAAACTGACCTTTTTACACTCGTATTTCTTAGCCCCGGACTTTCCAAACCACATGAATATTCATAATTACGCTGTGTACAGTACACGTACACGCACGCACCGGCAGCACTTGATTGCCTCGTTTCTGATTGGTCAGTGAGGGTCGGACTTCGTCTCCGTCGCTTAGCCCAGGATTATTTTTTCGTTCTGTTTACACTCACTTGCTTGGCACCGCAATTGCGGTGCTAACCCCTGCTATTTTGCAGGGCCAGAAAGTACCGTACTATCGGTGGGGCTAGCCCACTTTGGCAAAAACGAGTGTAAACAGAAAGTGGGCTAAGGGTAGTCCCGTACCAACGGTGGGGCTAAGGCCCCCCCTTAGCCCCACCGTTGGTCCGGGGCTAAGCAAAATTTTACAAGTGTAAAAAGCCCTATAGAGTCCTCTTTTCATTTCTTATAGCTCCTTTACATACTCTTTACTTTCAACTGTAATAACATTTGAAAAGATGATGCCATACTGCTTTGAAAATTGTTCTTAATCTTAACGGATAGAATGCGGTGATAGAACGTGATGAATTTCGCCGTAATCTGATAATCCCTTCATTCTTATCGCTATGGTGTTTACATCCTTGCTTTTATTTTTGTCCGTATCAATTGCACAGATAGCACAGCTGGTAAGAGAAAGGGCTTGAATAGAATTTTCCAGAGTATGCGTTTTCCTTTTAATGTTAAGATATTAAGTCCATTTGAATTGAGTTATTGCTCTTTCAGAACGTGTCCTTAACTAAATCCGACTTTTTGTTCGTTTTGTGGTACAAGGTTATATAGATATGCTATGACTACATGTGCACATGATATATCTACGTGCATATTCGTAATGAATATGAATACATGAAGAAATACACTATATATATGTATATATATAAATATAAATGTATATATATATATATATATATATGAATACATCTATATGAATTATCTGTCAATGCAAATGTCTGTTTTGGTCCATTATAGAGAATTCTAATCTTTTACTTGGTTTTGACCTAGACAGTCACAGTATGAAATTATGTCCTTTATATACCAGACGGATGTACGGTCTCGGAAGGAATTGTCTTAATGAAAAGGCCCGTTTGTTTGTTTGTTTGTTTGTTTTTAAATTTGGACCCTCCCCTCCCCCTGCAAAAAAAAAGAGATAAAAACAAAAAAAGAAATGCAAAACGAAATAACATCCCTACAAGTATACGTAACGAGCCTGCCTCCCCAACACAGCACCCTTACACTTACGCATACAACAGACATTCAGGCCAAATTGCTCAAGAGTCAGTCAGTTTCGTATTTCTTAAGGCCTTTCAATATAATGTGAAGTTAATGCGCACTATGATTTTATTCGATTCAGATTTTGCCCTCGCATGAATCTTAAATAACATCTAATGCACTCTTTCTCTGTAGCGGGAAACCATTTAACTGTCATGAAATGTACATTAACCTATACCGGGTGTCCCCAAAAAAGCGGAACGGTGGATTTTCAGTACCTTGCGTTCTAAAAGTGATATATTTTTTGACATCATTAGAAAGAGCATTTTCCGCAAAAGACAATGATACCAAAGTCATTAAATTTGGTTCAGTACTGTTTATTCACGCCAATTTCTATAAATGCAGTCATTTTCAAATTTCGACGGATTTTTGCGACGTATGAGATAATAATTTGGGTGTGACACGCGTTCCATACGGTGAATATTGTGCAAGCTCGTTGACCCATGTCAACAAAAGATACAGCTTTCACATTGGGCGCGCGCGCACACACACACACACACACACACACACACTGTTTTTTCCTGGCCCGCGCCCAATGATGAAGGCCTGGTGACAGGCCGAAAGCTCGACTGATTAAAAGGGAGACTCAAGATCGAGAGCAAGGTCCGCTTCAGTCTAATTTCTTTCAGTATGCTACCCACAATGAGGCACCGCGTACGTTTGGGAAGGGAACTATATATAAAAAAATATATATATACATATATAAATATTACACATGCAATACTACATAAGCAGTTAACATGCATTTTTTTCTTAAAGCATGCAACGTAATCCACACACCAGACAGCGGCCAGAATTTAGTCTTCAACTTTTATGGGCTGAACCTAACAACGGATATGACGTCACTGGATTTTGAAGTCAGTACTGACAAAGGCCCTCACATCGCCCTGACAATGAACCCTTCCCAGACGAATATCCACGAATATGTGATCGGTGAGTGTCCTTCCTGTCGAAAGAAATGTTCTTAACGTATGATTCTCAAGGATTTAAAATTGTACTTGCTATATTTCATTTTGTTTTATCTATATGTATATCCTATATTTGCTTAATTACACAAAAACTTGGATGTACAGGTATGTATTTATGATTACTGTTTAGAATATGTTCATATGTATATGTGTTTGTATATATGATATACGTGTATACATTATATATATATATATATATATATATATCATTTAATTTTCATTTCATTTCATTTATTTCCACTTTCATAATTGGTCTACAAACTTTGCATTAAAGACAAACAGACAGACAAACAAACAAACAAAAATACATGGTGTCAAATATGATAGTGGAGGAATCATGAGAAGCACAAAGTAGGCTTATTGAAAATGATCCCTTAAGAAATATCATGATGTAAATACATGTAATCATTTGTAATCATTGGCTTGTAACTGAATTGAAACAAACATGAATACAAAATACGATAAGATTTACAACTTGAATCAATAAAAAACCGGATACGTTTAGATATGAAAGTAGCGAAGAAAAGAAGAAAACTCCATATTCAACTATTCGTCAACTTGTAAATTAATTGCATCAAAAAGATGTTGTTTATATAATCTTTTAAATTGTCTTACAGTCTTACTGATCCTGAAAACTATATTCAAATTATTCCACAAAATAGTACCTTTGTAAAATATTGATGACTGCGTACAAGAGGTAAACTGGGGGAAGCATATGTTGAATTAGTTATTAAAAGCACTCCCCGTTTTTGTAATTTATGTATTCGATCAATATTTTTATTAAAAGTGAATCCCCATACAATATTGCAGTAATTAATTTGTAGTGAAATCAAAGCATGGTATAACATTTTAAGGACATTCCTAGGAAGATACTGTCATTTACACAAAACCCCTATGTTTCTTGATATAATACTGGCTATGTAATCAATATGATAATTCCAAGATAATCTTTCATCTATAATTACTCCTAAGAATTGTGTGCTTACAACTCTATCTATTTTCATATTCTTAAAATACAACTGCAAATTGTGGTCTGTTATAATTCGCATACCAAATAAAATATAATGATTTTTATCTATATTCAAAATCAACGTATTGGCTTCCATCCAATCACTAATATTGTGCAATTGTCTATTAACAATATCAAATAGTTTACATGGATCTGAGCCTTTACAAAATACACTGGTATCATCAGCAAATAAAACATAACTTAAATGTTGAGTTTATAAAGGTAAATCATTTATATATATAAGAAAAAGAAGAGGGCCTAAAATCGATCCTTGTGGAACACCACAATTAATTGTTCTGATATCAGATTCAATTTCATTAACTACAGTTAACTGTTGACGATCTTTAAGATAACTACTTAAAAGTTTAAATGGGGGGCCACGTATACCATAATAATATAATTTTTGTAATAAAACAAAATTATTTATAACATAAAAAGCCTTAGTAAGGTCAATAAATATTGTTACAGCATATTCTTTATTATCAATAGCATCATTTATTTTTTTCACAAGATGTAGTATTGCTGTGGCTGTTGTATGACCCCTTCTAAATCCAAACTGACTTTTTATCAAAATACTTTGTTTATCTATAAACTCAATTAATCTATTGAATATACATTTCTCTAATATCTTTGAAAATATAGTTAACACCGATATTGGTCTGTGATTATTAATGTCATTACGGTTACCCTTTTTATGAATAGGTGTTACACGTGCAATTTTCATTTTTGATGGAAAAAACCAACAGACATACAGTCATTGAAAAAAAAACTTAATGGTTTACATATAACAGAAATTACAAGCTTTATTACTTTTATATCTATACCATCTACACCTGAACTTACATTACTTTTCATTTCCTCTGCATTCGTTATTATTTCTTTTTTTGATATTGGCTTACAAAATATGCTATTTTTATCAGGAAATTTCAAATATTTATCATATGAATTTTCATTTCTCTTATCATTACAGATCTGCAGTTTCTCCCCAATACTAACAAAAAAAAATCATTAAAACAATCAGCTATATCTTTATTATTTGTTATTTTTTCATTCCCAATCTCAACACTTTCTATTAAACTACTTTTGGTATTTCTTGTACCCTTTAAAAGATTATTGATGATTTTCCATGCTGATTTAATATCATTTTTCACTTGATAAAATTTTTCATTAAGATATTTCTTTTTTGCTTGCCTTAATCGAAGTGTTACATAATTTCGAAATTTATTATACACCTCTTTTCTATAAGGGGTTGGTTTCTTAACATATTTTTTATACATACTTGATTTTTTACGACAAAGCTTAATCAAATCCTTTGTCAACCATGGATTCTTATTCTTCTTCTTAAAATCATATCATTTATAAGGAAAACATTCATCATAAATATCTTTAAATACTTGCAAAAAACTATTATACTTGAAATCAACACTTCCTACATCAATGTAATTTTCCCATTCAACATTTCTCAATGTGTTAAAAAAAAACAATCATATTTGACTGAGTAATATTACGCTTTACATAAATGAGAGGTGATTTGTTTGTACAATGGGCAATGGATGAAGACATACAAAAAATTGGCAGGTGATCACTTACATCACTAATCAAAATTCCTGAGTGAGTACAAATATTAACATTTGTAAATATATTGTCCAACAAAGTGGCAGAGGTTGCAGTTTTCCGAATGGGACTGCTAATCAAAGGTTCCAAATAAAATCCATAGATATACAAAATATCCATAAATAAATCAATTTTGGAATTTAAACCTATTTTCTCTAAATCTAAATTCAAATCACCCATTATGAAACAATTATATACACGCGTATTTACCTTATGTAAAAAGATTGCAAATTCATTCAAAAAAATATAAATATTACAATTCGGGGGACGATCTACCACACCAACAATTGTTTTTTTTACATTTGGTGTTGTTATTTACTAACTCAACAAAAATACTTTCAAACGACTCAGATATAACTGTCAACTCTTGTCTAATAAATACATGTAAGGAATTATAAACATATACACCTGTTCCACCACCTCGTTTGTTAATTCTATTATTACAAAATAAATCATATTCATCGAAATTATAAGCTTCAACTGAAGAAGATTCATTTAACCAAGTTTCAGTAAGTCCTATTACCTTAAAATTATGATCAATGCTGCTTATATACATATTCAAATTATCGAAATTTTTCGACAAACTTATACAATTGAAATGAACTAACGAAAATGAATCAGAAAACTTGGCATCTTTATATTTTGAGTTAAAGGCGGGCACATCAAAATAAGATTCAGGTAAGTTTTGTTCGTCATGGATCGTATCATACATATACATATTTTTCATATAAGAATATACAACGGAAAGACAAAATATTCACATTATTGAACACAAGCAATTTGACATAGCTGTTGGAGTTTCGTGAAGCAGGAATAGAACAGAAGATATCGGAGACAAGGTAATGTATATATATATATATATATATATATATGTATATATATATACATATAATGTTTTCCCGGTCAATTTCATACTTTGTCATTCAAGTTCCTATTCCGAGCATTCGATTTCACGCATTCCACGCTCGCAGCACTAAATCAGTAATCAAATTCAAAATCCGGTCAGTCGAATTCACTATCCGAGCATTCAAATTCACTGTCGGAGCATTCTAATTCACTATCAGAACATTCAAATTCACTATCGGAGCATTCAAATTTAAGAGAGGAGCACGCATTTCACCAATGAGCATTCAAATTCATGTCAAGCTGGCGACGGAATCTCGTCGGTCATTCAAATTCGTGAATAGGCAACCATGTTCCAAATAACTGCATTCAATTTAAAAGAAGTCCTGAATTTAGTTAGTTTGGGCCGTGTATGCATGTGTTTCTCATTTGGATTTGAATGTATTGGGATTTATGATAATTATTTACTTTGCAGTAGAGGTCCACCTGTTCATTGACTATTTTGAACTCGCGCCAAGCAAAAACGAATATACAGGCACATGTCCCTCGGATTGGACATGAAATGGAGGTCCCATGTGTGAGAGAGTCACAACTCGTGTACGTAAAAGATCCCACTTCATTTATTCATCGCAGAGAGCAGAACATCCAACTGGACCCCATATTTAAGACCAACTATTGCAGTTGAATATGGGTTATCCAGCCATCTTTTTTGATGGAAAATGAAACAAACAAACATTAGGCACTGTATAGGCCTACAGACAAGCATAATACGGAGGGTTGGTTGACACTCTCGAAGAAAAAAACAACAATTTCGACTATATTGACATTGAAACGTGAAAATTTTATACGTCTTGTTTGTTATGTATTGCTATCTTATTGATTTACTTTTGCGGGACTATGTGAGATCATTGTGTGTCAGTTTGTCTTTGATGAATTGTCATTATAGGGTTGGTGTTGGGGCGTTGTCAGCATGCAGTATCATCAAGAAATATGATTATAATTGCCTTTGTGTTGTTTGGATGCACTGCTGATTGGACATTACAATTTGAAATTTATAGAGATGAAAAACAAAGAGTACATGAACAGAGAACAATGTAGAACCTGTAAATAATCATAATTACACTATATGCAAGCCTTCATTGGTTGTGTTGGCCCTTTTTCCTTTTTTAAAAGTCTACTCCATTTAACTCGTTAAATTGATTGCACGAAGTAGGAACTTGATCGCCTAAAAATGAATTTGAACGCTCCAAACAAGCTCATTGGGACTATCACGTGACTATCGCATGAATTTGAATGCCCGAGTAGGAAAGTCGGTGCTCGCATTTTGAAATTGAATGCCCAATCGTGAATTTGATTTCCACGAAAACGAAACAGAACGCCCATAAATGAAATTGATCGCTCGGATTCTGAATTTGAATGCCCGAATATTTTCGCGTGCGTGCGCTGCGTGAATTTGAATGCACATTAATGAATTTGAGTGACAAAAGTATGAAATTGACCGGGAAAACCTAATTTATATGAATTAAAAAGAGGGAAAACAAGATTCAATCCCCAATCCTTCAAAAGTACAAAGATAAATGACACTGTCGTCAGGAAATGATAGAGTATCCATTTCTCTTTTTTTGTGGTACATTGATGTTTTAGGTTGAGTCAAGGATTTTAGTTTTTTTTTTTTAAACATATCAAAAATGTCTCCTTGTTAGTCTTAAGTTTATGTAATTTGTTAGGTCTATATTGATATTTACCGACGTTTGACAACCCAAACAATATATTCGCGTGAAAAAAAAAACGAAACAAAACAAAAAACGAGAAAGAGTTCTCACCATTTTTTTTCTTGAGTACACAGCCTTCAATTTTACATCTGAAATGTCGTTCCACACCCCTTCTCTCTTGCTACACACATAAATCTGCGACTGTCACGGAAAGCGCTTATGGCACCTCCACTATCTGTTCCTTCCAAGGCAAGCAGATAAGCCATATGTTCCGTGGCGAAGTAAATGTGCCTTTTTAACTTCCATAAAAGTGTTTTAAGAATACGATACATTCGTTATTATGCTCTGACACTTCATCAAAAGGACTATGAAATACTATATAGCTCAACTGTGAGACATTCCCTAACATAATCAACTCACCATATAGAAAAACCAACAGCAACTTAATGTTATCTAAATTTCACGGAAAAGCGCAGGTGTGAAACGTAGGCCTACGTTCCTAAAACAACGTTATCATATTCATTTGAAAAAAACTAACTCCTCGACAACATAATTCTCAGGATTCATCCATTCATTGGGACAATGCATTCATTTGAAGATTTTTTTTTTCACTCAATAGTTCTGAAGAAAAGTAGGTACATGAGATTTGTCACGTAAATTCTTCAAACACGTTATTTCATCATCCTTTGGTTATTAAGATCTAAAGAAAATACCAGGTAAGATTTTTTTTTTTCGGGTGCATGTAATGAGTTCCACAACCACGAATCATACAGCCCACTATTCATACAGTCCATATGAGTCACTCAGTCCGCGAGTTGTACCGTATGTCCCCCAAAATTATAACAGGACCCTGACAAAAAATTGTGAATAAATCCAAATACATTTTCAGGGTGTGAAACTATAACTTATTACCCACATCTTACAGAAAACCCCATCCGATTTGCTTCAGTGGTCAAAGAGAAATGAAGAGTTTTGTAGAGCATGCCAGGAATCCCTTCCCTCCAAGTTCTGTTCATTGTCTTCACACATGATGCATTTCCAAGAGCACCCAAGTGCCTAACTAGGAAGAATCAGACCCATGACATGCGTTACAACTATCCACATTTTTCTGTGACGACTAAATCAAATTGAATGGGAATTTCGGCATAATATAGCTAAGATGTTATATTTTAAGACCCTGAAGTATCGCATTGACGCGGTTAAATCATATTGGTAGTTATCGTCGCGAAATCCGATTGTAATTGTTTGTTTTGTTTTTGTTTTCTTTCTTTCTTTCTTTTTTTTTTTTGGGGGGGGGGGGCATACTGTGCAGCCGAAGAGTCATACAGCCCATGATTTCGATAGTAAGCAAATAAGGCCAATGAGCCAGACACTAGGGAAACTGACACATTAAGCCTCGTTATGTATTCTACAGGGTTTTTTTTTTCTCGAAAAATCCGTACGTTGCTTCACCCAGCTGTTACCTGGCAACAGGGTGAATGCACCTTCATTTCATAGTGTCGCATTTGTGCAGTGCATTGTTATTGTGTACAGTGAACGAGGAGTATTTCTATTTCTTTCTCTCCTGTTCTTTCTCACCATCTCCCATTATCGCTATTCCTTTCTTCTTCTTTTTTTTAATCATCACCTGTGTACATGACCATGTATGTTTTGACGTGTGAAATAGTTTGTTACTTGCCGAATCAGTAAGTCAGTATTGTAGTTTGTTAAAACTGTTTATTTATTTCTTTTAACATTTTATATGATGAGGCCACAATATAAAACTCGGCTTACTGGGATCCTTCTGTGTGATACTTTGATTTTTTTCTTTTATTATATTTCTGTTCTCTGTCACAATGATTTGCTTACCTTCCATGTGCAAATCAGCCATGAATAATGATGAACGATGTGTATAATTATTTTTGAAAGTTATTTTGTTGATTTCTTGTACCATGCAGAAACAATCAATGAAATGAAAATGAAATCTGAATTGGATTATCTTGACTTAATTGCATATGGCCATTTTTACAATCAGTGGTGTAAAACACAGTGTTGGCACTAATTGGTGTATAACTTTCTTATACACTGACAGATACGCATTATTTTTTCTCATAAACTTACCACCCACAGTGTCTACCTTGGGTACCTTAATGAACTTTCCTCTCTTTTTCTTTCAGATGTGGCAGGCACTTACATGCTTGAAATCCAACACTTTTGGTGTACTCACTCTGACATAGTATTTTTGTCAGAGCTAGCATATTAAATTGTTTATTCCTTTTCATTATTTTTGTTGCTGTTGTGATAGACAGGTATCCAACATTAAGAACTATTATGTTTACCAGGTTCTGCTTTGTCTTCTTTAAATACTGAAATCGTCCAAACTTTGTGTTTCGGAGGTGACATTTTCCGTTAACAATTAACCCCTCTTTTGAGTTAGCTCTTGTTCACAATTATAAAATTCAACTTTGCTAATTTCCATCAAAACAGAATAGTAATCAACCTGACTTAACTTTGATCCAAAGATTATTTAATTCAAATAACTTATCATTTTTTGGTGAGCGTTTATAAATTTATGTAACTTTTCCGTTAACATTTCTGTCACCTCCGAGACAACAGATTTATGTATTTGATTTTTTTATTCTTGACATCAGTTATACATTACATTTGCAAAAATGTAACATATCCCCTCACATTATCTCTGAAGGAAAGTAGTAGAAATATAGCCTGTTGTTTTCATTTCGGAGCAATTTACAATTTTCCGTTAACACTTGTCACCTCCGAAACAACTGTCACCTCCGAAACAACAAGCATACTATATTTGATAATTTCTCGAAGACAAAGCAATTTTGTTTGATTCTGTCCAATGGACAGGAATCTCTTTTGGATGACAATAGTAATATGGCAACAGAAAGTGAGAATTCTCTAGAGATTAATAAAAGATCCAATAAAAACTAAAAATTACTGTTTCGGAGGTGACAAAACACTGTTAACAAGATTTTTTGTTCATTTCTGTTGAAGAGAAACCATATCATGTACATCAATGGTTTAATTTATTTTAGTAACATAAGTCTCAAAGTGGAGAAATCAACTACCACACTCTCACTCTTTTTTTTATTACTAGACTGTACATTTTAGGGCAAATTTACATTTTTTCACTTTTTTTAACAATGAGAATGCACAAAATACACCCATCTGTTGTATATACAATATTGTAATCAAGATCAATTCTCCTGCTTTAGTTAAGTAAACATATAGATGCTTTCATCTTAGAAGCTTGATTTCCAACAAGCAATTTAGTTGTGAAGATTTACCAATCACAGCTTTCCATGTAGGTTGCTTTTTCTTGTGTTTCGGAGGTGACATTGTTTGTTAACACCATATTGCTATGTGATAGTGAAAGGCAAGACTTCAGTTCCTTTTCACTATCTATTAACATTTTCTAATACAGATCTACAAAATCACCACAACAGAAGTGACTTTTGTATACATAGCTCACCAGAATTCCCTTGATACCAAAGTACAATGTAATACATGTGGCAGTTCATGCATGCCCTAGTCCACAATCTTAAAAAAAAAATGCAAAAAAAAAAAAAAATCATCAAATAGTCAAACTCCACAAAAAGGCCACATGCCTACAGCTGGTGCACAACTTGTTCTTGAATTCTTAGTTGTTGTTTTTCCATGTACAATGTGGTAATCATAAACAAAATTATGTGATTTTTTTTTTAATATGACAATAATTATTACATTTTCCAAAATGACCCACCTGTTTATGACATTGTATTTTTTAAGATTATTGAAGTTATGTGACAACTAAAGTGAACAGAGGAACAAGTCCCCAGGACTGGAAAGGGAAAGATCAAAAAACAAGATTTGTAGTTCTGCTTCAGTATAATTTTGAGTAGGTGTTTACCTTGTTTTGTTATTATGTTTTATCTTAGAATTTGGCTTTAAGTACTGGAATTTCAAGGAAAAGAAAATGGCTTCTTAAAAGGATAAGTCCACTTGAATATACAGGGATTGAGTGAATGCAACAACATTAGTAGAACACATCATTGAAAGTTTGGGGGAAATTGGACAATCCATTCAAAAGTTATGGGTTTTATATCTGCGCAATCACTGCTGGATGAGACGACTACGACAGTGTATGATGTCACATGCATACAACGATATAAGGAAAATATAAATGAATTTCACAAAACTTTACTTTTTGAAAAAAGTGCACATTTCTTCAACTTGCTACTGATGTATTTTAGGGTAACATTATTCACCCTGCCTTCCAAAAGAGAGAAGTCATGTGTTCTTTTGTTAGAAGTAGAATGTAAGAAAAGTGAAAATACAGTATGTTGAATTTTCTTGATACTTTCTCTATATCCTTGTACACATGTGACATCACAAGCTATAGAAGTCCTCTCATTCAGCATTGACTGAGCAGAAACTTAAAATATCCATAACTCTGGAACGGATTGCCTTACTTTCCTCAAACTCCAACTGATTTTTTTTTTACTAATATTGCTGTATTTACTCAACCCTCATGTCTATTGAGGTGAAATTGTCCTTTTCCAGTTTCGGTCCCTTATAGGTTTATTTGAGACCAGTTTGTGTCCGGGACCTTCTGTGAAGTTGATGGGGAAAATTACTGAACAAAAACAAATTTTCCCCTCAAGTTCACAGGAAAGCATTATGCTGCTCTCTTCAGCTGGGAAACACAAACTGTTCTCTTAACCCAACTGTAAAAACCTGTTAAAGATTAGTATGAATAACAATCACAAACAAAATATGAGCTGGTATCCATTATCATGAAAGAGAATACCCAAACAAAATAACAAGTAAGAACTGAAAGAAAGAGCTTTCCTATATTTGAAAATTAAAGCCTGAGGAAAGACATGAATGTTCACTAAATAGTTAACACCTGAGAAGTTGGGTTGTCTCTGTGTTTTGTCACCTCAAAAACAACAAAATGGTTTTTCTTATCTTACACTTTTTACTCTCAAAAGTGACTGTTAAATATGCATGATTTGCAGGTAATTTTCAATCAATTCAGAACGATGCATAAAATATATTTTAGTAATGTCAGCAGTTTAAATGAATCTTGTGTATAGAAAATTTATCCCAGATGAACCAAACACCTTTCACCAGTATTATAACATTTGTATGGTGGCTATCAAGGATGATGAAGAATTAATGAACATCCTTGAATTAATCCATTTATAAAACTATGTGCAAACAAAAACGTACACTAGTCAAATAAGAATTTTTACTTTTGGTATTCATCCCGGCCGTACAAAATTATGTCCCCGCCAAAAAATTACAGTGGTACCCTCCGCAACGATAACTTTAAAGATAGTGAATCAATCTAAAATACAATTTGAGGGATTGAAACTATAACTCATTTCCCACACCTTACAGAAAACCCCATTCAATTTGCTTCAGAGGTCAAAGAGAATTGAGGATTTTTGTACAGCATGTGAGGAATCCCTTCCCTCCAAGTTCTGCATGTGTTTACACATCAATATGCAGTTCCAAGAGCATCCAAGTGCTGAACTTGGAAGAATCAGACTCCTGACATCCTTTATAACAATCCACATTTCTTTGAGATCACCTAACCAAATGGACTGGGGCTTTCTGCAAAATAGAGCTAAGATGTTATAATTTAAGACCCCAAAGTAGAATTTAGCTGATTTAATCATATTGGGTGCTATCAATGCAAAAGTCTAATTGTAAATTTTTTTGGGGGGACATACTATATGAATACTTGAACACAATGTTAACATTGAATGTCACCTCCGAAACAAAGTTATTCTTCCCTGGTGTTGTGGAATGAAATGTTCTGAGAGCAAAGAAACATTACTAAGATGATCTTACACCCTCATTTTAATTTAAGGTAGAAAATGGAATGCCATGTTTCTTAAGTTTACTATATCTAGTTTATTTCCGTCATATTCTTACTGTAAATTAATATTTTAACACAATGTTAACATTGAATGTCACCTCCGAAATGAAGTGATTCTTCCCTGGTGTTGTGGAATAAAATGTTCTGAGAGTAAAGAAACATTACTAAAATGATCTCACACCCTCATCTCAAGTTAAGGTAGAAAAAATGGAATGCCATGTTTCTTCAGATTACAATATTTAGCTTACATCCTTCGTCCAAATGGAAGGCAAACTACCGGTACCCATGCTAATTAATGAAGTGTAAAAAAACACTTGTTCTGTGTGGTTTATCTGCTTGAAACAGGAGTTAATTTCTTGTTCTTGAGTTACAATTATTATAAACATTGATAAAAAGAAGAAGTTTTTGTATTATTGTCACTTATTCTAAAAAAAGGTGAGTGTTAATGTTAATGTCACCTCCGAAACATTCTAATATGTTAACTGTCACCTCCGAAACATCCATGTGTGAAAAATCCAAGTTTTAAAGAAATGATTGGAATTTCATTTAACCTACATAGGAAGGTAGCCCTTCTTAAAGACTTCTTATAGTAAGAGTTTGACCTGGCCTGCCCTCCAATAAATAGTTAAAATCTTAAAAATTACATGTCAATTGGTATTTTTAGCAAAAATTTATAGATCTCATGTATTTTTTTTCAAATTCACTTTATATTCAACCCCAAAATAGTTTTGATTCACAAACTATATATTGTTGTTAACCATATAAACTTTGCATGGTGAAGTTTGACTACAGAGTTTTGTCAATATGGTGGAATTCATGAAAGCAAAATTTTGCTTAAATTTACTTCAGGTGCCATTGTTTTCCTTAAATTACACCAATAACCCTTCAGCTTTAAGGTCTGAAATGTTATTTTTTCAAAAATTTGAATACTTTCAAAAAGGAATCAAACAGAATAATGAAAAAATATTTTGTTTGAAATTTTGACCCTCCGAGTACAAAAGTTACACCACTGATCGTAAAAAAGGCCATATGCATAATGAAATAAACTGACCAAGTGCATAATTATGATGGTAGTAGTAAAACGATAAATGAGGTTCAATTTTATGAAAAAAAAAATAGAGAAAATTCTCCATTACATGAAGAACTTCCTTGGTTACATGAAATGTCATGGTGTATATGCACGATAGAGATTATGTGTATAAGCATGAAAAAAATGTTAATAGATCATTTCTATATTGTTTTCACTTGGATTCATTATGCTCTCAAACAGGTCTTGGTAAATATGGTAACACAAAGACAATAATTGAACGTCTCAATGTCCTGATGATGGACAAACCCTTCTCCAGCGACAGCGTAGGCCGACTCTCTGGACCTCATGTGTACGATCGCTTCTGGCTGAACTTTGACTCTGGAAACTTTTCAGTCGGTCGCTATGGCAACCCGGAGCCATTCTTTAATTGGTTGGATCCAAACCCGTTAGAGTTTAGGTTCATTGGGCTTATGACATGGTATGAATCAACTGGTCGATGGAAGTTTCACTCGTTCTGTTAAATGAAGATACATATACAATCGTTTTGGAACCAGAAGGCCACTGACGCGACGCAAATTTAAAGAAACAAAGGTCATGATACTCAATAGTTCTTTCTGTCTTGCTTTGTGAGAGCTGCTATTGACATTGCATGTATTATAGTATGTGATGAGTCTATTTCAAAAACTGAGGTGACTTGAGAACGTAATTCATCTTAATGCCGTTAAAACTGTCGACTCTCTGCACGTGGACAGTTTCAGAGGGGTGCTGTTCGTTATTCCGAAGGTTCGCTACTCCGAAGGTTCGTTATTCCGAAGGGTCGTTAATCCGAAACACGCAAATTCCCTATACCTAGAGGTTTGTTAATCTGAAAATGAAAAAGGGTTCGTTAATCCGAAAATTTGTGGAGTTATTCCGAAGATTGGTTAATCCGAAAATGAAATTCGGAACAATGAACCTTCGGAATAACGAATCTTAGGAATAAAGAGCCTTCGGAATAACGAACCTTCGGAATAACGAGCTGTAACCGTTTCAGCATGCCCATATAATTATATCGTGACGTGTTTTATAAAATGAAGTGAATAGGGCAACGCAACTCAGACTCCTTGCTAAAGTTTTCTTGGCAGCACAATGAAACATTCGCCTTCCATTCTATAAAGGACTTAACAACAACTTGCAACTTAAAAACATGCAGTTACAGTAGGCAATGACTCATCAGATCGGAGTGTGGATGTGTAGGGCCTACGTAGCCGCAATAATTTGCTTACGACAATACCGATAATATTAATCACGTGTTTAGATAAAAGGGGTCTGGTACGATACCAGAAAGTATTACCATTCACCCTTCTGTGTGGAACGGGATTTGATTGTTTTAAATCCAAATATGCTGGAGAATGCTGTAAAGGATTCAATTAATGACAGTGTCGATGTAGTTTAATCACGAATATTTTGATGTTTTCCATCTCTTTGTAAACATCACCCCAACATTCTTTGGTCGTATCTGTCTAGCATTGCATACTGCATTTCATTTCGTTTCATCTTATTTCTTCGTTTCTCTTCCACAAACACTGATCACTAGGGACTAACAGCCAAGCAACTTGATTTCATGTTTATTGGTCCCATCATTCTTCTTTTTGTACAACCCCATTTCGATTTTGACCAGTTATCATTATATCTACTGTGTTATCATGTATGCATTTTTTTTTATTTATGTTTTATTGAAAAATTATACAGAATCACACTATTTATAACAATCAACTTGATTAGAATAATACAATCACTGAACAATGTAGAGGAATTGTAAAAGAGAACAAAAAAAGGCAGAACATTAAGTTACCATATACAAATCAGATCTTGTTCAAGAGCGATATTCCGAGATGGGGAAGGAGAATAAAACAAACAAACAAGCAAACAAACTAATGAGTGACCAACAGTTTCATCCTCCCTTCCAACTGAAAAAAAAAATGTGTGCATTGCAGAGACTGGAACAAGCCAAACTAGGGGGCGAGAAGATCCACATTACCTAAACATAACTTGAACTTCCACAACAACTACACACAACACATATACACTCACACCCCACACACATACCCTGTACATATGAATATAGATGTAGATCACCCCACCACCCGACCTGGCCCAATCCAGCTACAATGCACTCTGTAAGATGTCCTGCAAACCCTACATGTATGCATTTTTTTAATTGTTGACAAGGTAGATTATTGAATTGAAATTTAATTTAATTTAATTTAATTTCCAACATATTACAGTATTTTGAATGTGTAGTACCACAACAATGTAATGAAAAGCAAATTATAAACTGTAATACAATTTGTTAGTTTCATGACAAATACCGACAAAAGGTTATTGGAAATGGAGGGGACTCCTAAAAAGCAGAACTTGTAGTTTCTAGAACCTCTCATTAAAAAAAAAAGAATCATTGAACTGATAAAACAAGGCGTAAGTGTAAAGTAAGAAAAAGACGAAGTAAACACATACAAACACAAAAACAAACTCGAGGCATTGTGCCGCCGCTCCCTTGTAAAAGAAAAAAGAGGAAAAATTAGGTAAGCGTGGAATGAGTGGCAGGAAGAGACTGATATCAACACAATGGACCAGGGAAAAGAGAGAAGGAAGAGGAGATTATGGGTGAATTCCAGGGCATGTCAGGCATGAGATACATAATCATATACATTGTATAAAGATCGCCAAAATAGAGGGAGTATAAGAGGATTTTTTTTAGGGAAAAGATAAACGATTGTGGTAAAAATGAGACTTGAAGTCAAGGCTTGCAAAGGTGGAACTCATTTTGAAATATATAGCAAAATTGTTTTAAATTTCTTTCATTTATAGGTAAAAATATTCAAACTTCAACAAGCTTCTTTCATATTACTGTCAAGAGAATTCCAACATTTCTATGATTTTGGACAAGAAAAGGGAATACAGATTCGGCAAAAATAGTCGTGGTTAAAGTAAATGAATGGACAGTAAACTTTTTCTTATTTGATGAACATGGAGTCGAATACAGGAGGGAGAGAATAAAGTTTGCACTCATAAATTGCCCAATGTGCAAACGATACAAATCATTAATCTTTAAGATGTTGTTTCCTGAAAAAAAAATTAATATGGCATCTCCATGGATCATTACAGATAATACAAACAACTTCTTTTCTGTGATAATATATATATATATATATATATATATATATATATATATATATATATATATATTTATATTATTTCCTAATCAGCAGACGAATGAAGAAGATTCAATTCAAGAGACTGTTGAGGAGGTGAAAAAATATAAACGGATAGTTGACAAAAGTCATGTCACTGAAAATATAGCAGAGCTAAAAGATTGATTGATATGTAGTATATGAATACTTTTTGTGTATGTTTTGTTATGTTCGTAGGTCATTATGACCTCATAAGTTTTCTGCCCTATGTTTTTATACATTAGCACGTCAATACCAGAAACCATATTGATTTCTGTGCTTTTTCGTTCTATGTGCTTCAAATCTTGGCTATTTAATGTCAGCTATACTTAATTCGTTTCAGGTATATTCTCACAATTTTGCAAAGTTTCTTTTAAATTGCAGGATTCAAAACTGATTATTCGATTATTGGAAACATCTCCTACTGCAATGAATTCGTATTTCTCTCACAAGTTGATAATTTCTGGGTGTTATTGCTGTGTTAATTTCTAACGATCTGGTGGAGATTTGATGAATGAAGCAGTTGTATTTTCTTATTCACAATATTAGATGATTATGTAGTGGTATTCAGAGTTGACATTACCATTGCAGGATGAAGTCAACAGCGAAATTCCGCCAAAATTCTATAAAGGAAACGTCAAGATAACTATGCGAAATAAAACCACATGTTTAGTCGCCTATATGATTGGTTGATAAGTCGTTCAATTTCTCTCAAAATTTGTAAATATCATTATTCCTTATTCATTTTAGATTTGATTTGATTTTATTCATTTCTCCATTTTTCACGAAGTTTTACAACATGACAATTTTCCAATACTATTCACATTATATCCAACATAAAATGAATACAAATATTGTCATATAATTATAATGTATCAATAGTGTAATATTGTATAGGTAAATAAATCGTACAAAAATAATTGAAAATCATTGAATATTCAATCGAATGAATACATACAAAATGCAGGAGACAGTCATTTTAAGCTGAAGCTTGAGTTTGATGGCGGCCTCTGGAAAAGCATATGGCTTATACTTATTTACAAATCATACATATTTATACCCCCACCCACACATAGTGTGTAGGGGGGGGGGGGGGGGTATATAGGAATCATCCTGAGGTCGGGTGGCCGGTCGGTCGGTCGGTCGGTCCGTCGGTCGGTCGGTCGGTCGGGCGGTCGGTCGGGCGGTCGGGCGGTCGGGCTGTCGGTCCGTTGCAAAATCTTGTGGGTCGAACTCCTCTCTCATTTTTTGAGCAATTGACCCCAAATTTGGCATGTGTGACCGCTATCAAAGGTAGATGTGCAAGACACCTTTTCGTTAGTATCGCATAATGCGTTGCCATGGAAACGACATATTTTCATAAAAACTTGTGGATCGAACTACTCTCATTTTTTGAGCAATTATCTCCAAATTTAGCATGTGTGACTGCTATCAAAGGGAGATGTGCAAGACACCTTTTTCGTTAGTATTGCATAATGAGTTGCCATGGCAACGGCAAATTTTTAAAAAATCTAGCAAAATGTTGTGGATCGAACTCCTCTCTCATTTTTTGAGCAATTGACCCCAAATTTGGCATGTGTGACTGCTATCAGAGGTAGATGTGCAAGACACCTTTTTCGTTAGTATCGCATAATGCGTTGCCATGGAAACGGCATATTTTCATAAAAACTTGTGGATCGAACTACTCTCTCATTTTTTGAGCAATTATCTCCAAAGTTAGCATGTGTGACTGCTATCAAAGGGAGATGTGCAAGACACCTTTTTCGTTAGTATTGCATAATGAGTTGCCATGGCAACGGCAAATTTTTAAGAAATCTAGCAAAATGTTGTGGATCGAACTCCTCTCTCATTTTTTGAGCAATTGACCCCAAATTTGGCATGTGTGACTGCTATCAGAGGTAGATGTGCAAGACACCTTTTTTATTAGTTGCGTTGCCATGGCAACGGCATATTTTCATAAAAACTTGTGGATCGAATAACTGTCTCATTTTTTGAGCAATCAACTTCAAATTTGGCATGTGTGACCGCTATCACAGGCAGATGTGCAAGAGACCTTTTTCGTGATTAATTCATAATGCGTTGCCATGGCAACGGAAGATTTTCTTATAAATCTTACAAAATGTTATGGATTGCTCTAATCTTTTAGTTTTGTAGCAATTCAATTTGAATTTGGGATATGCGATCAATGTAATGTATATTTGTGCAAAACACATTTGATGTGTGTGGTGATGAATCTGTTGCCATGGCAACAGAGTTTTTTTTTACCAATCATACAAAAATGTGTGGATTAGCCTAACTCCTTCAGTTTTCAAGCATTTGGCTTAAAAATTGGCACATGTGACCACTATTGTATGTAGATGTGCATACTTACTACTTCGTCATTTTTTATCAATGTGTTGCCATGGTAACAGCATAGTTTGAATGAAAGTCATACGAAAATATTGTGGATGAAGTTAACTCCCTCAGTCTTAAAGCATTTGACTGGAAATTTGGCACACATGACCACTATAGTATATAGATGTGCAAACTTCATCTTTCGTCAATGATGAACAATGCGTTGCCATGGTAACAGCTTTTTTGAACCAAAAAACATACAAAAATATTGTGGATTCAGCTAACTTTCTTTAGTCTTGAAGCGTTTAGCTAGAAATTTGGCACACATTACCACTGTGGTACATAGATGTGCAAAGGTAATCTTTCGTCAGTGGTGATCAATGCGTTGCCATGGTAACGGCATATTTTGAATGAAAATCATACAAAAATATCGTGGATTCAGTTAAATCCCTCACTCTTTGAGCATTTGGCTTGAAATTTGGCACATGCAACCACTATAGCATATAGATGTGCAAACTTAATCTTTCGTCAGTGGTGAAAAAGTGGTTGCCATGGTAACAGCAGCTTTTCACTAAAATGCATACAAAAATATTGTGAATTCAGGTAAATACCTCAATCTTGGAGCATTAAGCTTGAAATTTGGCACATGTGACCACTATAGTACGTAGATGAGCATACATAGTCTTTGGTCATTGTTGATCAATGTGTTGCCATGGTAACAGTATATTTTGAATGAAAATCATGCAAAAATATTTTGGATTCAGTAAACTCCCTCAGTCTTTGAGCATTTGGCTTGAAATTTGGCACAGGTGACCACTATAGCATATAGATGTTCAAACTTAATCTGTCATTATTGTTGAACAATGCGTTGCCATGGTAACAACATTTTTTCACCAAAAAGCATATGGATTCCGCCAACTCCCTCAGTCTTTGAGCATTTAGCTTGAAATTTGGCATACCTGACCACTATGGTATGTAGATGTGCAAACTTAACCTTTCGTCATTGTTGATCATTGTGTTGCCATGGTAACAGCATAGTTTGAATGAAAATCAATATAAAAATATTGTGAATTCAGGTAACTCCCTCAGTCTTTGAGCATTTGGCTTGAAATTTGGCACATGTAACCATTGTAGTACAGAGATGTGCAGACTTTGTATTTCATCATTTTCGAACAATGTGTTGCCATGGTAACAGTGCATTTTGAATGAAAATCATACAAATATTTCGATTAGATCGTAACTCTCTATGTTTAGAGCGTTTTGGCTTCATATTTGGCACATGTTACCTCTACATTACCTAGATGTGCAAAAACTCTTTTGTCAGTGTTGAAAATGTGTTGTCATGGTATAACGGTAACAGTATATTTTGAATGAAAATAATACACTAATATTGTGAATTCAACTAAGCCCCTCATCCTGGCTTGAAATTTTGCACATGTGATGGCTATGATATATAGAACTTTGTGCAAAACTTCATTTTTTTCTTAATATCCAACATTGTGTTGCGCCATGGTTATACAATTTTTAATAAAAACCGTAGAAATCGTCAGTTTATTTATCTTGCTCACTCAGTTTTTGAGCACTTGACTTGAGATGTGGGACATTTGACTAACAGTGAGCAATACATTTATTTACTGTTGGACAGTGCATTGCCTTGGTAATTTTTTTTTCATTAAAAAGTTAAAAAAATCCTGGTTCAGCTAATTTCCTCAGTTGTGGGTGAGGGTATATTAATCACAATGAGTGATAGTTCTAGTAAAGGCATAATTTACCATTTGCAGATGAAACAAAAACCCAGCATAAGTGCTTTGAAATAGTTCTAAAATGTGAGTTTGGGATCGAAATAACCACTGCAAAAATTTTGAATCTGTATAATTGATGTTAAACATTGTTAAATACACAAAATGTGAACAATAGTTCACACTATTGATACATTATATATAGTTAATAAGAATGTTTCCAGACTAAACATGTCTACAGTTATGGTTTATTGAGAAAAATACTGATATCTCCTTATATCTTAGGCTTTATTGCAAAAATTTTATATTGTATGATGTTTTGTGATACAACAGACCTACACATGTGCATCAAATGTGATATCTTGAAAATTTTTGAAATCATTGCTCCCAAGGGTAAACATGACCTTTAAATTGTGTAACCGAATAGCATAGCTATAAAATGCATTAGTGCAAAAATGAATTAGGGCGCAAGTGCATAATATGTGCAGGTTTGTTGTTGTATAATTGTTAATGCTATTAAAAAATCTGTGTAGATTCATCTTTATATAGAAAAAAAGATATACATAATATCTATGTATGCATAATATGTATAGCCACGAGTCATGTAATATAACATTGTGGTGGAAAGAGTAAAGTATATCTTGCCAATTATATTTGCGTCCGCACACTGTCGTGTTTTATTAGACGTGGGACCCTTCAGAAGATTTCAGATATCAGTCCAGGACTGATTTATGAATAAATTTCAAATCAAAGTGGTATAACGCATCAGAAAATAAAAACAATCAAATAGAGAAAAGCAGGAGACTGTCAAACCTGGTTAACTGTCATGGAATAACAAAGAGAATCGGCAATCACCCTACATTATACAACGATAATAAATGTCGTTTCATATTTGCCTTGACTGAGCATTGACTAGAAGATATTTTTATACAAGTAGGAAGACTATTCCACAAGTCAGGTTCATAGTGTCGTATAGATTTATGTGCTACTAACAATTTTGGATTTGTAAGATGAAAATTTCTGGCATTACGAGTTGGATATGAATGAATACTGTTATCAAAAGCAAAAAAAAAAATAGTAAAAGATGAAGGAAATTCTTTATTAATATATTTAAACATAAAAACTGCGACTTGAGCATTAATATCAGCCACTTTTAGTAATTTCAACTTATAAAATAAGGGATCTGTATTAGCAAAATAAGATGATCCTGTACAAATGCAGACTGCTCTTTTTTGTAATAATAAAATAGGATTAATTTCAGTTTTTAACACAATTAGCCCAAGCAGTACAAAATTAAAAAATATATGGAAATAATCATATACCATGGTATTATTAAAAAAAAATGCTTAAAGGTAAAGAAAAATTCAGTTTAGAAATGATTTCGACACCTCTAGATATAACTTGTGTGAGTATTCCAGCTTAAATTTTCATCAATAACTACTCCAAGAAATTTTGAATGTTGTTTCTGTTGAATAAATAACTCATCAATCTTAATTCTAAAAGAGTAGTAACCGATCTAACATGATGTTTGAAATGTATAAAATTAGTTTTTTCTATATTCAAAGATCATTTATTACACCTAAACCATTCAGAAACTTTCGGTAACTTTAAATTTACTGTATTAACTAATATTTCCAAGTTATTATGTGAATAAATATATTCCTGTCATCAGCAAATAAAATGAATGATAATAAAGGTGACACATTAGATATATCACATATAAAAGAAAAAGAAGAGGCCATAAAATTGAGTCTTGTGGAACTCCGCTACTAAATTAAATGATTATACTGTTTTCTTTTTGAGAGATAATCTTTAAACCATTAGGGCGGTGAGTTGGCTCAGTCGGTAGCGCGTCTGCCTCACGATCACGCGGCCCGGGTTCGAACCCGAGTCTGGACTGAGCAATGTTGTGTGTAAACATACCGTCCCCTCTAGCAAGAGGCAAAACACTCTGTCCCTCGGATAGGACATAAAATGGAGGTCCCGTGTATGAGAGAGTCACAGCTCATGCACGTAAAAGATCCCGCTTCATTCATTCATCGCAAAGAGCAGGGTGTCTAACCCGGTGAAGTGGTCCTACCCCACATCCAACTGGACCCCATGGAAGACCAGCTTAGTGTAGCTGAATATGGGCTATCCAGCCATCTTCACAGATGGAAAATGAACAACAACAACAACAACAACAACAACAACAACCATGAAAGCGCATTACCACGTATAAATATGAACGGAGTTTAGAAATCAAAATCGCATGGTTTAGTGTATCAAACGCCTTGCTCAAATCCAAAAAGTCCAAAAAGATACCAATCACATGTTCCTTATTCGACATAGCATTTGAAATTGCAATAAAGCTAAATCGGTAGAATGATTTTTCCTAAAATCATATTGATTCAAATCCAATACATTGTGTGCTTTCGAGAAAAAAAAATCATATAATCTTTTGTAAATTATTTTCTCAAGTATTTTGGATAAACTGGAAATTATAGATATTGAAATGCTAATCAGTTTGGAATAAAATGTATTCATCTTATGAATAATGAATACAGGAATTTGATCAGACACTTTTGAACACATTAAACCTCCGATAATATCACTACTGTCAATATTGAGAAAAAAATTGTCTATCAAAGTTGCAGAATTCTCATTGATTCTATTAGGTTTGTTTATACGAGAACTAAATCCATTTATGAATAAATCTATCCGAATTGTTTTTATCAAGAAGAAAATTAAGATTGTTTTCATCAGAGAGATTACTCAGACACATCTCAAAATTTTCTATAAATGTATCGCAATTGTGTATTCGGTGGCCTATATTATATTCTAATAATTGCATTTTTACTTTCAGAATTATTCAACTCAATAAATAACATCTCACATTCTTCCTAAACTATATTATGTCATAATTTAAACTGCAAGTAATCTGCAACATAGAAGGCACCCCCCTCCTCTTCTTCCTTTTCGGTCGGCTCTGATCATATTACGATAATTTGATAGATTGAAGAGCGGAGGAGAGACTGCATGTAACAAAGTTTGGTAATACCAATTACTGAAAACTATGACTTCAAGGTACTAACAGGGTTTTTTTACGTACTCAAAATTTCGGTTTAAACTTCTGGAATTAATGTGTAACAAACTGAAATTGCCTGTAACATCCGAAAATCTATCAATAAAATCAGTGATTGTATAATAGTCGGTACTTTTTGGTTCATGTAGAAAATCATCAAAATGAATGAAATGAAATTGATCAGGGTTCATCGCCATTTTGTAACAGCCAAATTATAGAGGAAAATGACAAAGGGCTGCGTGTCCAAAAGAGCGCAAGAGTATACGTATTGGGTTAGGATTGAGCGTGGTTTTGTTATAACGAGGGTGTGTATTTGGGTGTGTGTGTTTTCGCATATGTGTGTGCGTGCGTGCGTGTATGTGTGTGTGTGTGTGTACACATGGTTGTGTGTGTGTGTGTGTGTGTGTGTGTGCTGTGTATATATAAAGGTGCAAGTGTGGGTGATGGTGTTTGTGTTAGTATAGTGCATACTTACAGTAAATCGCGAGATTGCAAGTGCAAAGACGCATAAGCGTGAGATATATGATATAAAACAGAAGGCAAGAAATCCAAAAAACATGAATACAAAGAGGCATACAGAGAGTGGATGAGCAGCCTCATGGAAGACACCCAAGTTGGTAAGGTTTCGGGAAAGTAATAAGATTAAAATTGCAGTCATTACTAAAACACCAGGGAAAGAATGTGAAACGAGTTTTAAATATGAAGCTGTGATATCAATGTCCTATGCTGGGAAAGGCGTGGCCATAACGATAATTCTGCTTTAATACGGACAACACAGAGGTCAAATGCAAACAATGAATGTCTCCCTATGACACGGGGCCCGTTTCATAAAACTTGTCATCTGTGACAAGTTGTCATAGATGTGACAAGCTACTGAAATCCTTGCATCTGATTGGCTGAGAGCAAATTTGTCATAGAAATGTGGCAGTTGTCACTGATGACAAGTTTTATGAAACGGGCCCCAGAAGAGGTTCGGTACACTATACTGTGGAATGAGAAAAATGAAGGGGGGGGGGGATTTTACATCAGCATAAGAATCAGAAAATTCAGGGCAAAAAGTTCATACCTCTGGCGCTCCAAAGAGCGTCCGGAATTCTAAGAGGACATTATAAGAGGTCTGTGTATCATGGCAGTCTGTAAATGGAATGTTAACCTATTTCTCCCATGATTTTGAAGATACTGTTAACAGCTTATTGGTCGCTCAGACGTCAAATGCAAATAGCGATTGCCTCACAACACCCAAAAGGGTTTGGTATTTATGAATTCCAAAGAGTCATTGGTAACATGCATCATGACAACCTATGAAAAGACAAATAAAATGTTTAAGCATTTATGTTATGACTTTATAATAAATCTGTTTATTGGTCACTCAGACGTCAAATGCAAATGGCGATTGTCTCGCCACACCCAAAACGGTTTGGTATAACCTATGAATCCTGAGGAGTCACTCTTAACATATATCATGACAGCCTATAAATGGAAAGTTAAAAACTACTGTCAAAACGTGATAACAATTTTGCTTATTGGTCGCTCAGACATCAAATGGAAATGGCGATTGTCTCGTCACACCCAAAATGGTCTGGTAACCTATGTAGCCTGAGGAGACACTATGAACTCGTCTTTTACAGTGAAAAATTTAGAGTTTGAAAAAAAAATACAAGGAGACTTATTGCAGAGCGTCAATAATTCGGATGTACCCACGCTGTTGTACAACATATGTTTGAATGAAACAGAAAGAAAAAATGGGGAAAACATACAACAGAATAAAAATCAATTATTTCAGGACAACAATTAGTCTATACCTCTGACATTCTGATAATATGTCCTAACGATAATTTTGGTTATTAATAACTGGTCGTTAAATGACAATTGTGCTTATTGACAGGCCAGACGTAAAACAGAAATTGTCTCGTCATGCCTGTATATACAGGGCTTGCGGTATACCTATATTTCATAAGCACATTTGACATGTCTATTTCACTGAAAAATTGCGAGTTATACAAAATAGGTTAACATCAGCGTGAAAATCAGGTACATTTGTAATTCTGGGGAACAAAATTAAATTTATACCTCTGACGCTCCGAAGAGCGTCCGGAATTTTGAGAGGATGGGTGGTAGAAGGCTTAACGGTGCACCACGCATTCTTTCTAGGGTATGTGTGTGGCCCTGAAAAGGGGCTACCCAATCCCGACGTTTCGGCAAGCATGTTTTCGCCGTTCTGATTCCCTTGATATATATGGCAAGTCATCACCAAGATTTTATAGCATTTCCACACTCAAAGCTTTACAAACCTCATATCAGTTAGGAGAGCATCTTCAATTCAATTCATTTATTTCCACATAATATGTAAAAAGGAAATACAAACATTATAACATTTGTAAGTTACATCATGCAAGATACAATAAACATATTAAACGTGGAGGAATCAACAATAGGCTTCAAGGCCTTTTAAAGGCTGATCTTTGTCAAATAGATATGGTACAATAACACAGATTACATAAAAAATATTACAGACATTACGTTACATTACTTGACTGGCTATACCACAACACAATCATTTCACAAGAGAGTTGATATGTCTTAAAGTTGGATCACTGACAAAGGAAGACGGACGCCGTTTTTGGATTGTATAATGGCTATATTACTCAATCTGCAATCAAAACAAACATGCAAAAGAATACATTAGCATTCAGGCATTCAGATGAGTACATTTGTTGACAATGTATTATCTTATTGAATGAGTCACTGTTTAACCAATCAATGAGTGACTGTTTCATAGCTTTCAGAGTGAGACCGGTATAAGGTTAAGTTGTGCCATATCTAAATATAATGCATCACAATAAATTCATTTGTGCCTTTATGCCTCTCTTTTATGTCAAAACAATGAAGCTCATTAATATTCATAAGTCTCTCATAAACTTGGTTGAATACCTAGAGCTTCTTTCTAACAAAAATGTTCACATTCACAAAATAACCTTGCTTAACTAAGGTCTCATTCCTTAAATCATTTATACTTGACACTTGTAATCTGCTATATCAATCATAGCTTCAAAATTCTGTTACATCTGATTTCAAATCAAATTTACTTGCTTTCTCATGCAATTTCCAATAACACAATTAGCCTGCAATCTTTATATTTGCTTTAAAGATTGTTACTGCAGATTTAACAGGAATAGCGCCACCTTGTGGTCGAATCTGAAAATGCATATATCTCACTAGCATAATAGGCAGTACATATAAAGAGAAGAGAGGACTTGGCTGACAGAAACGGGTGAGGGATGCTGTGATTGTGACCCGGGGGAGGCGCACAATCTTTCAACCTGCTTTTCCCACTTTGTACCGCCTTTCCACCTTTTCACCTTTTCTGCTCGGTAATCATGTAAGGATGTAGAACAGACAGGCAGTGAAGAATTCATCGTGTTGACCTTCATTGATGCTCGATCGTGTCTCAAGTGTCCAAGTGTAGAAAATAGTGAGTCAGACGTGAAACGATGCATTAAAGAACACAGTGGACAATACCACAGCACAGTTACTTGATTGTGATTCGCTGCAAGTTTGTGAGTACCGTATCGTTCCAGAGCAGCGCAAGTGTGTACAGAGCATCAGTGTGTGTGATGATCGGATGATGAAGTGTGAATGGTAGTGGAAATCGGGAGACGGATCGGCGGAAGAGTGGCGTGACAAGAAAGAGCCAACCCAAGATTACACAAAGTGCCCGGGTATCATACATTACAGCATATAAGAGTCAGTAGCAATAACCAGCAGCTACATTTCAGTTGAAAGATTGCCTCGTTTGGAGAATGAGACTGTGTAGTGACAGAACTGATTCAGTGGATACAGTGAAGTAATTAAACTAGTCCTACCAAGTACAAGTATAGCTAGTTAGACATCTAGATTTAGTCTTGGAATATGAATGATGAAAGGAAAGAAAGTCTAACTCTTTCAATATAAGGCCAGGACTAGTCTAGTACCTGCAATCGGTACTAACGTTAAAGTGACAGTGTCTTGGAAAAGATCTGCAATGAAGGCCAGGACTAAGTATTAAAGTGAAGGAGTCTTGGAACGGATCTGCAAGAAAGGCCAGGACTAAGTACTCTAAAGTTAGTCTCTACGAAGGAGTCTTGGAACAGATCTGCTACTGCTATTACTTAAGGCCAGGACTAGATCTAAGTACTTAAAGGCCCAAAACCACTATTTCGGCGCAATTGGTCAAAAATCGTGTCGCTTATGTTCCTACTCACCTAGGAGAGATAAAAAGCTCTTTCAAAATGCCCCTGTGATTTTATGTGATGCCAAGGGACATATAAACAAAAAATGCAATCATTTCGAAGGCGAAATTATACCAATAAGCCATTGGTGGAGGGTTAAGTTCGGCCAACAGGCTTAAAAGTGCATGTCGCCAACGATGATTTTTTATGTTTTCTCAACTTTGTGGGAAAATATGAGCATAAAGAGGAAACTTATTCACGGTTTCAGAAAAGTGGCTTTAAGGTTCTATGAAAACCTAACACAACTTTTAAAACTAACCATTCTTTATCAACAAAATAACTGATGGAAATGTGTCGCCAGATCCGCTGAAACATACGTTACCATCTTTGTACTGCCAACCTGGTTATGCTATTACAGTGAGTACTACACAATTGTATTGTTTTTCTGACCAAAAGGGGTGTAAGTTTATGTTAAAAGATATTTCATCACTCAGCTTCAAAAGACATGCGACTGCTAATCTCTCAAATATAGATTCTAAAAAGGTAGATTTAAGAGAAGTAACATACGTTACCATCTTTGTAAAAAGTATGAAGGTGCATGGCTCTGAATGATTGTTCTAGAGTTGAGACTAATGGAGTAGATTGTCGTCATAACCATGGGTGGCAAAAGATTCATTATTATGTTGCTAACTTATACGATTTAATCCACAAGTGTAACATACGTGATGTAACTTACGTTACCACCAAATGACAGAAAGCTTAATTACACCATTAATTACCACCTAAATGTACATTTCTCGAATCTGTGCCGTCGATTTGAGGTCATGGGATAGCTCAGCAACTTCTTTCAATGGCATCTTGAGCATTGGCAGCGCGCAAAATACCTTTACATGATGTGTTGAAAAAATGAGTAAGTATTTGATTGTTGGAAATGTGTTGTTGTTTTTCATAGAATCATGCTTTACTCTGTTTATTGCGTCTTTATAAAGTCAGTAGATTCCACCGTAAATATCCAGTTATTGCTTTGCTGTACAGGTTTATTCTTTTGAAATAAATCACTCAATTTATTACGTAACGTATGTTTCAAATTTTGGTAACGTAAGTTTCAAGATGTCATGTTGATAACAGACAATCCACAGAAAAGCCCATTTAATTTGAGACAATTTAATTGTTGCAGTTATGATGTTGATGAGTTTCTCCGTCAAAACATATCAAATTCATTTACAGCTGTATGTTCTTGTTTGTTAGGAGGATGCAGTAAAAGGGGACATAATCATAGTATCTTTGAAAAAAATCGTTTGGTGGGCGTTGATGTTCAACTTGGCTTTAATGATGTCATATTCCAGGTATAAACAATGAATTTAACATTGTTTTAAGAAAATTCAATGAATAGCTAATAAACTTAGGGATAACGCAGATCTCTACTTCAAAACTATTGGATCAGGTCCCTGCATTAATATAGTAACGTAAGTTTCTAGTTTTGGTAACGTAAGTTTCATCAATTCATGTCATTGAAAAAGGATTATTTTAGAGAATGTGCGTGGATAAAAATAACATTTAATTGTTCTAGAACTATAGTTGAAGGAATTCCATAGGGAAATAAGTCTTTTCAATTATATTTATCTTCGGTTATCATAAATCAATATGGTGACTTACTACTACCTGACTATTTTTAACTGAGAAAATTAACTCAAATTTGTGTCGTTATATCGTTGATGATCTCAAAGTGAAGAAAAACACACTTTGAATGAAAAAAAGGTAACAAAAATACATGTGCATTAAAGAAATGTAATTTTAGCTATTACTGAGTATACCATCATAGATCAGGCCTACATGATAATAATAATGCTAATAATAATTATAGTGATGTATGTTTCAGTAAGATATATGTTTAAGACATCAACATTTTTTGTTCTTCCTTCTCGTTGAAGTTAATGCAGTTGCAATGGGGAAGAGCAGTGCTGAGATTAAAACCCCATAATTATATAGGGAACGTATAAGCTGCAATCAGATTGGCGAAAAATCATATCTCTAAGCAAAGATTCAAGAAAAAAAAATGTACCCGTCGCGTAGTTGACAAAAAAAAAGAAGCAAAGTCACGCATCTTTTTTTTTATTTACCCTATACCAGGGTAACTATAGGGGAGGGGGTTCGAGGTCCCCCGCCCCTTTGCCAGCAGTCAAAATATAAACAAAAGGAAATAAAAAGAAAAAATGAATCGCAGAATCCTCCTCCCCAGTTTGAAATAAACAAATAAAAAAACATGAAATTGGGCTTGTACTGGCAGCATAGAATTAAAAAAAGCCTTTCTTTATATTTCTTCAATTTTCTTTTTTTTTCTTGCTTGTCAGTCGATGAAACCCGGTAAAAGAAATGAAACAAAAGAAAAAATGGCACAGGAGCTTTTATTTTTCTCCCTGTCAGGTGATTAAAACTGGAAGTATTCGACTTTTTTTTAACTCTGACCCCATCCCCCACCCCATGAAAATCCTACTTACGGGCCTGCCTGTAATCATTATCAGTACCTTTGTTGTGCATGTATAGCAACTTGTCCTTTCACTTTTCTTTTGAAAGATTCAAAAACAGTTTTCCATGCTGGAGACAATTTCCAGATACGGCAAGAATTATTAATGCAAGACTTGTTATTCTTGTTATCCTTGTGGATTATACTGTCTTATGCATACATAACAAGGACAATCGAGTACATCATTTCACTAATGACAATTTCATTCATCCTACCCAGTATTGTGCTAATATGCAACTATGTAATTTGACGTTATTTCATCGACCTCATTTGCTATAGCCAACTTAGTAAAGTGGTAATTTATTTAATTAACAAAGAACATTTCTTGATTCCTTCTGTCCCTATCTCTTGTTTACCGAGTTCAGAAATTTCAAATACAAGCAATACGGCGTTATTGTTCATTATGAAGCACTTTAATAGAGTAACCATCTCGTTTCTACCGTTTCTTGTTTCATACAGGTGTTAAAAATTTTGTGAATACTATTGTATTGCAGCTGCTATTTTCAAACTGTTCCTGCATAGAATAACTGTTGCGACAGGAAAGTTATGGAGTCTGTAAAGTTATGGATTCGAAACATATCTTTCAACAGCATGAAGTGACAGCTGAAGATAACAAGTTACAAGACATCAATATGAAGATAACACGTTACAAGACGTCAAGCATACAAAAACTTCCATTATGATAAGATTGAAGTGAAACCTACGTTACCCACCACTCGTTTTATATTACACGTACATCATGACAATATTTTCGTCCGTGAAGGCACGTGAAAGCATGTTCCCAACTCTTATCATCTCAATGCCGTAAATTCATAAGTATGAAGCCAATTGTCTTCAAAATATCAACAGTAACGGATTAATGTTCTACTCCAGAGTTTATACACGGACATGTTATAAAGTCTTGCAGTTTTACAACTATTTCAATTGTAATTTTTGAGAATTGTATCACCATGATATTGCGACATCTTGTTATAATATACGTTCACTTAGAGTTGACGAGAAATTAATGTAAGAATATATACCAAAACCAAAAAGAAAAAGTACCAAAATCAGTTGCACATGTAGTAGTATTATCTTTGTAACTTACGTTACATTAACGTGAAACATACGTTACGTGGAATCTGACGAATATATTTTTGCGCACATAGATTCACATGTTTCATCGATGATACTCAAGAATTGGCTGGCAATTTGGGACTGATAAATGTAGAAAATATTTACTGAAGAAAGTCTGACATCAAATTATCGAGAAAACAAATGAACATTACATGAAATAAGATTTAACACAATAGGACATGCTGTGTTCAGTATAGCATAGAGGTCATTTGCCATCCTTCCCATCTGCAGGCAGCATTTACAAACATGGCAGCCGATGGTATACTTCACATCTGACGCATAATTATCTCAATCATAGACTGTAGTCACCAATCTTAAAGCATTTGAAATAGAATGACATTGGTAACGTATGTTACATGATGAAATTTACGCCCTATGAAAGAAATTATCACACCACAAAAATAAAGCAAGATTGTGTGTTCATATTTTTCAACTACAAACTTGAATATTTGTGTCATGGATTGGTATAAAAATGAAACCTATTCTAAAAACTTTAATTTTCGCGTTTTGCGATTGTCCAATTGTGCCGAAATAGTGGTTTTGGGCCTAAAGTACAATGAGTCTTGGAACAGATCCGCAAGTATACAGGCCAGGACTAAATGCTAAAATAATGTGAAGGAGTCTTGGAACAGATCTACAAGTTTATACAGGCCAGGACTAAATGCTAAAGTGAAGGAGTCTTGGAAAGATCTAAGTAAACACAAGGCCAGGACTCTACTGAGGATAGTCGTAGAACAGATGATCATCAACTAAGGCCAGGACCAAGTACTAAAGTTAATGAGTCTTGGAACAGATCTGCAGGTATAAAGGCCAAGACTATATTAGCGAATAGATGCCGACACAAGGCCACATTGACTAGCACCTAGTCTACGGTGGAAGAGTCTTGGACCGGAAGACCAGGATATTAAAAGGAGAAAAGGTCTGGTAAATAGATCTTATGTTTATAGTGTGAGAGTACTGTTAAACCTAGTCCGAACCGGATATTGACTGCAATTGGATAGAAAGTGGTCTTACTCTTACAACTTCATGGCAGTAGACTAGATCTACATCTGGACAGTCTAGATCTTAAGTGTTGGAGGACCAATTGTTTGCAGAGCCTTGGAATAAGAAAGGATCTAGAGCTCTACAGCTTACGAGCAGTCATAAACAAGGCTAGGACTAATACAGTACACAAATTGCTTTGGTACCAGTACAGCTGGAAGCCAGCTTGGACTAGACCTACAGTCGACAGTCTAGTACCCGGTATTGAAGATAGTAGGAGGACCAAAGCAGCATAGTCTTGGATGATATTTTAAGCAAGGCCAGGACTACAGAAATCCTGAAGGACATTACTTGCAAACATTACAGTGTAAATGCAAGGCCAGGATTAAACAAGTTTTGGATAAGACTTGATGAAGCAGTACCAGGACTAAGAGTGAAACAGGCTGGAAGCAAGCAGCAAGTTTCAAGGTTTAGTTCACGTTTGCTTATTTGGGAGTACAGTGACTTTAGACAGCCATTTGTAAAGATGGATGAGCAGACGTCGGATGACTATCCAATGTATGATCAAGACCCATACATGCCTCAACCATCGAGTCCACTCAGGACACCAGAGAGCTTAGATACAGGCTTTTCAAGAATGCAGCCGCTTAATATGCATGCAAATGGAAACGCACGTGAGGAAATGCCAGCACCAGCTAGTGCTGCAGGAATGGAAAATGCAGCTATGTTGTCATTTCTACAGCAACAGAATCAGCTGATGAGGATGCTCGTTGAGCAAAACATGAAGGCCTCTCTGCCACAAAAGCAGGTGAAACCATTCACAGGAGACCCACTACATTACCACTCCTTCGTGCGAGCATTCGAACATACCATCGAAGCTAAGACTTACAGTGACTCTGATCGGCTGTATTATTTGGACCAATACACATTGGGGGAAGCCAATGCCATCGTGAAAAGCTGCATGTACGGCCAAGACCAGACTGTGGCCTACAGAAAGGCGAAGGATTTGCTACGAAGGAAATTTGGCAATAGGCAGCTCATCGTAGAGACAATGATGATGAAAGCAGTGAAATGGCCTGACATCAAACCAGAAGATGGAGAAGAACTCCATCGCTTCTCGATTTTCGTAACCGAGCTGCACAATCTTGCAAGGGACCTCAACATGGAGTCAGAGGTCAACCACTCTCACAACATAAGGCTGATCATTGGAAAGCTCCCATACAAGCTGAGGGATAAATGGAGAAATCGAGCAGATGACATCCAAGAGGAGAAGCAAGGCAACATAACCTTCGATGATGTGGTGTCATTCATCGCCAAGCAAGCAAGGATTGCAACGAATCCGGTGTATGGGAATCTGAAGTACCAGGCTAAACCACAAGCAAAATTCGTAGGCACAGGCAAGGTGTCTGCAAGTGCAGGCAAATCAAGTTTCAGCACATCGGCGATGCCTGCAGCAAAAGCAGAGAGCAAGAAGGAAGTGTGCTTGTTCTGCAGCAGAGGGACACATACTCTGGCTGATTGCACAGTGCTCGCATCCAAGCCGTATGAAGACCGCCTGTCTTTCTGCAAAAAAGAAGGTCTGTGCTTTAGCTGTCTTCAGAGTTCTGCCCACTTTGCAAGAAATTGCAAGAGGAGATTGAAGTGCAGCATTTGTAGCAAACAACACCCAACAGTGCTGCATAGGGAGTTTAAGGCGGATCAACCTAAAAGGGAGAACAACTCGGCTGGCACTCAGCACCAAGCTATAGAACCAGAGGCTTCTGCCACTATTACGCAGCAGCCACAACAGAATAGTGAGAACAAAAATCAAGCCGTGGCATCAAACACAATTAAGTGCAGCTTAAACACACAAGTTCACCAGGAAATGACACCTTGTCAGGCATTGTGCCTGTCAGAGTACGCTCACGAAGGACAGGTGTGTGCACAGAGACATATGCGTTCATCGACTCTGGCAGTAACGCGGTCTTCAGCACAGAAAAGCTGGCAACAACGTTGAATGTGCAAGGCAAGACGATCAACCTCCACATGTCTACCATGACAGACGAAAAGATTACAACCAGCCAAGTGTTGAGAGACTTAGAGGTTATGGATGTGCAGGGACACAACATCATACGACTGCCAGAAGTTTACTCACAACAGTACATACCAGTAGACAAGGAAGACATTCCTAGGCAAGAGGATGTGCAGAAATGGCGTTATCTGCAGAACATCGAAATGCCTTCCTTAGCAGAAGAGGCGCACGTTGGATTGCTAATAGGAAGCAATGTTCCGAGGGCAATGGAGCCAGTAGAGGTGATAAGCAGTGAAGTTCCAAATGGGCCCTTTGCATGCAGAACAGTTCTTGGATGGCTGGTGTACGGTGTATCAAGGGATGGAGCTAAAGGAAACAAAATCCAGTCTCACAGAATGAAGGCTAAGGCCGACATTGACCAGCAGTTTGAAAGGCTGTTCAATCAAGATTTCAATGAAAGGATCATTGATGACAAGGAAGAGAAGTCACAGGAAGACTTGATCTTCATCAAGAAGGTAGAGCAGTCAATGAAGCTGGAAGATGGTCATTATGAAATAGCTCTTCCCTTCCGTAGAGACGATGTGAAGTTGCCAAATAACAAACTTTAAGCAATGCAGCGAGCAGGCCATTTGAAGAGAAGGTTTGAACGACAAGCAGACTTCAAAAGGGAATACACTGACTTTGTAGACTCCATGATGAAGAAAGAGTACATGGAGAAAGTACCAGAGGAAGAAATACAAAGAAATGATGGAAGAGTGTGGTATCTTCCCCATCATGGCGTGGTACATTCTCAAAAAAGGAATCTGCGGGTCGCCTTTGATTGCTCAGCCGAGTATGGAGACTTCTCTCTCAATAGGGAGCTGCTACAGGGACCGGATCTTACAAACAAGTTGTTGGGAGTATTGACCAGGTTTCGTCAAGACAGAGTGGCAATGCAAGCAGACATAGAGGGCTCGTTCTCACAGATCCGTGTACCTAAAAGAGACAGAGACATGTTGAGATTTCTGTGGTGGAAGAACGGCGACATTGAGCGACCTTTGACAGAGCACAGAATGAAGGTACACGTCTTCGGTGCTGTATCATCACCATCATGTGCCAACTTTGCCTTGAAAAGAGCAGCACAGGACCAGACAGGTAGCTTCTCAGATGAGGTCATTTGTACTGTGCATCGAAACTTCTACGTCGATGACTGTTTGTGCTCAACGCAGAGTGTACAGGAGGCTGAGAAATTGGTGTCAGACTTGACAGAGATCTGCAGAGGAAGGGGATTTCGTCTGACGAAGTGGCTATGCAACGAGCCAGAGGTGCTAGCCAAGATCCCAGTGGAGGAAAGAGCAAAGAGTGTACGAGACTTGAGCCTAGATGTCAAGAATGAGATCACTGAGAAGGCACTGGGTATTGTGTGGTCTACAAATGAAGATACGCTGGGTGTGACGATCAATCTGAAGGACAAACCTGAGACAAGAAGAGGGATTTTATCCACTGTGAGCTCTGTGTATGATCCCATAGGATGTGTAGCACCAGTGGTGTTGCCAGCCAAACAGTTGCTCCAAGTGCTATGTAGATCTCGGTTGGGCTGGGACGCCAAGATTCCACCGGACTTGCTGAGGAAATGGCACACCTGGAAGACAGAACTACCAAGGCTGATGGAGTTCAAGATGGCAAGATGCTTGAAACCGCCAGATTTTGAGCCAGATTCAGTCACCCTGCATCATTTCTGTGATGCCAGTGAAAAAGGCTATGGCAGCGTCACATATCTGCGATGGAAAAATGCAGAAAGAGTACAGATGAAGTTTGTGACGAGCAAAGCTAGAGTTGCATCACTGAAGGAGGTGTCTATTCCTAGAATGGAATTGACAGCAGCAACTGTAGCGGTCAGGGTTGACCACATGATTAAGCAAGAGCTCGACATCTTGGTAGATGAGACCTTCTTCTGGACTGACAGTATGACTGTTCTTGGCTACATAAATAACGACACGTCACGATTCAAGACATTCGTAGCGAACAGGGTGGCAGTGATTCGAGATGGATCCAAACCAAACCAGTGGAGGTATGTGGAGTCTTCACTTAATCCTGCCGACATGTGTTCAAGAGGAATCGAAGCGGATAAGTTTCTGCAGTCAGATGTCTGGAAGGAAGGCCCAGAGTTCCTTCAAACACCAGATGAGGAGTGGCTGACAAGAAGTGAAGTCTCGCCAAGCAATCTGCATGTTGAATTGGAATTGAAGAAAACATGCCTTGCCACGGAAGTGACCAAAGAGGAAACTTCAAATCCCACAAGCAAACTTATCCATCACTATTCAGACTGGATGAGACTGAAAAGGGCAGTGTGCTGGTTGAGGCGATTTGTGAAATGGATGAGTCAGAAGAAGGAGCAGACCACTTCTCAAGATGAATCCGTGAAAGGGAGACTGACACTTCAGGAAATGCAAGCTGCAGAAACAAAGATTGTGGGGTTTGCTCAGAGTGAAGCATTCCCAAGTGAAATTGAGGGACTACAGAACGAAGGCTCAATTCAAACAGCAAGCTAGTAAAGGAGAACGGAAAACAAGGGTGAAAAGAGCAAGTCCTATCTATAGACTTGACCCAGAGCTGGATGAGGGCCTGCTGAGAGTTGGAGGAAGGCTGAGTCGAGGTTCACTTCCCATGAATGTGAAACATCCTGTAATTCTCCCTAAGAAGAGTCATGTGTCAAAGTTGATCCTAGAACACATACACAAGATGTCAGGGCACAGTGGGAGAAACTACGTACTAGCTCGACTTCACCAGAACTACTGGATGCCAAGTGCAAATTCTGCCGTCCGGAAGATAACGGGGACCTGTATCCAATGCAGACGTAACCGAGCAAAGGTTCTTCAGCAGAAGATGGCAGACTTACCAGCTGACAGAATCAAGCCCGATGATCCTCCATTCACAAGGGTAGGCGTCGATTTCTTTGGCCCACTGGATGTGAAGAGAGGACGTTCAGTTGTGAAAAGATATGGTGTGATGTTCACATGCCTTGCAGTCAGAGCAGTGCATATCGAGAAGGCTGACAGTCTCAGTACAGATTCATGCATCGCAGCCATTAGAAGGTTCATTGCACGGAGAGGTGCAGTGCAAGTAATGAGATCTGACAATGGCACTAACCTGGTTGGAGCAAAACGAGAACTGAAACGAGAGATAGATGCATGGAATCAAGCACAGATCAACGATGCACTGCTGCTACACAACATACAGTGGAGCTGCAATCCTCCCGGGGGCTCACATCATGGCGGCGTCTGGGAACGACAGATACGCACGGTGAGAGAGTTGCTGTTTAACCTTGTAAAACAGCAAACACTAGTGACGAAGGTTTGCAGACACTCCTTTGCGAAGCAGAAGCCATCATTAATGGGAGACCCATTACCAAGGTGTCAGATGATCCGACTGATTTAGAAGCATTAACTCCAAACCGTCTGCTTCTAATGAAGTCACAACCACAACTACCACCAACGGTGACCCGAGAGACTGATGTGTATGCCAGACGAAGATGGCGTCAGGTGCAGTACATGTCAGATCTGTTCTGGCGCAGATGGACGAAAGAATATCTTCCCCAGTTGCAGCAGAGGCAGAAGTGGGTGGAGCCACAACGCAATCTCCAAGTTGGTGACTTGGTGCTGCTGGTGGACCAGACATTGCCACGAAACACCTGGTTGCTGGGGAGAGTGACGCGCACACTACCAGATGCGGAGGGCTACGTTCGCAGCGTAGAAGTGAAGACAAAGTTGGGTGCTTATACGCGGCCTATCAGCAAGTTGTGCCTTTTGCTGGAAGGAGATGTGTAATTAGTTGTGGGATCCTGTATTTTGTGAATTATTTTGTGCATATGATGTGGTGCGAGCCAAGCGCCGCCACAAATAGATTTGATATAGAAGTTGGGCCACAGCTGTATGTTTAGGAGCATCAAGCAGGATAGCATGACGTTTACATGGAGTGTGTATGCAGCAGGATCAGTTATGCAGCAACAATTTGGGAATCACGTGTTGAAATAGTGTGAATATTGCTTGCTTCAAAGATAATAGCAAATGTATAGTAGCTGTGGTGCGAGCCAAGCGCCGCCACACTCTTAGTTTGCCGTGATTTTGTGATCAACGGATATGTGCCATCTCGCATTCAGCAAAGTTTGCTTAAGTGCATGATAAGGACACTCCGAACCGTGTGACGCACAATGGACATATGTGGAAACAATAAATTAATGGAACTCAAAGAAAATTGGACATGTTAGATATACAGACAGAGACTGTAACAAGCTGACTGTATAAGCTTCAAGCGATATTGGACTTCATGGCAGCAGTTGCATGAAGAGTACAAATGTAAATGGTTAAATTTGTGTTCAAGCTGAAATAACATCAGTTTTCAAAAAAAGAAGAAGATCCATTTATAACAGAGAAAATTCTGGTGTGTAACACAAGGTAAAGGCAGTTGTGTTATTTGTTACACATTTGTATTGCATTTTGAGTCACGAGGTGATTCTGAAAAGGAGTGCTACACCAGTTGACCACTAGGAACATGTTTTGATGCTTAAAAGAAGAATATTTCATTGACTAGTGGATATACCTCATGATACTGCATCATACGGATGTGTTAAAGTATGTGTGCATTTTTTGGAGATGACATTCAGAAAATAAAAGCTCCAATTGTCATTTTGCTTTTTTAAATAGGTGAAGAGTAATAATTTGCCAAAAGTGGTATATGAGATTAGAGTAATGACATGTACACATTATATGTTATAGCAGTGACCATATTCAGTTCAGAAGCAAACTGAAAGTTTGAGTTTTTGACAAAGAGACTCCCGGTGATATGTCTAAAAGTTGGGTATATTTTGTTTGGTCTATGCTCACTTCAGTGTGTGAGTATAGTGACAACCTGAGTTTCAAAGGATTTGTGTATTTAAGGTTGGTCATGTACATTGTATAGAAACTCTCTGAAACACAAAAGCTAAACTCAGAGAAATTGTGATTTCAATCATTTGACGATTGATTCTAGTAGAAAGAGCAGCAGGAGGTGCAAATGCCTTGAGTAAATACAGGCCTTGTATTGAGTTTGAGTAGGATGCTCATCAGTCAGAACAGTTTAAAGTGCCAAACTCAAAGGAGCATTGGGCTATGTGTTTTACATTATTAATTTGTTCTAGTTTGTTTCATACTAAAATGTATGCATGGTAGATAACCATCTGTTCGTATTTGATTTTGTTACTAGAACATTGAAGTGTTGTGTAGAAATCCAAGTGAAGTTTCTTCAGCACAGATAGTGCTTGGTTTAATGGGGATACCATTTGATTACATATTGTTGGTTACCATGGTTTCAGGGAAACAAAAAGAGGTAATTTCCACCGGCAAGCGTGTTGAAAATTAAGGGGCCGGAATGTTACTGCAGATTTAACAGGAATAGCGCCACCTTGTGGTCGAATCTGAAAATGCATATATCTCACTAGCATAATAGGCAGTACATATAAAGAGAAGAGAGGACTTGGCTGACAGAAACGGGTGAGGGATGCTGTGATTGTGACCCGGGGGAGGCGCACAATCTTTCAACCTGCTTTTCCCACTTCGTACCGCCTTTCCACCTTTTCACCTTTTCTGCTCGGTAATCATGTAAGGATGTAGAACAGACAGGCAGTGAAGAATTCATCGTGTTGACCTTCATTGATGCTCGATCGTGTCTCAAGTGTCCAAGTGTAGAAAATAGTGAGTCAGACGTGAAACGATGCATTAAAGAACACAGTGGACAATACCACAGCACAGTTACTTGATTGTGATTCGCTGCAAGTTTGTGAGTACCGTACCGTGCCAGAGCAGCGCAAGTGTGTACAGAGCATCAGTGTGTGTGATGATCGGATGATGAAGTGTGAATGGAAGTGGAAATCGGGAGACGGATCGGCGGAAGAGTGGCGTGACAAGAAAGAGCCAACCCAAGATTACACAAAGTGCCCGGGTATCATACATTACAGCATATAAGAGTCAGTAGCAATAACCAGCAGCTACAAAGATAATTGCCAGACATTTTGATGCATTGATTAAACCAAAAAGCAAAGAACTATGACAAGATAACTTGCTACAGAGACCCTGGTACTATGCGAGCTCTTTACCACAACCGTGCCAAATCAGATAGCACAGCATAACACTGCTTAATTAACCAACCATGATTAAACCTTTTCATGGAAATGTGTGTGAAACATTGCTCTAATTTCACTCAAAATTGAGACCTTTTTTACCGAAACCAAATTTCTTTGTTTGAAGGCCACTTTCAAATTTCTTAGTGCCAAATTTTCACCTCATGACAGTGACCTAATTCTAATAAGCAATATTTCACCCATTTGTGAAATTCATTCATATTTGTCAACTTAAACTAATATATCACACTTCACATGTAGCATATTGTAGACTACATGTTTATAACTTCATATACACATTTCTGAACATGAATGTTCATTCATTGTACACAATTACATGTATGTAGGCACACATGTGTACATGAACTTATTTCATTTCATTTCTGTGCAATACTTTGTGTCCCTGTGCTTAATTGCAACATTACTTAATTTAAATCTTCCTTTTGAAAGGACACCAAAGTCATGTTCTGACCGTGGGATGTCAAGCCAAAACAAACGGCAATTAGTCTATGACAAGCAAGCGTAGGCGATACACAAGGCCACGCCCAAATTCCAAACGCACACGAATACTCTGTAAAAGTGGTTTCTTTCGCGTACAGAAACTTTCGCGGTTTCCAACAATGCCGACTTTTTCGCGTGTGTTTAAATTCGCGGTCGGTTAGGCTGCGTTTACATAGAAGTATTCGGTATTCGCTATTCGCTATTCGCTATTCGGGCATCGAGTACACCATCACCCGCACCGTCAACTCGCCATCCCATGCAGTGAGGATTTCTTCCACCTACATCCCAGCAAATCTTATTAACAATTTCTACACTGCATCAGAATGTCAGTCTACATGCTTATTTTTGCTAGAGGGCAAATCCAGACCAAAATTGTCATTATTTCATAAACGAGAGACGGTATACGCTGCAAGAAAATCGAACAAGCTCGATTCCCACTTTGCTATACTATTCGCAGCTATTCGGTGACTTTCGAATAGTGCCCTCTTATGTGAACCGATGTGAGGAAATCCTATCGTTCGATTCATGCTATTCGCGTGCCCTCGAAAACGAGCCCCGAATACCCGAATAGTATACTTCTATGTGAACGCAGCCTAATGATAGCGTTGTAACAAGCGACGAGTTCAAAACATTTTCGCGTGATGTTAAATTCGCTTTTTAACCTCAAAGCGCGAAAAGCGCGAAAATAAAACCACCGCGAAAGAAACCAGTATTACAGAGTACTTAATTCACACTGTACTGTGCGAACGAAAGTTAATCTATACACTGCGACACAAAATTTTGCATCGAAATTTACAGCTTTTGCTTTAACTACACATATCAACACTTCTTATGTTTGATATTTCATGATTTGAACTCACTCTTTGGGCGGCGTTAAACTCGGCCGGAAACACACATTTTGGAGCGTATAGCCCCCCCCCCCCCCCCCCCCGGAAAACGGAATTCTGACTCAGTTCAGAACGTCATGGCTTCTGAGAAAATACCGACGCTATGCTATGGTGTCTTTAATCGATCTGAGCAAAATTCAAAATTTCTCAGCAACCCTTGTTTCAACGAAACAAAAGTAATAACGTGATAAATGAACATTATGTGACTGCGTGAAATCCTCGGCGAGGGAGCGAAGCGACCGAGCGGGGTACCACGGTAGGGTCTTTTTGTAAGAATAGAGTAAAACAGTCGCGTTTATGGAGCATTTAAAAGCAAGTTTCTAGGAAGTGAAACATAGTGAAAATAAATTAGTGCGAAGGACTATAACATACGGGGGTACGTTTATGTGACGGTGTGAGACCCTCGGCGAGGGAGCGAAGCGACCGAGCGGGGGAGCGGTAGGTACTTTTTGTGAAAACAGAGTACGTAAGTCGCGTTTATAGAGTGTTTAAAGCAAATTTATCGGGAAATGAACATGACAAAAATAAATAGTGTGAAGGACTACGATTATACGGGGGACTGGCGGGGGGGGGGGGGACCATTATGTGACGGTGTGAAAACCTCGGCGAGAGAGCGAAGCGACCGAGCGGGGAGGGTGTGGGAGGGCGGTATCACGGTGGAGACTTTTTGTAAAAACAGAGTATAAAAGTCGCGTTTATTCAAATTGCTAGGGAATTAAACGTATTAAAAAGGAACTATGAAAACTGTTGATTTTACTATACGGGAAATGCGAGCGAGCCACTTTCACTTTGCCATTCGTCTGAAATGTATTTATTGAAGGCTTATACGTGATCGCATTGTTCGAACAATAAAAATTATTCTGTTATTGCTAAAAAGCATAGAAGAAAGGAAAATGTAAGGTTTACTAAAGGTATGTTTCAGGGGGCACACTCGAGGACGCGAGGTTAAAATCTATACACTAAATTTACTCATTAGTAAATATTAGTGTATTGATTTTATAATGTATATTAATAATGTATTCGAGTTCGAGTTCGAATTTATTCGTTTTTCCACAATAAAGTAATATAAACATAAATCTCACTTTCTTGAGTGACAGAAACAATGCATGTAAATTCGTACAAAGAAAACAACAATAATGGGAAAAACTAACAGTATCATACATTGCAATTGTTGCAGAGGTAACGAAAATGAAAGAATTGTCAATATCCACTGTGTGAAAAAAAGGAGGGACCCACTAAAATGACAATGCTCGCAGAGTGTGGGCCCCTCTTGTATTAAAAACTCGATGCAAAATTTGACTGAATATAGCAACAAAGCAGCACAAAAAGTTTGGCATAAAAAGTTTAGCAGCCCACTAAGGGACAGACGGACAAACAGTTACACACAAAACAATAACAAACAAAATAATGATCATGAGACAAGACTGGGACAGCAACAAGACTACTGTTAGGAAAGAAAACTGACTTGACGACACGACAGGAAACAAGACTATAGCGCGACGAAGAGGTAACAAAATAGACAGGAATATGCAACAGAGACAACGATCCTCGGAGGTTTGAGGAAGAAAGAGAAGAAGAAGAAAAGAAGAATATACAACAAACCCTTCAACTGCGAGGTATAAGTTAAAGAAGATCTTATCATGATCAATGCTTAGGCAAAAGTAACAATAATAAAAAGAACGGCAATAACGATTTTGCGGACGGGTAACAAAATAAGCCTATGAACTAATCTGATTCAGGGGGTCGTCATTATGAGATTGCAAAAGAAAAAACTTCAGTCTCCTTTTAAAGGAGTATATAGAAGGAGCAGATTTTATATCGTGGTTCAGGGAATTCCAATAATTAGGTCCAGTGTAAATAAGTGTATTCTTTGCTAGAATCGTTCGAAGAAGTGGTAAATGAAACTCGTTAGAGCGTCGGGTGGGGTAATTATGGAATTATTGATTTTTTTTTTGGAACATAGAACCAAAGATAGGTGGCAGTAAACTGTTATCATACATAAATTGGCCTAAGTTGTATAAAAATAATTCGTTAATTTTTAGTAGCTTATTACAGTTAAACAATACATTTGTATGTGAACGAGTGGAGAATTGGAAATGATACGGAGGGCTTTCTTTTGCAGTAATAACACTCTATTCAGCAGCGTCTGATGAGTATTTCCCCAAGCTAAAATTCCATAATGAAGGTAAGGGAGTATCAAAGAGGAGTATAACACAAGTAATGTCTTTTCAGGAATATAAAATTTTAGTCTGTTCATAATACCTATATTACGAGAAATGATTTTGCAAATATGATCAATATGTATTTTCCAAGAAAGTTTATTATCTACAAAAATACCAAGAAATTTAGAATATGACACACTTTCTAAATTACAATCACCCAGAACTATTTCTGAATTCAAAGAATCAACAGTATTGCTGAAAAGCATATATTTTGTTTTTTGAACATTCAATGACAACTTGTTAGCTCTGACCCAGTTGGTCACTTTTTTCAATTCTGTTTTAACTTGTTGAACAAGAACATCGATATCGTTATGGGCAAGAAAAACACTGGTGTCATCAGCATAGTGTATAAAGGAAAGTACCTCTGAAACAGAGGAAAAATCATTAATATATATTATGAATAACAGCGGCTCTAAAAGACTTCCCTGTGGAACACCACACTTTACATCTCTTATAACTGAATTATTATCTTTAATTGAAACAAACCGTTTTCTGTTAGCTAAATAAGTCTTGAACCACTCCAAGGCCTTCCCACGTATTCCATAGTGCGATAACTTGTGGAGTAAAATATTGTGATTAATTGTATCGAAGGCCTTGGAGAAGTCCAAGAATATACTAATTAAATGAGAATGATTGTCAGTTGCATGAACGACTTTATCAATAAAATGAAGAACTGCGTAAATGGTACTATGTTTTTCTCGGAAACCAAACTGGGAATTTGTGAATATTTTGTGCACATTTCAAAATTTAATAATTCTGGTGTATATAATTTTTTCTAAAACTTTCGATAATGAAGATAATAAAGAAATTGGACGATAATTGCTGACATCCAGATTATTACCTTTTTTGAATATTGGAATTACTATAGCCAATTTCAGTTTATCAGGAAACATACCATTAGAAATTGACAGATTAAAAATGTGAGCCAAAGGATCTGCAACTGATGATATAACACCCTTAAGGATACAATTATCTACTATCATCATAACCGGAACTACGTTTGTTTTTTAAAGAGGATACAATATCGATAATCTCGTATCTATTTGTTGGAGTTAAAAAAATAGAGTTGGGGTTACACTGGCCTAAGAATTCAGTAAAATTCTGTTCTGTAGCCGGAATACCATGAGCAAGCGTTTCACCTATTTTTGAAAAATAAGAATTAAAAACATTTGCAATATCAACAGGGTCATTAATTATTTCATCATCCCACTTTATTTCATGTATTTCTACTTTTTTATTCGGAATATTCATTGCCTGCTTTAAAACTTTCCAGGTATTTTTAATATCAAACTTAAATTTTGACAACTGCTGAGAATAATACCTTTTCTTTTCCAAACGTAAAATCCTAGTTAATGTGTTTTTATATGATGTATATCTGTTCTTTGATCGTTCAGTTTTTTCCATTTTATATTTATAATACAATCGATTTTTTCTATTGATTGAACGAAGAATTGATTTTGAAATCCATGGTAACCTAGCCGTCTTTTTATAATCCATTTTACTTTTTTGCTTTGGAATAATATCATCCAAAAGAACATTAATTATTAAGATTTTCGCCCCGCTAGGACGAACATTTCGCATTTTCAGTTATGAAATTGACAACTTTTAGAAAAGAAAAGTGGCTTTATTATTTTTTTGTCTTAAAGAACTGATTAATTATTTGTTACAGGTGGCACTTGGGGGGGGGGGGGGGACAAACTCGTTTTGACCCCCTCCCCCCCCCAAAAAAAAAAATTATTATTATTTTTTTTTTTTGGGGGGGGGGGGGGGGGGGGGCAGGGTACTTCCTCCTGCTTCCGGAGCCCTTGGCCGTGTGTATGTGGGCAGCTTTGTTTGCAATCGAGGCTGTGGACATTTGCCGTCAAGGGGACAGTTATGTTAACATGTTATTACGCTTACAAATTATAGTGCCAGTTGTTTTCTTTTGAGAAGGACATTTACTTCTTGCAATTGCTAATAACAGTGCAACGGGCAAGTATTTTATTTATTTATTTATTTATCTATTTATTGTCTTCTTTATAAAAGCAGGGTAGTCCCATTCAGGCCGCAAAGGCCTGCTTTCCAAGGGAGCCCTGCTGTAACAAATCACATTTATGATACAATAAAATATATACATAACAATCATATGCAAACATACACAATAATACATTTCATAAAAGTGAAGAGCCTCTGTAGATAGATAAAGCGAGAGAGACAGAGAGAGAGAAAGAGAGGGAGAGAGAGAAAGAAAGATGACAGAAAGAATACGACATGCGTTTACAACTTTCAAAGAAACGAGCAATTAGCTACTGCTGGTAACCACCTGGATGTTGTGGACATTGCGTTTAAAAAGGGGCAGTGAGGTGGAGGATTTGATAAACACGGGTAGTGAGTTAAATACACTAGCTTCGTTGCTGTGTATGAAAAAGACTGCTTTTTATACTCGGTCTTGGGTTTAGCTATACAGTTGGTGCATGGAGGCTGATCTCCTATAGAGGATATGGATTAGCTCGCTGTGGTAAAACTCGTCTTAGATATTCAGGAGCAAGGCCATTCAAAATTTTGTACATAAATACATTATAATTACATTCCAGTCTATGTTTAACGGATTGTAATTTCAAAGAATCTAACATAATTTGAACAGGGGCATAACAAGGTGCATCTAAAACTAAGCGACAATATCTGATTTGACACATCGGTAGCCTCATTAAGTTTTTCTTCGACAGTGAGCCCCACACAGTTGAACAATAATCAATATAAGGAAGTATCAAAATGAAATATAAATGAAGGAGTACTGGTTTCGTCAGGCAGTGCTTAATCCTTCGCATACATATAAGAGAGTTCATAATTCTCTTATAACGATATCATTGATCTGAAAAGACCAATCTAAATTCTGATTTACAATAACACCTACGTACTTAAATTTGGTTACATTTTCTAACAATTTGTCTTCCATTCTAATTTGTAATTTAACTGGATTTTTCTTCCTTCTACCAGAAATTAACATAACTTTGGTTTTATCGGTATTAACAACTAATCCATTTTCATTCAACCATTTACATAAAACATCTATATCATTCTGTAAATGTGTTTGAACAGCCTGTACTCCATATCCTGAAGAAAAAACGGTTGTGTCGTCTGCGTACAATGAAAAGGTAGATTGCTTATGTCATTAATGTACATACAAATTAAAAGCGGGCCCAGTATTGAGCCCTGCGGTACACCGGAAGATACTGGAAGAAAATCACTTCGTGACCTTTATATGACACCAATTGCTTTCTTCCCAATAAATATAATTCAAAGCATGATATTTCAATACAGTTAATACCAAAAAAAAAAAAACAAAAAAAAAAAAACTCAGTTCCTTAATAAGAAGATCATGGGGAATGATATCAAACGCTTTCCCCAGGTCGAAGAAGACAGCACCAGTAAATCGACCTTTGTCAAGGTTATCGTATAGCATTTCACAAATTTCCATTAAACACGTTGAGGTGGAGTGTTTACTCCTGAAACCAGACTGCCGATCACTCAACAATTCTTCTTTATGTAGGTATCCCATCAATTGAGAATGAACTGCTCTTTCTAACACTTCGGAAACAATTGACAAAAGGGAGGTAGGACGAAAGTTATTTAGTTTATGATTTGCTTTTGCTTTGGGAACAGGAACTATCGATACTTTAGCCATTTTAAAATCATCAGGGAGACGCCCAGATTGTAGTGATTGATTGAGAATGCACACAATAGGAACGGCCACTAATTCAGCACTATCGAGGTTACTAAAGCAAACTAAAGTTTGATTTTTACTCTTAACTGTCCTGTATATGGGGTATGATTCCTCATTACATTCTTTTCATAGATAAACGGGTACTTTGTTGCTCTTCCTTGTACCAGCCTTTACCTCCTCATTGGAAGTCGAAATTGATATCTGTCTCGCGCCTTGGTGAAGCTCCAGTCCGGTGGCATTCATCGAGATGTAGCGCCGTCTCCTCCTTGTGGCCACTAGTCATCGATGATGTGGTAGATGAAGTAGGCTCGAGACAGAAGTAAAGACGGTCAAAATCATCGCTTGATGTACCTTCTTTACTGTTCGCCGCTCCTATGGCAACTCCCTCATAGTCATCATCACATTTGTCACCGCGATGGAGTGGAGTTGTTGTGGTTGTTTGGCTCCCGTACCTCATTTATATCTGCTCTGGCTGGTAATGTTTGCTCACCTGTGTTAGATGCTAATTGTTATCATGTGATGAAGAGGGCACATGCATTTCATACCCAGTTGAAGGTTTTTTGTTTCTAGTTGAATATCCACACCAGCTGATAATAACACCCAGTGTGCCAAGCCAAATGCATACCATGATGAAAGTGAGAGGCATGTAAACTGCGTTGTTCTGATCATGGTCTGGTGTTGCGGTAGTGCCTTCATTAATAATAATTGACGACTGTACGCACATGATTTCCCCAAATCCAATTCTGCTGATCAAATCATTCTCAGTTTTTTGTTGGCACACAATCACTTGCGAAGAAATTTTCCTCAGCAATAAGGTTTTCCCTTGATCCTGAAGCCATGGATCAATTACAGGTTGCTTACCGTGGTCTGCATCCAGCTTATACCATTCAATATCACCGTCATCAACGTCACATTCAATGATAGCATCTCCATCTTCCCATGAGGATCCCATCTCGATGTAATCAGGAAAAGTGCAGTTCCAAAGGTTGTTCTTTTCTAAGACGGACATTTCACATGCAATGTTACGATTTCGAGTGAAAACATCAAAGGGGACAACCTTCACTGCAAGGCCATCAGCATTTGAGGTTTGTCCTTGTAGGTTGAGGGTTGGTGTTATTCCTTGTGACATATCCGCCCTGCAGCTGTAATTTATTCCGGTTACATTGTAGACATCGCCATCAATAACAGGTAAAATATTACATTGGGGACTTGCAAAGCTGCTCATGTTAAGAATCCGTTCAATCCTGTAGGTACGAAGTGTTTCTCCGCCGGATATGCATGAAAATGATGAACCAGAATGGTACGATTTTGCTATGAAAGTAATCCATGACGCAGTGGAATTTTCCTCTAATTCATAACCGGGAACAATAACGGTGGAATCACCAAATGCGTACGCCGCTGATTCTAATGTTAAAATCCATTTGATACTACTATGATTGTCCGTGCTGTGGCATGTAAAAACCAGTATATCGTCGATGAACGCATGACGAATTGTCTTGTTATCAGCGGTTGCAGGCAATAAAAAGTAACATAAAAGAACTACAAACATGTGTAGCTTCATCTTCGAATTAACAATCACAGACTGGATATTCAAAGCTGAAGAATGTCTCAGCAAACACACCGGGTCATCCAGCTGCAATATATCATGTTCGTTTAATCTCGCCTGCATAATACGGGCTTCAAGTCCATGACATAGCCAGTCAGACACAGGCGTAGGAAACTGCGGCCTGTCGAAAAGCGCTGAATTCTACTACCATGAATATTATAATTACAATACCCATCATGCAATGCGATGTTCGTAGTGTAAAAGGCATTGAGAAAATTTTTGTAATAAAGACACCAAATCGATATCAATTTTGTTAGAAAATTTGAATCTTGACACTTTTCTGATTTTTCATCTGTAGTAAGCCAAATTCCTAATCTTGCATAATAATCCATTTCTAGGGCAAAAACCATGACAACTGGCGTAATTCTGGTCGGAATACGTAATTAGGTTTATGTTTTTTGATGACCAGCGGTTTGCTTTGTTTGATAGCCTTGCGCAACTGGCGTTGAATAGTGGGTAAGCACTATTTGGGCACCCTTCCCGCTTCATCATGAATATTCATCAGGCAGTAAGATACTGTACTAGTAAATGGCAGAAGGCTGGATACGTGCCATAGAATGTAAAAACGTATTGCCGGGAAATATAAAAATCTCGACAAATTGCACCAACGGGGAATGTTAAAATGTCTCGCCGGGAGATGGAAAAATGTTCAGTTTTGCTGGGAAATGTAAAAACGCTGCCGGGAAATGTAAAAATCATGTATTTCCACGGTATTACGGATGCATGTAGATGATGAATATTCATGATGAAGCGGGACGGGTGCCCAAATAGTGCTTGCCTGAATAGTGAAACAGAAATGTTATCTCAAGCTGGCAGGGATAGTAGGCGTTTTCACATCAGCCCGATAAAAACATAAGCTCGAAATATTTTTCGCGATTGCGAATTAGAGCGCTATTTCATTTCTTATTCACATCCACCCGAAGAGAATTAGTCCGCATTTTTTTCGAGCTAATTCGACAGCTGAGTATGTGCAAACAGCATCAGTAATGTGTGTGCCCTCTCAAAAATTCCTCATGATTTGTGTGCAGCTTGCCTCGATCGATCGGGTCACACACGCTAGGCATGATGGGATTCATCGCGCTAATTTCTCGAGTCGTTTTCACATTATCAAATAGCGCGCTACTGTCCCGCTATTTCAGAAATTTCCCGAGTTGGAGTCAAGGAATTTTCTCGATCTGAGCGATACAATTAGCGGGCTAATATGTGTTCACATTATCAAATAACGCGCTATTTCGCTGTCGGGAAAATTTCCCAAGTCAGAAAATAGCGCGCTATTTCGAAATATCGGGCTGATGTGAAAACGCCTAGTGTATACTTCTTTTTTCTATCAGACCTTCCCTTCTCCTTTTCTCTACCCCCCCCTCTCTCTCTCTCCCTTCCCCTCTCTCATCTCCTCTCTTGCCCATCTCATCTTCCCTTAAACATGTCTTTATCCTCACTCCCTTTCTCTCCCCCAAAGTTTGCAGGCATAAACCCTTGTTGGTCGTAAAGGAGTCTGCGTGCGCCAAGACTACTACACGCACCACTTCACTACACGCACCACTTCACTGCAGCCGCCGCTCGCGTCCGACAATGGGAGAAGCTACAACACAGGTATGGGACAGTGCCCATTAGACAAGTGGTGCATTTAGTAGTCTTGGCGCATACTCCTTTACGACCAACAAGGGTTTGTACATGTAACTACCCAGCACAGCCACAAACACATTATCACTTTCCCCCTCTCTACTCTCTTAGTCGGGGGCCTTATAGGGCATTATGTGTTTGGATTAAATTCTTCCAAAAGCACCAAATTTGGCCTACAGGTCACTTATATCATACTTTTTCAATTTTTGATGGACGCCAAGACTGGCACCTCCTGGGGCGGCCATATTAGTTTAATCCAATATAGCCGCCATCCAGACTAGAGGTCAATTGTAATTACCAAACTAAAAGACTGTGAATGATTGGCACGCTATCTTTTGAAGAGAAACAATGCTCTGTTCCGCACGAGATGATATCAAAAAATACTACTGCTAATCATCCGCTCACGTGAAACCAAGCAGAAGTTTTTCAAACATTTCAAGAGGCATTAGCAGTAGTATTTTTGATATCATGTCGTGTGAAACAGGGCATTGTTTCTCTTCAAAAGATAGCGTACCAATTAATCTGCACTTACGGTTGGTGCTCTATACAAGACATTCCCAACCCACCTTCACCTTCAGACATCCGTTGGCGTTGTGGTGTATATAGAGCGGGATCTGCTCTCATGAAGAGAGACTTCTCTTTTCTTTTCTTTTCCCCACTAACAAATAAGTTTAGCAGGAAACATAGAGAAGCATTCGCACATACTGTTTACATTTCCCATCACATGCTTTTAACATTGGAATTTTCATGTACACATTTTGCCTAAGCCTGCAGGTTTTTTTTTTCTTTTATATGAATATTTGTTTTGGCCAGTTCTTAATCATTTCCGATCCATATATTGATGCTAAGAAATTGCATTTCCTTGTAAACCCTCAATTCCTATTTCGTATAGGTTTCCTTCATGTTTCTCTCTTTTATAGGAGTAATGTCAGCATAAATGACAATTAAGAGTGACCCCATCCCTCGTGACAGCTCAACTTAAGCTAGAACGTGATATGTAGTAATATATCTTTTATTTCTAATATAGTCATTTTATTATCAAAGTCTGAATAAGATCTCCTGAACCTTACTTTACTCTTAGAAAGGTGTTGGTAATAATGACTGTATGCCTTTGTTGCCTTTAACATGAAAAAAAAAACAAACAAAAAACAGACATAATCGTATGTATGTCGTGGGACAGCTATAGCTGCTGCTTCCCGCCGTTTCCAGCCACCTGCCCCTGAAAGAGAATGGTGAGGGCAGCCTTCATCCTTTCAAAGTCATGTATAAAATAAATAATGCTTTCAGAAGAATCTGAACTAAACACTTCTGATAACACCTGTTACAGTAACAGAGATGCCAAATGATACTGCAGGTTAAATGGAAAATACTGTTTTTTCCCAAATTATTACTACGCATGGTACTGCAGAAAGGTAAAGATACTGTTTTTCACCATGCAAAAAAAAAAAAAAAAAAAAAAAACCCGCCCTTTCAGCCCTCAGCAACTGCAATCTTATTCCCAAAGTTGCCTCCACCGCTGCCACAGTCGCTGCAGGCAAGCCAATTTTTTTAATTACCCCTTACGAATATAATGGGTTAACCCTCAAATGACATTTAGGGTGACTTTATGAGACAAAGTTGATATCAGATCACAAAAATAACTGAAGAATCGGCTTTCTTGACCCGGAAAAGCTCTTAAACTGATTTGTTAGCGATTGTAACCCTTTTAGTTTTTTAACTGCTATGTACCTTTAAACCAATATGGCGGCCATATTGGATTTTGCCAATATGGCCGCAAAAATCGAAATAGTATGGTTTGGGCAACATGTGTACCAAATCCGGTGCTTTTGGAAGAATTTGAACCAAAAAGTCTCTTAAATCCCTGGTATTCTCCCTTGCAGGTTGGATTCTTATCTCTGTTGAGTAAACATAGGGCAGCATTGGAAGTTTTGTGAAAGTGGTGAAGCCTATATACCTCCCTGGTTTTGAACAGACCATGGGCAAGGCACAGAGGCAGGAGCTATGCCATGGGTATGAAAGGCTGTTACGCTCTTTGGATACACTGCAGTGTTAGATGAGATTTCAGAGAGAGAGAGAGAGAGAGAGAGAGTTATAGGTGCTATACTGAGTTATCAGAGTTATTTGCAGATTGTTCTACAATATTCTTGCGAGCCTATTTCTTCATTTATGAATGAGCTATGGTCAGTGTGGAGAGAGCTATATAAGTGCATGGTGTTCGTTTAAAAAAAAAACCCAAACAAACAAACAGACAAACAAACATTCATAAAGTTATACCCGAATGCGTAGATTACTTTCTTTTTCCAATAAGAATAATTTAAATCTTTGTTTAAAAACATATAAAGATGGACTCATTTTAATTGGCTGTGGCAAATTATTCCAAATTAAAGGTCCTATATACAAAACATGATATAAACCAACATTTGTTTTATTAAAAGGTAAATGATAATTCAGAGGATTTCTTAAAACAATACGAGTGAATAACACTTTTTAACTGAAATAAGGAAGAAAGACTTGGGGGAATGCAATTTTTAAAACATAAATACATAAGTACACCAATATTATAATTGTTCAATTCAAAAATATCTAAAACATTAAATTTCATAAAAAGAGGTTTAATGGAGGCAAGACAATTGGCGTGACATATGATTCTTACTGCTTTCTGCTGCAGACGAAAAAGTCTGACCACAGAATAATTTGATGTATTTGCCCAAGCAATGTTACCATATTGTAGTTGACTTAATATAAAAGCGTTATAAATCTTATTAAAATATTGTGAGGAAAATATCGTAATTTGTATAAAATACCGATACATTTAGAAATCTTATTACAGACTGAATCAATATGTTTATGCCATGATAATTTATTATCAATAATGATGCAAAAAAAATGACAATGAACTCGTAATTCTTATAAGATTGTTATTCATATAAATTGCTGAAATCTGTATATAAATTTTCTTATTAGTAAAAATCATACATTGAGTTTTTTTTTCACATCCATAACTTATTTATTCATAAGAAGCCAATCACAATTCTTTTTTTGAATCTCTTCATTAAAACGTAATAATACAATATCAGTATTATAATCAGACATAAACATACTGGTATCATCAGCATACAAAATGAACTGTAGTTTTTCTATGATATTGGAAATATCATTGATATAAATTAGAAATAAAAGTGGACCAAGTATTGAACCCTGAGGCACTCCACATCCCAGGCTACACAACTCAGACTTACATCTTTTAACCAATACAAATTGTTTCCGATTATCTAAATAATTTTAAAATAATTTTACAAATTACCTCGGATACCATAGATCCGATCCATAACTTATCTAATAGAATAGAATAATCTAAAGAATCAAAAGCCGTCCTTAAGTTTAAAAACAAACCAATAACTGATTGATGAGAATAAAGTGCATTAGTTACTTTTGAAATAAGGTTAATCAAAGCATGGGACTTGGAGTGCCCAGAACGAAATCCATATTGACATGGAGTTATTATATTTGTCTAATAATAACAGTAATCTATCATATATTCTTTTCTCAAAAATTTTAGAAGAAACAGGTTACACAGATATATGTCTATAATTATTAACATCGTGACTTTGACCACTTTTAAAAACTGGTTTAACTTTGGCAATTTTAAGTTTATTTGGAAAAATACCAGTGGACAAAACACAATTAAAAATGTCACATAAAGGATAGCATATTACATGAATTACTCTTTTTTTTTTTACAACAGATTATATCAATGTCATCATGTCCAGAACTTGAACCGTTCTCACAATTACATACAACTTTTACAACTTCTCCTGGGGTAATAGGGCTAAAAAAGTTGTATTCTTATTTTTCTTTACAAACTGAGTATAATTATCATTGGTACAGACTTGAACTGTATTCTTCAAATACAAACCTACATTAACAAATGACCATTAAAAACTTGAGCAATTTCTTTACCATTTTCAACTTTCCGATCATGTACCATAAGAAAATCAATACTAGGTTCTTCATTCCTTTTATCCAAAGCCTTATTAATAAATTTCCATTTTTTTTTTAAATATCAAACTTAACCTCCCAAAACTTGTTCTTTAAAAAAATCATTCTTAAACACGCTTAATCTCATTATTCACTTTATTACGAAATTGGTTATACACCTTTTCTCATATACACCCTTTACCTCTGCACTTCTTTTTAGGAAAACATTTATCATATAAATACATAAATTGAAAATGAAAATTATCATATGCAATATTAGCATCACAGATATCCACATGCCAATTAACTTTCAGTAATTCACCCAGAAAATATTGCATATTTCTCTCATTGATAAATCTTTTCTCAAAATATTCTGAATTAAAACTTTCACTCATTTTGTAACGACTCAAACAAAAAAACTGGAAAATGGTCAGATACATTTGCCAAAATAACACCAGATACCAATAATTCATTTCATTTGTGAATATATTATCGATAAGCCAATGTTTACAAGCGTAGCGGAATGATTTGTGACACGTGTAGGGAAGTGAATAATTGGGTAAACAGCTTTAGTCATTCACATATCAAGGAATTCATTAACTTGTGGACAAGAATCAATATCATATAAGTTAAGATAAATTCTCCTGAAATATGCAATAACGTATTTTCCTTAATCATTGCATATGGGGGTTGATAAATAGTAGCATATATAATATTTTTCACATTGTTCGAGCAATAAAAATTGTTCTCATATTGCTAAAAAGCATAGAAGAAAGGGAATATGTAAGGTTTACTAAAGGTATGTTTCAGGAACACACCCGAGGACGCGAGGCTACCATGTATACACTAAATTTACTTATAAGTAAATATAAGTGTATTGATTTTATAATGTACATTAATAATGAATTATGATTTTATAATGTATATTAATAATGAATTATAATTAGGGGCGAAAATCTTGCATCACCATTTATGAAATCGACATTGATGGGGGGGGGGGGGCAAGTGCCATCCCTGCCCCCCCCCCCACCCCCCCCCCCCCCCCCCCCCCTCCGCTTCCGGCGCCCTTGGGCACGACTGAGGTTGGAGACCTCGGCAGGAGAGTGAGGCTACTGAGCCGGGCTTTGTCTGGGGAGGGGTCCTCAAGGACTGTGCTTCCGATACGATGGAATTCCTGAAACCCGCTTGTTCCGTATTCTGCAGAAGAGAAAATTACACTGACATTGAAATTGATGAAATAAAAGTAACATTTGTGCCGAATCAAGAATAACAAGAAATCCATCATTCTACGCTAACAAAAAAGTAAAGAAAAAAAAAATCCTCTCATCGTGACTACAAGGGAGCTTTTTTCTCTTTTTTTTTTTTGGTCAATGCCAGACAACAGTACTCTATGATATTGAGGTTTTCATCGGTTGCTCACCACATGCAACATAGATCCTGTATTAAGGGTTTCGTCTGTAACTCACCGCATTGACGAACATTCGATGAGAAAAGGGGAAAACTAAGCCGTGTTGTTTAATTTTCAGCGTACATAAACAGCTATGGTTCACTTGATCGAATCACTTTGTGAAATATCACAGCTTAGAAATCGCCAAGTCTTCCCCGCACTCAATATCGAGAAAGCTATCTACTTGACAAAGGTACGTCCATGTACTGATTTTATTTGAGGAAAGATTATTACTTAGAATTTTGGGGTGTTTAATTGAAATCTGAAATAGCGATTGTTATACTCCTTATAAAATTTGATAGCATGAAACCTAACGTGGCTTATTACGCAAGTGCGTGACTACATGATATTGATTGCATAGATACTTCAGAAACACATGCTTGCTATCCTACTGAAGGAAATGTAGACAGATTATGTGCTGAAACATATTCCAGAAGATATACATCTACATAATTATATTCGATGACATTACGATAGTTTATTGATACTGCATCTTTTATTTTGCTCTCGAATCTACTTGCATGTGTTTTCAGGAGCAGTTTGGGCGATTTGCTACTTCACATCTCTTTCAAAATGTGTTGCTAAAAGATGACTTCATTGATCTTTCGACACGTTTCCGTCGGCAGAAATATCGTATTCATGTAGACTTGATTAGTTATGTAATTCATTTATCATGATATATTTCTAACTAGCATGACTCATCACCCGGGGCAAGCGTTGCTAGGTAACAGTTTATTTGCTCGTAACTGCTCCTTGAGTCCGGTATGAATAACAAATATTCATATTGATAACATTCATTGATTTGTTTTACCGAAAGTGAGATTGAATGTGTGACTCTTGACGTACCACATGCGTACAGTTAGTGGCGTCGCACAAGGCAAACTATAATAACTGTCGACATCTTGCGAGAAAATTTGCAAAAAGCAATGTATAACAAGGACTGAAACGCCAGTTGTATTATTTTCTTATCAAACGATTCAAATGAATACTGTGTATTAGAGCTAGCCATCCTTTAATAAGTAGGGTATCTGTGTTCATGATATTCGTTCCTTCAGATGAAGCTGTCCGCCATGTCATATCTTGTCCTCCTGGGTCTTTGTGTCCTCCACGCCGTAACGCTGGTCGAGGGTAAGTCTTTGTCAACTTCATTTGCAAACATTTATCATTTACCATCAGTCATATTTAACTGTTCTAACCATCCGATATCATCCATGAGATATAGTTTCCACAAATTTTAATGCCCTTTCCTGTGTATTTTGTGCTTAGTTGTCACTTATGCATATAAAGCGCATATAATTTCTTATTATTGAAACCTAATGAAAGTAAGCAGACGATCTCCTGGAAATGCGAATTCAAGGATTTTTAGTCGTTTTCCACTGTTTATGACTTTTTGGTAACCCCTGTTCAGTATTGTACAACATAGTTATACCATACTTGCTGAGTGTGTGTGTGTGTTTTTTTTTTCTCTCTCTTTTTTTTTCTCTTATTATAATTTGTAGCTAATGGGCAAGAAATATCCATGTACCTTGTGCTCTAAATGTGTCAAAAGTAATCAAAAGGGTCTTTTATGTACACATTGTGAAAAATGGGTGCATGTTTCATGTGCAAGCATCCCTTTAAATGTTTACAATGATTTATCAGAACGGTTTTTTGACTGGAAGTGTCCAAAATGCTTGATGAAGCAATTACCTTTTTATGATGAGAAATGCATTAATGATTCAAATAGTAATACAAAACGTAAACCTCCAAGAGTAACAGGTGGAAACGGTTTATATGGATGTGAATTTAAATTCAAGTCATTGTGTGAGAAAGGTTTGAAATGTATACAACTGAATGTTGTTAGTATAATGAAAAATTTTGATGAGTTGAAATCTATCATCCTGCAAAATGATGTTTATGTTTGCGCTCTCAATGAAACCAGGTTGGAGGAAGGGATTCGAGACAGTGAAATAGAAATCCCTGGTTACTCGATTATAAGAAAAGATCGAAACCGAAATGGTGGAGGTGTAGCCATTTATATTCGGAATAGTATTTGTTACAAAGTCTTGGAACACCGGTCTTTATTTGAGTTGGAAGCTATCTTAATTTCGATCGAATTGAGAAATTCTCAACCCATTCTTTTTTTGAATTGGTACAGACCGCCTAATTCTGGACGTGCAGTCTTAGATACGTACGAAGACTTACTAACATTCATGGGAAATTTCAACTGTCACTCAATTATCATGGGTGATACTAATTTTGATATTTATAAAGGACCCTTTTCTTCACATATAAGCAAATATAATCAGATAAATAGTATTTATGGATTTTATCAATTAAATAGTACGAAATGCACCAGAGTTACTGAAGAGACAGCCACTCTAATTGATCATATGTTGACAAATAATACTGACTGTATAAAGACCTCAGGTGTTCTCGAGGTAAGCATGGGCGATCACTTCATGAATTATCTGATCTGTAAAACAAATAGTTTAACCACCCATGACCACAATTATGTAACCTTTAGAAAGTCAAAAAATATTGACTGGAATATATTTCGTAAAGATCTCATGGAACAAGACTGGAATGAAATTGAAACTTGTTATAATTTGGAGGATGCTGTTAAGAAATGGGAAGAAAAGGTATTACTGGTCACCAACAAGCACATGCCTATAAAGACAAAGCGTATGCGTAACAAATACTCTCCTTGGTTGAATGAATCGATTTTTGAATTGATGAGAGAAAGAGACAAGGTTAAGAAGAAAGCAATTACACAAAATAGTGAACAGTTGTGGAAGGAGTATCGACGGCTGAGAAATAAAGTTACTAATGTTATAAGGAAAATGAAAAAACAGTATTACATCAATAAATTGTCTGAATGTTCCGGAAGAAATGAATCCTGGAATGTTTTAAAATCTTTTCTGCCAAATAACGACACATCGTCTCATCATCTCTCTTGTGACGATGCATACAGTAAAGCCTCCGAATTTAATGAACACTTTGCCAGTGCTGCTATGAATTTGTTAAATGAACATCAGATGGAGAAAACGGACATCACCGAAGTAGATATCATTACAGGATCCGTATGTTATGATAATATGGACACATTTGCAGTTGTATCTGAAGCTCAGGTTATGAACGAAATCTACAAACTGAAAAATAAAAAATCGACTGGAATTGATGGTATATCGGTTGAGATTTTGAAAGTATGTGCTGATATATTGAATAAGTCTATAACGTATTTGATCAATAAATCAATTATTGAAGGAGTTGTCCCAGAGTCATGGAAAATAGCCAAGGTAATTCCGATATACAAAAAAGGAGATAAGTCGAACCCTGATAATTACAGGCCAATTTCCCTGCTGCCTTGTATCTCGAAATTACTGGAGCGCATAGTCTCGTTACAATTATCACACTATCTTAATGAGAACAATGTCTTAACACCGGTTCAGTCTGGATTCAGGGCAAATCATTCCACTGTAACTGCCCTTGTAAAGGTTACTGATGAATGGCTTTTGGCCATGGATGAAGGTGAATATACTGGGGCGATATTCGTCGACCTACGGAAAGCGTTCGACACTGTCGACCACAATGTAATGTTAGACAAGTTGTCGAGAATTGGTATAAATGGAGGTACACTTGAGTGGTTTAAGAGTTATCTGACGGGCAGGAGGATAGTAACTAAGGTCAACAACGCATTGTCTGATGAAATGTACTTAACTCATGGTGTGCCCCAGGGCTCTCTTCTTGGCCCTCTACTGTTTTGTGTTTTCATTAATGACCTGCCTCGCATTTTTCAGTCATGTCGTGTTCATCTTTATGCGGATGATACAGTCATTTACTACTCAAACAAAGATATCAAAGTCTTGGAGTCCATTTTAAACAAAGAAATGCAAGTTTTTGATCAGTGGATGTCACAGAACAAACTCTTGGTGAATTATTCAAAGACCGTCAGTATGCTTTTTGGTACGAAATGTATGCTCTCAAGGTGTAATTCACTAGATGTAAAAATAAAAGACACCCAGATTCGAAATGTTGAAACGGTAAAATATCTTGGAATTCATATCGACGCTGAGTTGAAATGGAATATTCATGTAGATAAAATGTGCCAAAAAATCAGTAGATTGATTGGTTTTCTTGGAAGATTAAGACATGTTGTAAATGAATCAAATTTGAATTTGATATATAAATCTGTGATTCTTCCACATTTTGATTATGCAAACGTTATCTGGTATTCCGCTCCACAAGGTTCTCTGTCAGCCCTTCAAAAGCTACAGAATAGAGCGGGTCGTATGATTATGAGAGTAAATCCATATTCTTTTGTATCTACTCAACATATTCATGATGTTTTGGGCTGGAAATCTCTTGAATACCGATATAAAAAGAATATGAGTATGATGATTTATAAGATATTGCAGAACTTTCTCCCCAATTACATGTCTGATAATATTTCTAGAAGATTTCTTAATTATTCACTGCGTTCAAACCAGAATTTGAATCTTCCAAAGCCAAATTCGAATAACTGTAAAAGGACTTTCTTTTACAGGGGAGTATCAATGTACAATCAATTGCCCAATGAAATTCGTAACGCATCAACTTTAAGATCTTTTCAAATGTTATTATCTGATTATTTAGATAGAGTATTATGGTAAAAAAAAAAGACTCAATGGAGTACCAAATGTAACAGCCATTTTTTTGTGTGTTTTTTTTTTAGGGGGGAGGGGGGTATATGAGTCTTGCCTTTTCTTTTGTAAGTTTGTTCTCCTCCTCTTTTTCTTTTCCTTGCTCTGCTCTTCTCTACCTATCTCTGATTATTGCTGACTCTCACTGTACCAGTTCGGTAAATGATTTTCATTATTTTTTTTCTTATGTTTTGTATATACAGTGTTTATCATCCTTGTATTGTACTGTAAATTAGGGACCCTGTGGAAGAACAGACATATTTTGATAATATGACTGAACAGGCAATCCCCCGTTTCTTCTGTAAGTATATGCAATGTATATGCAACTTGTAATGTGTGTATTTTTATATGAAGACGGAAATAAAAACAAACAAACAAACAAACAAGGATTTCGGCAAGATGGCAAATCCGCAAGAATGTATATTATTTTGGAATATTTAATTTGCATGGTACAGCGATATTGCGGCGAAAATGATATTGACAATTTCCTTCTGATCTGTCTTATTCTGTGCAAACATTAACTAATATGTGCTTCAAATATCATTTGATATTATTATGCTCGTATGTTTTTGAATTCTGTTTATACGCTGGGCAGGAAGAGGACGTAGACTCGCCAACAATTTCCTGTTCCTCAGGGAGAGGCGAAGTAACTCGGACGAGAGTGGGTCGAGTGGTAGCTCAAGTGGCAGCTCGAGAGGTAGCTCGAGTGGTAGCTCGAGTGGCAGCTCGGAAACACGACCTGTATCACCCGGTCCTGTGGTTACCACTGCAACAACACGTCAGACCACAGCTACCACAGCCAGAATTACAACCATGGCCGCTACTACCATGGAACCAACAACAGAGACCACCACCAATCCTACCACTTTCACCACTACCATGAAACCTACTACAGATACCACTACCAATCCTACGACAGCTACCACGGTGGAACCTACAACAGACACCACCACTAATCTTACAACTGCTACCTCCATGGGACCTACAGCAGATATCACCACTAATCATACAACAGATACCACCACGGAACCTAAAACGGCTACCACCACTACTGATCCTACGACAGCCACTTCCATTGAATCTACGACGGCAACCACCACGAATCCTACAACAGCCACTACCATGCAATCTACAACGGCAACCACCACTAATCCTACGACAGCTACCACCACGGAACCTACAACGGCTACCACCACCAAGCCTACGACAGCCACTACCATGGAATCTACAACGGCAACTACCACTAATCCTACAAAAACCACTACCATGCAATCTACAACGGCAACCACCACTAATCCTACAACAGCTACCACCATGGCACCTACAACAGATTTTACCACTAATCCTACAACAGCTACCACCATTGGCCCTACAACGGCTACCACGCAAGAACCGACCACAGAGGGTACAACTCCACAGGCCACGACCACGGCGCCGATACTGACAACTACGTGTGTCCCTACGGGCAGGTCAGATGTGTGTCTCTAAATCCCAGCAGCGCCCGCTTGTGGCTGCATTTCAACTCGGCAGTACTAATGTTGGCCTTAGCCCATACAGGATGAAATAATTGGCTTTGGTGTTTTGGGTATCCCTGATGTGTAATATTACCACGAAATTAGCTATGACTCTTTTTCAGCTAAATAAAATCATATGAAGGGGAAGGGGCACTTTGAGGGTACTGTCTGGGGCCCCGTGCAGGATAAAATAATGGGTTTTGGTGTTTTGGTTTTCTCTGATGTGTACTGCTTCCATTAACAAAAAAAAAACCCAAAAGAAACCCAAAAAACAAAATTAGGGTAGGGCCCTTTGGGGCCCTTTGGGGCCCCGCACACGATAAAATAATGGCTTTGCTGTTTTCATGATAGGTATACCCAAAGGAACAATATCCACTTACTTTTGTCCATGACCCCCTTCGGCTGAATAAATGCATTTTTTCGGGGTCCCTTTTTGTGGCCCCTATAGGCCTACGTTACAGGATGTGACTTGCCAGCAATTCATTTTATTGTCCCTTGGCCACATCCTAATATGATGAGACCATCAATCCTAGTGACCCTTTTCGGCTGAATAAAATCTTCTGCACGTCATGAGAGCGACACCCATGAGTCGTACAGCCTACGAGTTATCAGCCCACGAGTCATAGAGCCCATGAGTTCGACACTAAGCAAACGAAGCCCACGAGACGTACACATTAAACCTCGTGTTGTATCTGTAGAACTCGAGAGCTGTATTTATCTGGTGTCGGTCTCATGGGCTTTATTTGCCTAGTGTCGAACTCGTGGGCTGTAGGACTCGTATGCTGTATGAATTATGGGTGTCGGTCTTGTGGGATGACCCCGGTCTAACTATTTAGCCCGAATTACGGAGTTCAGAGTTAGCACGCGTCTCAATATGATCTCTCCAACCACAGACTTTGTAAAACTTGGTCTCCAAGAAGAGCAGTTGAAAACAGCCATGCAGGAAGTGGCAATTATAATATATAAGTACTGCATGAATGGCATTTAGTGTTAATGTTGCTGAAAAGAATGCAAATTCACCTGTAAATACCAGTCTGCAACTGGTTTATTTATAATACAGTTGTCATGGAACCTTATCTAGGATTTGAATACCTCAGTTGCAAATCCACTTCAAGGGAAAGTCCCAAATGATCTTTATCCGCACATGCACAGATTGGAACCGTGAACTGGCTTATACTAGGTGTTACAAAAAACATTTCCCACTTTTGATCCTTAATAGTTCGAAAACTATACATCAGATAACACTGTCACTGATATGAGTAATACTGTAGCTGAATAGTGTACAATTTAGCTGGAGGTGATTTGACATAAGAGCATAAATCTTGAAGCTTGTCCAAATGCTAGTCACGAAATAAACTTATTCCATTCTTTATCAAAGATATATTGAAAAGATGGTTAGAGCACTTTGGCGAAAATTGAATGAGTCAGAACGCCTAGACTGTATAATGAACGATGTAATAAAACACAATTTTCTTATGCATTGCCTTTGTTTACGTTTTTCTATATTTGACAGTTATGTGAGCTGGGAGACGAAAGCGAAATTGCTCCGTTTGTTCTCAATCAACAGACTGTCTGACACTTTTAGCAGTGAATTGGACGGTGTCATAATACTTTACTGTGTGCTGTTCACATTCTGTCAGGTCGTCTTCTTCTGTTTATTGATTTTTCTATTAACAAACAAACAAAAAACAAACAAACAAAAAACAAACAAACAAACAAACATGCTAAATTAACAAATTGAGTTTAAATTGACAACCAATACCCAGACAGCAGTGTTCTTTAGCGCTGATTCATCATTTACTTTGTGCTGATTTGTTTCAAGATATTTATGATTTGATGACATAAGAACGGACGTAAGAAGAATGCCCGAGGCAATATCGTCCACCAACAATCTACTATTTCATAAATGTGGTACATGTAGGCCTTCTTGACTCCAAAATCGTCTTATTGATATGAAGAGATTTAGAGCAAAATGAGCTAACTCCATTCTTGTTGAGTTGAGATGTTTGTGAATATAGCTGCTAAAAAGAGAAAATAATAAGAAAATACAGGACATTTTCAATCATATCTTCCATAATACTCTTTGTTTTGTCACAAGTGAGGTATTACTGGAAAGGTTAAATTTTGCTCTATCTGATGATGGACTTACTTTGAAATGTTTAAAAATGGCGCTTAGCTCATTTTGCAATAAACTCTACATATACATCGCGTATTATCTAAAGGAGATGGGTATCAGGAAATAAATTGATATAATATATTGACAGGTGTGTGTGTGTGCCACAAATTCTTGTCGTATCGAGTACTTCAGGAAAAGTTTAAAAGCTATGATGTCCTTGTTAGCAGGATGATGTGAAGATGTGTCATGGCAAATCCGTCTTTGTTACTTAATCACCAGATCATAAATACCGATTATTATGAAACAAACGTGATAATCTGGCAAAGTCGGCAAATTAAACGAATTCACACAAACATCTTGGTATCATGATATTGAAATTCCGTTTTGCTCACATCAAAACGTACAAATGAAATTCACACATAGCCTGCCCGATTCTCCTTTCTTTAGCATTTGTTAGAAGTTATTTTATTCATGTTTGTTACAAAGGAACATGAACCATCAGAAAGTTCAATCGCCTTCATCAAGGCCCTAGACCAAGGAAATCCAAATCTAAAATGTTTAGGTTTTCCTACGCGACGAAACGAGACAAAGTGGTAAGAACCACTACCAATACATTGTATTGAGATTAGCTAAATACCAATCATATGATCTATTATTTTAGTGAAGAGCACACATGGGCGGAAACCCGCGTATTTTTTATGTAACGCAGCTCACTAGTGGCTGTCTCATAAAACACTCAGCATTTTTGAGTCTCTATGGGAAAAATCATTCTATCCTCTCATTTCATTCTAGAGAAAAAATGGGGAAAAGAGAGAAATAGAAAGAGAGAGAGAGAGGGGGAGAAAGAAAGAGACAGATGCTGGTGCGATACAGCTTTCAAAACATCGTTATCACGAATTGTAGTTATACCGTGTGTCCCCCCAAAATTACAACGGAACCCTCCGCTATGATAAGTTTAAAAATAGTGAATCAATCCAGATACAATTCCAGGGTATGAAACTCCTTGCCCACATCTTACAGAAAACCCCATTCGATTTTCTTTAGTGGTCAAAGAGAAATAAGGGATTTTATAGAGCATGTCAGGAATCTCTTCCCTCCAAGTTCTCTCTATTGTGTTCACACACAAGAGCATCCAACACTAGTGCTAAACTTGGAAGAATCAGACTCATGACATGCTTTACAACAATCCACATTTCTCTGTGACCGCTTAACCATATTGAATGGGGTTTTCCGCGAAATAGAGCTAAGATGATATGTTTAAGACCCTGAAGTAGCATTTAGACAATTTAATCATATTGGGTGTTATCAATGCGAAAATCTGATTGTAATTTTTTGTGGGACATACTGTAGTGTAGCCACAGACTTCTGGCAAACATAAACATAGAATCAACTTTGGTTTGTTTAATGTTGAATCTTTTAACTTTCAACAAAAATAGCATATTCTTAAAGGGGAATTCCGGTCCAGATGAAAGTAAGTCTGAAACAAAGAGTAAAATTTTACAAGGACAACAATGAAAAGTTGGTCAAAATCGGATTAAGAATTAGGAAGTAATGAAATTGAAAGGATTCACTTATTTTTGCAAAACAGTTTTTGAACACTTTTTGATATATGAATATGTAAATGAGTGAGCTGATGATGTCATCTCACATATATCGAAAATTCATTTTTTCTGCTATGAGAGTGTAAATATGTAATGTTATTCATGATTGAACAACTTCAGAATAATTATTTTTCAAATATATCAAGATTTTGAGATAATGGCATTTGAAAAAAAATGGAATTTTCAAATTGTACGTACAAACTCTATGGCAAGTTATGAGGGGATGGCATCATCAATTCACTATTTGCATGTTCATATCGACTGTTCAAGAACTCTTTCGTGAAAATTAATGAAACCTCATAATTCAATAACTTCCTTTATTTCAATCCATCAAATTTTCATTGGTTTCCTTAGAAAATTTTACTCTTTCTTTTCAGACTAACTTTCTACTAGCCTGGATTTCTATTTAACAATAAATACGTTTTCACACATAGAACACTGGTTGTGGCACCCAGGACAGAACTAAATATTTCACACAGAGAGTTTAGTACGTGTTTACCGTTGGCAGAATTAGTGCTTTGTGGCATAAGATTTCAATAAAGAAATTAATAACCTTACTTTTACAAAGACAATGTTAATCTTGTATAATGTAACATTTCAACGTAAATGACATTAATGATGTAAATTCCTAGGAGTTTTGATGAAAGTGACTAACAAAACACGTGGCATACGTTGGCATAGATCTCGCTGGAAAAACAAAACAAAACAAAACAAAACCGAAAAAGCTACCCTGTTGAAATAAAACGGATATGCATGTATCAATAATAATTATTCTTTGATCAGAAGTAAAATCGTCCTTGTTCATACTGAAGGCAAATCTCCATCAACAGCCATTATGTCTCAAATTAAGACTGAGTGGATCCCGTATGTGTATAATTAAAAGCAATCCCAGATAATGGGTCCCTCCATTTTTCGAATTATCCACAATGTTTACTTACTTCAATCACTTGTGTTATATGATAATGTGTAATTATTGCAAGGTGCTACAATTATTGTATATTCTTTTCATCCTACATAGTTTTACGCACCTGATTTTCTGTTACCAAAAAAGAAGTGATGTTTATATGTTCTTGTCGAAAATGAAATAAAATATTGAATTGAATTGACTAGTGTTTTCTGAGAAACAGAAAGAGACAATGCACAGCGATGTGTTAGGATCAAAGCTGGAGTACATTAGGCATAACAACCCCAAGATTTTATAGCATCGATCTCCATACTCCAATCTTCACAAACCTCAGTCAGAAGAACTATTCGACCGGCTATACCACAATGAAACAATTATTTTTATATGTCTTATAACGTGAATAATAACGTTAGGACAACTGTCAGTTTTTATTGAAACACGAATTAAACGATTTTTTTTTCTCCGCGCGAACTCCGAACAAAATTATGCAAGTTATAATGAGTGCATTTGAAGTTTGAGCTTAAAAGTGTCTTTATTTTAGTCAGAGTACACTATGGCATGTTTAATGATAGCACAAGGTGCTGTATGGAAGAGTTGAAATAGACTTATAGCGCCTAAATAGGTTTGTGTCCCCTAAATCCTCCACACGGAATGATGCCAGTATGATAACCTGGGCAATGTGATGCGATGCTGATGTGCAGCGCTCTGCGATGACGGAAGGCGGGGAAATTGACCGTGACGTCTGATTTGGATAATATCGAGATTTGATCACAAAACTTAACAAATTATTGTTTTTGAAAATAGTATGTATATTATGGAGCACGATGATTTCTTTTTTTCTGTCACTCGTATTGTTAGAAGCACGAATGGCGTTTTGAGACCTCGGGTAGAAAATGAAGGTAGTGAAGCGGGCTTTCTCTGGGCGGGGTCTTTCAGGACTGTGTGCTTTCGATACGATGGAATTCCTGAAACCCGCTTGGTTCCGTTTTCTGTAGAAGGGAAAGTCATATTGACATTGACATTGACATAGAATAAGAATTAATTATATGCGGAATCAAGAATTACGTGAAATCCATTATCATAGGCTATTAAAAAAGTGAAAAAAAAAACACACACACAAAAAAAAAAAAACCTGTCATAGTTACCACAAAGGATTTTTCCCCTATACCAGGCAACGATACTCTATCGTGAATGGTGTGGAGGGCTTTATACGGTAGCTCACCACATGCCACATAACTCCTGAATTAAAAGTTTCGTCTGTAACTCACCGCATTGTCGAAAATTCAATGGGATAAAGATGAAATTGAGTTGCATTGTTCCATTTGTTTTCAGCGTACATAAATTGCCATAATCCTTCCGATCGAATCACTTTGTGAAATATCACAGCTCAGAAATCACCAAGCCGTCGACTCATAGTCGAGACAGCTATCTACTTAACGAAGGTATGTAAGGATTTTATTCTAATAAAGAGTGATATTTAAAATGTTAGAATTTGTTAGTGAGATTTTGGAAGAGCGATTGTTATAAACCTTGTGAAATAGCATGCATCCTTCCGTGGCTCATTTAATAATTGAGTCATTAATTAATATTGATTGCACAGATACTTGAGAAATTCATTTTTTTAAAGATAATCGTAAGTAGCATGACACATCATCAAAGGGCAAGCGTTGCTAGGTAACACTTTATTTTCTCATCTCTGCTCCTTGAGTCTGCTGTGAACAACAACAACAAGCTGTTTCTTATTGATAACATTCATTATTTTTTATACCAAAAGTAAGACTGAAAGCTGTTCTTTACTTACACATAATAGTAACGTCTTCAAGAAACTTTGGGAAAAGCAATGTAGCACGGACTCAAACTCCAGTAGTCTTGTTTTGTCTTGTCAAACGATTCAAATGAATACGATGTAGTTAACTATCTTGGACATTTGGACATGCTTGAGAGAGAGAGCAACACGAAGGTGGTATAAATTGTGTAATTTGACTCCAATTTGCTGACATTTACTGTCTCTTGTGAATACTTGACTACAGTTATCATGGAATAACACAACAAGGATCTACTTGGGAGTCATGTACACCAGTTTGTGTGTTTATAGTACCTGAATTTGGGATGCTGAAATCTGAACTGTGAGTATATCTCTGGTAGCCCGAGGATAGCTCAGTCCCAAACACCTTTTTCTGTGTACCTCTGGACTTGACTGTGAAACTGGTTGCTTTGCCTACGTGTAATACATTGGTCATTGCTAGCCTGCACACGACATCGGGTCAATGGCCTAAGTAGCCCATTGTTTGCAGTTTGTCGCTAAACAGGTAATCCCCATTCACCCTGAGTTTTAGCCTGGAGCTGGGCTAGGTTGCTAAACTCCAAACAAAATAGACTTTTCTGGACTGCTGACAGAGACCACTGAACATGACTGCCAGGAACAAAAAGCTGATTAGGGAACTACTTGAGGATGACGAGTTCCTGAATGCTGTTGCTGGCTTGGTGTCAAGTGCTATTGATACCAAACTGGCTGAATTGAGGTCAAACATTGAAAAACAAGAAGGCGTCATTCATGACATCCAGTGCAAGCTCGATGCTGCCCAACAGCAGGTGAAAAAGCTTGAGACTCAACTGCAGTCCAGCGCTAACAACACCAGGAAACTCTCCTTTGATCTCAACAAGCAGGAGCAGTACTCCCGTCGGAACTGCGTGAGGGTCTATGGAATCAAGGAGAGCCCGCACGAAGATACTGACTCCCTAGTGTGTCAGATGGCGAGGGAAAAACTCAATGTTGATCTCCAACCACATCACATAGATCGCAGCCACCGGATCGGAAAGCAGAGGAATCCCAAGGATTCGGGTGGACCCGCTCCTCCACGGCCTGTCATTGTGAAGCTCACGAGCTACAGGTATCGTCAGATGCTGATCACAAAAAGGAAGTCGTTGAAGAATACCGGCATGGGAATACAGGAAGACCTCACCGAGTACAACAGCAAACTCCTGAAAGCGGCACAGCAACATGTGAAGGTTCAGGCTGCATGGTCTGTGGATGGACGCATCTTCGTCATACTGCATGGGAATGGCCAGAAAACAAGGAAGAAAATCATCAACTGCACTGAAGACTTAAGCTACCTATAACTTACCTGCTATACTTACCTGTCTCTTGAACTGAAGACCAGTCAGCCTGTTGAAACTGAACACACATGATGTATACCTACACAAGATAAAAGCTCTTTTATAATAGCATATAGGTATTACTTTTGAAAATTTAATTGGATATGGATTACAGAGTTAATAATTTCAAAATGTGTACTGACTCCAACATCTCTCGTTGCACGTTTCACTCGCTCTCCTATTTTTTTTCTGTAAGATTTCTTTTGTATGATTTCCTTTTTTATGTGTGTGTTTTCTTCCATGTTTGTTCACGTTGAGGATGGTAGATGTGTTGTTTGTGTTATGATTCTTGAATCGGTATATAACGTAGAGTGTATCAATACTATGCTTTTTCAGTTTATTGCCAGAACAATGCTTTCGTATGTTTATTTCCGCTCATTGGAGATATACCAACTCAATCTTTTCCGACATGAATAATCCATTCACTAGCATCGATCCTGATTTTCACTTGTTTAATACCCACAGTTCATTTAATTGTTTTACCTCCGATGAATTTAATGTGCATTGCAAATATATCTCAGAACTTAGTATGATTCATTTTAATGCCCGTAGTCTCCCGAAGAATTTTGAAGATATATCCATATTTTTGTCCTCACTGAAGCACTCTTTTAGTATAATCGCAATATCAGAAACATGGATATGTAAAGACCCTGTGATTCCATTTAATTTACCCGGTTATACTTTCATTCATTCAGATAGAGTTTTTGGTCGTGGAGGAGGTGTTGGTCTCTTTATAAAGAATGATATTTTTTTTCAAATTCGATCGGATATTTTGTTTTCAAGTGAAATTGATAAAGGTATTTGTGAGTATTTGTTTATTGATTTTGTACATGATAACTCCAAGTACACTGTTGGTGTCATTTATAGAAAACCGGACTCAAATGTTGACGATTTCATAGAATTTTATTCTGAAGCCCTCTGTACTGTAACGAAGGAACATAGAAATATATTTATAACAGGTGATTTTAACGTAGATCTCCTTAAGTATTTAGAAAATCAAGATGCTTATAAGTTCTTAATTGTTAATTTTTCATTTGGGTTTGAACCCCTTATAAAGAGTGCAACTCGCGTTACTTTAAACAGTGCAACTCTTTTGGATAATTTTTTCACAAATGTTATGAATTGTCAATTATGTTTTGGTACATTTAGTAATGATATTACAGACCATTTACCTATATTTCTAATGTTGAATAAGATAAGGAAAAACAAAAACATTAATCAGAATTATTCCCGTAAAATAACAGATGAAGGAATTTGTTTATTGAATGAGAAACTGATTAGTGCAGATTGGTCAGCAGTATATGATACTTCCAATGCAACTGCAGCATATGATATATTCATTGCGAAATTGAATCTTTTATACGATGATATATTTCCCTTAATGAAAGTAAAAAAGAAAAAGATTCGCAAACCGTGGATAACTCCTTTTCATCTTCGGTGTATAAATAAGAAGCATAAATTATATAAGAAATTTTTATGTGATAGGTCTTTAACAAATGAAAAGAAATATAAAGACTATAGGAATAAAGTTAATAATATATTACGACACGCCAAGAAAAAATTTTATTGTAATAAATTAAATGAAAATAGAAATAATGTGAATAAAACTTGGTCTGTTATAAATTCACTGCTTAATAAATCACCAAATGAAATGCCTACATTTTTTATAAGAAATGAAGAAAAAATAACAGGTTCTCAAATGATTGCAAACAATTTTAATTCATATTTCACAAATATTTGTAATGAAACATTATCATCTTTATCAAAACCTAGTTCTGATATGCATTTTAAAGATTATCTCCAAAGTGATTTTTTCCATTCTTTATTTCTTAACCCTACCACAGAGAGTGAACTTTTGGAAATTTGTAATGCTTTAAAAACAACGTATTCTTGTGGTTTTGATAATCTAAGTTGTAATATTTTGAAACAGATAATATTTTCCATTGTTAAACCTCTTGTTTATATATTTAATTTGTCTTTAAGTTATGGTGATGTCCCAACAAAATTGAAAATTGCAAAAATTATTCCAATATACAAGAAAGATGACCCGCATTTATTACAAAACTATAGACCTATATCAGTTCTCCCTGTCATATCAAAACTACTTGAAAAGTGTATATATACCCGTCTGTATTCTTTTCTAATAAAATTTGATATACTTTCTAATTGTCAATATGGCTTCAGACGAAATCATTCAACCACTCATGCTGTTATAGATTTACAAGATAAGATTATTTCTGCTTTAACCCTTAACAAATATGCTATTGGAATATTTATGGATTTGTCAAAAGCTTTTGATGTTGTTGATCATAATATTCTTTTATATAAGTTAGAACATTATGGGGTACGTGGGACACCTTTACTCTGGTTTAAAAATTATTTGTCTGATAGATTTCAATATACATCATTTAAGAATTGTTCCTCAAATTATTCATTAATAACCCGTGGTGTTCCGCAAGGTTCTATTTTAGGTCCTTTATTGTTTTTGATTTATATTAATGATATTGTTCAAAGTTCTACTATGTTTAAGTATGTGATGTATGCTGATGATACTACTTTGTTTTATACTCATCCAAGTTTGATTGATATTGAGATTAAAGTTAATCAGGAGTTAGATAAAGTTAGTAATTGGTTTAAAGTTAATAAATTAATTGTTAACTTTGTTAAGACAAATTATGTTATATTTCACCGTAATGTTTGTGATGATAAATATATTTTTGATGATGTGTTATGTTCTATTGATTCTGTTCCTCTAAAGAAAGTTGATTCGGTAAATTTTCTTGGTGTTTATATTCAGAGTAATATGCATTGGGATGTACATATAACGAATGTAGCACATAAGGTATCTAAATGTGTAGGTATATTATATAGATTGAAAAATATTCTTCCAGAGTTTGCACTTTTTTTTGCTGTATAATACATTTATGCTTCCGTATCTTAATTATTGTGTATCTGTATGGGGCAAATATAATAAAACCAAGATAGAAGTTTTACATAAATTGCAGAAAAAAGCATTACGAATATGCTCTGGTAGTCATTATTTTGCTCATTCGGCTCCTCTTTTTCGTAAATTTAATACTTTGAATATATTTGATTTGTATACTTATAATACCGCTGTTTTGGGATTTTATTATTTCAAAGATATGTTACCTCATAATATTTCATGTATGTTTTCAACTAATAATGAAATTCATAAATACAATACACGAAATTGCAATAGATTTCATAGGTGGGTAGTAAAAACAAATCTGGTTTCAAACTCTGTACGTCACCAATTTCCGTTAATCTGGTATTCGATTCCTAGAGATATTTGTTCACGCAATAGCCTGTCCTCTTTTAAGAAATTTTTGAAAATATACCTTCTAGCAAATCACACATAGTCATAGTCAATTTATCATATCATTTGTCTTATGTTTTTGTTTTGTTTTGTTATGTTATGTTTTGTTGTATTTGTTGGTTTTCCGTCCATGTCTACACTTTGTACCTTAAAAATCAATTATTCTGTGCATAATCGTAAGGGAACTTACTTCACAAGGCCTTTTTGGCTTTTCTCAAGTTCTCTTTTTTCATTTTCACTGTTATATGTAAATGATTGGTTATATTGTTTTATCCGAAAATGAGATGAATAAACGAATTGAATTGAATTGAATATCTTAATGTTTTACCTACATTAAATGAGTGGGATTTTGGTGTTAATGTTCCTTGCTTCAGATGAAGCTGTCCGTCATGTCATTTCTTGTCCTCCTGGGTCTTTGTGTCCTCCACGCCGTAACGATGGTTGAGGGTAAGTCTTTGTCAACTTTATTTGCAGACTTAAGTAATTTTACATCAGTCATATTTAACTGTCCTAATCATCTGACATCTTCCATGCTATTTAGTTGTCACAAATTTCAATGCCCTTGGCGTTGTATTTTGTGTCTCGCTGTCACGTCTGTATGCAGAGTGCATATTATGATATTCTCTTTGTGGAAACATGATCGAGGTGAGCAGACGATCGCCTGGGAACGGGAAATCAAGAATGATTTCGGCAAGGAGGCAATACGGGAAGAAAATTCTGTTTCAAGTATGGAATCTGCATGATATTTTAAAGATAACCATAAGATTTAAGGTGTAATTTTATTGCGACAAAAATGAATTTAACTATTTCATTCTGATCTGTCTTATTCTGTGCAAATATGAACTACTAAGCTCCTATATATTATGATATAAAAGGCCTACAATTGTTCTATTCTTAAATTCTGTATATGCGCGGGACAGGAAGGAGAAGTAAACTTGGTGACAATTTCTGGCTCCTTAGGGAGAGGCGAAGTAACTGGGATGAGAGTAGCTCGGATAGCAGCTCGTCCGAGGAAACACGGCCTGTACCACCCCGTACCACTGCAACAACAGCTCGTCAGACCACAGCCACCACATCCAGAGTTACTACCACCACTAATCCTACAACAGCTACCACCATGGGACCTTCAACAGACATCACCACTAATCCTACAACAGATACCACCACGGAACCTACAACGGCAACCACCACCAATCCTACAACAGCCACTACCATGGAATCTACCACGGCAACCACCACCAATCCTACAACAGCCACTACCATGGAATCTACCACGGCAACCACCACCAATCCTACAACAGCTACCACCACGGAACCTACAACGGCAACCACCACCAATCCTACAACAGCTACCACCACGGAACCTACAACGGCAACCACCACCAATCCTACAACAGCCACTACCATGGAATCTACAACGGCAACCACCACCAATCCTACAACAGCTACCACCACGGAACCTACAACGGCAACCACCACCAATCCTACAACAGCTACCACGCAAGAACTGACCACAGAGGGTACCACTCCACAGACCACGCTAGCCAATGCTGGCAACTTCGTGTGTCGTGGTGGGCAGGTCAGCTGTGAGTGTATTTTTTAAAATCTCAGCAGCGCCCGTTATATAGTGGTTGTATTTGAACTTGCCAGTACTGAATTTGGCCTTGAAACTTATTCAGTGTATTTAGCGCGAAAATTAAGGAGTATGAAGGAATACAATTGACATCAGTGCTGCGGTTTGTCCACATTCTGGTCATAAAATACACTTCATCCTTTTTTCTTCTTAAAAAAAAAAAAAGATATTGAAAGAATGATAAGACTATTTTGGCGAAAGTTGTATACGCCTGCATGCACGCCTAGACTACTGTATAAAATCATGACCGATGTAATAACACGAAAATTGCTGATCTATTGCCTTTGTTTCTGTTTTTGTATTTTGTCTGTTGTGTCAGCTGGGAGACGAAAGAGAAATAGGTCTGTTCGTGTCGATCAACAGTCTGATCCTTTTTTTTAGCAGTGAACTGACGTCATAATATGATTAAACTTTACAGTGTGCCGTTCACGTTCTGTCGGGTCGTCTTCTCCGAATTGATTTTTCTACCAACATACAAACAAGCATGCTAAACCAACACATTAAGTTTGAATTAACAACCGATACCCAGACCAGCGGGGTTATTTAGCGTTGATACTTCACTTGCTCTGACGTGGTTCGTTTCAAAATAGTTATGATTTGATAACGTCATGTGAGACATTAGAAGATTCCCGAGGCAGTATCTCGTCTACAATCGATCTCCCATCTCAAAATTTGGGTACTTGAATCCACATCAATCGTCTTATGAGTGTAATGTCGCGTATCACCTGTAGGATATAAATAGAGGGAAATAAATTGGTATAAAGCGACTGGTGTTTGTGTGTGTTTGTGTGTGTGTGTGTGTGTGTGTGTGTGTGTGTGTGTGTAAGCCGTAAAGTATTGTCTGCATGGTAACGGATTGGATTTAGGAGGTGGGGAAGGGGACATGACTGTGAGCATTGATGACTTTTGTCGTTATGAATATAGGGTGTCGGGTATAAGGGCGGCTATAGGGAAGTTGCTGGGGGTGGATGCGTTAGTTTCAGAAACATCCATTCATTGTGAATTTGCTGTGCTATTTTCATTCTGTTTGTTAGCATGAAAAATAAAGCGTATGTATCAACCATGACCTTTGTTAATTTGTATTTTCTTAAGTGCGAAAATATTACTAAAGGAACTAGTGTTGTTAAGTTGTACAATAATTCAACAAAGAATGCTGTCTTTGGTACCACTGAATGAGGTGAATAGACAACATCGAAATAAGTATCGAGTGCTTCATGGAAAGGTAAGATAATAATGATAATAATAATATTAATAACAATGATAATAATAATAATGATAATTATAATAATAATAATGATAATTATAATAATGTTAATGATAATAATAACAATAATATTATTATTATTATCATTACATGTATTATTATTATTATTAATAATAATATTATTATTATTATTACATGTATTATTATCATCATTATTATTATTACATTAAAATAGCTTGGGCTAAACAGGGTTAAACTCGCGCATCCAATCCTCACCCGTCCACTCTGTCCTGTGCATCATTTGTATATTATCCTCTTGTTCTGTAGGAACATCAACCTTCAGAAAGTTCAGTCGCATTTGTAGTGGCCCTAGACGAAGGAAGTCCAAATTTAAATGTTTAGGTTTCCCACGCAACCAGACGAGACTAAATGGTGAGAGCCAATGCCAATATTGAGGTTAGCTGAATGCCTATGGCATGACCTATTACTTCAATGACGTGCACTCATAGCAGGAAATGTATAATATCATATATCGCTCTCTCTCTCTCTCTCTACTCTCTCTCCCTCTCTCTCTCTCTATATATATATGAAGAGCTTGCAACCAAAAGGCGCTAAATCCATTGAAAAATGATGGATTTAGCGCCTTTTGGAAGCAAGCTCTTCATATATATATATATATATATATATATATATATATGTACAGAGAGAGAGAGAAAGAGAGACCTTGCTTCCAAAAGGCGCTAAATCCATCATATTTCTTTGGATTTAGCGCCTTGGTGCAGCAAGATCTTCAATAGCTCGCTCTTGGCTGTCTCATAATGCACATAAAATTTTATATCTCTACGGGAAATGTCTCATACAGTACAATGTCATGTATACATTATGAAACGTCTCATGTCGGATTCGTTCAATTCAGTTCAATTCAAATCAAATTCATTTTCATTTTCCTACCGAAACATATATTTAATTTTCTTTTGTAACAGAAACGAATGTAAACAAGGCAACGTAAAATGGACATTCTACCCTGCATTGAAGAAAATAACTGTGTCCTTTTTCGTACGTGAGTTTAGGGTTGCAATGATTCCGTAAAGATGAGTCTCATTACTAAAGGGGAATTCACAGTTGCTAGGCTGTGGTGACCAAATTAATGATTTTAGAGTTTTATAGGTCAAGTATGAGAGTTATTTGGCATTTTAATCTGTCAACGAATAACAAAACATGACCCAGTGTAACCCTATCCAGTAATAATTTCCAAACGGTATATATAAGGCAATAACGGTTTAACATCACATAGAAATATCTAAACCTGACCGCGAGTGACTATCGTCTTAATGGCAACCGACAGAATCCAAGGATCTGTCATTATGAGGCAGACATGCCAAGTGGCCTTGAATAGCGGCTTGACAAGAAAAAACAACAACAAAAGAAAATCATTAAACGACATGATGACTTTTCACAGCTGATTTAGAAAAATGAAGCAATCATATTTTTCAACAGATTCCATTGTTTTTGTTGTTGCTATGGGAACTAACGATCCTTGCCAAGCTATTGGCAGGGAAGGTAATCCTCTCTCTCTCCCTCCCAACACGAGAGAGGGGGAGGAAGGGGGGGGGGGGGGACAAACTCACCAAAAACGCGTATTCAGTGTACGACCACGACCATAAAACGGACATAGTCATGATTACTCCAGTGGCCTCCAGTGGATCTACTCAGTGCGTAGTGATTGGATCCAAATAATGTCACTACTCGACTTTAATAATCACAGTAAAACCGTGATTTTCAGCATAAAGTGATACATGAATGTTCACTGTTGGTTGTTTGGAGTGAAATGTTTCTGAGAAAGGCTAAATCCATTGAACTTCATCTGAGTCTGCTTAATTAAAGAGATTCCACCAGAATGGTGCACTGCGTATGACAGGATTATTGGAGAAACCTGAACGCCAAACCGTAAGTGTTTTACGAATTATGCAAACATTGTTTTCTATGTGATGGCATTTCATTCCGAAAGAAAAACAGCCACGTATACTCGAACCACTTCATCACATGGTCATTCCTAATCCGCGGCTACTTTTCTGGGAGAAATTTTGAGAAAATATCTTACATTCTACAACCTAAAACATAAAAGTGATATTATATGATTCGTGTGCACTATTCTGTAAGTACGTTTACGGTAATCGTTCATCAAAAAAAAAAAAAAAAAAACCCTGATAATTCTAGCTTGCAATATGGGCTTTCACCCTGTACTATTGTGCCTGTGTACTATCTAATATCGCACTGTATTACAATTCGGAAATTTTATGGAATGCTGCCGAGTATTGTAATGAGAACTATATACAGAAGATACTGGGATATTTCAGACATTGATATTAACTTTGCTTTGTATATAATGTGATTAAGGGAAAAGGTTAAGTGAAAGTATTTGAATAGTTACAGCAGAATGATTATTACACAGTATTGACACTGTATGATTTGAAAGCCTATCTCATTCAGTCGATTATTAATTTCTTGTCATTTTTTTTTAATCATGTAATGACAAATTAAAGCACACATAAACATGACTTCAATTTGCTTCGATTCTAGCGCAATAACGAAGGAAAATGGAAAAAAAGAAATCGTGAATATAGCATTTTCAGAATGACGTCCCTGAGAGCCAACTTTCGTCAGAATAAAACAATCGATATCAGCAGAAAGCTGCGACTAGTGACATTTTGTATTGTGACGTGTGAAAATGTCATTAATAAAGGCAGGTGCAGGTGAAACAAAAACCCAGCATTAGTGCTTCTAAATTGATAGTTATAAAATTAAGTTAGGGATATAAACAACCAATGTAAGAATTTGAACCAGTATAATCGATGTTTAGTATTGTTAAATATATAAAATGTGAACGATAGTTACAATAAAAATGTTTCCAGACTAAACCGTCTACAGAAATGGTTTATTGAGAAAACAAAGGTATCTCCTTATATTTTAGGCTTTATTGCAATTTTTCTTTCATGGTAGGATGTTTTGTGATAAAACTGAATTACACCGTTTTTGCATGAAAAATGATATCTTGAAAATTTTTTAAATCAAAAGGCCTTGCGAGTGAGTTCAAAGTGCCTTGCATATTAAGGCAGCAACCTCTGCTATAGCAAACTCGAAACAGGTCCTCACAATCTGAAATCACACTCGAACACAAATACATAGATTTGTTTGTGTGTTTGTTTTATTGATTTTTACTGATAATTATTACATGTGAAGGGGTATTATTCTGAATTCTATTTCTCTGGCACTACTCTCCCATAACTGACATTATTTTGCCTCTGATATGCTCTAAAGAGTTATTACTGTGGTTGCTATAGCAACAGTCTATTTAAAAGTTTCCATCTAACATGTCTGAGGGCATATATCAATGAAAGATATAGAGTTTTTGATCCACCTAGCGGAAAAGGCTGAGTGTGTTTGACAATATTTCCTGTAATATTCATCATCACCAGTGATCACACTGTTTTGAGCAATTGGTTAAATGATGTCGTGCGCACAGTTCAGACATAAGAATCTAATGACGTATTTCCATGTTTGGATCGCGCACTATTATTGGAATTAACGTGACACAGACCATTGTGAAATAGTGATTGATTAGTCACAAGTAGTACGCCAAATATCATAATTTATATTAACATTTTCTGTCACATTGTTTGTTTGAATTTCAGATGAAACTCTGCTGCCCGCTGCTCTTTCTCTGGATTCTATTACTTGGATTAACACAAGGTGAATTGTCTATCGTAAAAGAAACTGTCGATGATTCTACAGTTACTAGTACTTTGCTAGTTTAATTTTGGCCACGATATATTCGATTGTTCTGAAATATCAATATCATAGGTTTCCATCGATGTATGATGATTTAACTCTGAGGCAAGGGCCTTTCTTAAAATACTTTGTGGCTTCAACAGTACAGTCTAGATTTTGATTTAGTGTAAGTGTATTGTGAAAAGCTATATGGTTTTGCAGTGTCAAATTGCATATAGCAAGGAGTACTCAGTTACACTCCTCTTTCAAAGGAAATTTATCAGCTTCATAATTATCCTTGTTTATTTTTTTCCTGAAAAAATGTCAAAACCTGTCTGGATAATGTTCGTAGAATAGTAATGTACTCATGAAGTAAAAGAATAATAATACAAAAAAAAAAAAAGATCACGCGATCTATTTTGAGCTGATACACTCCATTAACACTCAATCCTGATGTTCTATACCATTAAAGGGAACTCAAACCCAAAGAGCAATGTGGATTGAGTAAAAGCATTAATATTAGTAGACCACATCGGACAATCGATGCAAAATTGATAATTTTTAAAATTTTGGTGTTGGAACCGGTGGATGAGGAGACTACTAGAGGTTATGACGTATGAGTGGGTTTGCGTTCCTTTTAAGGGAATGTACGGTCTATTTCCATACTAGGCCATTATGAAAAGAACGTAATGAAAAGAGCAATACATGTATTCACTTAGCTTGATTATTCATATGGAAGGATGCATTTAAAAAAAAACTTTGCTGAGGGAGGGAAGAGGTAGATATATCATGATAAAAACTACCAGAAATCTGAATACTTTTATCAAATAATCCCATCAGCTTAGTTGTATAAAAATGACAATAAACATCGAAGAGTCTGATAATTATAAATACAAGTATATAAGTGTTATGTGTCATTTCATCATATAAGAACCACTTGAATTAAAACAAAACATTTTTTGTTTCCATAAGGTGTACCCACTGGACGTCATCAACGCCAGATCGAAGACAACTACGGAGATGACTACGGAGATGACTACGGAGATGACGTAAAGAGTGTCAGCGAAAGTAGTTCCTCAGAGGAACACGAGCCAGCATCGACATCAAGCTCGACCACCATTTCGAACACCATCTCGACTACCATAGAAACCACTGCTGTCGTTACAACCACAGCAGCCACCACTGTTGCAACAACCAGGGATGAGACTACAGAGACCACGACCACCGCGATGACGGGCACGACGCCGACGCGGATGTCGACGATGTGTCGAGGAGACTGCATTCCGCCAAACTAAATTGTTCGAACTCTTAATATTTTAAAAGCAGCTGTTCTGTTTCGTCAACCTCAGTTAATCCCCTAGCCCGCCCTCTTGAGTTCCATCCGTGATTTCACTGCAATGATTTGATTATTTTCCCGTCTTTTTAGCACGTCGTTCACCCAGCGGTCATTTGCTTATAACAGAGCATGTTAATATGACTTTTAATCACACGTTCTCATATCTATAAATTGTGTTCAAAGATGCCGTTATTTTGGCAGCATACCAGTTTAGTTCTATTTCTGGATTGACTGCAAACTTAATAAATAGGATTTCACTGGTTTCTACAGACTTTATCAAAATAGCTCTGGGACATTGGGAGTGACTTGTATCTAAAAAAGGAAATTGTTCTCCATGCCTAAAAAAGTATAACATGCTCAGCCCCCGCCCCAGAACAATATGCGTGTACTTGCTACAGCATATAATAGAATGATCGAAGAAAGGGATACTCAACCGATCAACACTAGATCTAGAATACAAAGCAGGGCCTAATACCAGTAGGGCCTAAAACCTTGACATGACATCATAACATTTTGTCGGGCACTTAATATCTGATTATTGTCTGACTTCACTGGCTCAAATTGTGATGGTAATTTTAAATTCACGACGATTCATTGACTCTAGCTTTACGTTGCTGTGCAACACAATATTGTGATTTCGTATTGGTTTGTTTGTTTGCTTGGTTGTTTTATTGAAATTAGTTGTTTAATCATTGAAGCATGTGTTACTTTTCCGCATGGAGATTGAATAATTTCACAAAGTTGTCAAAATCTAATAGTGGCTAAGTTTTACGTATAGCAGTCAGTAGTTCGAACACACTCCGACAGGTGTCCGAGTAAAAATGTCCAGCGCAATTCATTCAGTTTCATTGTTTTGTCAGTTACAGTATTGCTTTATGTATCTCAATGTAAATTAATGAAATCATTGTATCTTAGTGTACAAATGAAATCATTAGTTCTAATCAAAATAGTCATAAATCTGAGTACGTCAATGAAACAGATGAAATTGCTTTTATAAAAGAACATTTTTCAACAGTCAGCTTGATAAAGTCTAGTGGATGCGGAACGTGCAAAGTACAGTCGTCATTAATGTATAGGCCCTACCAGTGCCAAGTTCCTGTCAAGCTTTGGAAGGCCGTATTTTGAAAGGGAAGAGAGAAAAATCCTAGATTACTCTTTTTCTCTGGAAGCACACACGGATTACTCACTGCATGTGAACCATGACCTACAAACGTACAAACTTTTTTTTCTTTCGTGAGAAGAGAAGTCAGTGAAATATCACATGAGTATCTTCCTCATGAATTATGAATATATGACCGTACCTTGTTGACTTTTACAGAAAATGATTTTGCATTATCATCAAATTCTGATGTGTAGGAACTTTTTCAAAAGTTGAGTCAAATAAGCATGTATTGCTGCTTATTTCTGCTTTGAAGTTAAGGTGTAAATTCATCCTTTGTGAGGATACGTCGACACAGTTTTGCGATGTTTATTTCTATTCTTCTGTACGAGAATCTTGTCTGTGATATGCTGCATATCATTCTTAAACATTAATGATTCATACTAAGTGGATTAAAATTGTGAGCTTTACAGTAACTGCTGAGAAAAACTTTGCATGTTTAAAATTTGGGGTCGTTAAACCATATAAAACAAACAAGCCAATCACTGTGTACATGAGTAAATTGTTCAATCTTCAGCTTGCTAAACTTGATTGACTTCATCCACGTGTCTTTCAATTTGTATCTTATAACTTAATAAGAATAAGGAGCAAAGCAGAGAGGATTTCTAATCACACCACAGCTCTACACTTTCTTCAGCCTGAGACTTCCGATTCCAAGTCGGTCTCAGAGAAGGAGAGAAGGAGAGTGAGAGGGAGAGAGAGGGAGGAGAGAAAGAGGAGGGGGGGGGGGTATTCCTCGTCAGATTTTGAATTCAGCACCATGTCAAACTTTCATGTGACAAACAGAGTAATGTCAGGTAACAGGACTGTACAAATTGTATCTAATGAGACATCAGATAACAAAGTTATTGAATAAATTAAATGATGTAGTTGCGAGTAATGTCACATGTTAAGGGATGTAATTACACATGAGTTTTATTTTCGGTTTCATAAACATACACACGAGCATACGTTATTCCGAAGGTTCGTTCATCCAAAAACGAAACAATTAATATTATATTTTCGAAGGTTTGTTAGTACGCACATTTCTTTTTTTCTCACTCTATTTTCATGCTGACGAACCTTATTTCATTTTCGAATTAATTAACCTTCGGAATAAACAACCTACTTAATTTTTAGACTAACGAACCTTGGGAATAACGAACCTTATTTCATTTTTGGACTAAAGAAACCATGGCATATCGAACCCACGGAATAATGCCTGAAACGTTCGAATAAACAAACCCTGTAATTTTTCGAATTGACAAACATCTATGTATATACATTGTACGAAATATGTGTGTTTCTGAATTACGACCCCAAAGATCAACGAACCTTATTTCGCTTTATGGAGTAATAACCTTTCAAATTAATGAACTTCAAATGAGCCTGAGAGAGGATGATGTGAGGGATGAGGGTGGGAGTAGTTCTAAGAGTGGACGAATATTGATGAGGAGTGGGAAAAGGTGAAATGAGACCGAGAGAGTGGATGTAGTCTGAACTTATGCATTGAATGGAAAGGACAGATCTAAACAGAGATTAGAGAAAAGCGAAGAAAGGAACAAACTTCGCCATAGAGGATAGTGAAGCATATATGAATCGATGATAAATGACGATATTGGACCATGGAGAGTGGACAGACAGAAGAATAGATGATATCAGTAGACACTGGCAACGAGTGACAATCGAATCCTAGTCTCATCAACCCAAGCCATTATCCTCCATCAACTAGGCCACCATAGAACACAGTTTACTCTTTCATAATTCTCACAAATTCAAGTTCTGAGACAACCATTTCTTAATTTTCTCGGTTTGATTGGTTGTCGATCAAGACAATGCACTGCAAGCCATCACCTGAGGAATGCGGACCATAACCATCGTTTATAATAAGTATCAGTTATGTTTTCTTCACCATAACCAGTGGCGATTATCAGTCCTGGAGTGACAAGATTATAAAAAACTCTTCCCATAAGTACCTTGTCATAACTTTAGGCAGCCAGTATGCTCCACCTGCAAAGATCGAAATGCGAAGTGAATTGAGTGGTATCCATGGTACCATGGAGGCAAGAGGGAGCCCCATCGATCTGTCCTTTCTGGCTTTGAACGACAGCACGGGCAAAATGTCGCTAAAAGAGAAATAACACACTTTTTTTTCAATGTACTTCAATAACTGTTAAAATCATTCAAATAGATGAATAGAACTTCTATTCATATCAGACCAAAATAAGACAGATTAGGAATTTTAGACTGATATTGGTTATAATCACGTTTGAGTGTTAAATGACACATGCATGAAGTGAAGAAGTCGTTGCTTCACATCTGCCCCCGTCCCCGCTTTGACTCTTGCATAAAGGCAATATTAAATCATAAATTTGTTGAATGATTTTGTGCAGCTACAGCTACATCTCCCCTTATACTGTTTCTTCGCAATTATACAATCGTTTTATGATATTCATGGATGACATTGTTACTTTTTTCTCTTCGTAGTAAGAAAGGAAACTCTTAAGATTTGTGTGCTTTCAGGCCAAAAGGAAGTCTGTGAAGCCATTGCATTATTAACTCATCGTGTCTACATGCATGCATTTGGTGAAAGCATTAGAAACTTTGAAATCTTATTTCCATCTTTGTAGTCGGTTTAACTTCTACTGTTTTGTTTGGTATATATTACTCTCTACATTTTCTCACAATGAACTAAAATGGAGCGGCTGCACTGTGACTTCATGAAGCCATGCAAAAAGTTACCAAAATATGATTTGGAACCACGACTCGATTTTCTTCTTCCTCTTCTTCTTCTTCTTCTTCTTTTCTTAATTTTCCTCTCCCATTAACCCTCTTAGTAGAGTATACTTGTACTGCATATGTACTACATATGATGTCATGTATAGGCTTTGATATAGGGTTTCGTGGAATCGGTTTGAATGCTACCATGTCGCCGGGCCCCAGGCCGTATCATAAACGGAGAAAGAAACGTAACGGGGATTTCCCCCTTCTTCATCAACGTTTTCGCGCGATCCCCACTAGAGGGCAGCATACAGTAAACACGTAAACGTCTTGTGCTCTCGCTCGCTGACTGTTGTTGTCCGCCACTTGCGGGGCACCATACGCACACACACGTATACTACGTAGATATGCACAACAATACAATAGTGAACGTATGTTTTCTGAAGCTCGTGTTTTGTTTCATACAACATCGTTGCAAACTCCCCTTTCAAAACCGACTTTTAGTCAAAATGGGACCGATTCAGCTTGTAGTGTGTATCGGGGTACTGCTGCAGTTCGGTGTTCAGTTTTCTTCAGCTATCAACGCAGATTTCAACGTGATCTATAACGGGACCGTTTCGTCTGCTGCGACCATGGAGTACACGTTTACACACAATGTCTCAAAGGTAGGATCTTGTCACATGACACGCCTGCCACTAGCTGCCTAGCTATGCCTTCACCAGCACGGCACATAACAGCTGCTATAGGCAGCCACTGCAACTGCAGTAGCCCGACTCGGCTCGGTTCTCTGGTTCTGTATAACTTCTCTGTTTAAATCAGTCTATATCAAGCTGTCATGCATCACTGCCATCAGTCAGAGATGTCAGCTACAAAAGCTAAAGTGGCTTGTTGTAGTATGAGTAAATGACATCTTCTGTCTGTGGCAGGCTAGTAACCGAACTGAAACAAAGTTCCTTGTCAATGATGCATTTTTTGTTTTGTTTTTAAATTGTTGTTGTTGTTTGTGGTGATGGTGGTTTTTGTTCTGTTTTATCTAACTGGGTTTATTGTGTTGGAGGCAACTTAGGACAAGGTACCGTAGTTATGGGTAAACTCGGCATAGCGGGTAAACTCGGCCCCCAGCACGCGTATTATAGATAGTTGTAACATGCGCGCTGGGGGCTGAGTTTACCCGCTTTTGCCAAGTTTACCCAAAACTAGGGTATTTTGCCTGGTCGGCGCCCCAATCTGATATTCTGAGTGGTACTACGTAGATATCTAAGTCAAGAATTAAGAACCATTTTAAAGTGCTTCGTTGTTCAGAGTTTTCTTTTATAATACGAATCATGATAATGAGAACTCTTTCTTCATGATCAAGACAATTGCAATGGAGGACTGGATCCCATCTTTAGACATCCCCATCAAGTAGCATCCTCCGAAACAGTAGCAAGCCTCAAGCAAGGCCAGATACATGTAGACAGAAAAATCTGTCTGTCTGGAAGAGTTTTTTTTTAAAATCCTTATTTGACTTTTACAACCCTTCATAATACTTAATAGCCCATTTTAATAGGAAGAGATTCCGTTAAGTCAGACATATTATGAGTAGGCTCTGCGGAACATTATCCCTGAGACAAGATACAGACCAATCTTAAGACTAAGATTGGTCAAGCTTCAAGACAAACGTTATATGAAAATTAGAACCTACGCTAGTAATTTCAAATACAGGCAAACCTGTTTTCAAGTCAAAGACAGACCAAAAAGGGAGAAAAGTGGTCATTTAATGATGAGTTTATAACCAAACACAGAATTGACAATGGTAGGCAGGTGTTCTCAATAGACAGGTTTATAAAATATTTACCATTGTGATCACTTTCATATGACTTTATGTCCTGTATGAATACAAAGCACCTGAATACCACATAGAAAGTATTATAAAAGTACATGGATGGGAAATGTTAACTGTCCAGTACAATTTAATAATCTCTACATAGAAATTGTGTCTAGATCTTTTTTTTTTCCGACTCAGAAGGTCAATACACGCTGTCTATCAGATTCTTATAAATGGGTGAAGTGTCTACAGAATCTAGGTGCCACAATACAAAAAGGATTTATGGTTTGATTTACCATTAAAAAATGATATAGAATGGGACATTGATGCAAACATATTAAACTTTGGACAAACATGTTTACCTGATTGAGTCTGGGCAAAATGAATTTTGCGCACATCTTGGTTGTGACTAAGTACTGCATTCAGAGACCAGGGTCCCAATTTTTGTGCATCATGGCATGAGCAGAAGAGTGACATCAGTGAGAATTAACTGAGAAATGTACATTTTGTCAGCAATTAAATATTTCAGTGATGGGGGGCCTCTTCACAGATGTTTTCAAGGTGGATTATAGAATTGGCTTTTGTTATGATAGTTCTGCCTGCCAAACAATCACAATTCACTGTAGCCATGCATGGACAACCTACAAGTTTTAGTGGCATGTGTGGTGCAACTTGTAGGCTGTTAAAGCTAAAGCCAAGCCTTGCTGTGGTGCACTGCTAGGTCACTGGCGGTCATTGTGCACGCCACCTAGAAATCTGTTGTTTCTGGCCGGTCACATTTCATATTGAAGTGGTCACGGTGTTCACAGGTTCTTGATTACGAGTATTCTTTGCCAGGGAATTCCAGGGACCGTGCAATGGTCACCACGAACATGTAATTACAGGCTTTACCCTATAGAGCTGCCTGCTTTGTACTTTGTGTTGTGCATAAAATAACAATTTTAATGTGATTTCTGTTAAGTTCATGTTAATATTGTTAAGGTATTAACCCGTTGAGAACGGTTTGATTTTGCTACAACACGCATTTCCCATAGACACCTTCCCGAGTGTACTCGGGACTCGTCCTCAATGTTCAGGTTAAGTGTATGTTTGACTCTAACCTTGTGTTCTAAAATGGCAGGAATTCATTATGGCACTGTTGCTTTCTTGCCCCCCAAATGTTTGTTTGTTTGTGTTTGCTGCTGGGTTTGCCTCCTGAAGTCCACTAGAATTACTTCAGACCATGTGAACTAAACCGAAAGTTGGTTTCATCACATCAAACAAACTAGAACTGCTATGTGTGGGACTAATAGGGCAATCACACCATATACTTGGCACACTTTAAGGCACATACTCACTAGACCTCTATTGATTGGGATGATCACCACACACACTGAACGAATTCAGACATCCCATTTTTGAAAAAAAAAAACAAACTAAAAAAACCCCAAACATTTAAAGGGTGATGTGATTCAAGGCAGTTGAATCGAACATTAGTCGGTATACGAGTTGGTATGTTTTCTCCTGTTTTTATTATGATTTGAAAGTTAGCTCTATTTTCTTCTCACTGGAAAGTGAAAATACACCAATTTTACTTCTTCTTTAGTTTCTGTTTCAAATTGTTAGAGAGAACCAAATGAATGAAGTTTAGTGCATACTGGTACTTACTTTCATTTTTGAAAAGGAAATGGTTGAGATGGGAAACTACAGGAAGTGGTTTTAGCTACAATAGGCAGTGAACTTACCGAGTATATACAGACAACTTCTTTCCTTTTTCTTACCTGGTCATCCACGTGGTATGTATGATAGTACCTTGTGCGTGGTGATCATGAGATAGTACTTGTACTCGTACCTTGTGGTGATCATATTTCATGTAGAAACCAGTTGGAGTTATACAAACTTAGGAGGCTGGTGTATGGTATAGTATTACCAAGGAGGTGTGTCACAACTCACTTGCATACCAACAAGGAATCTCACAAGATTTAGATCAGTGACATATTTACAGATCTGATACTTCTGAAGGGCAGGTGAACAATGTGTGAACCCTTTCAATGCCAGGGACTTTGGACAGTGTATACCACACTAAGTATTGGGTTTTCTGTGTCAATGTAAATGCACTTAGAGTACATAAAGGATTAACAAGCCTCCAAACATACTGACATTAAATCTACTGATAGTGAATGAAATGTTTTACACGGAATGCAATGCCACCTCTTGCACAGAAAATCTTTTTATACTAAAATCATTTCTGAAAAAAAAATGAGAAAACTTGGCGGACTGAAATGCAATTAAGATAAAAATGCTGCTTGCATCCCAAAATTAAACTTAAATTGCAGTGTTAGGAGACAGCTTATTTAATTAATGACCATCATTGAATTTAGTCTGAATTAATTGTTTTAGCATGAAGTATGATGGAAATTTGAGAACATTCATGGGAGGAATGCTACATTAATTGCATTCACCACAATAATTAGATTAATTCCACTATAATAATGCAATCATTACTAATTAGAAATATGTTGTACATTTAGTGTTCAGGCGATTAAACAAACCACCTGTATGGTGTGTGGAATAATTTGAATAGAATCCTCATTCCCAGAGTTCAAGAGCAGCTGTCATACTATACTGCAGCTGTTAACTCAACAGCTCAATATCTATTCGACTGGCTGTGTGTACAGACCATGTGTACAGATCAAGAATCCATTTCTCACCACATTGCAGTATAAAAGAAACTGAGGTATTTTACCAATCAAAGTTCAAAGGTCAGCGATGAAAAGAATCATGTGCTATGATTCATTTGTTGATTTTTACATTACAAGTGTGTACATATTTTGCTGAAGACCATGTTGCCAGAGTTTTTAGGGCCTATTCCAATGAAACTTAATTGAATTGAGGCAAACATACATTGTAGTGTATCTTAGGCATGACTAGAGGTGGGATTGAATGTGACAAGTTTGATTATAGCCTAACTCAGAGTAAGGGTGGAAGAGATGAAATGTGTGTTAAATCACAAACAGAATGATCTAGGTGTGTGATGGGTTTATCTAGAGAATGGTCCCATCTTAGAAAACAATACAAAACGAAACAAACCAAAGCGACCAATGCTCATAGGAAGATAACTTTCTCTTGATTAAAAGTGAATTTTCCATGGTTTCCATGACTCATATACTCCTCCAAGCTGTGTGTGAATAATGAAAACAAAGGCATGTCAGTGTTTTCTGTCTAACTTAATGAATACAAGTACCGAGTACTTGGCCTGCATACAAGTTTGGGTCTTTTACTCTTAGCACTTAGCAGTAGCTGGACATGATATGCAATTATAGGTTCTAGTGACTTGACACAACTTTGTATAGAAAATCTAGTACCGGTAAATCAAAGCATGATTTTTATCAAGGGAATAGTCAATAGGCGTTCAGGGTCACTTTATACTTGCAAGGAAATTCTGAAATTGCGAAAGTGAACTTGAGTTACTCAACAGTATGATTTATTGGAATGTATGAAACTATATTAGCTGTCCTTAGCCTAGGATTCTAGTAACCATGTATTGCTACACATACACATGTAGTGTATCCACTAATTGACTGATACGGTACTTATATCCAATGGATTATATGAAACCAATAAACCTAGAGATCTCTTGAGTGCAGACTGTAAACACATCTCTCAACATGCTCTAAACTTCAATGACATATTAAGCGAAAAAAAAAGAAGTGTCAGTTTCAAGCATTTATGAAATCAAGTGCATTGTTGGATGTGGGAATTCTTGTAATTAGATAAACAAGTAAACTTAAACTGTTTTCAATCCAGCTTTCACTTATTGTTTTTTGTATCTCTCTACTTCCGAGGTACATTTATCATTTCCATTAGGCACTGTCCCTATTGATGTACAGGAAAGGAGAATGAGTTTTCCTGTAAGGATGAGATTTAGGCATGGCATCTTGACTAATCAGGGCTGGAAGTGAAAGGAGCTAAAGTCTTCCTCATAAGACTCTATGCAGCAGACAGACATATTCTCATCAAAGTCTAATTATGCTGAGAGTGACCATGTGTAGAGAGTGCTAGTCAGGCGTACACTGATCATCAACGAAGGACACTTTATGTAGAGACAGCAGTGGCGGATCGGGGGGGGGGGGGTGCACGGTGCTCTCCCCCTCTTTATCTTTTGTGAAAACAAAAGAAATTAAAAGAAAAAATGGAGGGGGGAGGGGAGTTCTTGTGCCCCCTTTAAATTTTGTAAAGGCACCTCCTTTTTACAGAATTCCTAGATCCGCCTCTGAACAGGACTATACTGGGGGAGCTCTCTCTAATGACTCCAGTTAGGAGACCCAATGCTGTCTTCCACTCAGCTGACAGGTCGAGGAAAACAAGTGATCAGATTTGGTGTGACTTGTCTCATTTAAACAGTCTGTATTCTCCATTAAAGGAATTGTATGTATTTGGTTGAGACCTAACTTCACGTTTCTAACATTTTTGGTGAGATAATGAGAAACCTCTTATGAAATATGAAAGAGCATACATAATTCCACGAAGAATTCAATGTTTATTTGATCAATGAAAATTGGTTTTGAAATGGCTTAGATATCCCAAGCAGAGCGATTCTAATAAAAGGTGGAACCCGTCTTTCATTATGGTTGCTTTGTTTTACTTTGTTTTTGGATATTTCAGCCAATCCAAAAGTGATTTTACGCAAAAAAACTTTGAATTCCTCTTTGAATGGTATGCTATGTACTATTTCACAAGATTTTTTTTTTTCATATCTCGCAAAAAGTTAAAAGCCCAATTCTCATTTCCACAGACACTGTAATGCTCTCTGTCATATCACACAAACAGCCTCCTAATGGCTTACAATGTCACTAGCTTGTGTGGCAATGTGTATGTGGTACATATTACAGTTTGCAGCAGTGACAGGAAACAATGGTGGCAATCTATACCATGAGTCTTGTTCAAACCTCTTTCCTGTTTGATGCTTGACCAGGATACTTATTAGTATTCTTTTATTTTCAGATGAATTTATTGCAAAACCTACAAGTTGTTTGGAATTACAGCAGAGATACAGCTGTATTAATAGAACAGATTAGTGAGACATTTAGACAGGTGATATGGAAGTTTGACCTCTTTGATGCACCTGGAAACTCATAAAAATGATGTTTTTTTGAGCATCTTGTAAGTTGTAGTAGCTGTGTTGATCACATGACTCAAAACGGTCTACTCCCAGTTGAGATAGATGTGATTATCCTCAGGAGGTTCTGCACAATACAGGAAGGAGGAGGAGAAGAAGAAGAAGAAGAAGAAGAAGAAGAAGAAGAAGAAGAAGAAGAAGAAGAAGAAGAAGAAGAAGAAGAAGAAGAAGGAGAAGAAGAAGTAAGAGGAGGAGAGGGAGAGAGAGAAAAGGAGGAGAAGGGGCAGTAAAAGAAGGAAAAGGATGAGCAAATCCCCTTTTACCCCTTCAGTTACCACACACACACACACACACACACACACACACACACACACACACACACACACACACAGACACACACACACACAGACACACACACACACACACACACACACAAACTAATATGCATTTTGGGTTTGTATGAGGAGTTTTGAGGGGAGAGAAAAGCTCCGTCAGGAGGATTCTGTGCATGAATGATGACACTTCATCAAGCCAAGTGAGTCAGACAATCTGGCTACACAGTGTGTGACATCTTGGCTCATTGACCCAGACTGGTCTTCCAGACTTCTAGCAGGACACACTGATAGATGACTTGATATGAGCTTCAATATGCTCTCAGTTTCAACATACTACCCATCAGTTACTTGGGGTCATCTCTTTCTGCTAATTTTCCCGGAAAATGTTTGAGACACACTTACAAGACAAAAACATATCATAATGCCCTGTTTTTGAATGAATGGAGACTGAAGGCCAGCATGTTAATTAGAAAATAATCAGGTTCTGGATTGTTACAATTTTTAACCCTTTACGTGCTATGAGTGCTCATTGGCGTATCAGAAAACCCCATAATGCTGTGCACACTGTACAAAGTCACTGGCACAGACAGGGATAACAGTCAGTGAAGTCTTCTCTGCTAGGGAGTGAGTGAGAAAAGAGGCTTTCCACCACCCAGGGAGGTGGATCCACCTCCATGCACCGCTTTACAGAGCTCACCTGTCCAATATTATTTACAGTGCTACATGGTAGTCTTCAAACCAGACTCAAATAAGGCTGTAGTTTAGGGTTATACCCCATTTTGTATTGATGTATTGACTGGCTTTATACTTTATTTCATTATTCTTTCAAAGTATTGATTAATAAATGAATTGCTGTACTGTTTTAATACAATGGTGCAGTTACTGATATTTTTGGTTCATCAGTCATCTGTTTCAGTGTAAAAAAAAGTCTAGCCTCTTTTGCTCCAACAGATTGTTATTTTTTTAGGTGTCTTCAAAGCTGTGTTCCAAGACTATAAGTACACATAGAATTATTAAGAAGATATTAAAAAGCACACATGTAAAAAAAAGTAACAGTAATATTTGAAGAGTCTCTGAGTCTAATGAGATGAAACAGGCCAACCATGAAACCACCAGAAAAAAAAGTAACAAATTCTCTATAGCCTCTTTAGATGTGATCACAGTTTGTGTACTTTGCCTTTTCCCATCAAGGCACCACACTGACCTGATAATCACACTTTTATGAGGCATACAAAATAAATTTGATGGGTTTCAATCTGCAATCTTCTATGGTTGACTTGTTCTTGCTTGTGACATTTCTTGAGTGTTTAATAAGTGCATTGCTTCCTGGGGAATTTGAACTTCACGATAATCCCTCTGCCTGTATGGTTCTCCATTGCCTAGCTGATTAGATCTCTTAATACCATCCTCTGTGAGATCCTTCCCATAGGGTCTTTGTGGAAGATCAATGATGAAATCATTTTTAGCTGGGTATCCATTCTCTCCTCAGCCACATTACAACCATGCATTTCAGGCTACACACAGCTCAAGTCTAGTATGTGTGTGTGGTTTGTGTGTTAGGGTGGGGCCAGACTGCTATGTAGATGGTATTCAGGTTCTAACCGAGACTGGTGTAAGTAAGTCTGCAGGTGGATACATCTACTAAGTGATTTAGGAAATCACAAATGATCTAGATGAGTGCTGAACAAAGGGAGCCAAGTCACTAATGAAGCTTGTGCTTTATCTCACGGACTTTTAGTTTCTCTCTATCAAGAACGGCAGTGGATACATTTACCCAATTTGGATGGCATACAAGATGGCATTCATACTATACAAATCTTTTATTTGCATTTTACACTTGTAGTTTATGTAAAGGTCTGATTCTTACAGGTTAAAGGCACAATTTACCATTTGCAGATGAAACAAAAAGTAAGCTTTAGTTCTTCAAAAAGTTTTAAAAAAGAGTTAGGGATTAAAAAAATGACAACCAATGTTAAAATTTGAATCAGTAATTAATGTTAAGTATTGATAAGTATACAAAATGTGAACAAAAATTATAATAGAAATATTTCTGGACTAAACCATCTACAGTTATGGTTTAGTGAGAAAAATAGTGATATCTCCTTATATTTAAAGCTCTATTACGAAATGTTTACATGGTAGGATGTTTTGTGATACAACTGAACTACACATAATGCATAAAATGTGATATCTCGAACAGCTTTTAAATCACTGCTCCCAAAGGTAAACAATACCTTTAATTTTACAAAGAAATTAAAAAAGAAGCGTTGATGCTAATACTGTATTGCTGCAAATGAGAAGGGACATTACAGTTTAAATGTAATCTTTTTGGGCTGGCAGTTGACCAAAAAAGAAAGAGGAAAAGGTAGAAAATAAAGAATACAAAAAGGAGGAGAAACTCCTTTGACCATACATGGTACAAATTGGCTTTTGAAAATAATTCTAGCATCTCACATTGGAGCATTTTACCCTTCCTGGTCCTTTACTTCAGTGCCAAACAATGGATTACACCCTGCAGTTTGGCAATATAAAAAGTCTCTTTTATTATGAAATTATGTTTTTGAATGAATACAGACACAAAGGAAACGTGTTTCTTATGCAGCATGAAAGCAATCTAGCTTTGTTTACCTCTAAGTTTGCTATTTTCATCTCAGGGATAATGGTCCATGGAAACCAGTCTAAGGCATACTATTACTAACCCTAACTTGACTTTCATAAACCAGCTCCTTCAGGTAGACTGAACAGCGAGTCATTATAATCAGGGACCTTGTATAGGAGAATATCTTCCTTTAAAGCCACGCCTTGGTAGACCAGTCAAGTGTGCAAATCACTGGACCATGAGGCCTCTCCTTGCATACCCTGTTTAATCCCAATCCTCACATTGGACTTCAGCCAATCGAGAGATGATTAAAATATTTGCTGTTGTGTGATTTCTGCTAGTGTTTGAGATATTTTCTACCAGTAGTCTACATGTGGGCAAAATATTTATTTTACTATTATATTTTAGTAATAGATGTAATATCCTGAATAGATCAGAGATATCTTGAGTTGTCTGTACTTTGGTAGGCACTACTGAGCCATGACACAAAGCCAGCCTGCTCTCTCCAGGAGGGTTCCACACGTCTTGACTGATAACTTCATAGTATCACCTGCATTGTGATGTCATCATTTCTAATGATTCAAGTCATGTTAGTAGCATGATGAGAGCATTTCAAATAAAGCCTAAAGCTGTTGACTGGAAGATGGTTTAAACATCAGACTAGTGTACAAAGTCTTGCACTAATGAGTGAGAAATTGACTCAGGTTTCATATTTTATATGAGAGAGAATCATTTTTAGATCTGATGTTAATGCTAAATGTGGTTGTAGGACAAATACCCCTGACCCTTTCCCTGACTGTAGTCCTAATCCTGAACTTTATCCTAATCCTAACCCTAACCCAACCCTTAACCTGTAACCATAGCCTTAATCTTACTCTGTCACTAACAGGTATTTAGCTAGGGGCAGGAGGGGTAATTATCCTGATATGAATGTTGCAAACAGTTCTTATTTAGGTGAAGGTTATCTCATGGTTTTAGCATGGTCCTATTCTGATCTTATTCTGTGTCAAGTCACAACTTTGTGCATTCATGTGAATCAGTGCCTATTACAATTTAAGAGAATTTATCCAAAGACAGATTTAGATCCATAAATGTAATGATATGCAAGGATCATACTTGGCATCCAGTTATTAGTTGTGTGTCAAGAACTTTGTTTGTCTGTTGGTGTTTGTTGTAAATACCTTGTCTTTCCGGAATGTCAGGAATTTAACATTATGGAAAAAACATATTTGTCATGACTGGAAGGATTTTATAAAATTCTCTGATGCCAGTATTAAAGAGAAGAATTAGTTGCTTCATTGAACACATTCTATGAAGTTTCAAGGAAATTATTACTCCATAGGAATTGACAATTTAGGTCCTTGCATAACAGATCAAAATTTCTTCAGAAGGGTCTTCACATGGACAGTCCTAGATCTGAATTGAACCAGTGACCTTTTCATATCTACATAGCAGATTGCTGAAGAAAAGCATACCTGGAATGTTTCCTTTCTGGCAGTGTACCTCCACAGATACAATGCTCATTTCACAAGCAAAATTGTTGTGCATGTAGAGAATCTTTTGCTATGAAACATAAACTAGTACATTTGTGATTTTTTGTGTAACTGTTTCTTCTTGGCTGAACATACAGTCATTGACATTAACTGTTCAATTGTTTGTATGAAATAAACAACAAAACCAGATAACCAATAAAAACTAGACAAACTCAATTACAATATTGATGTAGAATTATATCTGTCAAGTTTGTTTGACTCAAAATCTTATCATAGGCCAAATGTCATGCCTTCACCTGATGCCTAATACTGTAGCAGGGCTCAACATTGGCAGTGGCTCAGTGGCATGGTGGCGTGGTGGCATGGTGGCTTGGTGGCCCAGTGGCCCAGTGGCTCGGTGGTCCAGGTCCAGCGAAAATATATCCTGGGTCACCATTTTTTAAGGAAAGATACGAGTGTTGAATGCCCGATCAGGCCACCAAAAGAAATTATTGTGGAGCTTTGCCTTATAGCATGATTTATATTCACAAAAAAATGCAAGGTTCACTTTAAAGAATGTGATAAGAGAATAGTATTACACTTTGTACATAATTTTATTTTCAATGAAGAGTGTACTCCAACCCTGTAGGATATTGTTATCTATCAGTGTAACACTCAGTTTAATTGCTGTGATCTCCAGTTCATACGATGGTGAAATTCATCTCTAATTTTTACATTATTATGTAGTATTCAATTCGTTTAACTGTTGCTGATTCCTTCCGCAGGCTGAAGCTGTGAGAATACACTTCTACAGTCCTAATGCCGAGACTGATTTTCCAATCCTGCTAGTTGTGAAGCGCCCTCGGAGTGTCCTGTCATGGACAGTGCCTTACATAGCACCAAATCAGTAAGTCATGAAACACATGGACAGTGCCTTACATATAAATCAGTGAGTCCTGAATCACATGGATATTAAAAGTAAACTTATTTCAAACACTGTAAGCTTAGATTCTTTCAGAATGTTCAAGCTACGAAGATAGTACAGCCTTTGGACACAAATTTACCAAATTTTTTCAAGACAGCTCTCCTCAGTCTGTTTTAACCTGTTGAGGATGAGCTGGGGGGTGTTTCATCAATGTTTGTCAGCGCTGACAACTTGAATCACCATAGTAACAGTCAGTGACCAGAGCATCTCAGCCAATCAAAACCAAGGATTTTGCTGAAATTGTCAGCACTGACAGTTGTCAGCACTGACAAACGTTGATGAAACACCCCCCTGATTTTGCTATAGCATGCATTTCCCTTGTGCACCTGCCCAAGTATACTCGGGACTACACTGTAATCTTCAACAATCCATGCCAAGATATGAAAGTGGCTTTCGTGCCAACGTATTGACGAGGCTATCAAGTTATGATATTTTGTGGAGAGAGTGTGGTACTGGTTGTGTTTACTTTATTGTGATATTTCCTCTGTCTTCAGAATGTTTGAGGTTCAATGAATAATACTATTGACAACCTTTAAACTTCACTTGTCATGAAAAGGTCCCTGTCTTGTGTAGTGTGACTTGTCATGAGTAGTTGTCATGGATTTGTGTACTGAAAAATGTAGAAATCTGAGAATTGAAAATGGTGTCTTTATTGGCTGGTACCCTCATTCGATCATGGCTCTATTCTTGATTCTCTCCTGAACTCAGAGACACATATCACTATGTCAGCCACACGTTATGCCAAGATGACTTTGTAACCAACGGAACTTTGGCTGATGTGGAAGAAATTAATGTTGTCATCAGTACGTCTTCTATCGCCAACCTCAACTTCAGCCTCAACGCCAGCTTCGTCAGTGGATACGACCTCAAGTAAGCTGATACAATTGAGTATATGAATATAAGAACGACCCAAGTCCATGGAGGATCATTTCGAGTAAACTAAAAAAAAACTTCATATCTTTTCTATTTGTCCAATAATATTCTATTTAAATGTTATGGGAAGGCAACATTGTATAAACAAATTAGAACATATGTTATTATGACAATTAACATTTACATTAATTGTGGAGAGGCCATTTTGTGTGGTGGACTTGGGTCGTTCTTTGATTCATATGGACTTGGGTCGTTCTTTGATTCATATGGACTTGGGTCGTTCTTTGATTCATATACATGATATTCTGCTATAGAGATGGGAGAAGGATGAGAGAGGGCGCTATTATATGAATATAAGAATGACCCAAGTCCTTCATTCTTACATTAATATAAGATTTAACTCATTCATTTCAGGCACTTCCGGGGGTAATTAGGATTTATCATTTACACACAAGATGAGTCCATGCATAAGCTACAATTTCCCATGAAAAACTGAATTTGGCCAAAAATTGGACTTGGGTCGTTCTTATATTCATATACTCAATTATCAATCTCAAATATTCTGCTAGATAAACACTATTCAAAATATCACAGCAGTAACTTTGTGTATATTGTGTATCTGTACATGTACGGGGTCTATATTTTTGCAACAGAGTGAAAACAAATGTTGCCTGTAAGTGTCAAAATCTGTGAAGGTACACTCTAAAAATCCTGCAAATTTGTGAGTGAGATGACTTAAACTGTACTTTGTTGAATCATGTCACAATAAATAGTTTTCCCAAATGTTTCTCACAAGTGGATTTAGTATTATGTGGATCCAATGCCAGACTTAGATTTAAGTTTGGTGATAATGTGTTATACAAATTGTGATAATCAATATATTCTGTGATGTATCCTTTATCAGTGTTTTTAATGCATACACACACACACATTACATAAGGCTTTCATACCAATTGTTGATGTGATGAGCATCAATAATTGTCCACATTTTCTTTCAATCTCTCCTTTGGTATGAGGGATGATGATATATTAATCAAATCATGCCATTTTTTCATCATGTATCCCTATCTTCCAGATTAAACCAGAGTGTGACATTTCACAGTGACCCAGCCACTCCTCAGGTTTGTGTCATATAACTTCAGATAGAAAAAAAGGAAACTTTAGAATAACATATTTTTATTTCTTCCTTCCAATGAAATACAACAACATACCGGTAAGTGGATTCTTGATGAGTTCCTAGTGAGAACTAGGAAGGAACCAGTGGTGTTGTATGTTGCATAGTCTGCTGTTACAGACCTGTGTATTGTAAGATCGAGATTTTACATGAACGTATCGTGTAGGACCTACTGTAAAAGTGGAAATTTTCAATGGTGTTGAAATATTTGCGCATTTCACGTGACTATAAGCTAGCGTGAAAATAAAAGCACGCTTATATTTTTGCTTGCCTTATGTTCCAGTAGTTGATGCCATGATTCTGCGGAATTAAAATCACACAAAACTCATCTTACCCAGCCGAGTGTGAATAATTAGTTGCGTGAAAATATTCACTTTTACAGTAGTTCTCATGCCATTCTTAACTGACAACATGTAGATATTCCTGCAGTTCAGGTAACACAGTTTTGGTTGACAGTAAATGATGTGTGTCACTTTCTATACAAGGGTGCATACTATATACTTTTTTACCCATTTTATGAAGATTAGATACAAACCCTCATGTAACAAGGTGTACAGTATCTCACAAACAGTTACAACCTTTGTTGTATTAAACATCGATAGAGAAGCTTTCATGTTCTGGACTGATACAGTGTATATCTTACCAAGACAAGAATTATCACTTTTCTGGTTTGTGGAAAGTTTTTTCAGTATTTGACTTATGAGCTGACTACACGTAAGTGACATTTTGTTTGTCCTTATCTTTCCATTGATCAGTATTATGAGTATGAATTCCCAGAGGGAGTAGACATGGTGCTAGTGACAGCTAAATCAGATGATGATATCTGTGCCTACTTCTCTGTGCAGCATTCAAAGGTGAGTTTGTTCATTGTCCAAACTCCCACAAGATGATATCATCATAGATGAAGTTTGATTATGACAGGGTGCAGTAATGTAGATCTGTGTGTTTTTTGTCCCCTTTCTCCAGCAACTAGTTAGTAATTTATCAGATTGTTTCATGAACATATAATGTGAAATTTGCCACATTCAGCAATTTTCAGAAGGTTTTCTTTGGTTTGTACATTTGATTTATGTGATAAATTTTGTTGACTATGGAACTAGTATTCTAATCGGATGTCATGAGAAATCTCAGTGTCTAGTGTTCAATATGTTCTAATTCACTAAACACATTTACTGTACTTTATTTTTTATACTTTGCTCCAGTAGATTTGCTCCATTTGCCTCACTGAATTCATTGATTTTTTTTTTTTTTGCTATTAGACATGAATTCTTTTGTGGAAAGAGAAGCAGTCTATATCTTGTGCATTTTGATGATTGTGAATCAAATTCTGTATTTCAACATTCATTGCAATTGTATGTGATTGCCTTTTATATCAGTTTTTTTTATCCAGTATAACTTTTTTTTTTTTTTCGGGGGGGGGGGGGGGGGGGGAGGGTAGGAGAAATTAAGTGTTATAGGAGTGATATAAGATGCTTTGAATTGCTTCATGTGTATATCAAGTATTGTGAGACATATCCAGTCAGGCTAAGACTGGCTGTAGTCTGGGATTCAATATTGTTGATAAGAGTATATTTCTCCTTGCTTCCAGTGTCCTGTTTATGACTCAGTGTCCACAGTCCGCTACAACGAGGGAATCTTTCAGACTATGGACACACAGGCAGCTATCACTGTCACGGTAAATTCACACACACAATTTGTTTTTTTAAACATTCCATGATTACTGTCGCATATTGTGTGTTTTTATGATGAAATCTTTTTGTGTGTGTGTGTGTGGTGGAGACGTAACAAACACAGACACAAAAGCTCCTTTATGTTTATATGTATTAACAGGGGTCGCACTTAACTTTTCTTTGAACTAGCCAGGCGGACTACTTAGAATCAATTTTGACACTGAAGCAATATTTTGGCTAGCCAGACGGACTAGTAACTTCAGAATTTTATGATTTTTGGCTAGTCCGACATGATTTTTGGGTGGCCAATGGCCAGCGGACCATCGCCAATTTCGAACCCTGATTAAAAACAAAGGAACCTGTTAAAACCTCTTCATATAAATATTTCTTGCTCAGTATTGTACATTGTTGAATCCCATGATGTAATTCTGTAAAAGCTGACGTATTTTTGCATACAGATATTTTTTGCAAATGAGGAGGTCACAGAAAATTTTGCATAATGTTGCTTTGTGATTTGATGCCGAGGCTTTCGTAAATGCACTGATTCCCTACCATGTGGCAATATTTTGGCGTGTTGTTGAATTTGTGAACTAATAGTGACTTTGAAAATTGGAAAAAATTAAACCCTTATTAAAATAATAGCTTTTACAGTAAGACTATGTTGATATCTGTGACAAGAGTTCAGCAGTTCCTCTTTGATATTTTTGTTAGATTAATACAGTGTAATAATCTTTCTTAAGATTACGTTTAACCAAAATAAAAAACAAACAACTTCAATCCACTTCACATCAATCTTTCACTGCATGTGATTTTTTTTAAATGTTCTTACTGTGGATTTATTGTTAGTTCAGAGCAGATCTCTAACTGTATTCAAGGTTTCGTCATAGATTCAAATAATGACACCAATTTTATAACATTTTTTTTCACTGTTTTTCCTCTCTTGTGTGTTTGTCTGATAGAGAGACAGATTCCATGACTCAGCCAAGTTTGTTGTGATCCTTGTCGTTCACCCTGACGATGAGATGTGTGATAATAACTACAAGCCATTGAACCCACTCAAAGGTTAGTATGAAACCAGTTTACCTTGCATTAAACATACTCAAAGGTTAGTATGAAACCAGTTTACCTTGCATTAAACATCCCTGTACTCAAAAGTTAGTATGAAACCAGTTTACCGTGGATTAAACATACTCAAAAGTTAATATGAAACCAGTTTACATGCCTTGCATTAAGCATACTCAATGGTTAGTATGAAACCAGTTTACCTTGCATTATACATACTCAAAGGTCAGTATGAAACCACCTTGCATTAAACATACTCAAAAGTTAATGTGAAACCAGTTTACCTGTCATTGCACCCACTCAAAATCAGTGCGAAACCAATTTATCCTGCATTAAGCCCACAAAGGTTAGTATTATACCAATTCACCTTGTAGTAAAGCCACTCAAAGGTCAGTATGAAACCTTACCTTTTTCTGAATCCCCTCAAATGTCTTCTTTTCCCTTCTTCTTCATATACCTCTTGCTGAACTCACTTAAATGTCATTGTAGAAAAGCATGTACAAATGCAGTAGGTGCAGTTGTAAGTTGCTTTTAAATAGATGAATGTAACAACACACTATGCATCTTCACAGTGAGGCTTATCAAAATGTACATTTTGGCTTTGAATGGTATATTTCAGCTCACCAGAACATTTGCAAGGAAGTGAGCTTTAGTGTATAACGATTTTTCACAATTCTTTTTGCCATCATTATAGAATAAAACACTAAATGATATTCCTAGGAAATTCAACCTGATTAGATAATTACTCGGGTACAAAGACTTTGAGACACAAATAGACAATCCAAATGGTATGCTGATTTGAAGGCCCTGTCATGTGAGAATAATCTTTGTTTTGTTTGTTTGTTTGTGTTTTCTTGAAGCTAATCACCATCAGACTGAGTCGTCTAGGACCAAGACAGTGACTATCAGGGTGGAGAGGACTCTGGAGAGTAAGTAGGAGGAGTTTAGAGAGGGAGGAGTGCAGGGAGGGAGGAGTTTAGGGAAGGGAACTTTTTAAGGATATATGAAGATATGAAGAGTTTGTTTGCAAAAACCGATAAGTCCATATTGTCAAATGGAGATATTTGCGATTAAAGGTCAAGAAAAATAAAGAGAATAATAAGAAAATTCTTGCTTCTTTTGACCATAACTTCAAAAATGTACCTTTATATGTAGTGACCAATATATCATTTGAAAGGTATTATTTTGTACTTTATGACAGAAACCGTACTTCAAAATCTTCAAAAATGGACTTATCGGTTTCTGCGAACAAACTCTTCATATGTTGGGAGGAGTTTAGAGAAGGAAGACTAAAAGGAGGGAGGAGTTTTGTGAAGGAGGATTATAGGGAGGGAGGAGTTTAGGAGAGAAGGAATTTTCTGGAGGGAAAATTTAGAGAGGGAGGAGTTTAGAGAGGGAGGAGTTCAGGGAAGGAGGAGTTTAGGGAATGAGGAGTTTAGGGAATGAGTTTAGGGAATGAGGAGTTTAAGGAGGAATGAGGTTGGGAGGGAGGAATTTTGGGAGGGAGGAATTTAGGGAGGGAGGAGTTTAGGGAGGAGTTTATGGAGGGAGGAGTGTACAGAGGAGGAATTTAAGGAGGGAGTATGTTAGGGAGGCAGGAGTTTAGTGAGGGAGGAGTTTTGGGATGGGGACTTTTGGAAGGGGAAATTTAGATGAGATGGAGTTCAGGAAGAGTGAAGTCGCAGGAGCAAGGTGTTATGGGAGGAGAAATTTTGAAAGAGAAGAGTTTAGTAAGGGAGATTTAGAGATGGAGGAGTTTAGGGAGAGAGGAATGTATGGAGGGTGGAGTTTCAAGAGCAAGAAGTTTAGGAAAGGAGGAATTTTCTGGAGGAGATATTTAGAGAGGGAGGTTTTTAGGGAGGGGAATATTGGGATTGACAAGTTTAGGGAAGGATGAATGGATGATTCTTGGGAAGGAGGATGCTAGAGAGGGAGGAGTTTAGTGAGGGAGGAGTTTAGTGAGGGAGGTGTCAAAAGGGGAAGAGTGTTAGGAGGGAGAGGTCTAGGTAGAGAGTTCATCTGACGTTAGTCTGCTCATCGTCACATTTTCATTTAGTAATTTGTTTCATGCAAAGCTATTTCTCTTTGGAGTGAACTTTTGTTCAATAAAACCTCAAGAAAAACCGAGAATATAGGCAGACAGTTCCATCGACAGACAAGCAAGGATGCAGGAAAGAAAGAATCAAAGTAATACAGTTTTGATGACATGGAGTTAGGTCAGACAGAAATAGATTGCATTGTGTATATCGTCAACCATTAGACTCAAGATATCAAACATTTGGATTGTATTAATTTATTTATGTGTCTCTGTTCAGTTGGTGACTACTGGAAACCCATTGTGGTGACGTTTGCTGTCATTCTGGCTATCTACATTTTGACTGGATTCATTCTGGCTGGCTACAATATCAGGCAAGTTTATTACCAACACCAAAGCATCTAGGGATGTGTTTTTGATTGCTATGATGACAGGTGTAAAGCTTACTTCATATACACTTAAGTATTACAAATGAATTTACAGGATCTATACCGTTTTAGATCCTTCCTCTGCTCTGTTTAATGTACATCAGAGAAAGACTCATCTCAGACACATCTGTAAGCAAACAATGTGTATTTCACATTCATTTGACTTTGTGTAAAATACTTCAACTCGTTACTTTTATTTTCAGTTTGTGTAATTGAAAGGATCATATGTTTCACCCAAGAGTGTAATGTGTTGAGGCTTTCAATATAAGCGAATACAGTGCACTCCCGTTACAACGAACACGGTTATAACGAAATTTCGTTATAACGAAGTAAAACTTCTGGTCCCAAAATTATCGCCATTAAAGTCTATGGTACAAAATTCGCTTATAACGAACACAGTTATAGCGAAATTTCGTTATAAAGAAGTCTTTTGCGAGCGCCACTGACAAAGAAAAACAAAAGAAATGTGCTCCGTTATAACGAATTCAGGATCTTTCATGAAAATACGTAGCGGAACAAGCATTTATAACGTCTCTGCACGGGCGAACTGTGTGTTTGCTTGGTGTGTCATGCACAGTTTCCGAGGGGAACTTGCGTTTCTCTATGTAATACAATTATCTGAAATTGAATAACTATTTGTTTAGCTTTTATGATGAGTATTCAACAAACAGAATATCATATATGCGTGGCTTCCTTGTTTTCGTTATATATTGTATTTGTTCGGTTATAACGAAATTTCGTTATAACGAAAGAAAACTGCCGGTACCGAGCATTTCGTTATGACGGGAGTGCACTGTACATTGAAGTTGTCACATGTTCCAAACTGCCGCAATCATGGTGGACTTAACAGTGTATCAGCTGATGTGATGGCTTGTTTTGTTGGCAGCTTGCCAGCTTTCTTCTACTCACAACTTCAAATCTATGTATGACAGAGTTTACTTCATTCATCGTCTCAAGTGCTAAACCTATCCTGTGTGAAAGTTTAGAGAGCTGTGTGACAAATTACATTATGCCGATGATGGTAATACATGTGTTAGAATCTCATTCAAACTCCTACTGGTCTTCAAGTGCTCAGCTACAGAGCATTATACTACAATGATTTGTGTCTTGTGCAGCATTTCTCATTCGAGATACACTTGTCTATTAATGTCAGTGATTTTCATGCAACCATAGAACAACAAACTAGCTGGTGATGCAGCTTTCTCTAGTGTTTCAAAACTTTGGAGCAAGCTCCCTTCTCAACTGAAATCTTCACTAACAAAAAGGAACAATTATACTCAGTCCGATGTTACCATGTACCTGGTTCATAATTAGTGGATGTCATTACATGTTTAGTTGATTGATTTTATTGGCATTTTGTTTTCAGGCAAAAGAGACTTGGCAGGGCACTTGGTACTGCAGAAGAACGAGGTATGGTGTGTTTTGAAAATAATCATGATAGCTCTAAATTGTCTTTTACAGTAGTCTATATTCATGCTGCGGTGACATGGGGTCTTCTTTTGTGGCATCATGTGATTTTAAAGTACAGTCTGGGACTAAGACTATGTGGTAAAATGCACACTTAGATACACATACACCTATGTCCATTTGTACTAGCACAAATACATATTAAAGGACAAGTCCACCTTCATATACATAAAGATTAAGAGAATGCAGCAATATTCGTAGAACACATCAGTGAAAGTTTGAGGAAAATTGGACAATCCGTTCAAAAGTTACGAATATTTTAAGTATCTGCGCAGTCACTGCTGGAAGAGAAGACTACTACAGTGTATGATGTCACATGCGTACAACTATATATGGAAAATAAAAAGAGAATTTCACAAAACTTTACTATTTTAATAAAGTGCACAGTTCTTCGACTTGCTACTGACGTATGTTAAGGGTAATATTATTCCCCCTGCCTTCTGAAAGAGAGAAGTCGAGTGTTCTTTTGTTATGCGAGAAAAATGGAAATATGTTGGATTTTCTTTATTCTTTCTTTATATCGTTGTACTCATGTGACATCACAAGCTATAGGAGTCTTTTCATCCAGCCGTGACTGAGCTGAAACTTCAAAAATTCATAACTTTTTAACGGATTGTCCGATTTTGCTCAAACTCTCACTGATGTGTTCTACTGATATTGCTGAATTCACTCAACCCACATGTCTATGAAGGTGAACTTGTCCTTTAACAGAGGAAAAATGTACACACACTCATGCAAAAAAAGATGCATGTATACACACAGACACGTGTGCACACGTATGACACAATGTACAATGTATGTATGCCTGACTTGTCTACCCTATCTCTGACATATTTCTTTCTGTGCTATTAAAATGAAGTCAAAAGTTGGTAGTAAAGTGAGATTGTTGTGACTATTTCAGTGTCACTGTACAGTGTGGGAAACTCACAGGAGAGTGATGGCAGAACAGTGTGTCATGGTATGTGTGAGACAGGTTTACACACTCTTCCATCAGCTCTATGTTTGTATGTTTGTATGTCTGTGAGTCCGTTGTTTGATGTGATCAATGGCATGCACTGAAATGTATTCCTTCCATTTTGTGAAGTGTCTTCAGTTATCGGCAGTAAAGATATGAGATGAATTTCAAGAAGCCATGAAGATTGTTTGTCAGGCTCGATAATAAAACGTGAGAAGTGGATGAAACTAAACCGAGTTGTTTTCTGTGCAGAGACAAAATAACATGTGACAGCACGGCTGATCAAATTCCAGCATGCATTGTGGCATTGCATCTTAGTTTTCTTTTTCTACCTATATTTCAACAAACTTTTACTTCAAGAATAAGGATTGAGGCAGTGAGAGATACAAGTTTTGAATGGGAAAATATCTGATAGGCAAAATCTGTTGTGCATATGAACAAAAAATCCTACAATGCAATTGAATGGAGTAGTGACAATATGGGTTTTCAATGTTTTTTTTTTTTTTCTGATTCATTCTAATAAAGTAACAAATGATTTTATCGAAATATCTCCACTAGATCAACATATAATGTGGACATTGAGTGGCACATAGGGTTCTACAATGGTCCTATGTGCAATAAGTTCATCGCATACATCATGTAATAAAGCCACTTGATTTTGCTTCACACAAATTTCACTCAAATGCTCCAGAAACAGATAAATATTGGGATTGTATTTGTTTGTATCTTCATCATTATCATCTGCTTTGACCACAGTGATTGAAGAGATTTTATATATTGATATTTCATAATGTAACTGAAAGTGCATATTGTTCTCAAACCTGTCTGTTATGTTTAGAAATGTTTTCCTGTGCCTTTGTACACTTTGAAGTTAATGTGTGTAATCATGATGCCTGCAAAAAACTTGTTTAATGAATGCCATAACATTTCCTTTTATGAAATTTGTGCCTTTCATGAAGTGTACATTTCTGCTGCAAGTAGCCTTGGTTACAGACTTTGATTGTTATTCATCAGAGTTCTTTGAATCAACTCAACCACCTTCTCTTTGTGCTTTATGTCAGGTGTCTGAAGTATAAGAATTTTTGTCTCAACAAAAGCCATGTGAAATTGAAAACCTGCTCAAAAAACAATAAATCTGAAGCTTCATCAATGCTTTTTATCATTATTTGTCATTCTGCAGAAGGTGAAGGTGGCATTCAGAATACACATCTCCACTATTGCATGCTGTAATTTGTTCCATACTACTCAATTGTAATCATGTTCTTGGATGAACTATTTGTTTTATACATTTTCTGTCAGTGTTTCCATGGACATGAAAAGGATTGTTCTTGTGTTTGATACCTATATTTTGTTGACATTGAAATGGATTTGATTTGTTGATAATATTTTGTTATTTTTCATCGTACCCCACTCCCACAATTTATACATTTCCTGTCAATCATCATTGGTTGCTTGGATACTCTCCTCCCTCTCTGTTTGGGAATGCATCGCTTCTTGCTACCACTCAGTTCTCATTCTTGGTAATGTATAGCATCGTAAAATACTTTCATGAGGATGGTTGATGAATATAGATAAAGAGTTCTCTAAAACACATCCAATTGTTGTATTTACCTGTGACAGTTTTGACAGCGGGCTGTCATCTTTCTCAAACGATGGCTAATCGGCAACTGAGATGTTTTGGAGCCAATTAGCAATTACCCAGGTGTGACATCTGAGTGTTAGTGCCATCATAAATGTCAGACAGTTGGTAGTGTGGGAGAGCCAGGACCTAAATAAATGTATCAGAGAGGCCATCTTGATAAAGAGACCCCCCCCCCCCCCCACAACATGGACCGGGATATGGGGGGGGGGGGGATCTTAACTGTCTGACATGTACAATGTACAGTGTTGCTATCATCCAGATGTCACACCTGGGTAATTGCTAATTGGCTCCAAAACATCAGTTGCCGATTAGCCATCATTTGAGAAAGATAACAGGCTGTTGTCAGAACTGTCACAGGTAAATGCAACTATTTGATGAGTTTAGAGAGCTCTTTATCTGTATGTGTAGCATCCATTCAATGAGTATGCCATACACTTTTCATTTTGAAAACTAACATTTTATTATATTAAATGGGTTAGTCAAATACTGGTTAGTGACTGGCTAAACACAGTCACGTGATGGAGGCACATTCGTTATGTTCGCCCATGGGCGAACATTTTTGTAATGTTCTCCCATGGGAAAACATTTTCACGTAACAAATGACAGAAGGCCTAGGACTGAACGCGCACAAGTGAATTTGGCTCTGCAACACGCAAGCTGGCGAGCAAGCGATCGAGTGCATTGTGCTGATGGTTGACGTTGACATATTTGATGTATTTGACTAACCCATATAATATAACAGATTATGACTTTTGTTGTTGGGAACATGTACCAAACGTTCCACCCTCAGGGTTTTTAAATGCTATTTCGGGAGGCTATAAGCTATTTCAGGACTTATAACCGCCCTCAAGAGCATTTCAAACCCTTCAGGTGGAACATTTGGTATGTTCCCTCCCCTGCCAGTCATCATCTATATACTGTCTACTAATACTGCATTGAATCATTTATATTAATAGTGATTTAATCTATTTTTGGGTATTTTATTTGCCATGCTTTGTGTGCTTTTGCTGACCTTTTTTTTTAAGACAAAGTTGCTGTTTTGTCAGTTTTATGCTTTATGTTGTTATAACAATTGTCAAGTTTGTCAGGTTTATCTGAAGTCTGGAACAGTGCTTTTGTGCATCATATTTTTTTCTCTTTTAAGTGTCCTTGCAGTTCAGTTAACCCATTGAAGACGAGTCCTGAGTATACTCGGGCAGGTGTCTATGGGAAATGCATCCCGTAGCAAAATCAGCCCGTCGTCAACGGGTTAATGCTCATGGTAGCCTGTTTTTCAAACTTTGTTCTATCATCTATACATTGTACCTAATTCTATCACTCTCTGGAGTGTCTGTTCATGTTAGGAACGAGAAGAATGCACCCTAAATTTTTATCTTTGACATCTTTTCTAGCATGTTCTCTAGTCAGGTAGAAATCAGTCACATAGTTCTCTTTCTCCCTCATATATCACTCTTTTAGCCTTCCTCAGCTTTAGAGAGTCACGTTTTCTGTAATTGTTTTTGTTTGTTTTCTTCAATATCTGTCCATTCTGTTTGTCTGCAAACTAGAATTTTTCTTCCCATTGCTTCGCACACAGTATAATTTTTGCCAAAGTTCAGTCCATTCCTCTGCCATTGCCTGCTGTATACCTGTGTGGTATTGTTACATCAAATCACTCACAAGCGTCAACAATTCTCCAATCATGTTATGATTTAGCTTTCTGTTTTCATTTGATGATTTTGTTTTGATGCTGTAGTAAACAATTTGAAGTCATTCTAACCAAGAAGGCACACCATTTAGTAAGAAGTTCAATGTAGGGAGCACACACAATGTATTATTTACTTGTGTAATGTATATATAATCCAGTATGTTTATTTATATATATATATTTTTTACAGTAGCTTGCACAATTTTTTCATGAAAAAAAATCAGATTAGCTTCATTGAATATTAAGCTGTAAAGATATACTTTGCCATAGTTTTTTACCCACTTCTCAATTACAACTAAGAGTTTGGTATGGTATCTAGACCCAAACAGTTACCATAAGAAGTAAGTTTGATTGTGAGTGACCTGTGATGGTAGTTAGAGTATTGATAATTTGCCTAGAGTTGACTTCAGCTATTGATCCCAAAAAGTGATTAATAATCACGAAATCACCTCTTTGTGTCTGCTATCTCAGTCCTAATCTTGAAAGAATGATGGAGAAATTAAATCCATTAAACAGTGCCGTTATTGGCTAGTAGTAGTTCATCTTCCAAAGGTTAACGGTCATGATACATTTTCTTCAAGAACTTTCAGAGTCACCCCCATATGCACTATGACACGAGTGGTGTGCAAATAAAACTCAAGCAAGTAAATTGATAGCAGTGATTATCCTATGAAAAGGGGAGGGGGTGGGGGAGGCTGTAGCATCCAAAATTATTAGAGAGTGGACTCATAAGTAACTCACTACTGATTGTTCTAACGTTTAACTTTAATTTCTTTGAAGTATCAGGGCTGGTTCAAAACTTTTACCTTATTTCTAATCTATATATTTTTATTATTCAAAGGCAATGACACTGTGTGTTCACCTTGACAGAGGCAATTGAACAGACCCTAACATTATCATCCTAAAGAGTTTGGTCACCAGATACTAATATTGAAACTACTTGACAACTTGCCATTCATTTATGTAAATAAACACCAATTATTCAGTGTTCCAGTAATAGCCATGATAACAGTCACAGGCACACATACCCTGTACTCAGGTGGAGTCATTGATTGAATAAATAAAGTATGGACATGTTGATTTATCATACTGTGATTTAGCATAGTCTGAAATTGAGAGGCTGCATTATAGCATACACAGAGACTCCAACCCAAAGCACCTTTTGATCTGGAGATTCTCCCGCCTGAAACCCCTAGCAAACGGGAGACTCCAAGTTGATGTGTGCGAAGCGCGAAGTTCCTAGGGTTCTAGATGCTCTCTGCTGTTATCTAAGGCTTATTTTTTCATCATACAATAGCAATAGGTAAGAAATCCTCTCCAACGGGAGACACAGAGCCAGGGCGGGAGAAATTAAATCTCAAACGGGAGAACGGGAGATTTTGCAAAAATGGGTTTTCGGCGGGAGATCTCCCGTCGAAAACGGGAGAGTTGGAGTCTCTGCATACACAATACTTCAGCTTACTGGATCAGTTCTATACTTTTGTGAAGGTCCATGTACATTAAAGGGATTGTACAGTTTCGGTTGAGACCCAACTTCAGATTTCTAACATTTTTTTGGTGAGATAATGAAAAACCTCTTATGAAATATGAAAGAGCATGTAATTTTATGAGGAATTCAACATTTATTTGATGAAAATTGGTTTTGAAAAAGCTGAGATATCCAAAAAGAGCAATTCTAATAAAGTGTGGGACCTACACTTTCACATGATCGCTTTGTTTTACCTTGTTTTTGGATGTTTCCGTCATTCCAAACCCGATTTCCATCAAGTAAACTTTGAATTCCTCTTAAAATGGTATGCTCTGTACTATATCATAAGTGTTTTCTTGGTATTTCGCAAAAAGTTAAAAGCCCAATTCTCACCTCCACCAATACTGTACTATCCCTTTAAGTGTGTCAGTAGAACTGATGGCTGATGGAACCATCTGCTAAAGGAAAGGCTTCAGTGACGTACAAGCCTGTCACAGTTTATTTTATCATCACAAATCATCTTGCATCATTTCAAGTAGTTTCTGCTGTTATGTGATGGTAGTTAGAATGTGTGAATAACTAGTGATTTGATTCCTGCATAATAGTTTGCTTACCAGGCTGTAAAGTGACCTGCAGTTTGTAACATTGATCTGGCATGTCAAAGTAAGATTTATGGTGATTTGTGATAAAATTAATTAGATACAATGTATTTTGAATAGAAATCACAAATTTTGTGTTGTAATGGTAGGAGACAAAGATATTGTTGGTAAGGATTTCATATCTCACATTGTGGTCACTGTCAAGTTGGTGTTTGGGAACTCTGTACCTCTAGGTGGAAGAAACTGACAAAAAGTTAAAATTCTATCTTTAACCCATTGAAGAGAATGCTCAGACAAGTGTCTATGGGAAATGCATGTTATGGCAAAATCAGTCCATCCTCAATGGGTTAATACCAATCTGAATATGAGGGAAAGCTTTCAGGGGTACAACTTGTAGTTATTAAACTTCTACATCAATCTCTTGGCTGAGATCACATACTCCTTGTGATCTCAAACTCTATAAAACATATAATGGCTGATTTCACGGATGCATCACCACATTTGCTGGATATGATTTTTTTCCCAAAATGCACTGGGTAAGCGTGGAGTGTTTTTGCTTGTGGCTGCACCTAATATTAAGTCTAGCATTTTTTTTTCCACAGTGTGGATGTGTTTGATCAGCAGCGGAAGATATTTACATTTCATTTCATTTTTTCATGTCCTTTGTAGAAGCAGATGGCGGCAATGAGCAAGGGGAAGTCCCCTTTGCTTCAAGGGAAAGTCGGACGTCCAGCTATGGGACAGCAGGTTAGACAAACTTTGCATTTCTTCTCTTCTCTATGAATTTAATGTCAAACATCAATCTTTCACATTTTACGCTAACCATTGCACCATGAATCTATTCTCCCCCACTCTAATGATTTGATGTGAAATACGCTGTGCACATCAGTCTTTCACATTTTACGCTAACCATTCCACCATGAATCTATTCTCCTCTAATGATTTGATGTGAAATATGCTGTGCACATCAATCTTTCATATTTGATGCTAACCATTTCACCCTGAGCTTATTCTATGTGAAAACAATTTTGTAATCGATGACATCATAGTGTAGTTAAACACAGGATGATGACTTTCCCTGATAAATGTATGCAACCTTCAAATTTTGACTGTTATCTCTTTGATTATTTAAAGGCAAAGTGTCTTTTTTTTAAGCTTCAGATTGAAGAGAAATTCATGATATTTTGTTCTCAAACTCTTTTAGGACAAAAAGATATCTTTTTGAAATTTGCTGGTGTAATTGACAGAGGTTTGAGTTTCTATTAAAGTAAAGGGAGTGAAAATAGAATCATAAACTCCTTGATGTAAGACTACTACTCTTATCTATTGGCTTGATTTATATGCAGTGATGTAGTCGTTAAACCATACCTTGTCTGACTTGTCTTTACCATCATTCAATGATTACTTCACCTCATCCATCCATTCTGCCTCACTAAACATGCTCTAACAGATTCTGACTCTTCTGAAGAAATTATGTATGGTAAAACACTCTACTCTAAACCCTTTCAGAAGCCATCTACCGTTTGTCCCAAAAAATATTACAACGGAAGCTCCGCAATGATATCTTTGAAAATAGTGAATCAATCTGAATACAAATTCAGGGTATGAAACTATAACTCATTGCAAACATCTTACAGAAAACCCCATTAGATTTGCTTCAGTGGTCAAAGAGAAAGGAGGAATTTTGTAGAGGACGTCAGGAATCTCTTCTGTCCAAGTTTTGTCTAAATTGTTTTCATACTCAAGAGCATTGAAGTGCTAAACTTGGAAGAATCAGACTCACGACATGCTTTGCAACAATCCACATTTCTCTGTGACCGCTTACCCAAATTGAATGGGATTTTCTGCAAAATAGAGCTAAGATGTTATATTTTAAGACCTTGAAGTAGCATTTAGACGGTTTAATCATATTGGGTTTATCAATGCACAAATCTGGTTGTAATTTTCGTTTTTGGGACATACTGTAGATGCTTCTTTGCTAGGTATCATGCATGGTGTGTTGGGTGTCTATCTCTAGCATCTTATGGGTTGAAGGCTGGATTGAATGTGGAGTGGGGATATGCATTTTATATCTTGTATGAGATAGGGATTTTTTTCTCAATTACTCAAAGCTTATTTCACTGAAGTGAAGTGGTGCTTTTTGTTTTAGATTGGCACTTGGAAAATGATTGAGACTGTTCTCTTCAATTCATTACCGGTATTACTTTAGTATCATTTATTTCATGCCAGCAAGTTCTCAAATCTTTCCACAATATTTTTTATCGTCCATAGGTCACATTCAGTGCAATCAATTTCATTTCTTCATGGTTTAGTGCCCAAAATACATACATATCACATTCTGATATAAGGAGATAACTTAGGAGCCTACTTGCAATGCCAATAAGTCTCCTTTTCATTTTGTCAAGCTGGTATGATGTGTGACTGCATCCACCTGTTGTGTTGCTATGGTGATGGAACATGAAATGTGGATTACCGTATGGCAGGGAATGCATGACATGAATATTGTTAACCCATTGAAGACTACTCCTTAGTATAGTCAGGCAGGTCTCTATAGGCAATGTGTTTTACCAGAATCAGCTCATCCTCAATGGGTTAAGGTTCTAGAAGTTCATCTGAGAGGTTAAACGGGGTGTGTAGATTTTGTTTACCCTGTAGACTGGAGGTTGGTGTAATGCATGGATTGGTTGAAGCTCCAGGAAGAAAAATAATTGGTGGTGTCCAGTACACTGACTCAGATTCTAGTTATTGTAAAACGAGGAATGTTCATGTGCATTTTAATTTTGCGAATTTCGCGTGCACCAAGATGTACGAAATTAAAATGCACACGAAAGTTCTTGTCTACACTATATGCATTGAACGCCAGTGGTAATTCGCGAAAATTTCATTCCGCGAATATATCATGTTTTACAGTACATTTAGACTGTGATCCTTCACTTTGAGGATCAGCCCTATGGGGTGCCAAGTGTTGCATGGTCAATTACATTATGAAATCTGTCATTTCATCAAGAATTTGGCTGATTTTGTGATGAAATGGCCATATCGTCGACGAAATCGGTCATTTCGTAACGAAATTGACTCTGTGACACTTTGCACCCCATAGATCTTATCCTCGAGGTTAGGGATCACCGTCTGAACGTAACTATTGGTTGATTCATGTTGTGGTATTGAGCAGCTTGTTTGACTGATTGTAGGACCATTGCATGCTGTAATTACTTTAAATTTAGTCTTTTTTTTAACCCATTGAAGAGTAGTCCTGAGTATTCTCAGGCTGGGGTGAATGGGATATGCATGTTGTAGGAAAATCAGTCCATCTTCATTGGGTTAATGGACATGGGCAAAGTAGTTCTTTGAAAAGCCTATCCAGTCATTCCATGAGAATAAATTTACAAAGGAAACTTTCCAAGTTATGTAGAAATTTTGGACTATGTGCAACATGAGCAGAAAATCTATTTTGAGTCTGCACATGTTTCTGTCAGTGGGGTTAATTAGTAATGAATACATGCAGCAGGCCCAGAGCACATAGCACTTACTTACTTTCTGTTAAGTCAGAGACTGACCTTGAGAGTACTGCTTTACTTCTTTCAGTAAGATATTCTATTGTGATCTTTGTAAGATAAATCTTCCAAACAAATGTCCTCAAGAAGATTCTGTATCTTCAATTGATCAATGATCTTGGAAGTCTGTCTAGATTTGCGAATTTTGATTCAATTAGTAGAACAATGACAATATGCTGTGAACATAATGCTAAACCTCTTTTCTCAAACTACATTGTATATGCCCCATGTTTTTGACCAGTGTACCCTTTCTTAATCTTGATAGGACTGGGAAGAAGGGCTAAATCAAACTCTCTTTAAATGCACCATTCTGCACATGCCAGAAGAAATGCTTGAAATGGAACATCGTATGGTTGTAAATTATACAAAAAAGTAGATACGGAGGTTTAATGATGGAACCTGGCTGTGTGTTGACTGTTTCAGGTCCCAGTAGACGGCTGGATAGTATAGTCAGCAATGGGAGCAGCCCCCCTACAGGCAAGCTATGTACCATGTGACTATTACTGTCATGTGGCTATCACTGTCATGTGACTATCACTGTCATGTGACTATCACTGTCTTGTGTCTATTACTGTCATGTGACTGTCACTGTCATGTGACTATTGCTGTCATGTGACCATTACTATTATGTGACTATTACACTATAACTGTCACTTAAATTCTGCGATGACCGTGTGACTGTGACTACAATCTCATCTTTCAGTGATTTGAGTGAACACCTTTCCTTTTTTTATTTCATCATGATGGCATGTTGTGTGTACATTTCGGTAAAAAGCTATCTTATTGTCCTATCAACAAATGATTGTTACTCTTCTGCCAGTGATAGAACTCAGAATGATGTAACTGAATGTCACAAACACCATTCTGTGCAAGCACCATTTCATGTAACAATGCTGAAGTCCATTGTTAAGGAATACATCCTGTACTTGTTGCTTTGCATCTGCTTGCATTCCAATGTTATGGTTAGTTCCATCTCATATTCACTCCTGCTACTCTAAGAATTGATACCATATTCCATTTTTGCCCCCTCCCCCCCCCCCCAAAAAAAAAAAAAAAAAAAATCCAAAGAAAAGTAAAGATGCTATGTCACTCTAAAGAATCTTTTATTTTTTTCTCTCTCATCAAGCCCCTACACATTGTCTAACAGCTTCACATAGATGTTACTCAGTGAGCTTAATGCACACTGCTATTTTTAGCATGCTTTACTTATTTTTCTAATGTAATGTCCACCAGTGGGAGGGTATTGTGCTGTTTTATGATACCTTACACATGTACAGTAGATTGCTATTAAAAACACTGCAAGAGTTAATACTTGAAAGACAGTTTGCTCTTTGTAATTATGGCATTATCCTGTCCAAACAAGCCTTAGCTTGCTGTCAAAGTATTATTATTTGACCAAGATAAGTGTACAACTGTATGTATGTAATGTTAAGTGATTCACACTTTTTCACTGTGTAGGAAGTACATGTATTTTTGTAGTTGGAAAGAGTTTGGGAATGCAGATGTACACACCTTGAATCAAACTACATGCATTAATGTGAGCATTGTAACTACATTTATTATTGACTTCAGCTTCGTTACCCAAAGCCTTGATTGGAGACTATGCTATTTCTAATTCCTGACCATTGGTTGCCATAGATACGACCCCAGGCTCAGTGAGAAGACGAGGGGAGGATGGTGGTAGTACGGACAGTGAGGATGAAGACATTGACATGTTGGATGATATCGAGTCTACCAAGGAGGTTTACAGAACAAAGGTCTGAACAGTCAGACTAAGTATGCTTTTATGTCATTATACTACATGTACTTTACTCTGACTGTAGTAATTCTGAAAAATATGGTTCTGTCACAGTAAGTGATCATCGGGCACTATGGTGCAAATGATTGGTTTTCATTAGGTTTTCTAAAAATACTCAGGGCATTTCTTGCTACATGCAGACTCAAATAACTTACATTTAAAAGATGTGAGAACTATTTCTTTATGATGAGGATCTCATGAATGATTTTATGGAGTAATTGTAGAAGAAGACTTTATCCATTATGGACTGTGTAGTTTTTCAACCAATGAAGTAACATAATATTTGACAAAAGTTGGTTGTTTGGATAGATGAATGAACAAATGAATGAATGAATGAATGAATGAATGAATGAATGAATGAATGAATGAATGAATGAATGAATGAATGAATGAATGAATGAATGAATGAATGAATGAATGAATGAATGAATGAATGAATGAATGAATGGATGGATGGATGGATGGATGGATGGATGGATGGATGGATGGATGGATGGATGGATGGATGAATGGATGGATGGATGGATAGATATAAAGTCAATAGCTGATTCTTTTAATGACACAGATCCGAAACAAAGTTATAACATCACTCCTAGAAACTTGAGGGCCCAAGTCATTTAGTTGGCTCATTCCAGACCCGGGCTGCCCAACCTGGTGCACCCTTACCACTCCAGTGTATGTTCTGATTTCAAAAAATGTATTATGATATTTGTGATTGAAAGCCGAATAAATAATAATAATGATAACATAATATCCCATACTACCACACCACGGTATATTTAGGTCAATCATGGACAGATTTAGCCTTTCTTATTCCGTACCTTCTGACGTGTCTGTCACATTGCATTTGAGGTAGATGACTCAAAAAAGATGGAAGGTTTTTTTTCATCATCATTGCTATGAATTATGAGGCTGAACATCTGATCAAAGATGTATGTAAAAAAAAAGATAAAAGTGATTATAGCAAAATAGACTACAGACAAGAACCACTCTACTCTACATATGTACAGCCAGTATATATGTCAAATGTTTTTCTTTCTCAGAGCCTGACAATGTTTTGTCGTAGCATGTTAAAAGTCCTTTCTTTAGAAAGGTTTCTGTCTGGCGATTTTTTTTTTCAAGGTGCCTAAAGAACATGACTCAGAATGTGGTTTGTATGGAGAACATGAGTCTTCAGATTTTTACAGTGCAAATCTTTTTTCCTCCTTAGCCTGTTACATCATGCCATGTCCACATCATGAAAATAAATTTTGACTGTTTCTCAGAAAATACCGAGGTAAATGTTGAATCATTCTCTTTGTCAGATGGAACTGTTTGTGAGTGACCTTTCTCGCAAGAAGCCCAACTCTCTCGAGAAGAAATACAACCGCTACGCCTGGAACCTCTTCACCGTTTCAGTCTTCTATGCTCTGCCTGTTGTCCAACTTGTCATCACATACCAAGTGGTAGGAACTTAGAGTCTTAAATTAACTTAGAATGATGTCAATGGTAATCTGACATGTTGAATGAGTGTGTGATGAAAGAGCAATAGTGTATTTTTAGATTTCAACTTGTCTTTTATAAGAGGAAATTGAAACAAAAAATCACTCATCTGTTAGCAAACTGTGAGCTTAGTTGAACATGTTATTTAATGTTTGAATGTGCTTCAAGAGAGCTTGCAGTATGACAAAAGCCAAACTGAGTCACCAACCTCACCTAACCTAGCAAGATACATGTACGTGAAAGCTTTTCTCTACAAAGCTTTGCTCTCAGCCTGTAGCCACCATCCATATGGTCATTCTAATGAGGCTACGATAAAGATAAATTTTCTATTATGCTCAAATTCATCATACACATAGATTTGAAATCATAATTTATCTACTGGTTCTTAGATAACCTCACCTCAAAGGCATTTATGTGAAAAGAAGCCAAAATTGCATGATTGAAGATCACAGTGAGTAGGTCACAGTTTGATAGTCTGAGCTTGTAAAGTACCATGTGATGAACTATCAGGGATTTGAACATGTTCATTTAATGCTGGCATTTGCATTGCTTGGAAAATGGTCGCAAACCATACACATACTGTAAACCAAGATACTTTTGCAGCATGACAATTTTGCAACGAAGCAGACAGCCTTTTTCATAGCTTGAAATTTTCATGACTTGCCACTAGCTTTCAATGCCTGTAGTGTATAATCATTAAGAACTTTTGCATGCATTTTGATTTTGCCAATTATTGCTCTTGCAAAATTTGTGAAATTAAAATGCACATGAACATTTTTGGTTTTACATTATTTGTTACAATGTGTGCTGTTGATCTTTGCTTAAACTATAATGATGACCATAGTGGTGCCATTATAATGACTAAAATACAAAGAGTTAGCTTGTGATAACATCCACTTTGTTTAATATATTGTGTATCCATCTCCAGGTCACCAAAACTACAGGGAACCAAGATTCTTGCTATTATAACTTCATGTGTGCAAAGCCTTATGGATGGTTCAGGTAATGAAAAGGGGCTATGGTTGTAGGTATAGAGAGAATTCTATGTATAGAAGTACATGTATCGATGTTATACCACTGTTATTGTACTGTATGCAAGTTTTATCATAGCAAACCATTAAACTCACTTGGAAAATAGCAAGACTCTTAAAAGAACATTATCAGACACTGCACACTGAACAATATACATTTTGTATGTGGGTATCTTCAAGCAGATCTTTGAGTAGATACATTTAATGGAGTGCCAGAAAGCCTCTCCCTTATGTAGAATGCTCTCTAAGTTTGTGCAGTTTAGATTTCATATTGCAATAATTGCCAACTTTTCTTTCAAGTTATACAGCTTCTTCAGAGTCTTGCCTCATGTCATATAGTGGACAATATCTCTGTTGACATATGAATTGATTTTCCATCACTATTCTAATTTGAGGATGTCGTAATTGTATATTTAATTGATCCCATTTCTGTCATTGACAGTGCCTTCAACAATGTGTTTAGCAACACTGGCTATGTGTTTCTAGGATTTCTCTTTCTACTACTGGTCTGGAGGCGAGACTACATCCATAAGAAGCGGGTTGAGATGGGATACATCAATGAGACGGTCAGTTTATCAACCTACAAGACTTACAGTTCATTGAGGTTACATTAGGATGTCAGAAAATACAATGTTCTTGTAGAATTTGTGCCTATTCTTTTTTTTAAAGCATATCAAATGTCGTAAATACAATTGTGCAAAAGATTAAAGCATTGTGGAATTATGTTGTGGTGATTTCGCATTTATACTTTGATTCTGAGACCTTGAAGTGATGAGAAAGGAGTCAATGTATCAAGTTTGCTTTAACATCTCAAATGGTGTAAATGAATTTGATGATTCGCTGGACATAATATCTTATTCCTTAAACAATTAATGAATTCATTTATACTCTGCGTATTCCGTAACAACTTGAATGAAGTCAGTAATACAATGCACATAATTATATTTTCCTTTAAAACCTGACGTGAATCGAATCAGTGATACACTATGTACATCATACTTCCCCATAGCACCTCAAATGACCGAATTCAGTTGTACACTATGTATATCATAAATGAAAGAATTAAATGATACACCATGTATATCGTAATCTGCAGGTGAATGGCATCCCCAAACACTATGGTCTTCTCTATGCCCTTGGCTATGCCCTTGTCATGGAAGGTGTAATGAGTGGATGTTACCATGTATGTCCTAACAGAGCTAACTACCAGTTTGGTGAGTACAGGGAGTCACCAGCTCAGCTCGTCTTCATCCTTGGATTCTTTGTGTTAACCCTTTGAGGTCAAGTCCTGTGTGTACTCTGGCAGGTTTCTACATGAAACATGTGATGTAGCTCAATAAGCTCGTCCACAATGTGTGTAGTTTGTAGTAAAGATTGTGATACAGCTACTGTTGTATGAGTTGGTATTGTGAAACACTGCAGGTTAACAGGTCATAACCAGGTTAGACATCAATCAGACATAAACTTGTGTATGATGAAAATATTCTAAATCATAAAGCTTATCCAGAAAATAAAAAGACAAGTTGACTCAGTGAAAATTTCTTGGGATCATAGTCAAAATCAGTGATGCTGGTAATGCAGCTAATAGTGATGATGATATGAAACTAAGATAATTTGTGATATTCTTCCAAGGTTTGAAGTCTATGACTTCTCTTCCGTGGAAAATATGATGCCTAGGTGGAAGTGATCTTTTCACATGATGGCAAACTCCCATCACATGATCACTCAGTTTTATCACATGATCACTCAGTTTTATCACATGATCACTCAGTTTTATCACATGATCACTCAGTTTTATCACATGATCACTCACTTCCATGAAACGATTACAAATGTATTCCAAAGTATGACATGACTGATCACTTCCACATACAAATAATGAATATCCTCTTGACAAGTACAAGAATTCTGATGGTGGCAAAATGATAAAAAATAGGATTATTCACCAAGGTTCCTGTATAATTCGTGACTGATTGTTCAGATTTGATAATGTGTATTTGTGAAGTGCAGCTGCTTTTTTTCAAATAGAATGTAATCCCCCAGGTTCACATAAAGATGTTAATATGATGATGTTTTGTTGTTTCCAACCTAGATACGGCCTACATGTACATGATAGCTTGTCTTGGGATGCTGAAGATGTATCAACAGAGACATCCAGACATCAACGCTAATTCCTACATCTCCTTCGCCCTCTTTGCTCTCATCCTTTTCATTGGCTTTCTAGGATTGGTGAGTATCTACTGCTCTCTTCTAAGATTGATGATTGTCTATCAACACTCCATACATTGTCAGACTAACAGCTTCATATTGCAGCTGATTGACAAATTGCCCTACATCGACGTATATAAGCACCAAATCAATCAGTGTGTTTAAGTGGTAGCCATGGTATAAAATCATGGGCAGACATACTCAGACTGGATTTGAACCAACGACCTCTTGATCACCGGACAGGTGTCTTTTCCACTATACCGCTGAGCTTCCACTGGACAACCACTGCTGGTTCTAATCCATATAGCATGCTGTGGGTACTTCTTATCTATTCAAATGAATGGAATTCACACGAAAATTTCATACATTTGGACAGCCACTAATATCTATCATTCACTTTGACACACAGTCATTTAGAGAGAATTCTATCCAGCTTCTCCTTTCTTTAGGGTTTTGCTTTAAGTTCTTTTCTAAATTTCATTGTTATCATTAAATGTCATTTTTAAATAGAATTACCTCATTCATGACTGCCTCAATAAGTTGAAGGACAGAACATGAATAGTGCCCTCTATGGCACAAACTATGGCCTAAGAGCCGGTGATCAAGTGGGGAAAGTCCCTCGTGACTTGTTGTTCTCCTAGATGGAGGTACATATCGTAGAGAATGTGGTTAATCAGAAAGTTCCTCATTAGATCAAGCCACAGGTGTCTGGGTTGTTCCGTAGTACTTCATGTCCTTCTTCAGTGGTACATGTTTAACGCTGAAGTTCTCACAAGACCCTTTAGGGACTTTCACACCTCTCTTGATTTTAACAGCAGCTGCTTGGGATAAGTCTGGATTTGCTACAGACTACATGTAGTTTATACCTTGCTGATGTGATTTCCTTTCACAAATGTTTTCACTGTGCATCCCAATACTTGTTGTCATATCAGTTATGATTACTTGCATATTTGATTCTTATTATATCCTTTTTTTAAAATCCCAGATTATTCATAAAATATATTCTGTAGAACAATTAATAACCAAAAACATTTCTTTGGTAAGAAAGTTGCTACACTCCACACAAAGGAAATAACTGTGACAACTCTATTTTATGATTAGTTGGACAAAGATTGAATTAAAACAAAATTCTAAAAGGATGCATTCTACATACAATGAATAGACTTGTGAAGGATGATGAAAAGGTGTGTCGCCATCAGCCTGTCAGAGCCATGGCTTATGGAACACTGTAAGGGCTGCTTTGTGTTGAGATACATTATGCTTTTACTAAAATCCACTGAGAAATGAAGGATATCACTCAATATTCTTTCATCTGTTCTACCTACACGGTATCTTCATAATTTCCCAAATCACAAGGAATATGTTTTCATTCGCAGCCAAATTGTGGAAACTGTGAATTTAGAATTTCTTATTTGAATACTGACTTTCATTGATTTCAAAGAAAAAACATGTTGTTACACACATACAGTAATTTTACTCTATGGACCTTCATTTTAACAGCCATGATATTATTGTATTTCCCCTACTAGCATGTGGATATCAATCAGAGATACAATAGTTATATTGGTATAAACACTCTGCATTGATACTAACTGCTGTATGGGACTTTGAATATGGCAGTATTACGATGATTTGTTTGGATCGTCCTAAGCCTCATTCCTATTTCAGTCTTTAATGTACTCCACCAGTAGCCGTCTTCAAATGAGACTAAAGGGATAGAATACCAGTGTAGGCCCACTGATGAATTCATGAATATATAGAGATAGGAGATACAGGAAGTATGGTTACATTCATCTCCCTTTCCTCTGGCTAGGCCAATGTCTGCCTTATGCAGAGTATAACCTGAATGTGAATTAGGATATCATATCTAGCAGACCTGTTGAGTACCAGGTAAGTAGTGATGAGTGTGGCCTGAAGACAGGATGGGGTGCTATGAACAGGAAAGACCCTCACAGCCTGTAGGGAAATCTGTCAGTAATCCTAAAGCCTGCCTGGCCAGCCTAATTAGCCTAATTGACGAGTCGTAAAGTACTTCTCCTACACTTCTGGCCGGATGATAAACACCAGCTCTCCCCCTTTGCTGACCGTCCACTTAATCGGTCAAGAAGACTTGTTACTTTGAGATGACTTTCAAGTGAAAGTTTCATGTAGTCTTCATAGGATATTGACTCACTTACTGATTCCATGTCTGCTTATCTACCTAAATGCAGTAACTGACTGGTCCATACACAGTATACATAATGTGCCTCTGCTAGCAAGAAATAAGAAATACAAAACCCATCTACGGTGGTCTCATGGTTTGAGATCACTACACTTCATTTCGCTGTCTTATTAAACCTGTTGAGGATGGCCTGATTTTGCTATAACACGCATTTCTCATAGACACCTGCCCGACTATACTCGGGACTCGTCCTCAATGGGGTAAGAGTAGTCTGAAATCAACATACCTGTATAGAGAGACCACTTGTTTGTAAAGGTCACTTTTCTGTAAGACTGCTCTTCTTTCTCTTCCTTTTTTTCTTATTTGTGAATTAAAGAAGAAAATAAATTCAATATGTATCGCACGCACTTTTGAATGATTGGATGCAATATTTTCAAGGAGAGGCAATAAATGTCTGTAAAATGATCATCTTGTGTCAAGAAATGATGGAATGTGTGAATCTGACAGTGCTTGCCTTGTATCTACCTTGCCCTTTGCCATGTAAATGTGCTGTATGTTACTGTCAGTAAACGATGGATCAGGTCATATACATAGTTGCAAGGAATGATGTAACAATTGCTGGAGTATTTTTAATGGATCTAGTCATTTGGCTCTGAGGAATGGTGCTGAATGGCTAGAGGATTTTAACAAAGGGTCCTTCACTTATTGGTATCAGGAATTATATAAATATTATCAGGAATTATAGAAATATGTTGAATATTGCATCATATTTAAGGCTTCTCCCTCGTGTTCCAAATGACACACAGTGACAGGTAATAATAGTCTGTGTCTATGTAGTCACCTTGGTGAGGTGAACTTTTAGGGGGTTACCGTCAATCATCAAAGTTTATTGTCGAGACCAACTCCCTCGATGAGTACCTGTACTTTGTGAAACCTCAAATGGGAGTCTTGACATTCCTTGGTTAGAACTGTCCTATACAAGGTACCTCTTTAAAATGTTCTCCTTGAGAGAGAGAGAGTCTTTAGCTCATCAAGAGAGCGGATGACATGATGACGTAGCTTTCACTGAGCCTTGAACAATGAATCTGTTGTGTCTCAGAAGACTGAATCACCTCCCTGGCCTTCAACTCATGACTAGTTACCAGCTTTATTTCTTGGTTTGTTTTTCTGCCAAGATGTTAGAAGTGGGCCTGTAAAGTAGCTACTGTGTAATTTAAGAATGTATTGCACATACATTGTACCAGGTAATGATTTTCCCCTTTAGTCCTCCCATGTCCAGGGTTCGAAATGTGAAGGTACAATGTACAATGTAGTATTGTATTACACAGGGAATTCCCACAAGGAAAGGAGTTAAAACAGCAATATTGTGGAAGTGTGTTAAGACTGATACTGATGTAGTCATGCCAGTGTTAAGGGTAGTTTGAATGTGTGTATATATATGTGACCCGCTACAACAAAATGATCCTAAAGTCGGGCGAGGTCGATTATTTGAAAATTGCATGACACAATTCCCCAATCTTTCTGCTTTAAATTGATATATAACACGTCTTATAAAAATAATCGGCTGCGGAGATATCGATGTTTAAAAGAGAGCATGTCAAGACGTCTGGGAAATCAATGTTTCGAGAAAAGAGCCCTAAAAGTTCTCCTTGCGACGCAATCACAATCAAGAGACACGCAAGTCAGTATTCACCTCCGGACAATAGAAGTTAAGCCCTAGCAACCCCCGAAATGCTCATTCAAACACAGCGTCGGCGGTCTGCTCACCGACCAATCAGTGACCAGGATGTCAGGAGAAGCGGCTAGGCATAGTGCAACCCGCCCGCACGCACCAGTCGACTGGGCAGTGTGCGAGCTTCACGCTTCGGTTAGCGGCAAGCAGCAAACTGACCAATGAGATCACTCTGGTTTGTTGTTAGGGGCGGAGCCTATGTGTGGCGCTCAATCCAAATGTTCGAACCAGTTTCTGCTTCGTTGAAACGCCAAAAAAACATGGCCCAGAAAAACGCTATTTTTTTGGTCTTTCCTTTCATCATTTTGCTTCAAAATTTCGACAGATGATAGAAGACATGTCAGACTCTAATAATATGTCAAATTCAGAAAATCGTAAGTTTTGACCAATTTTGATGCTCTAACTTCAAACTCGATTTTCACGGCTTCGACCGTGCGCGACTTTAGGACCATTTTGTTGTAGCGGGTCACATATATATTGTGTGTGTGTGTGTGTGTGTGTGTGTGTGTGTGTGTGTGTTGTTGTTGTTGCTGTTGTTGGGATGTGGTATCTGATATCATTTGCAAATGAGCAATACATGGCGTGACTTTGTACAATACATATCACAATACTTAGTAATACACATATCATCACAACTTGATAGGCCCCTTTGAAAAATCTGCGAGAAAATCATGTTGTATGGAAAACAGTCCTATACTGGCTTCAAGTCTTGTCTGTGATTTATTCACTGGTTTATTTCTTTCAATGTACAGCATTCCTCAACTTGCAGTGATGGGAGTTCAGGTGTGCTTGAGCTTAATCGAATATAAAACTGGTGTATTTATTTAATTCCAATGCTGTAGGAAAATACAGAAGCGTCTTATCTTAGAACTATATGTCGTAGCAGTTTGTAGGCCTTGACTTATAGGGAGCTACTTCTCTTCCAGGACTACTGAAAATTCTGCTATTTGTTTATGGACAGGGAACATTTGAACAAATTGTATTTCATTATGAAGTGTAACAGAATGTCAGACCAAATCACATACACAGAGAAAGTTGAATTAATGAGAATTCCATCACCTATGGAAGGATTGCCAAATCTAAAACAAAAACTCAACAAACAAGACAAATGCACAAAAGAGCTGTGTGACCGAATTACATGTAAGATTACAGTGTATCCGTGATTGGTTCTTAGTCTCCACAAGTCATCAAGGCCACATGTAAGAGCCATTAGGAATTTCCTTCTGCACTAAAAACATCCTGTTTAGTCTGCAGTATTGTGTAATCAGGTGATAATGTACAAATACCTGCCTGCTAGATTTCTCTGGGTTGTATGTTGTATTTACATGTACAATTGTATGTGTGTGTCTGCCTGTATGTGTGTTTCTGTATATGTGATTACAGGTAAAGTGTAACAAACTCCCCAGAGGACAAATTGAGTAAAACATTAGATGTTCTAGCAAGAAGAAAACACACTTAGTTCTTGCTTGGTTTGTCATTCAACTGCCTGGAATATGTTTCAGATGCAGCTAAAAGGATATTTAGCTGTGGTGATTCTATCATTCAATGCTGGATGATTTTATGATGATGTCTTTTGACCCTGTATATTCCACCTAACTTTGCTTCCTATCCCATCATGCATCAGCATCTTATGATTGTTTGTTTGTTTTTTCTTTCATTTAAAGGAGTAACTGTAGTTGCTATTTTCCACATATGACTAAATGAACATTACGAGCATGTTGGTAATGGTTTACGCTAAAAAATTAATCAGTTAGGATCAATCTAGACTCTTCCTCAGTTGACTTCAGACATAGGAACTCACATCCGTCCCCACTGATCAACTTGCACTTCATCGTTGTGCATTCAAAAAATATGTCAAGTCACAGTGCATTACTCACCCAAATGCCACTGTGGAAATCTCTCTGTCGCCTGACAAAATGCGTGTCATTTCTTGATATTTTCAGCCCAGAGACTTGGTGGCGGATCCAGACAGAGCATGGATTGTTGACGGCAATAAAAGATTTTATCTCGCTAGAATTGAGGTCAACATAACCTCACATGCTCCCATGCCCTGTTTTATCATTTTTTGTTTTCTTTTTCAGGTCATGGTAGATTTAGGAGAGTATGAACATTTCTATGCGCTTTAAGACAAACACATTGCACTCAGTGGATTACTCATGCCATTGTGTATGCCTCATTATGTGTGTTATGGAGTCCTGAAATTATCAGACATTTCAATCTGTGATTACACTTTCACTGAACTCACAGTGCTTTTGTTGAATTGTTGCTTTTTCCTCTTTTCTTGGGTTTGTAGAAGTCCTTGGAAATTTCCTGGTTGTTATTCTCTTTGTCTCCCATGGACCACACAAACTCTTGTGTACTTCTCAGTAGCTGAGTAAAATACAAAAACCAAAACAGATTACTCAGAAAAAGATGGAGTACTGTCTGTAATCAAGATTCTGATAGTGAAGTAGAAGTCGATGCTGATTTGTGTCTTAGTTGGAAAAGAAAACCTGTGCAAGGTAATGAAAAAAGAGAGTTTGGTTTGATCATGTGAGAGAATTCAAAGGGGCAATTGTTTGGATGACTGTTTGACTGGGTGACTTTGGGATTGGTTAGAATTGTGACGCTTTCCATGTACACATTTGTACAATGTATGTTACAGAAGAGGAACAACAGGCGTGTCAGCTGTTTGTCTGTGAGACTGAAGTAAGGCTGTAAAGTATGCAGACAGATGCTGAAAGTAAGAGGGAAAAGGGGTAACAATGGTTAGATGCCATGTGAAGGGACCACTGATTTTATGAAATCTTGGCCAGATGTGAAGAACATTGTCTCATGGAGAGAGAAAAATGGCTTTAAAATTTCTTTCTTTCTGGAGACGAGCCTGGATTCGGTGGAAATCCAGGCTCGAGAGAGGTCAAGCCAGTAATCTGACAGCCGCTCACTCTTTAGCTGTCTCTAGCTCACTCTATCAGACTGTAGAGATCCTAGGGCAGTAGAATGGGATTCAACCTTCTTCTGTGTATGAAGAAGAAGTGTAGAGATAGGAAATGCCCGTGTCCGATGTAGTATGTGACTGCAACATGTTCAACATACCCCTATGCCTGCAGTGTTACAAGTGTTTGTCTCTATGCAATCCTAATATTGCCTCTTCAGAGGGAAATTATAATGATAATAATGAGTAACATTTATTTAACACTTAATGAAATACAGGTGTTTCCATCAAAGCATGTTGATATAGAACAGAAAAGGGTATCAGGTAATCATGGAGCTGTAGAGGCATTTTAGGTCATTAGTATAAGATTCACCATGAAGAGATAACACTGACAACTTGATTGAAATCACAGATCTTCTACCCCAACTCTTCTCTTGCTCACCCAGGCTGTTTGATTTACCAGAGAACACTGCTCCAATCACAGCACATTGATCAATTTGGCGATGTCAAAGCTTTATTACTACCTTCACAAAAGCAAGGAGTGTGAAAACTCACACAGCAGTGGAACTTTAGACTTAAATGTGACTTTGACAGTGAGACCAAATTGTTTTGAATGAAAGCAGTAACATGCAAGTGATAGATTAGTGAGATGTTTTAGTCTGATCTGATTTATGATAAGACTGCTATGGTTCTTACAGCGCCAGTAAATGATTAAGGCAGCGTCCTGTGGGCCTCTCAAAATAGCAGAGTGACCCGATCACCTGACTGTGAAGAGTCTGGTCTAGGACCCCCTCTCTCTCTCACTTTGGCACAAAATTATCAGAAAATATGATTTCATTTGGATTTGTCTGAATGACTATGATTTTTGTGGTATTTTCAATTCAATTCAATATGGTTTGTTGTGCAAATAACAATCCAGCAGCTCAAAGGCTGATACGGTTGCTTTACATCAGACTCATAAATAAAAGTAAAATTACACTCTGATAATATAAGCCTACATAAGAATATTAAATATGTGATATTAATACACATCAGACCTGAGCATCAAAAAATGGGATAGGTGAGAGTATTGCACAACAGGAAATGAGATTTGTATGTGTGAGATCGAGCATGGCAAGATGGAGAAGAGAGGGCAAGGATTACGTAAATAAAAAAGTAAAAGTTGGGAAATAAATTCAGCGCCCAAAAGCATGAAAACTACAGATAAACGATATACAATGATATTTGATCAAAGTTACTCTGTAGGGCCTGGAGTACTTGTAGAACCTGGGGTACTTGCAAAATCTTTATTCTCCTTTTCTGGACAAAAATTCTGGAATTCTCTGGATAATGATATAAAAGAAGCTTTAAGTTTTTATACATTTTCTTTAAAATTAAACAATCATTTAAAAACTTTGTATGCAGCATAATAATTCATTCTTCTTGTTTTACTTTTGATTTTCAAAGTTGTTGTTACTTCATTAATCTCACAACTCTTGTTCATCAGCGAGCCCGTGCTTCTGTGCCTCCAGTGCCCTGGTTATGACCCACCATTTCCCTCTCCTCTCCCCCACCCCTCTTGTCCCCCTCAGACTTACTACCTTCTTCACTACTATATCTTTCTATCTTTTCACAAATCTTTCCTTACAAGAGAGCTGCCATTGATTGTGTTTGTCAATGTGCGTCCGTATGTGTGCATGTATGTGTGTATTACTTTGTCTGTCCTTTTTTTTTTTTTTGCTACCACTTAGGGAAATTTGTTGTTGTTGTTGTTTTTTTTCAATTATATTTTTTTCTCTATGAGGGGACTGCATTCTACAAGCTCTGCTTTTTAGCAGTCCCCTCCACTTCCAGCAATATTGTTTATGCATTTACCACAGTGACGTAACAATTATTTGTATCTCTGTTGATAATTTAACTGTATCTCTTTTACAAAATACATGTTATTCTGTTCATCACATTGTGGTACTGATTTCATGACGTCTGTGTATATGAGCGTTTCTTTGTATTTCTAATTATTTGTTCGTTGGATGTGAAATAAATCAACTTGAACAGAATTATGGAGATTATGTTGAAGTGAGGTTTTAAGTAGTACACATGGGAACAGTCCAACTTCAGTTATCTGGCCATGTGTGGAACTGGCACCCATCTTGATAAGTGATGTGGCCACAGAAGTGAGATACATATGTTGTATGCTCGAGCACAACACGTTCAAGCAAGTTGTGTAAGGGATGTGCATAAAGGAGTGTTGATTTACTGAGGACGAGTCCCGAGCATACTCGGCCAAGTGTCTATGGGAAATGCGTGTTGTAGCAAAATCAGCCCTTCCTCAACTGGTCAATTTACTGTAGCAGTTTAATATGATGATTACAGGATATTTGCTTCTTCATAATTCAAATTGTTTGGAAATGAAATGGAATGTGAGTGGAAATGCACCTTCCGCTTGATCTTTGTTCCTTCTGGAAAAAATGCTTTTCCCTGAAAAAGCAAAGACAATCGTGTCTCAATCCATGTCTGGATAATAGAGAAACCCGGAAAAGTTATGGCTGGGTAACTGAGGTCAGACTGTAGCCTTTATGCAAGAAATGTTAGTCACATCTTTAGGGCCACTTAGTCTTGAGAGGGTAACATTGGAATGATTCACTAGCAATGATATGACCTTTAATACCTCAGCCTCCTCCCTACTGAAATCTTCTCCCCCGGGATTTGTTATGTTTTGGGGGGATTAAGAACTGGCTTGAGAAATGAGAGTAGGTATAATTCAAAAGAAGCAAGAATTAGGACATGCATGATGCCATGGCTTTGATAGTAAAGGGGTTGCCTGTTGCACTCTTAATGAAGCCTTTAAACCCACTTTCAAACAAAGTCACGATTAAAACCAGGCAAGATGACGGCCTGAAGTGGTGTAGGAGACATTTTGTAGAGCAATCCTGAGGCTGTAATCACTCACTGATCAGTGAACTTCCTCAAAGTTCTCTCCATCGATTCCTTTCACAGGATGGAAGGTGTGAAACGAGAGACGGTAAAGTTAGGATCATAGACTTAGAGGCTGAACGTGATCTTGTGCCTGATATAAAATGCATGAGCAAAAAGTTCGTACAAATTATACAATGCACCTTGTAAGAAAGGAGAGGTCTGTGAGAATAGAATATGTCACAATTATGTTATCACCAATGATGGAATGATCATTACATCTTTCAAATTCAGAAACAGGAGCTGTGAATCTTTAATTTTGTATGCTGTCAAATGTATATTTTTAAGGCATAATTTGCCATTTGCAGATGAAACAAAGACCTAGCATTAGTGCTTTAAAATAGTTCTAAAATGTGAGTTAGGGATAGAAATAACCACTGTAAAAATTTGAATTCGTAAAATCGATGTTAGATATTGTTAGATATACAAAATGTGAACAATAGTTATAATAAAAATGTTTCCAGACTAAACCGTCTACAGTTATGATTTATTGAGAAAAATACAGATATCTCCTTATATTTTCGGCTTTATTGCGAACATTTCATATGATAGGATGTTCTGTGGTACAACAGACCAACACATACGCATGAAATGTCATATCTTGAACATTTTTTAGTCACTGTTCCCAGAGGTAAACAGGACCTTTAAGTATAGATAATAACTGAGAGAAAAATAGTGCTGATTTAGGATCAAACAATCTCCCTCAGCTGTTAATGTATGCAAAGCTGCACACATGCTTGTTCTTTTGATTTATATATTCCTGTTGCCAATGAAGGATGTTCTGTTATATGATGATATTTCTTGTCAGCCTTTCACAGCATATCACGTGATTAGTAGCCTGGGCTGTGTATTTTCCTTATCAAACTTCAAATATGTTCAAGTATATAATAATGGCGACTTTTTGTGAGTCATCTCATCTATGCCTGGTTTTTTATGCTAAGGGTTAGCTTAGCAAGGAGTTTGATATTTTTAATGGAATTGAATTTTCAGGCAGAGACAGGTAGATACCATTCAAGCTATGGGGGTGTCAGGTCATTTGAGGATGGGTGCAATTTAACTGATTAAAAGATAACATCAGAAACGGTATGTTTATGTTTCATTACAGCTATAAATGTTCACCTGACATTCTCAGGACTGCTGGCTACCGACCAGCTGTGACTAGCCCTACGTGAGGTACCGGTACAGATACTCTGGGTGTGTTTGACCCTGTTAGCCTTGACCCCATACTCAACATTTTATTTATTTGTTAGACATAATCAGTCTTCTATTACACTGGAATCAATTTGTGTTACATGTGTGTTCTTTAATATTTTGTACAGTACATATTAAACCACAGCCAATAGTCAGGTGTGTGAACTGGGCCCCATTTCATAAAAAGTTGATATGATAGCAACTCTTGCTGGAATGGCAGTTGCCATGGTAACGACAAGAAAGCAGCTTCCTGGTTGGCTGTTGCTATGGGAAGTTGCCATTCCAGCAAGAGTTGCTATCATATCAACTTTTATGAAATGGGGCCCTGGTCATCCGTGATCAATTGTACCTGTTCTGTTATGAAGACAATAGGGTTTTATGATTCTTAGTATACCAAAATATGGCATACATGTATCTTGTTTGTTGTCTCTGTGTCATACAGACACCTCTTACTCCTTCCCACCCCTATCAAAAGTTTTCCCATAGTGATCTCTCTGAGGGTAGGTTTTTTTTTTTTTTTTTCCACTTCTGTGAGTGTCAGAAAGATGGCAATATTCTTTTTTTCTTTTTTTTTTGAAGCAGAAAGGGAAGTAATGTGATACTTGTCTTACTTATACAGTAATCAGTCACACATGCATAAACACAGACACATACCCATACAGTGAATAGTCTGAAAAAGTTGTGGAAAAATGATTGGTTGACAGCTAGGTTATTTTTAAATTTATGCTTCCAGTTGCCCAATGTGTTTCGTCTCTTTTTCTTCCCATCCACATTTTATCATATGTATCATATTCATTGTTGCATATACAATGCAGTTGTTTGTGTAATTATATTGACTGTTGTAAATAAAACAAACTTGTGTCTTGAGGGAGACTAAGTGTCTGAGACAGAAGGGCTTTTTACACTTGGAAATTTTTACTTAGTCCCGTACCAACGGTGGGGCTAAGTGGGCTAAGGATAGTCCTGTACCAACGGTGGGGCTAAGGCCCCCCCCCCCCCCCTTAGCCCCACCGTTGGTACAGGACTATCCTTAGCCCACTTTCTGTTTACACTCGTTTTTGCCAAAGTGGGCTAGCCCCACCGATAGTCCGGTACTATCTGGCCCTGCAAAATAGCAGGGTTAGCACCGCAATAGCGGTGCCAAGCAAGTGAGTGTAAACAGAACGAAAAAATAATCCTGGGCTAAGCGACGGAGACGAAGTCCGACCCTCACTGACCAATCAGAAACGAGGTAATCAAGTGCTGCCGGTGCGTGCGTGTACGTGTACAGTACACAGCGTAATCATGAATATTCATGTGGTTTGGAAAGTCCGGGGCTGAGAAATACAAGTGTAAAAAGGTCAGTTTTCTCCTTAGCCCCGGACAAGAGATAGTACAAGACTAATTGGCGAGTGTAAAAAGCTGAAAAAATTGGTACGGGACTATCGATAGTCCTGGGTCAGAGAAAGTCCGGGGTTAAGAAACACAAGTGTAAAAAGGGCTAGAGAGTCTGATAGGAGTGAGTGGGCGTGGCTTGTTAGATGGGATGTCACTCATCCAAGGGATTCTCCTTTCCCTCAAATCATCCAACTTGGTTGGCGATATTGCTGCAACTTTAACCAAACGCATGCTTCCTAAAGAAGAGTGTTCTCTATTTTCAATTTTAGGAGCTTTAAAAAAAGATCTTAAATCCATGCAGGTCACATATTATCTCCTCTAAACTTGTTTCCTTTCTCAGACATCCTTCATATGTGATGCTGTACATGGGTTCACAATCTTTTCTCCGACCTGCGAGAGACCCAGTTTCCATGATAATACCTTCCAATCCCGTGTAGCATTCCTTAGTCAGACTCAGAAAGAGAGAATCATTACAACAGAGTATTATCTTATTGAGATCATGAAATCTGATAATACCTCAGAAGTAAGGTTTAAGTGGGTATTTCTTCTTCTCATTATCTGTGTCAATTTGACAAATTGACTCAGATTTAGAACTCAAATTTCCTCTCCCCTCCAATCTTCCCATCCTTCCTGTTGTTTGTTGAATGGATTCATCTTCAAAGGAAGAATCTTGAGGTTGGTGTAAAACTTTGGCTCGGCTGGGCAGCTCGATGTTTTAGATAAAATACATTTTTTAAAAAGTGACTTGGCAAGAAAACAGTTGTTCACTCTGTCCAGCATTCAAATGTTGAGTAGCATGGTGAGATTAGGGGATTACTCCAGCCTCCCGCCGAGTGTTGCCACAGACGAGTATTTTTGGCTTGGAAGGTTTTTAGCCTTGACTACATCCCACTGTTGAGGCTTGGCTGATTTCAGGCAATGAGTGGGAATATTATTGTAAGATAGGAACATTGGTGATGAGTGCAACATTATAATGTGGTCTGTGAAACTCTGTGTGTGGCTTTCGTGCCAAGATTTTACTGTATAGATATTTTTTAAACTGCAGGTAATGCCTTGAAATGATTGAAAACAATCTTTTACATTCAGCATATCAAACATATATTGGAAATAATGTCTATATTAGAATAAAGTACTGGATATATAAATAGTGAAAGGGTTTAATTCAATTCATTTGCTCTAAATTTTTTGCAGGTTGTTTTCTTTTTAAATTACTGAAACACAGTGGCCAGTATCCACATACTGTATAAGCTGTTATTTTTGTGAGGGTTAAATTTTCACAAATTTCGCGATTCACTCTTGGACCGCGAATTTAACAACATGCGAAAATGTCACTATGCGCCAGGGTAATAGTACACTTAGATAGCCAAGGTTTCCATTCGCGAAAATGTCCGAGACCTCATTCGCATAAATATCTGTATGCGAAAATAGCAGCTTATACGGTAGCTTACATGAATGGTACTTGTATCACTGCATGGTATTGGCATTGTATATCTTGGTAAGAAGAAAAAAGAAAGAAAGAGAGCATATATTATGATAGAGATTAACTAGGAGAAAGCCATGTTTAAAGAAGGGAGATACATAGTGCCAGTCAACATGGTATGGTAATAGTTGAAGTGATTGAAGTCTGCTGCTAAAAGTCTGTGGCCTAACGCAGGATTATAAGCCTGCTGTGAGTAATGTCAGTTTGATCTGTACTTTTGTTGGTCCTCATACCTGTGTGTACTCAATACACACACACAGTAATCTCAAACATGTTCACTCACATCTTGATGTATACTTTGACATCGCTTATCTCAGTGTTTGCATTTTGCATATTAGGAATGTAAAGCCCTTTTTACACTTCTGTTTCTTAACCCCGGACTTTCTCTGACCCAGGACTATCGTTAGTCCCGTACCAATTTTTTCAGCTTTTTACACTCGCCAATTAGTCCCGTACTATCTCTTGTCCGGGGCTAAGGAGAAAACTGACCTTTTTACACTCGTATTTCTTAGCCCCGGACTTTCCAAACCATATGAATATTCATGATTACGCTGTGTACTGTACACGTACACGCACGCACCGGCAGCACTTGATTACCTCGTTTCTGATTGGTCAGTGAGGGTCGGACTTCGTCTCCGTCGCTTAGCCCAGGATTATTTTTTCGTTCTGTTTACACTCACTTGCTTGGCACCGCAATTGCGGTGCTAACCCTGCTATTTTGCAGGGCCAGATAGTACGGGATTATAGGTGGGGCTAGCCCACTTTGGCAAAAACGAGTGTAAACAGAAAGTGGGCTAAGGATAGTCCCGTACCAACGGTGGGGCTAAGGCCCCCCCCCCCCCCCCCCCCCCCCCTTAGCCCCACCGTTGGTACGGGACTAAGCAAAAATTGTAAAGCAAAAAAAGTGTAAAAAGCCCTTTAGTATAATGTGTGTCTCCAAAAACATATTTTCCCTCCTTTGCTTTTACCTTGGTGACTTAATTGTTTCACATGTCAAACACACAACTATTACAACTTGCAGATTAATCTCAGTTACCATGGTAACAGCACAAATGCTGACAGCTGATTGGTTGTTGTGGCAGGTGCACCTGTAGTCATAGTGAGAATGATTGTTGTAAGTCTGGTAGATTGTGTGACACAGGGTCTTGGCATGGAGCTGAATGTGAGTGAAGGCTGCTGGAGCTACCATCGGGTTTTTACCAGGGTTTTGTTGGACACACTCCCAGCCAGCCCCACCCCGCCCCCCTAGAATGGGGGGGGGGGGGGGTGGTGGGGAGTGGGGGACTTGGTCCCTTCAGACAAGATGAACTGATAGTCAGTGGTATTCTTAGACACACTGCTGATTCACAGTCCTACCCTAGTCTTCCCAGGTTCTCATATCTACCTGACTTTTAAGCTGACATTTATGCCCCATTCACACTGAAACAGGATCAGACTGGACCATGACTTGAAATGTTATAGGTCACAACAATGGAAAGATTTCAGCAATTTTGATTTTTCTTGGTGCAAAAAATATTTTCACAATGTACAGATTGTCATGAAGCTTATCCCTTTGATAATTACATCTTTTGAAGTCATATTAGACATGTCTTCACACAGAACATGATTGCCTGAGCTCTGCACAATCTTGCACTATTTAAGGGCCATTCCATCTTCAGGAGCATCATTCGCCCAAAGAAGACAATTGATAATTGGCGAAAAGTCGCAACAGTGAGTTTGTTTTCCAGTTTCTTGATTCAACTAATTATTGAACAATGTGAAAAAGTATGACATGCTAAAGAAAGGTGTTTTATTATGTCACAACCTTACTAAACTTTTCTTACATGGAATTCATGTTGAAATTTGTGTGTGTGTGTGTTTCTGGCATTTAGGTCTAGGTGGGAAATCTGGGTCTGTTATCATGTAGGCCCAATTGGGAACCCAAAGTTTTTATTAAGGAAAAATACTGACAGCATATGCCTATGCACATGCTAACACTGCTAAATTTTCTGTGTATGTGAGAGAAAGGCAATCAAGTTTCAGGTGTGAATGGGGTCTACATTCACGTCTTGGCAGTGAGTTGAGCTAGCTGTAGACAGTAACAGGTCACGATACAGGCACTTTGCCAGGACCTGTAACCACAAACAGTAACTCACTCCCTCAGGGCTAGCCTCTCACCTCCCAAATTTGTCCTGTTCAGATTCTTATCTTAATCAGCCTCTAGAGTCAAAGGATGAGTTACATATTAATTGCTATTTACAAATAATGCATACCACACACATTCATGCTTTTTCTTGCTTGTGTATTCTTTCTGTATTTGCAACAGTTTTGATTCCATATCTGCACAGTGCATGAAAGAGTGCAGCTTGAGGAAATGGATTTGATCATGCTGATTGATACATGTTCTCTAGGGAAGAGGTCTGGTATTAGATTTCATCTCTAGCAGCTGTAAGAAACATGTGTTGGAGTGCCCTGTCTGTGTAGACAGCTTGAGCTTGTTCTCATATCATAGCAGTCACTTGCTATCAAGGAGCCATCACCTTGTGGTAGGAATTCTAGGCCAGGATTTACCGTCAGACAGGTGAAAACATTTGTCCAATGTGTATGTAAAATGATGAAAGTCTCTCCATAAATTTTGTGAGAAATTCATAGAATTAGGAGCAGAGGAAAGTTGTTGAAATTCTGCTGCCATTTTTTGCTCCTGATAATACTGTCCTTTCACCATCCTTGTCCAAATATTTCTATTTTTTCCATGAAACTTGACAGCACACAGAGAATAGTGAGATGAATGAAGAGTTTTGAAATGTTAAAGGCATTATTTACCATTTGCAATTGAAGCAAAAACCCAGCTTTAATGCTTCAAAATAGTTCTAGGATGTGAGTTAGGGATAGAAACAACTCATGTAACAATTTTAATCAGGATAATCAATGTTAAGTATTGTTGAATATACAAAAAGTTAACAATAGTTATAATAAAATTGTTTCTAGATTAAACCGGCTACAGTTATGGTTTAGTGAGAAAAATAGTGATATCTCCTAATATTTTATATTTTATTGCAAAATGTTTATATGGTAGGATGTTTTGTGATACAACTGACCTACACACGCATCAGATATAACTCAAACATTTTTGAAAATCGCTACTCCCAATAATGGTAAATTGTACCTTTAACACCATCCTGCAAGCCATTTTCCCCTTGATATCGACTGGAAATGGTAAATGAACTCAAGAAAGTGCATGCTGAGGTTTTTCAGGAGAATGTGAGAGAAACTCAAATTCATTCTTGGATATGAATTACTTGTCTCATTCCAGATTTGGTAGCCATGGCAACATCACGTCTTCATCTACATGTAGTTTCAGGTTGTTGTTTGTTTGACCTGATGCCATTTTTCACACCCAGTTGTTTTGCAAGCAAGTTTTGTTTAGAGCTTCACATCCTGCTTGTTGGTCTCGATGCATGAATTTGTGAACGTGTGAAAAGTTAGGAGAATTCTCAGTTTAGAAAATTTCATTTCAGATGGATAGATGAGACTATAGTATCAGGAAGTATTCATCAAGCTTTGCAATAAGTCAGTTTGTAATTATCCCATGTACACATAGTTCAAATGGCTTCTCATTTTGCTCAGTTGGTAAGGTTGCATTTATTTCATCTGATTTTCTCCCCTAATATATTCTCCTTATGTTTCATCATTGCTACAAACCAAAATTTGAGTTGTATAAAATTATTTTTCATGATTTTTTAGCCTTGCACCAAAAAACAAACAAACAAGCACTGACAAACAAACCCACACAAAATACCTAATGCACCATGAGCTATGAAGAGTTGCAGACTTACAAAAGAACTTGTTTACCAAGGTAGGATGTCAACACATATCATCATGATGTGGGTTGATTTCTGAAAGTCAAGCAAACTTGCCTTGACTCTTTAGCTAATTAAATTCTGCCTTGATATTTGCATTTTCCTGCAAAAACGTACTAGCCTATTACAGAGAGGTGTGACTGAGGCCATGTAGTTTGTGACACAGTGGTTGTTTGCAATATTTTTTGCTATCAGAGGTCCACAAGAAGATTTTTTTTTTTCAGTGTCTAAATGCTCCATGACTCTTAATACATGTCTTATAAATACATTTCAGAAATGTATGAATGTAAACAAGTTCTTCTGTGGAAGTCTGCAAATCTTTTATGACTATTTTGTCAATGACTAGATAATTAATTGTATACACCTGTTATAAACTAACTGTGGACAAAGTAAACATATTATATACAAGAGGTGGATATTCTGTATGGACTTTTATTACCAAGTTATTTGTTTCATTCTTTTTAATCAAACTATATACAAATACTTTACATACATATACACTACACAGTCTAGTCAAGAGATGAAGGTGATGAGTTAGAAGACACTGTGGGATTGGACAAGGTTTGTATTAAATATCTGTACAGAGCAATCCGGATTAATTGACATTATCAGTGAAATAATAACAGGTCTACTGTCTGGTGTATGGTATGAAGACAGAATGGAGGTTATTGGATGATTTAAATACCAAACTGCACTTTTCACAGTGATTTCATAACACAAAAATAAGGTTTGTATCAAGTTACACTCCAAGCATGGATAGATCTGCTATAGATTCTAAAGTTTAACACTAAGGCACCAAATACAGTTTAGCAAATGATTTTGCTATAACACGCATTTCCCATAGACACCTGTCTGAGTATAATCGGGACTAGTCTTCAACAGGGTAAGAGTGTTTCATAGCTGTCTTAAAAGTGTCTGCCTCTGTTAAAACTGTCCTCTTGAATTACCACCAGTAATCATCCGTAAGTGAGCAACAATTAATGACTTTATGCCATGAATGCTCTTCAAGAGTGATGATATAAGCTAGAAGTCTAGAGTTGGTAGGAATGCATGTTTCCTAGTATGTTTACATTAAAGTAATTGATATTACATAAATGTGATTAAACGCTGAGACAAAGATGCTCATTAGCATTGTCTAATATCTTTCCAATCTGATTTTCTTTACTTAAAATAAACAATGGACTTGAGCTCTTTTAGTATTAAAAGTTGCCTTTGATTATGAATACAAATTACACCACAGTTTTTTTTTTAAATAGTTAATTTGTCTGGCTGACAGCCAGGTTTGGTTGCGTGTGTTTCTTCTTCATTTTCTCCCAATTACAAGCCATTGCAAACTATGCATGCGGCAGTTCTCAGATTTCCTTTTTCTTGTTATGCCATGTGAAACCAAAGAGTATCATCCAAAATATAAGTTTGTTGTGCCGTCCATATGAAACTTCTCAAGCATTCTGATGTATCTGTATTACAACAAAAACATCAATATGTGAAAGTTTTCCTTTTTTTTTTTAAACCACTTAACAAATATGCTTCATATAAATATTATCTCAACATTTTATTTGTTGGGGGTGGGGTGACTTTGCTATCTTTATGAAAACAAAAACTCAAAATGCAAGAATCACATGTTATTGTACGGGCTGATAGCTTCTCTTTGGCCATCTTCATTAAAAGTAATGATATTTGAATTGACTGCAGAAGCGTATTTAGGTATTGGAGGGGAACATTGTGTGAACATGCTGAGTAGGGCTTACATGCAAATCCTACTGGGACAAAGGTATAGTGACATTCCTGTGTTAACCTATCGATGGCAAACTGATTTTGCTATAACATGCATTTCCCATAGACACCTGTCGGAGTGTACTGTTGATTAATCTTCAACGTGTTTCATTATCTTCAAGTCAAAGCATATAACACCATACATTACAGTCTTAAAACAAGTTATGAGTGGAGTTATGTACAGAGGATCTCAGTGTGAAATATGTAATAGATATCATAACATTTTTTGATTTTGCTGGCCAGTTTCACCAGTAATTGATATTAATATTTACTACATTGTATGTTGCATTTCATTGACACACTGGTAGAGTAGTAACAGCAGCATTAAAGAAAGTTTTATAAAACACTAGATATTTTGTGTCAACCATACCAGCATCTATATGCATTGATGAGATATATTGATGCTTATTACAATATCCTTTGCCGAAAAGCTGAAATTACATGCAATGCTACAGCTGTACTTACAGTACAAATTGTACATGTGGCTTTGATTCAATTCTGATTGATGTCATAATACTGTTTTATGTTTTTGTGTCAATCGAAAGCCATCAGTGCATTTGCAGTAACTTTATAATCCTGCTCTAGTTTGCTACAGTAAAGGTAGAAATTGAATTAGGTACATTTCTACTTCAGCTGTCATGAATATTCATGAGGTTTCTTTCATGCACACATTGCTTCTGCCTTAATGATGAAACAATAAGCCTCAATCTCTCTAGTGGCTTTCTCTCACAGTTTCCAGCTGGTCTGCCACTCTGACCTTCCTTTGAATCATTGCCACATTGACCTCCCTTTGAACCATTGCCTCATGTCTGAGATTGGAATGTAGTGTCATTTCCTCTACACTCTTCAAGCCCCATTCCTGTGATGAGCGCAGAGAAACTCAAGTCTTATCTAACATCCTTCATACTGACTTCAAAAGTCTGTATGTCTGCTGTAGTGTAGCTGTCTGTGAGACAGTAGTCTACATGAGGAGAAGACACACGATACATCCTTGGGTTCCTCTTCATGTTGCTCTAAAGCTATTTTCTGCTCTGTTTGAGAGGCTCATTGCCCCCAGAAAGGACCTCCTCCTTCCTTGCCCCGACTGTCAAGTTTAGGTATCCTGGCTGGCTCGTGGCACACACCGGCGGAAGCCATAATTACTGCTGTCCAACAGTTGCCTCCCTCATACTCCCTTTGTCAGTGATTATATCACGCAAGAATAGGTACTGAAGAAAATACTGCCTCTTTCTATAGCTCCATGGTTTTCCATGTCTCTGCTATTCTCGTCATGCACGAGGCAAGAAGTAGGTTCTCGCCATATCAAAGTCTTCCGTTGCATCTTTGTCGCGGGCATTTTTGATTCGCATCATGTGATTTGCTACAGACCTTGGTAGAGCCCTGAATACACTGGAAGGTGGGTGTGTCGTCGTCCTGGTAACGGCAGACACAAGAGGATTCCTACTGCCTCCATAGAGAGAATGTTCTGTGTACTCAGAGCTAGAGATGGAATAGGAGCGGGCGTAGTAGCTTGACTGCATGGCAGGGTCCTCTGGGTTCCTTGCAGCTTTCTTAATGGCATCCATGGCAATGTCATGCTCTGGAACCGTTGGTGGGATGTCGATCACTAAGGTATCCTTGGGGCTGGAGGCTGAGTTGTTTCCATTGTTGGCGTGGATACATCTTCCTGAGACATGGGCTGTAGTGATGTCAGGTTTTCTGGAAGGCTGCATGAGCTGAAGAGGCTTTGGAGTCAGTGCTTGTGTTCTAGTATGTGGTAGTACTCTATTGTTGGGTGGTGAGCCAAATTTAGGAGGTGCTCTTTCCTTAACAGGTGGTCCAGGTTTGCTGTATTCATGCTCCTTCTTTGGTGGGTTCCCAGCTGATGGCCGTGGTGCTAGAGGTGTCTTTGGGTTGCCATGGATCTCACAGGTCTGCTGGGCCCTGGCTCGTCTCACAGTGGCTGCTGCACCAATCACAGCCCTCCTCGTCTGGAGACACTTCCTCTGACAGCATAGAGCCAAGAGCATGATGAGGATGAGTGCTACCACCACGCCTCCCAAGATGATGGCTACCATGGTAACGGGTAACCCAGTCTCATTGAGGGACAATGAGCGAGTGCGCACCTCCACACACTGGTCCCTGAGGACAGCATTCGTCTGGCTCATGTTGATTAGGATGATGCTAACACACACAGTGTACTGTGAGTCTGGTTCTAGGTCCTGCAGGGAAAATAAAAAAAAAATAGACAAAAACAAACAATCACTATTTGTCAAAGACATATCAAATTTTCTCATTTATTTCATAGTCTTCAGCAAAGTACTACAAGTTAGTATGAACACTATAAACCATACATCTTTATAGTGTTCATAGCATCCTTCTATGTCAAAGAAGTGAATTTGGACTTGAAATGTAAGTGTTGCTGAAAGGAAGAAATAGGTATGATATAATTTATGATATTGATAATATATTCTATTTCTGGTGCTTTTTATATCACAAATTACTCAGTGTCTCGCTTTCAAGACTCATTAAATCATTATAAGAGAAAAAAAATGTATCGATTTGCACTAAAAGGAGATCGAATCAAAGCTGTTGCATGGAAAACAAGAGGATTGAAAAGTTAGAATAAAGGGGAAAAAAAGAGATAAATTGCTGGAGATTTTGGGAGGGGCATTTTAAGATAAAGCAAGTTTCGATTAATTCCTCGGGGAGTTTCTAGGAACTGAGTCGACTGAATGTCATCCTGCCTGAAAGTCATTTTATTTCAGGAAATTGAATGAGACAAACTTTCATTTTCTTTCATCCTACATTAAAGTTGCTAATGAAGGAAGCGTGCTGATGTGTCAACTGTTTCAAACTTCATCTTCGTCTGTTGTCATGACGATGGGAAGCTTATCTCCCTTGTGAGAGATGCTAGTTATTCATCTCCAAGGTCACCATATATCAGCTTGTTTGAGAGTTTGTTCAAGAGTTTGCAAAGAAGCTGAGAGTTGATTGATTGGGATTGACACTTTGTTTTTCTTCTTTTTTTATGGTTAGATGTGACAAAATCTATCGCTTAGCTGTGACGAAATCTGTTGCTGCGACATGAATTTTTGGAGCTTCATAATGAGATTAAGAGACTGCAGACTTCAAACACCTTTTAAAGTCCCTCAGCATCAAAGTGCATTGACTTTTGGTATGACTTGACTTCTTGATTAGAATACAGTTGGGTTAGTATCTTCTTTACAGAGTTTGGATCATAGCAGTGGTACTGGGAGTCGGATTCCAACATTTGAAATGTGCCATGATGAGTTTGAAGTGGTGTGGTCAGTGTGTGAGGGAAGATGTGGCATGATGGATGGTAGTAACTGTGTGTTCTCCTGGTTTGTTACACATCGTTGTCATGAAATACAAAGAGTTGTAGTGTGTGAATGAGTTCACTTGAATATTGTTGTTAGAGCTGTATATGTCGATGATCCAGATACCAGTAAATTTAATCAAATAAAAATTGTATATAATGTTCCATTTTATACTTTAATTTTGGTGTATAAAAGTAAATGACGTACAACGTCACTTATTTTAGGCAATACCAGCAGTCTGGACTGATGTGTTATGAAATCCTTGCAGGAAGTGAAATTATTGCATGGAATAAAAACACAGCAGGTGCTACACATATAAGTTTAATATATTTTAACAAATTTTTAGACATGTCCTTGGTAAGCAAAGCATAGTCTAGAGAAGGATCAAATGCTTTATATAACTTTCCTTAAAGCCTTAGAGAGCCATAACACGGTCTGCAGCATTTTTAGCATCTTTGACTTCCCTGAGGAAAGGGGTGGAAGGGTGACATTTAACCAAAGTTTGCCGACATCATCCGAGGATTGTGAGCTGGTTTTCAGACTCCTTTATTTTAGCCCTGGTCCTCCAGAGATATAGCCTGCCAACATTTCAATGTGGTCATGTGAAATTTTGAAATCCTTCCTTAAAATGTTTTCACACTTTTCTTTTTTTTTAATGGTACAGGATCAGATTTTGTGAGGTTCGACTGAAGGTCATTCTCATCTCAGGATATGACTCTTTGCAGAACTGAAGGAAGGGGGTTGGAGTCGGGTGGGGGGTCGGAGTCGGGTGGGGGTAAAATTAGCCATTGTCAAGATTGCGTGGGAAGCTAAATGATTTAAGACTTCAAACTATTCTTCTTTGCTTATAAGTAATACAGTATTTGCCATATATTTTGTAAGGTTTTCTTTTACACTAATTGCATAAGTTGGGATGTATTCCTTGAATTCAAAAACGTGTGATAATATTAACTCTTAGCCTGAAATCAATGCGATGTGTTCACAGACATTTCTCTATTTCACTAGAACTCTGATCCATGATCACAAATTTAACCACTCAAAAAAAAAAAAGATTGCTGAGAACTCTGGATTCATGAAAAATTAGACTTGCTAAATACATTGTATATGGCGTATACAGTAAGTGACTACCCTTTTCATTGGTTTATGTCTAAGTATACTTGGAATATTAAACTGAAAGAAAGTGATATTCTGCAGGTTAAAGGTCCTGTTTACCTTTGGGAACAGTGATTTTAAAAATGTTCAAGATATCACTTTTGATACATACAGCTGTATGTGTAGGTCAGTTGTATCACAAAACACCCTACCATATAAGATTTTTGCAATAAACCCTAAAATATAAGGAGATATCACTATTTTCCTCATTAAACCGTAACTGTAGACGGTTTAGTCTTGAAACATTTTTATCATAACTATTGTTCACATTTAGTGTATTTAACAATACTTAACATCAATTATACTGGTTCAAATTTTCACACTGGTTGTTTCTATCCCTAACTCACATTTTAGGACTATATTGAAGCACTAATGCTGGGTTTTTGTTTCATCTGCAAATGGTAAATTATGCCTTTAATATGGAGTGGAGTAAATACTCAGAATTGTCATGAATTCTGGTCTAGGAACTTCAGTTGCCACTGTATACTATATCAAAATAAGAGAAGGATTCTATTTTCAGACATAATTTACCTTGAGGTGGTCATAGCTTCTATAATGATCATGGCCATGACCTTGACATGATTTAAGCTTTCTAAAACAAGGCACAACACCAAATAGACAGTATTTACCATCTCACCTGAAATAGACAGATGAAGTGCCTGGGGAAAGGAAATTTGAATCAGTGGAGGGATAAAGCGGCCAGTAAAAGCGGCCAGTAAAAGCCCTATGTATACAAACAGTGTGGTATTATTTATCCAGGGTAGCAAGGTAGATGATGTCCAAAATTTATACAGTGTAGTTCCTGGTTATAATATATGTGATCAAAGCTGTTAACAGCTGTGGAATGGGTTGATGATTTGCACACCACCATTGGTATCAGGTTTGATTGTAGAGAGGAGTTTGAGTGGAACTCCAATGATACATGTTTCATAGTTTGTTTACTACCAGTGGTATCAGGTGATGATGTCAGAAAGAGCTATGAGGATGACATGACATGATTGGTCAAAAGCAGACCAAGTTAAAAAAAAATGAACTGAATAGAAAGAGAGATGAGAGCCATTCAAAGGACAAACTAAACGCAGCGCTCCTCTCACACAAAACATAATAGAACACCCTTCAAATTTTAGAGGACATAATGCCACGCCCCTTCTCAAACATGGGTAGGAGGCAATACAACACCCTTCTTAAAATTGGGAGGACATATTAGAGCACCCCTCTCCAAACTTGGGAGACACGTTACAGCACCCCCTTCTAAACTTGGAGGGTACATGACAGTACCCCTCTCCAAACTTTGGAGACATGTCACAGCACCCCCTTCTTAACTTGGGCGGGTATATGACAGTACCCCTCTCCAAATTTGGGAAGGCACATTACAGCACCCCTCTCCAAACTTGGGAGGATACATTACAGCACCCCTCTCCAAACTTGGGAGGACACATAGATTAACCGGCTTCCTTCAGGCAAGCGTGAATCACTTTACAGGTCTACATTGTTTGGCAGTATTTCCATATCAACCAGCAAAGGAAACTTTGAGCTAAAATTAAAGCTGCTCTAAATATAGCATCTGTCCAGTAGAACTTGACTTTGGGCAGGACATAATTAACACAGGAAGAGTTCTTTTTTTTTATAGTGTACTTTTGACAGTAAGGGTAGCAACCCTTTTCCAAAATCATGCTGAACTGTGTATTTATAAATCCATATACACTATTCTTTTTACACCAGTCCTTGTTACACCAACCTTGTTACACCAGCCCTTGTATACCAATCTCTTTACTCCAATGAGTTTTTACCAATCTTTGTGCATCAAACATTTAACACCAATTATTGTACACCAATCAATCCTTACATGACAATCCTGTTTTTTTTTTTTTGGGGGGGGGGGGGGGGGGGGTGGGGGTGGGGGGTGGGATGATTGGGAGGGGAGGGGTTCAGTGTAATATGATGACACAAATCAGTATGGTTATCTGGAAGTGAAAGGTGAATTTTCTTTACAATTCTATATTATATGAGAAACCTACTATGTTCTTCTATCTAAAAAAATACAAAAACTCAAATTTGACATTCAAAATATCAGTTCTATGGGTGGTAATTCATTGGCAAGATGATCAATCCTATTCCATTTGAAGTCATCCCCCTTGAGACTATGTAATCCTGTGGACTCTTGTGTTGTGACTTTTTTTTTTGACATAGCCTTTTTGGAGTTTGGAAGCTAAGGCTGCATTTATCTAACTTGAGAGAGAGAATGGCGTTTATCTAACCATCATACAATCGCGATTGGAGCGGTGTCACTGCTCAGCTGCTTTGCACCGTTTGACCCAGGAAGTAAAGGTTAACTGCATCTACTGCACACCACCGAACATGCCTCATCAGTCACACACAAATAATGGGTAGAGAGCACAACCGGAAACAGCTGGGATTTGACCTTGAGATATAAACGCGTTTCTAAACGGCATTGCGTTTATCTACTCACAGAACAGCGATCGTGGTCTCAAACGTCTTTCAAAATGCCCTTTGAAAGGCGTTTCAAAATGGCGTTTCTAAACGCGTTTGAAAACATGGTTGCATTTATCTAACCCCTGAAAATGCCTCAAAGGCGTTTAGAATCGTGATTCTGCCTCAGAAAATTTTTAGATAAAAGCAGCCTAAAACTAATTCAAAACTGAGCTTGTGAACAAAATGTTGTATGTCACACACTGTTCCGCCTCTCTCTTCCTACCCCTCCCTCTCTGTCCCTTTTCCCTCACCCCTCCCCCACCACCAATCTCTCAACTTCTCCACATAATGTGTGGTATCCATGTCTCTATTTCTGGGTGACCACAACTACAGAAGTTAGTCATTCTTGGCACAATAATGGACCTCCAATCCGCAAAGTTCAAAGAATTCTTTGAAATGGTTAGGTTCACAAATTGATGATGTAATGTTCAAAATGTTAGTGGTCTGTCTATTGGTCTTTTAGTGCCAACATTGTCTTCTGATGCAGAATGAGTTATCCTAGCGAAGGAACCTTTTACATTCATGACAAAACTTAACTTCCGGTAAGTTGCATTCTAGTATGCTTCTCAGATATACATGCCTTCAATCTGATTATGAAGTGTAAATCTCAGTATGATTACTATATCATCTGTTGTGTGAGGTTGAAAAAACAATGAATGAAACAGTAAAACAATCCTAATACCCCAAAACTGTCTTTGACTTCTAAGATAGAGTGTAAATGTGTAGAGTACAACTTTTCACTGAGAATCATCCACTTTTTAAATTGCTTCTTTAAGTACATATTTACTTTGAATTAACTTCCTTATGACAAGCTGCATTCATAAAAAACACACACATTTTTTTTTTCAGTTGTGTACCTAGTAATTTCTGCATTTCATCTTGTTATTATTTGTACTGCTAGAACCTTTGTCTGAAATCAGTGTTCAGACAAGAACAGATGTGTGCTCCACTTCCTATTAAATCCCATTCATGGTCAGAAGTCTGTCCGTTGTGGATTATCATAAATCAGTGCTGAATTGCAACAGTCTAAAGCCTCTGAGTGGTCACTTCTTTTGAGTGGTCACTCTTCCAGAAAGGTCCTTTTCTAGAGGTCACTCCTCACACTCCAATGGATATAATCTAATCTTTCCTCTGAGCCCCATGGCCAATTCTTTCCTTCCTTCCCAGAAATTGAGCTCGTTATCAGACAGTGGTCATGTGATATCTACCACTTCCTTTCATGTCTTGGCACTCTTACCCATTCTTTGTAATCTGATACTTGTGGTACAGTATCACCTTTAATTGATCCTAATCCAATTCAGTCCAGCAATCAGCCTACTAAATGGATTATCATGACAATTAGCAGAGCTCCTCTGGAATTTCTCACTTGTCTTTGGAATTTCTTTGTTTACACTTTTATCTTTTGTTTTGTTAATTTGTTTTTCTATCATTAAAAAAAAAAGAGCATTGAGAATTTAGGGTTTCTGGGATGAACACTGAACTAGGGCTTTCTATAGCTCAGTCGGTAGAGCACTAGGCTAGCATTTGGAGGTCTCGGGTTCGAATCCCGATGGAATCCCATTTTCTTTGCTCAATTTTCCACTAATGAAGAAAAAAAATGATTTACACCGAAAGAACATATGACAGTACGGCCTATTTTTCTCGGACATGTTATGTTTGATATGTGTGTGTGACAAAGGAGAATTTGAGTATGATTAACTGGAAGTAAGTTGATTGCCCATTAAGTGTAGCAATGAAACCAGAAGACAAGACGTGTTATGACAGTCTTACATTCTTCAGACCTTTTCAGGGGTTTGGAAGCTTAGAGAAAATTATGATCTACTTTGAAAACAATCTGGGATAGCTCTCTTACCTCAATGTCTACATTTATCTACCTTTCTATCTATCTATCTACTCAGTGTCTTTCTATCTTGTGGGAGACACAGGTCAAAGGAAACTTGGGATGTAAATAAATTTGAGGAGAGTCATTTTTTCTTTAATGATAAAGTAGTGTTTCCTGTCTGAACCAGTGAGTTAATAAGCAGGAAATTTCTCATGAGCTTCCCTAATGAGATTGTATGATATGATTATTTCTTTGTTGTTGTTGGTGTTGTTTTGTTTATTTTGCAGGCTAAGCGATACGGTCTTATGCCAGGATCACCATACCTGTGTATGACCAGCTTTCAATAGAAGTAAAAATCTTCATGGCAGATTTGGTATTAAATTTGAAAACAAAATCCTTAGATTGATTAGAATTAAAACCTTTTTCATTGTATGATACTCTGTATTTCTGACTTGTTGAAGTCTTAGTGCAAACTCTTGTAAGCTTAGTTGATTTTCGTATGCCTTTGTATTACTCTTTCATACAGGACATCTGGTGGAACAGTGTGTAAGGATATATTGTGTGGTTTGGAAGTGGTAGGATTAGCATCGGTTGAGTTACTAGGAAACCACATGTACGTAATGTAGTTTGGTGTTTGTCTGCGATAGGATGTTTGGTAGCAGGCATATGACTCTCTCTCGGACTTTTATCCTTCCAAAAGAATAAGACAGGATAGGATGATTTACAAGGATCTAAGTAACCTTGACAGGTGCAATATAGAGAGTGTGTCTTCCTCTACACATAAGTGGTCTTCTACTTCTGCAGTAGATCATTTGGTTTTAATTACTAGAGTTCTATATTGTTTGCTTGTCTTGCTTTTGATAAGGAAAAAAATGAATAACACAAGATGAAAGATGATGATTTTCCTTTCTTTCCTTCTGAAACCCCTGTAAGTTAATTTGATTTGATTTGATTTGTTAGACATATTTAAAATAATACAATATGGCATGGAAGGCAAACAGTAAGTCCTGTTTTAACTTATATCATGTTTAATTTTAAAGATAATAAAAAGTTTTGGTACCTCAAAAGTTTCCTTGAATTTCCTTGTCTTAGTTTGTGTTTCAGGTTAAAGTACCTTTCATATAACTAACACTGTGAGACTTACTCGCCCCAAAGTGCTTTCATGTCTTAGTAATCATGCAATTAACTGCGACCAGCAGCCCCATACGCATAGCGACCAGCAGTCCCATACGCATAGCGTAATCGGGCTTCGCATTGTAGCATTCAGGATCATCACACATTCAGGAACACATCACATGCGCACAAATTTCAAATCCATCACATGATAAGATGTTTGTGTGCGCATGCGCTGGCCGTAATAGTCAGTGTAGTAGCTCTCCCAAGGTCCTCTCGACCGAGTCACATTCAGTCATCAATTCGAAAAGAAAGGGACTATTGGCAGAACCAAACTTTGTTCGAAGCCTGTTTTCAATACTTCAACTTAATTGGTAAGTCTTCAAATCGAAGAAATTTTTGGATTTTAAGTTGCCATTTACCCGCGATACTAATTCTGTCATGATCCTGAATGCTATACAATGCGAAGCCCCATTACGCTATGCGTATGGGGCTGCTGGTCGCAGTTAGCTATGCGTACAATGGGCTGCACGCTGCTGGTCGCAGTCAGTGGTTTCGTACAATATTTATCGACGCCGTACGGCGACGGCTCTGGTACGAAACCATTATTGCATGATTACTAAGACATGAGAGCACTTTGGGGCGAGTAATTCTCACAGACAACGTACTTTAACGTGAAACACAAACCAAGACAAGGAAATTCAGGGAAACTTTTGAGGTACCAAAACTTTTTATTATCTTTAACGTGATGTGGGATGTTATTATTGTGCACAATGTTAACCTGTTGAGGACGGACAGATTTTGCCATTTCCCATAGACACCTATCCGAGTATACTCATCCTCAACGGGTTTAAGAAACATGAACAGGATCCAAAACACTAAGTACTATTATTACTTTTTTGTTTGTTTTTTTGCCTGAAATATATATGGATTAATTAGGGGCCATTTCTGGTTACGTTGAGTATAGTCCAACCACAGAGAGATGCTGGAATTTTGTCTAAGAAGATACACAAAAAGCAAAAATAGAATTTTCTCTCACATCATGTAATGAACAGTGTGCTGATAGACATAACTGTACATTACTCCATTTATAAGTCTGCAGAGTGTTAATGTAGTTGACCATTGTTGTGTTGCGGTTTGCTAGACAGCTGACCTAATTGAAGATAATTCCATTTATGACATGTCTGGAGGGCGTATACAGGCGGGGATCATCTAAATATTTTGCACACCCTTCCATCATAATTCCATATCCTACTACCCAAGATTCACAGGGCGAGACTGATTGTAGTGGAAGGAATCCTTTCATACTTGACTTTCATGCACACAGTGCATTAACCCACTAAATTTGGACTTCTCTCATATTTGTGCATTTTAAATGGGATTTGCGTGGTGCCAGAATCAAGGGGTTAAGTGGAGTATCGGCCTGATATCTTGTAAGCTTGTAATCTGTGAGCAGCCTGCTCTTGTACTGGGGCATACCAACCATGTAGCTTGGTGGAAAACTGGGTGCTTACACTGTATTACAGAGATTAAAGAGTCACTGGCCCAGATTCTGGGTCAATAGCAAGTGACATAGCCAAAAACAAAACTTCATTACTTTTATTTTTGTTGTTGTTAAATTTGCAAAGCATGTTTGAAGAGTAAAAGTGCATCAAAGCATAATGTGTGAGATATTCTAAGTGCTTATCATGTATGCAGTGAAATTTCACAAATTTCTAGCACTTTTACCACTCTCATGTCCTTGTGATATTTGGGTCTTTGTGATGATTACAAGAAGGACATTATTTCACTTGAAAACTGCAGACACCCAAACAAATGCCTCATAACAGACTGAAAAGCAAGGGGACTATAACCTCATCATTGTATCTTAGTGCTGTTTTACAATGTATTTGAACGCTGCATTGCACAAAAAGCCTTTTTTGAATACTTTTTGACACAGATTGTCCAGAATTACATGCATCTTGCCATGTCTAGAGGAGGATGCAAGTCTCTGTAGTCATAATTACTCATTGGTACTGTATTTTCCATATGAAAATAGGCGTATTTTTGTCATAAATTGGCACAAAATTGTGGATTGAGATGGTCCTTGATTTGTTTACAAAGTTGCCAAAGGTAGAGTGTAGTATGCAGTATTTAACCAAAGAGTATAGTTACAGTGTTTCAAGTGGTAACAGTATTCAGTATAGATAAAGCCAAAAGAATGAAGCAGAAACGATTGAGACTTACCACCGTCTTCAAACAGCAGCTACCTCAGTAAATCCAAGTGTGTAAAGACAGTGAAAGTGAGCTAGAACCTTTACAACTTTGCCTTCTAGGAAGTTATCATTTGAGAAAACAAGATATGTATGTGAAACTCCCCAGTGGTCTTAGACTAATATGCCAGAGTGTGTTTCCTGCATACGGAAACTGAGATTAGTGGGTGTTTGCCAACAGAATATTTCCTTCAATGAATTAGCCAATCAGATTGGTTCCGGATGTTTGTTTTTACTCAAAGACTCTTCCACACATGGCTTGGTATAACACAATGTTGAATGGGTGTTTTTGTTGTGAGTGTTTAGTCTTTTCACAGAATGACACGCATTCCATGGCTTCGCATTGAGAGAGGATTAAATGTCTGTAGGAAGTAGGGTCATTGTGAGATATTTCTTGATAATGTGAAGGCTGAAATGAGACTAATCACCTCACTGTGTGTGCCCTCACTCGGTCATACAATTAACCTGTTGAGGACAGACTGATTTTGCTACAACACACATTCCCCATAGGGTGTTTATATCAACTCTTTTTCTCGGCAGAAACAGGTTTTCCGAACGGCTTTCGGGGAACTTTTACAAGATGATAAACGCAAAGCTGTTTTGATTATGGGGTTCGGAAAGCCTTTTTGAAAGCCGCAAATTTGTGCTTTCAGAAACAGGTTTCCGAAACAGATTTCCGAAACAGGTTTCCAGAAACCTGTTTCTAGAAGCCCTTTGAAGCAAGATAAACGCAAAGCTGTTTTGAAACGGCTTTGTACTGCGGTTACAGTATATGACCCCTTCTCCTCGGGTCAAATTGCGCAATGCAGCTGTGAAGTGACAAGGCCAGTTTTCGTGTTCGCGATGAGTTGATAAATGCAACTATTTTGGAAGCCGTTTCTAAAGGGCTTTAGAAACAGCTTTCGAAAGCGCTTTGGAAACGGCTTTTGAAAGCTGTTTCAAACAGGGGAAAGATGATAAACGCAGCCTTTGACACTTGCCCGAGTACACTTGGGACTCATCCTCAACAGGTTAAAACATTCTTCCTAGTGTGTCACATTTTGCTGAATTTTCACCTGAACTAAATTTGTAGAATGGGTGAAAGATTTGTAAGTTTGTGCAGTTAGTTTACTTAGCCATCGATGGGTATGAAAGAAAACATGAAGACTTTGGAAAATATTATCACTTCAGACCCATGATGGTTTCACATGAATCTTTTAGAAAAAGTATTAAAAAAACAGTTAGTGAAGGTGGACTCACCGTCAATGTGAAGTCTGCTACTGAAGGATGTATGAAAGGACTGTAGTGAAAGTTTTCATAGCCAAACTTGTTGTACTGGACCACAAAGCCTGAGATCTCCTCATCAATACTGGGAGGCACTCGCCAGGAGATGGATGCCCTGGTGGTGGCGATGCTGTTAATGGTGATGTGCTGTGGTGGTGAGATGATGACCTCACATTGTTCACCAAGGTACAGATGACGACATTCACATCTAAATCCTTTGGTGTAGTCATCGATGCAGGTGCCTCTGTTCTGGCAAGGGTTCTGTGCACATGTGATCAGGGGTCCTCTAGGAGTGGCACCAGGCTCAGGTCCAACATTCCCCCCATTGTTTGGAGACCCTGGTCTTTTTGGAGGAGTTCCTTTTGGTCCACTGGGTCTCACGGGGTCCACCACAACTGGGCCCCGCCCATTACCGGGATTGACTACTCCTGGTGTTGCAGGACGTTGGGGTTTGCTCCCAACACCACCACCTTTGCCCACTGATGGCTTCTTGGGTGTCGGTTGTGGTCTCGCTTGTGGTGTGGGGCGTGGTGCTGAAGGTCGCTGTGGTCCAGGGTTGACTGGCCTCTGGGGTTTGTTAACGACAGTGCCACCTCCCCTGTTGGGCTTGTTGCCTCCTCCTGGATTGCTTGGTTGCCTTCCCCCAGGATTGCTTGGTTGCCTTCCCCCAGGATTGCTTGGTTGCCTTCCCCCGGGATTGCTTGGTTGCCTCCCCCCAGGATTGGAAGGTGACTGCCCTCCACCAGGTTGCCAAGGATGCTGTGGGGGCCTAGGGTTCACCGGAGTGCCACGATTACCAGGATTATTGGGGTTAGGATTGCTTGGATGGCCATGGTGAGGATTCTGTGGCCAGAGGGATGGGTCATAGGGAGTGTTTGGGTTGACTGGAACACTTGGAAAGTTGTAGCCTAGGGAGGCCCAAGGGTCATGGGGTTCCATGGGAAGTTGACCCTCTGATACAAAGCCCCCATTGGCTGGGATGTTCCCACTGAATTGTGCTAATGTAAGGATGCACATCTGCAGGAATGAACATATATGTAGGATTCTTGTTGCCATTGTTCTGCCTTTCTCCTATCTTGGATCAAATGCTTCAAAGTGAGTTTGGCAAAAATTGGGATTCTCACAAATATTTGTTCTGTGGTATGTGATTGGTAATAATTGCCCCTTTTTGCTCTATATATTCAAATGTTCATTTCATGATTCCTTCACCTCTGAAATTGGATTTTTAAGCAAAACTGTCTGATTGTCCATGTCAAAACTGAAATGGATGACTCAAACTCACAGTCCTCCACCAGTTCCCCCTCTTCTTTGAAGGAGATTGACTTTAATCGATTCCCTGGAGTAGTTATTGCTGTCATCTAACTTCCGTCTCAGTTTGTTCCAACCTGTTCTCTCCAGGTTACTAGACTGAAGGTTACCACCTCCTCACGTTCTCGGAAATGTCCCCAGGGATTTTCTCTGTCATCACTGTAGTCGCTGACTTCTCCTTAGCTCACTTCTCTCTTCCAGACTGAACAATCGTTGCTTCCTTTCTCTTGTGTGATTCAATGTGTCTAACTTTTCCTCATGTCAGAAATAGCACCGAGACAACCTCAGAAGACATTTCCGTTCAAAAACTTTCCATTTGTGGACCCCGGTGGTTGCTTCACCAACCATATCCCAGATGCTTCCAGATCTTGGAAAGAGTGAAGTGTTGCCAATTTGAGAGTGGTTTGTAGTTCAGACCAGCAGCCTGCAGGAATCTCTTGAGATATTTCAAGGTGATGTCTGCAGAGGAAGAGAATGGTGAAGAATTTATTTGTCTTGATTTAAGTCAATTTCTCAGAATTCACTGAAATAAATCTTGAGACAAATACAGCTAGCCAGACATTCTTTTTGTTGTTGTATATTATCAGCCTAACCAAATACTGTTTTAATGACAGTGTATTTGTTTGCAAGACATTATTTTCACATTTTTTTTTAATGAGCCAAAACCATGTCAAAATTACATTTTTACCAAAATGTTAACCAAAGATAGTAGAGGTAACAAGATAGGAAGGCGCGCGATAAAAATGGACACAAAATGGTTACCCTACATGATGATACAAAAGATAGCTAAGTACAAACTCAGAACACGTAGAAACGTCATTCATTTCCAAATGTAGTGGTATTTTTATTATCTTAAAAAGATTTGAAAATTATAGCAGTAGCTTTTTTTTTTCGATTAAGGGGATTATTTTGAAGAACGAGATTTTATAGTAATAAGGATTATTTCGTGGAGGCAAGAATTTGGCAACAACATCATCTAAAAACAATCAAAGGCGCTTGATAAACCACAACTTCAAAGACAGCGCGTCTCAGGCAAAGACGCATATCACCAGAGACGCGCTGTTTTTGAAGTTGTTGTTGTTGTTTATCAAGCGTCTTTGAGTGGTCTCAGGTGATGTGCGTAATACGCTTGAGGACCGCACGCTGTCCATTTGTTTTGTACAGGATTAGTGCACACTTTCCTGTCCTATCAGTTAAGCGTTTTTGATGTTAACCTCCCAGCATTGTAACTGAATAGTGTCTAATGAGTATATTAATACTCCCATCAAATTGAATAAAATTCTACGTTTGACAGCTAATAGGGGATAGAGGTGTGACAATGTGTGGGTGAGTTTTCTTTGACTTTTGATATGCATCATACATGGCTTTTTTCTTTCTTTTGATAAATAATCCATTTTCATGGTAGCAGTATGTAGCCTTCAGAATTCAACACTCAAAAGATACAGTTAAGGGGGGGGGGGTATGAGAATGAACGCAAATCATGAAAGAATTGATTATAGTGGTAAAATACGGTTCCTTCACATTGTACTCAAGTTTAGTCATGGGGTAGAAAGGCCAGAGCAGCTACATGTCATAAGGTTGTAATAAACAGTCATTAAATTTAAAATGAGAAACTTAGAATGATAACTTGAATCACAACATGTCATCACCCTAGTATCTTCCAGATGAGAAGTCATGAATGGATTATGGTAATCTTATAAAAAGACTCCAGGCTGAAATTACAAACTGCAAGAACAAAGTTATGTCTAATTGAAGGCAAGGTCTGAATAGTGTTGGTGTCTCTGTAGAAGACTTTTTATTCGTTGTCACGATGAATCAACTTTGTTTTGTGCTTGTCTATGTAGACACATCTACAATGATAAAAAAGAATGAATACTATTAAATTAACTTCATTGTGATTACCGTACATTATGTGTGGTCAGTATCCATCATTTCTTTCAGAATGAATTATTTTTTTTTACAGGTATTTTAGTGCCTCATCTCATTTCTGGATGCCTAATTTTCTTCTCACTTGAAGCCAAGGAATGACATACCACAGAATGAGAAACAGAAAACCCGACTCCTCAAACTTCGATCATCATCTAGTCTCTTCTCATTCCCCAGTTACTGTGAAGAGCTCATTTCTGTCAACTCTCAGTGGCTGATACCATGTTCACTGTAACTGAATGTGTTAATTCACTGGAAGAAATTTATGTAGATAGAAAGAAACCAAATTGGTGTTTAGTCTGTGTAGAACTCTACTTTTTTCTAGCTCTCTGAGGCTTTCTTTATACCTAACAAATTACTGTAAAACATGATATATTCGCAGCACGAAATTTTCATGAATTGGAGCCGACGACCTTTTTTGTGGCAAGAAATTTTCGCAAATTGCCACTTCCGTTCAATGCATATAGTGTAGATAAGAAATTTTGCGAGCATTTTAATTTCGCGAATCTTGGTGCTCGCGAAATTCGCGAAATTGAAATGCACGCGCACATTCCTCGTTTTACAGTAATCATCTGAGATTAGATGTTTATCAATGATGGAGATGATGACTCCAAGAAATATAACCCCCTCAATGTGCATGATATGACATCTGAATTAATAAGAGAAGAGAAGATTTTAAAAGAGAAGTGGAGTCAAACTCACCTTAGATTTGTTATCCTTGATATCATCACCCTGTGGGTCAAGAAGTGACAAACTGGATATCTCCCATTTGAAGAAGATGACAATCCAAATCCTACATGGAATCAATACATGTGAAGACCAACTCAAGGACACAGAACCGTTGCTCCGTTATATCCGTGGGCGCAGAAAGTTTGTGGTTAATCGGAGTTTGAATCTCGACTTTTGTAGGCGTGTTTGGCTTAGAACGAAGTGTGAAATCTTTGTTCGCCTTGGAGTTGACTGTCCTTGGAAACCTGCTTTGCTGAGGTAATATCTGGCTATGTGATCAGCTGTAGAGGACATGGACCGAGACGTTGGTGTTTCCCAAAGTGTGTAGGTTTGAGCTCTCTCGCTATCGCTGCTAGGTCATGTGTGATAGTACCAACACCTTCACGCTGCACCCTCAACTGATCAACTGAATCGCTCCTAACGATGAGAAGAACCTTATTTGACCTGCAACTCATACAGCAGTGCCCCCCTTTATCCAAGCTTCCTGTCTGATAACCCCTTCCCCCCCTCCTTTGACATGGGAAAGGCTGGTGGTCTACCATGGCGGCGCATGCGTCATTTAGCAAGGGAACTACATCAGTGGGCAGTACCATATTTACAGGGAGGGGGGAATGACTGCCGTAGGGGAGAGAAAAAGTTCCTGTAGAGGAGAAGGTGGGTGGCCCCCGGCTTGCTTCAACTGACACACTCCTACGCATATGAGTAGGAGTTGGCACATGATTTAGTCATGAAAGATTTTCATTGGACGACAGTGGGGGTTGATATTAAATGACTGCAATTCAATGTTCAAATTTAATGTTTAATCTCTAATGTAGCTTCCCTCCACCCCCCAAAAAGTGAAAACAAATATAAATAATTAATTGTACTTCATATAATTAGATTAGGAGAGCTGACATTTTTCTGTACCAATCTCATTGTATAGATAAAGATCTGTCTTGTTTTTGTCTTAGATGTCTTCTCCTAAAGAAGATGTGAGATTATTTCTCTTTTAGAGTTTCATTGATTAGTTGAGATATTCAAATGGTAGGAAATATCACAACATATTGTAGATGAGGTAATACTTCCTCATTTATTCTAATCCAGGATTTTACAAAATTCGTTGATATTGGTATTCAGAGCCCATGTTGGTATTGTTATAACTGTCAGTATAAAAGGAAATTCCATCGATTTTATGGTCAAATGTGAAATGAATAGATGAATATCTTCTCTTGTTTTCTGATTTGAATTCAATTCAATTTGATATTTGAGAAGAATTTTATTTGACTTCAGATGCTTGTCACATATATCCTTCTGAAATTCTGTGGAGATCTGTGGAGATAATGAATAATGTTGATTTAAAAAAAATGGGAAAATCTTATCACAATGATCTAGCATGAAAGCAATGAAATATTTGATAGCGTATTATAGTCTTGAGGAGATGGAAGAGAAAGGTTTGAAATATGAGATGATGGAAACCTTTGAAATCTTTTTCTTAGATGTGACTTTGACTAAAATATGATATTTGATATAAATATTACATGCTAAACCAAGGATGAGAATTCCACTTTCGTAGTAGAAGGAATCAATGACAGAGCCGAAGATCTGAGTATATAAGGAGAATTTTCCTTTATTTGATAGAAATCATTCTCTTGATACTTTCAAAGAGAGATCATGCTCTGTATATGTTTGATCATAGAGCAGATAATGAGTTTTGATCTGAAAAAAAAATGATCCATCCTGCATTTATCACATTACCTGACTGTACGGAGGTCCTAGGCACCTCAGACATGGTTAGTAGGATATGAGACAAGACGTGTGCAATCTGGCTTCAATTGTTTGGGAACCTGCAGAGAAAAGGACTGAACCAAACTCTGAGGCTCCAAGATGTGGGAACTCTTACACTCCCCAGGTCTCTAAGGTATACCCATTTCTGGCTTTTAGGACAGTTTTTTAGTCGTTCAGATATTCTATACAACCCATGAGACAGAAACACTGTACATCCTGTTAGCCTTGAGTCCAGATGTTTTTGCTTTGTTGTTCCCTCCCAGATCTTACAGAGTGGTAGACTTAAGTCCTTTTTACACTTGTGTTTCTTAACCCCGGACTTTCTCTGGCCCAGGACTACCGTTAGTCCTCTACCAATTTTTTCAGCTTTTTACACTCGCCAATTAGTCCCGTACTATCTCTTGTCCGGGGCTAAGGAGAAAACTGACCTTTTTACACTCGTATTTCTTAGCCCCGGACTTTCCAAACCACATGAATATTCATGATTACGCTGTGTACTGTACACGTACACACACGCACCGGCAGTACTTGATTACCTCGTTTCTGATTGGTCAGTGAGGGTCGGATTTCATCTCCGTCGCTTAGCCCAGGATTATTTTTTCGTTCTGTTTACACTCACTTGCTTGGCACCTCAATTGCGGTGCTAACCCTGCTATTTTGCAGGGCCAGATAGTGCTGGACTATCGGTGGGGCTAGCCCACTTTGGCAAAAACGAGTGTAAACAGAAAGTGGGCTAAGGATAGTCCCGTACCAACGGTGGGGCTAAGGGGGGGGGGGGGGGGGGGGGGGGGGGACTAAGCAAAAATTTACAAGTGTAAAAAGCCCTTTATGAGAATAGGTCTGTTTCTTTATACACTAATTTGTACAGACATGGAAGTGTATATCATTTTGTTTGAATAAAAATCTGGTGCACTGCCGAGAGAGAGATAAACTTTGCGAGAGCACAGTGAAAAAAAGTGATGAATCAAAACAAGATTTTGGGATCAGACAAAATATACATATCGTCGGATCTATATCGTAACTAGAAGGGATTTTGTTTGTTTGTTTGTTTGTTGATTATTTTTTTGGGGGGGGAGGATTGAGTCCTTGATACGATATATAGAACTTGATCTCATCTATTATGGTGTCAATTCTAAATTATTTTCATTTTCAGTGAAATGTTTAAAGTTAAAACTGCAAGGTTGCTATCTTACCCTGTATTGTATTTGGAACAATGCTTTTGAAATCTACCTACTTTTGATTTAATAAACTTTTTACTTCATGAAAATTGATTGTTTCGTTCCTATTTATGCTCAAAAATTAGAATGGGATAGTTCCTTCTGGTTCTCAGCTGAGGTTATCTTACGATTATTTGACCATTGTAGAGTCATCAGATACGGTGAGAACTGGATAGTGAATATCTTTCCCTGGGGTGATGTACAATGATTGTACTTGTATGACAAACTTCATTCAAATCAGCTGATGTCCTCTGTAGGAATTGTTGGTCTATTGGCAAAACCAAACCCACTCGTTAGCCCAAAGGGGCAACCAAACTCACTTGACTTTTTGGCCTATAGTACATGTAGCAACCAAACCTCTTTGGTATAATTGCTTATGTGGGTAACCAACCCTTTTGGATTGTTGGGCTGTAGGGGCAACCAGTCCACCTTGGGTTTTATTGTCTATTGGGTAACCAAACCCTTTTGACTATTTGCCCAATAGGGACAACCAAACCTCTAAGCTTGATTAGCCTTGTGGACAACCAAGTCCCTTAATTGACTTGTTGGTTCTGTAGGAGCGACCAAACTCATTTGACTATTTGGCCCATATGAAACTTTGTAAGACACAGGGGTTCAGTGTTGACAGGTGTGGTGTCCACATTCCTATGTAAGCATTTGATATGACTGTACCATCTAGTTATCTGAATTAATCCTATATATCAGTGACAGTCACAGGTGTAGTCCTACCGAAGACAGATGGCCGGTCTAAAATCCCCTGACTGCCACAAACTTTTCTTGAACTCCAAAGTCTCTCTGAACTTGTCACTGATCAAGGTTTCATATCTTCATTGTCGTTTCCTCTCCAAACAATCAGTCAAGACTTCCAGGTTCAACCATCCTGTTTTGTCTTCCCCTTCTATGACGTTGCTTACGTACATGATGGTTGTCATACTCAGCAGAGGAAGAACAATGCACTGTGTATACCAACCCCAATCTAGGCTTCATTTTAGACCCTTTGGGTGATAAATGTATGCACTTGTATTTCTCCACTGTGCCAGTGAATAATCTTTGCTGTTTGTTTTGGTTACATCTTATTTCCATTGCTGTTAAAATACAGATTGCTATGCCACCCCCCCCCCCCACATTGTGACCAGTTATTTCAAATTTCCAAGTATAGTATTTTAAGTTCCATGTGACATTGATTGTATTCATTTCAAAGTAAGACAAAATATCTGATATTTTGGAAATGAGATATTTTGTCATATCTTTGCTATTGATAAATACAGTATTTCTGATTCTTTAAGAACAATACTGATGTATATCTAGGAAAAAACAGAAAACACTGAGTATGTTTTCAGGCATAATTTGGTATTTGTGCTGAAATAAAAGTTGGACAAGAAGGTCTAGGAAATAAGACTAGGTCTTAGGTGTCTTGAACTTTATCTCCAATCATCTTAACCAGGGAGGATGAAGAGGAACTGGCCGAAGGATGGAATTTATGATGATTGAATTTGACAGCGTCATGGTGCTAGGTGATAGTGGTAATTTGTAATATTCAAAATTAGAAAGGTTAAATTTAGCCAATGACATCATTGAACCTGCTGCAAAGTTCATGCATGGATCAAAACAAAAACAAAAACAATTCATGGTGGAGATATATGCTGTCACATTAACCAAGAAAGGAGGTAAGGTATTGCTTTTGTTTGATGTGGTGCATTTTTTTTTTAGCACTTCACTTTAGTTATGAGATGATATCATTGTTCTCATAGTTTGTTACTTAATCTGTTGATATTGCTGCTAGGTATGAAGGTGATTATCCTTAGCAAGCCACTCACACCAGTCCCTGTCAGATCTCTGACAGTCTGTGAAGCTGATGACGTCATCAGGCACATTGTAACCACAAAGGAAAAAAAATGAGAAGATTAAAGAAATCAGCAAATATCCAGGGTTTTAGAGGATTCCCGAACTCTCTTTTGGGTGTGTGTTAGAATAGATAAAACCTCATAGCAGGACAAATTCTTTTGTGTAGCCACAGATTGATTTTCTGATTTGAATTTGAGGGTAAAATAATCTAACATGTAAATAGAGATACAGCGTACATTTAGACTTTAGCAATGTGAAGTTAGGGTATGAGTTGAGTTTTCAGCTCACCTGAGCCAGAGAGCTGATTGCAAACTTTCATCGCTCATTGTGCATAAACTTTTTACATTTTCAGCTTTTTCCTGAAAATCCAATGACAGAAATATCACCAAACTTGGCAGGTAGTATTCCTAGGGTATTAGGATCTCACTTTGTTTCAAGTTTGTCATGGCAGATCTGGGGGTGCCACCCTTGGGGCCTTTGAGGTGGGGGTGGGGGTGGGGAACAAAGTAGGGGCCAATGTTCACATTTCATCTTCGTGAATACCTGTGGTCAAAACTGTCACCAAATTTGGCAGATCTGTATTATTCCTAATGTGATAGAATGTATATTTGTACAAATGGGCATCATGTCCCCCTGGCAGGTCTTTAGGGGACCCCAGATTCCCTAAATGAGAGAATTTACCCCCCCCCCCCCCCCCCACCGAAAAAAAAAATGGAAAAAATCATCTTCTTTCAAACCAGAAATGCTGTGAGTAAATAAAATGTACATTAAAGAGTGTGCTTTCAGGTTTCTTTTTACCAGATCCGTTGTGGCCCCCTTAGGGGCTGGAGATAATTTATGGTCTGTTTTCACACTTTGGTCTTCTTTTTGAGAATACTTATTCATATTTTCCACAAACTTGGCAGGTATTGATACCAGTGTGATAGAACACACAAATGGATACCATGCCTCCCTGCATGCCCTTCCACCCCAAAGTTCTTTCAAATAATATAAAGCAAGATATTATCGCGGCATGAAATTTTTGAGAATTGGAGTTGACGGCCTCTAAGGACCATGTAAGGACCATGCTACTATGAGTCAGTTGAAGCTTTTCCAATTAGAGACTGACAGTGGACTCCTCCACCCTCCCCAGGAACCTCTCTCCCCCTCTACCACTCTCTCTACCCCTCTCTACCCCTCTATACCCCTCTCTCTACCTCCCCAGGTACCTCTTTACCCCCCTCTCTACCCCCTCTCTACCTTGCCAAGTAAAGTATGCAGGTGGCTGTACCAGTTGTCTCTCTTTGTTGCTGATGTTTTTTAAATGTTTTCATACATAAGATTGGCATTGTTCCTACAAACGAGTCTGGCTGACTTGTGGCAGGTCCTACATTGTATCTCTGACGCATTCTTTCTGTTTCTTACAATGTGCACAGAGTGAAAATCAGACTCTGTAGCCAGGGTAAATGTACCATAGCAAAAAGCCTGAGACATAATTGGTACACATTGTTTTTTATTTGTGAGGAGAATTAACCAACAAAAATGATTCTATGTAACACCAGAATATCATTGCAATAAGAATATTTTATCAATAGCGAAGTATTGAATTACTGCGTGGTATTTTGTAAAGGAAGTATGTTCAATATTGTGGGAAGATAAGTCATGTGTCATCTTAAAGGTAACATAATTTGGACTGGGGAAAAATGCTTGACACATAGTAATCAAAAAACTTACTTTTGTTAGGATTAGATGCTGGGATGCTTTCTCCCCCTTCTCTAAAGATGGGCATCTGAAGTTGTAAATTGTACTTAGTTTAAAACTGTCATGGATATGCTGTAATTTGTGTCATCAGTCTGCTTCCAGGTGCATGTTTTGAGCAAGAATGAGTTTAGTTTGACAACAGACTTTCATTAGTGTTATTCACCATCCAGTAGAATCCAAAATGTGTGAAATTTTCTGTCATATTTCTAAATATCTAGCCCCCAACGGAGGAAGTCTATTTTTCTGAGTTTTTATCCTTGAGGTGCTAAGAGATTTAACATGTTACAGCATGTAATTCATGAGATTTGTTAGAATCTTTTAATTGAGTGTCATGTCTTGTGCAGAACTTTTGTAAATTTTGACATTGGCCATAGACAGGGATTGAGTAAGGAATGCTGGGATACCAGGTGAATTTGGCAGCTTCTCTCACACCATGATGACATCTAACCCCAGGACGATGCTGTCAGAGCTCTAAAGTCACATGACATTGGGAAAAGAATCATGTTTAAGGGATATTGATAGTCCACTAATCATCCCTCCCTTGTACCCCAGCTCATTTTCTTGGCAGCTTTATGTTTTGTGCTTGTTACTCATACATCAGCTGTTTTTCTCTAGTACAAAAATTGTTTTGCAGGTTCAATCTCCAAACCTTGTCAAACCTGTCAAACTATGTATTTCTAGGTCGAATGTTCAGCATAAACAAAAGCCCCTGAACGATCAGTGCCTTCCACATAGCTGTTACTTTTAATCTCCAAGTTCCAAAAATATGATTATAACCTCCACAAGGGAGGTTATGTTTTTACCTGCCATTGATTTGTTTGTCTGTCTGTTTGCAAAAGAACTCTAAAAAGTTATGAACAGGTTTGGATGAAATTTTCAAGAAGAACTTGATGACACAAGGAACAGATCATTAGATTTGGGTATTCAGACCACCATCTGGATCCAGGATTTGTTTGTTCATTTTTTATTTTTGAAGGATTCTTCATCAACGGGAAATAGGACCCTTCTTAGCTTAACGTGATTGTCAAAGGTCTGCTCTCTCTGAGTGCTTTTCTAGTGTATAGCCTGTGCCAATATATTATGACAATACCATGGCCATGTTTGAATTCAGTACATTTTCCTTACCCAGATCATTTTGTTCCAAAGGAGTGCAGATTGGATGCTCATTTCCAACTAATCACACAGTGTGTCACAGTGATGAGATGCACGCAAGACAGGATATGCACCAGTCTGTACCTGGTCAAACTAACAGTGCACACCAAGGAAGTGTTGAATATACCAGACAAAGGGGTTTCCCCCGTCACTCTTTTGATGTTGAAGTAGAAGCGGTAGTCGGGGCAATTAGGATCAGGGCGGAGTGTGGAAGTAGTTATTGTCCCCATTAGAGTTTACTAGACCTCCTTTAGCCAAGCCCCCAGATTTCATGTGCTAGTCAGATGTTGGACAGATATGCAGAAAGCATTGTCAAGAATTGCTTGTAACTTAATGGTAGTAAAGGCACTTCAGTTTCGTTTGTCAGTATTTTTTATTTCATTTTATTTATTTATTCTCCACTCATGGGATGGATAGCCCTGGTCAGCTAAGAGCTGTTTTTCACAGGGGTCCGACCATATACAGTATTACAAAAAAAAAACCCAAAACCAAAAAAACATACAATCATTAAAATGTACAAACATTGAAACACATGTAAAAGGAATAAGAAAGAGATAGAAAAAATATTTGTACAATATATGCAATATGCTTAGAAATACACACAATACATTACAATATAATATGCATTACATTATTTAAAAAAAAACATTATTCACTCAGAAGAATGCACCAAAGAATGAATGACCAATATTTCCTGGACTTAAATTGAATATTAAGCAAGTCAAAGACATTCTTCAGTGAAAGAAAAAGACTCAGGCTAAAGTCTTTCTACCTGCCTCAGTACATGGATCCAAATGTAAACTACAAACAAACTAGAGTTGTCCCAAACTAGGTCATCCGTAACAAGCATGAAGTATAAAGGGATGAAGGGTGTGTGGGTCATGTAAGACCGTAAATGACTTGAGATAATAAGGTATTACATGATGGCACTTAAAAATAAGTTATGACATTAAGTCTGAGGACAGTCCTTAAAGCCTAGAGGCAGTGTTTGTCGGAGGAGGCTGATAATGAGTTTGAACCCTTGGGACCAAACCCATGGTGGACCCTTCTAATCACTGCTTCCTACAAAGATGCACATTATGTCGGGTGAGCTCTCAAAAGATTTTTCCCTGAAGTAAGAATAGATGGAAGCTGACATCATGATTGCACAATGAGTTTTATGCCCATCTTGTTTGTTTCTGCTCATGATGTATCTTATTCATGACTGCCTTTATATGTTTACCGCTTTAACCCGTTGACGACAGACTGATTTTGCTACATCAGCACGCATTTCTCAGAGACACCTGCCCGAGTATACTAGGGACTCATCCTCAACGAGTTAAAATGTCAAAACAATACAATAATATTGAATTGTCCCAAATTTCTTTCTTTGTAGGGGGTCATTATGTGGAAATGCACACTTTATCTTAGGGATTCCAAATTTAACAAGCAGCTGATATGAACTCCACTTGTGAATGAGTTTCCCAACATTCGTCAATCAATTTTAGAAATTATCATCATGAAGTATTTTATGAAGCTCTCAGCTGTGAGCATATTAGTTGCCGCTTTGAAGGTTCTGCTTGTTGCACCATAATTTCAGATCTAATTGTGTCCTTTTAGAGCATCAAATTAAGATTAGAGTGTAAAAGGGTTTGTATGTGTATGAAAGGGTTACACATCATGAATCAAAAGAGATGTTTCAAAGCTTCATGTTAACTATCATGTTAGTACACTTTACTGACATCCCCTGGGTTTGTGCAGAAGATATGGTTTGGACTTGACTTTGTTTTCTGGCTGGATGACTCCAAGCATTGAGCTTGTCATCTCACTCCCAGGTTTAGAGTCCAGGATGTTTCAGTATTCCCAGAGTCCTGTCTTTAAATTTAGTTCATTACATCACTTTTTGTTGAGCTCAATATAGCTGGCATCTTTCCTGTTGATGACTGACCAATCTCTGTGTGGAGGTGAAAAACTGACCCACTTGTTCTTATCACCAGTCAGAGCAGGTGCATGTAGTGAGTGCTGACACTCAAATGACCTAGGAACAAAAATGAGAAAAGTCTGTGATAAATTTTCACCAGAGGTCTAAAACTTGGGATAATTTGTCAAAATGTCAATACATATTAACTCGTAGAGAACAAGCCGATTTTGTGTTTTAACACACATTTCCCATCGACTTGGGACTAGTCTTCAGCTGGTAAATAGGTATGTAGTACCTTGAAGAAGAAAAGAGAATTGGTACGTTTTAGTACTGCTCTATTGAACTTTGTTGATGAGACAAATTAATATAAACAGCCAAGAAATGTAATGATGTTTACACTTTATTGAAAGTTCCAAAGCAGATTTCAAGAGGTCAGATAATGAGATTCATTCTGTAGACAGTGATCTGAGGTTCATTTAATGATGACAAAAGATGTGCAAATTTTGGTATACCTCAGCAGAATTAATACAAAGAACAATCTCTGCAGGTTCTACATTATCAGATTACATTTATATTGTATCTGTCATAAATTCTGAATGATCTGAGCATGGAGCTACTACAAAAGGAGCTCCATGATCCAAGCAAGAAGGCCTAGGATCATTCATCCCTTGACACTGTAGCAGCAAACTTTGTATACTTTGAGTTTCTGCCTATAAGAGGGTAGCTGTGCTTTCCAACTTATCGTTGAAATCACCCATCTAGACTCTCCACTGCCTAACGGGTGAGGCTTACATAGCCACTAGACCTGAGCAGGGAAAAGAGGTTTTAACCGACCAGATTTGTTACAGGCATCAACCCCAGCAATCTCGAAGTCATACGGATCTCCGGACTGACGCGGCCACGATTAATTCCAGGAAGGCAACTCCATGGCAATGGACTGTAAGCTGACGCAAAGAGCCCTGCCCGTGATGTGGGTGCTTTGTAGGGGTAATACACTGTGGATTAAGGCGAATAGAGGTGCTCCCAGCTTTGGGCTATTACACACAGGTGAAGTGTATTAATCATACCGTGAGATCAGGATGAGAAGCTAGCTATCTTCTAAAAATGAATTTTTGTGGCTACAAGTAAATTTTCAAATTGTGGGAGAGCCAGCTCTAGTTGTACCCATCTATCACATAAGTCTGTCTTTGGATCCATACACTTCACATGACCTACTTCTTTATTGCAAACTTTGACTTTGTGGTGCTATAGTAGCTTGGATCGGGTCTTAAACACTGGCATTTTCTGATAGATATATATTTTTAATGTGTGTTATCATGTGGGTTTTACACTGTTCCTATTAATTGTCAGTGTTAAATCTAGTTCATTTTTGTTTCAGCCTCTAGACATGGACAAATCTTCCTGTCATTTGTATTATATAATTCAAAAAGGATAACCAGGTGATTAAGTCTACAGACACACTGATCTGTAATAGGAAATACATATATTTGAAGATGGTCATGTAAACTGTGAAATATTTAAAAGTCAAATTTTATCACATTGTGATGTTTTCCATCTTATTTGGAGAGAATAAATGTAACTACCCTGTAAGCTTTCTTTAGTAATTCTTTCATCAGGCTCCTTAGAAATAAGCAATCACAACAAGATGTAAAAATTATGCCGCTGAAAAATGATGAACATCTGACTCATTGTTACATTGCCTTTTAGGGGTACTTGGCATATTACCAACCTAGCCTGTTATGTGCACTATCTTCATTACCTGGGGCATACACATTGTCAGCTGTTTTAGACAGGATCAAACTCATTCTAGATAAAGCTGCCATAACTTGGCATGTGCCTGTTCATATAGCTGGTATAGATATGCTGATGATACATGTATATCTGGTTTTAGCTAGACACCTGTATCATCTGAAGGCTTGAACCAAGGACCTTTCTATCTCAGACCCTTGATGTAAACCAGCAGACCATTGCTGTCTCTGTACAACATTGAATAAAGTAACCCATGCTCATTTTAGAAAGATATCCAAAATTACTGCTATATTTTCCAAAGTTTTCAGGATTTTTCAAATCATCATCTTTGCTTGTAGGTCAGGGGGGTGTTTCATCAATGCTTGTCAGCGCCGACAGCTGTCGACACTGACCAATTTCAGCAAAATCCTTGGTTTTGATTGGCTGAGATGCTCTGGTCACTGACTGTTACTATGGTGACTCAAGTTGTCAGCGCCGACAAACATTGATGAAACACCCCCCAGAAATGTTGCTGTCAAAGGAGAGTAATGTTGACAATGGTTAAGTTTGAGGAAAGCATTTAAAAGTCATGAGTTTTTTTTCTTGATTTTTTATCTTTAAGTAATTCTCAGTTTAAATCCAGGTTAATTGACCCTTATGGACACCCAGCCACTTCCTAGCTTTACTAAGCTTTTTCATCAACATGTAGTAATCCACTCAAACTGAATGCAGTCATAGGTTAACAACTACATTGTACATACTAGGCTCTTTAGCCCACTGAGGTGTAAAAAATGTGCCTTTATCCAACAGGAAAGCCATGGTGATACAATAGGGATTAGGTGGATTAAGTAATCTCTATTCATTAACAATTGGTTTACAGACATCTATGGCAATCAGTGAAGGAAGCATGCCAGTGTGCTTGCCAATTGGCAAACAAATCTCAGTTAGGGTTACTAGGTCATTATAAGAGCTAATTCATTCAAAAACATGAAGCATATGAAAATGAAATTGAATACGGTGATCTGTAATCCTTTCAGTTCAAGAGAATGATATGTGGACAAACTGTTTCCTGTTTGGGTATCTCATATTCATACATTGAAAGAAAGAAAGCGAAAGACTGATCTGCAATGGTATACACATATGCTGATGTATGTTGTGGTTGAGGGCTATAACCTTGCTGCTTCTAGATATATCTGAATATGTGCCCCCCCCCCCCCCCCCCCCCCCCCCCGGGTTTTCCACTTCAACTCATACATTACTCATTATCCCCCTCACCTTTGATAAATTTGAACATTTATACAGGGTAAAATTTCTCTTCTCTTCCTCCTGAAGTCAGTAGCCATTCAGTTCAGTAACAAGAATAACTCATCCATAAAATGTTAAGAGTCTTGAACAGAGACTATAAGTGTGCCTGTGTTTAAAGACACAATGTACCAAGAAAATAACAAGGTCCTAAACCGCAATGTATCACAAATATTCTGTTGTGAAGAGATAGCATAATAAAAACAAACTCTCCTACAGCAACTGTGACAGCCTTGTTAATGTGTCATCACTGGTTGTGGTTAATGTCTTTCAGGCAAGCACTGTTTTAAAGGTAGGATTTCTGTTTTCTTATAGTGAGCATTCTATACTGAGTTGTCAGGTCTAGAAAGTGACTTAACCCATTGTGAAGGACTGATTTTGCTACAACACACATTTCCCATAGACACCCGCCTGAGTATACTCGGGACTCGTCCTCAGTGGGCTGATATGTAGTCTATTCAAATTAATTTCCAATATGTTGTAATGCACTACTTCAAAGATAGTGTGTTTCAAAGCAGCAGTCGCACAAGTGCTCATTCACAAGGAAAGTTTAATGAAAAATCAGTTGTTTGTAAATATAGTTGATGCCTAAATTGTAGAAGACAGCTCCCTAAAGCTACCAAGATATTTAGCTGACTTTGTCTACGAAGGATTCTCAACCTGTATTCAGACCTTGAGGCAATTTGTATGGTTTCCTGTCAAACTTGTGCTGCCTAATTCTTTGGATGAACTTGATACCTTAGCTACCTGGATTATATGGTTTTCTGATATGTGGAAGACTGCATTCATCTCACAAAATAGTGAAAACACACTGTCCAACATTGTGCAAAGAGTACATTGTAGTCAAGATTTTTGTCACTGACTAAACATTTCTCCTCTCAGTGATGCTTGGTGCTGGTGTATGAAATCAATTATTTGTTTCCAACTTTAGGTCAATAAATAGAAAATAGGAGAGTCATTCATTAGCACACCAGAATATTTTAGGTCTGAATCTTGGCTAGAGAAAACAGTATTATAATGAATATATCTATGGAGAGTAATCTTGGCTACAGAAAATAGTGTCAGCATAAACATATTTATGGAGAGTTAATAGGATAGAAAGAGAGAACTACAAGGCCCCTCAAATAAAGATAGAACCAGTGACAGGATGTAACAAGTAATTAGAAAACCAATCCCGGGTCTATTCATACGCTGGTCACACAACTAGATGTAATAGGATATCCCTAAATGGGTGTCACTGTGGTTTTCCTCTTTCTGGCAAAGGTTCATTAGTCTTTGAAGCCTCACATCTGGTAAACTTGACCTCTCTGGACAGTATGATGGACAATGACCCACCTCATTGGTCAGTTAAGTGCTAAATATTCCATTTAATTCTTCCTATCGCATATAATAGCCGATATCGAGGGTTAACACCTCACAATACTGATATCTGATCGATCGCTCTTGGGACATACACTTCCGGTTTTGCAGTTTACCCACACCATGTTCTTCATCTATGGATGTTTTCCATAATTTCGTTGTTTTGCATCATTGACCCAGCAGTGGGCCGCCTCGCAGAAGAATCCCATTCTTCAAATGTAAAGTTACAGATTAGAAAATACAATTTTGTACGTAACTGTATTATTCAACAGTTTGTATGACAGAATTTGATATAATCTGTGAATACGAGTAATTTGGCACTCAATGTGCATGGAAGCATACATTTGCACATCACACGTTCATATCCCAAGAATTAAAGGTAAAAAAATTAGAGCGCCATACGCGTTCAGATTTGGAGATCGAGCTATGCGATAGGGAGAATTTGAAGCAGCACATTGATAGGTATGGAAACAGCATACAGACATACATTGTAGATGTAGTTTCGCATGTATGCAGCCATAAATATGTGTAGAATGCAAAAAAAAAATTGTTTTGAAGGAATGCAGTCAAACTTGATTTCATTCAAACTCAAGGAAAGAGAATATGAGACAAAGCACAGGTGTTTTTTTTTTTCATGTTTGTTTATTTACAAACTTGTCTAACATATGTTCCTAGCTGCCTACTGGAGGCGTAAATGCAATGGCCTGAGTGTGTACAGATGGCATCAAATCTTTTTTATACCCCTTCCTCTCTGTCTTCCTTCTTATTCCTCTTCCCCATCCCTCTCTCTCATTTGATCTCCCCCTCCCTTTCAATCTCCCTCTCTCTCTTTCTATCTCCCTCACTCTTTCTATCTCCCTCTCTCTCTCTATCTCTCTCTCTCATTCTATCTCCCCCGCTCATCTCTTAGTGCCCATGTGCTCACCCTTCTAAATAGCACATATTTTTTCTTTCCCATTTTTTAGCAAAAATTTGCACCATCAAGAATAGCTCCATGATATGAATAAAAACTTTCACATGTTCCTTGAACACATCCTGTTCATAAATACACTCATTTGCTTTTGCTGTATAAGTTACTTCCAATGAAGAAGCCTTCAGGAAAGAAATAGTATTTATCTGTGGCTGTTAAATTATCAAAAGAATCATTTTAGAACTTGTTCTGTCTTGAAGGAATAGTGAAGCTTTTTCCTAGTATTTTAGCCAGTACCATGTGTCTGTTATATTCAATTACATATTTGATATTTTACTGGGTATTGAATCAGAAAATACAAGTGGAACATCTCATAATTCCCTAATATTGTACAAGCTGTGTGATAGTTTATTTGAATATTGAGATCCATGTATTTTTCCCAAAACTTTTGAAATATCTATAATATCCCTTTTATTTCTAACTGGGAAAATTACTTGTTATCCTGTCAGATGGTGAGCACCCATTGGTGTGTTCACTTCTAGGCTGTATGTTTGCCAGGTGGTCTTATATAGCATGGCAATCTTTTGATGATAGCTGTGAAAATAAATTTATTAATCAATATAGAAGTGACAGACATTTAACACTCAGAGAATCTTACTTAAACTTTGTAGAGAATTCACTTAGTTCAGGATATTTCCTTCTTAGCTTAAACCTGATGAAAATATCTGTAATCTTGGGAAATTCCCCCATCCTGTTTTTACAAAATTTCACCCAAATTTTCCCCAATGATTTCTGTTGTTGTTATTGTGGAAACCTCTTCTTAACATGGACACATTAATGTTCTCACTGTAGTCATGTGAACTAAGCTGGCAGTATATCTATCAGGAATGATGTCCATAGATTGATACTAGAGAGTTTGTAAGACAGCTTCAGGGATGAGAAGGCTTTGACTAGAGACTTTGTAGGACTAGTTCAGAGATGAGAAGGCCCTTGATCCTACTCCTTATCTCTCACCTCACCCCTCTCCTCAACTCCCTTAAATTTTCTCCAGGGATAGCTTGTGATGACAGCTCTAGTACCACAGGTGTCTGCCTACTGGTATCGTGTGCTCCTCCAATCCATATCACAGGGTTTTCAAGTCACCTGTTAACCCCCTCCCAATCTTTCTTTCCTCTTTATTTCTTTGTGTTCTCACTCCCCTCCCCTCTCCCTCTCCTCCTTATCTCTTCCTTCCCTATTCCTGTTCTGTACAAATACTTCTTTCTCACCATAATCATCTCTTTCTACTTTTACTTTTCTGTCTCAGTTACTTCTTCAAAATATCTGGTTCATTCAGTTTGTTAGATTATTTCTGTGTGCTACGATATTCTGAAAACAGAAATACCTTATTTGAAAAGTATTGATTTAATCTTGCCTAAAAAATATGCATTTTCTCTTTAAAATTATCTTCTCTTGAAAATACTTACTCTTGAAATGAAGGATGTATTTAACCATGATATGACCTGGAGTTCAGCAATCAGAGAAAAAAATATTCAAATTATTGATATATAACATAGTAAATGATTCATTGGCAGTGTTTAATTGAGGAAGTCTGCACATTCATGTTTTCCCTGAAATCTAATTAGTGAGTTTTGTAACTTAGTTGGAGTCATGCCCATATTTTGGGTCCAGTAATTCTGGCTGAGATTGAAGCAGATTAAACAGCCTCTCATGTGTGCACCTCTTGATGAAATTCTCCATTTTTGTAGGTAATTAGTCACAGTTTTATCCCTGCTGCTCAATAGCTTTATCTTGTATCATGTCTGTCTTGAGTTATCCTGGCCAGCTTCTTTCTTGCTCAGGTTCAAATCCCAAGTATGAATAAGTCCTGGCAGAGGCTGGTGATTTAACTGAGTGTCAACCATCTGGAAATATTCACTCATGCTAGAAATACTGATATTGATATTTAAGCTAATGCCTGATATTGGAAGTGTGCCCGATGCCTGTAGTAGGCTTGCACAGTGTCCAACCCATTAGGATTTGTGTTACACTTTGTTCATATCCTTTGTGATTTGGCATGTAAGGTCAAGTGAAAAATGAAAACAAATCTTTCAGGCCCCTTAGGAATAGGACCAACCCATCTCTTCCTCATGCCTCTCACAGTAAGGCTCTTATTTATACTAAAAGATCAAAACCGTGACAAAGCATGGTGCCACATTATGACAATTAAAACACATACACGACTAGCAACCATTAAGCAAAGATGACAAAAAGTGCACTAAATGTAGCAGAATATGACAATGGCGCTGTCCCACTACGGACTGCCTAAAGTTTTATTACTACCTAGTACGTGTGTTCACCACATTTTACTACAGCCGCTGAGATTCTCATTGGCACCGCGACTGCCATGACAATTTTTAGACAGTTTAAAAAACTGGACCAGTATTCAGGGCCATCACAAAGTCTGCCATATTTACCCATCCCGTCCCCCATGTTGTCTTGTGACCATTTTGTTTTGTCTAAGGTGACCTGAAATGTCTTTGCTGTGGCCAGGGTGAACAAAGTGTGAATGTAGCAAAAGTTATGGAGCATTTATGAGCAGTGATTGTAGCAACACTCTTGGTAACCCTAACCCTAAAGGACTAAAGCAGAGTGTCATATGTACTCAAAGTTGGTGTTAGAGTATGTACCACTGAAGCTCTGTACCTGTTGTATCCAGCTGTTCTGTCTTTGGTGGCTGCAAGTTAGAAGTCTTCCTTGGTTTAACCCTTTCTGCACCAGGGACTTTGAATAGTAAATATTTTATTCAATGAAGTTTTCTGAGCCATTCAACACTCAAAGCACACTAAGGGTTATGTATCATCTAGACTAAGTTGAAGACTTATTTGTTTCATGATATTTGATCTTTTCACATTCCTCTATCTGACTTTCATCTTCAAGTGCACCTTTAACTTTTCATAGAATGGACTTGATTTGATATGACTGATAAAATTTGTAATTATATTATTGTACTTTGGCTGGAGTTTGTTTAAAAAAAAAAAAAATGTGAGACTTCGCTTCTTGGTCCTTAGATTGCAGGAAACAGTTCTCATTTAACTGTCTGAATAATGTATAAAATCTGTTTGCATGTTTTTTTCCCTGCTCTTTTCTTTACATATTACTGAAAGTTGAATTCATGTCCTGTATTTGTGTACACTCTGTGACAAGAGTGAAAATCAAATCAGTATGAAGTGTTTCCTTATTTCTGGTTATTTTCTTTGTTCTTTCAGATATTTTCATCATTGTATTTCTACATCCTCTTCTTCATTGTCCACATGACAACGTGTCTTGGTCTTAGTGCTCAGATATACTACATGGGAACAGTCAAGTTAGGTAAGTCACCCATTTCCCTGACACTTATATTTATGCTATAGTATTTTGATTAAAATGATCGGTTCATTGCTTTAATTGAGAGCAAACTGATGCTCCCTATCTAACCACCATCTTTCCTCCTAAAGATCCACCAGATATTACTTTACTACTCCTCTGTCTAGCTGACCCATGTCCAAGTGAGTGTGTATTACCACTCAAGGTGGTTAGATGTCCCACAATTGTAAATAAAGTGGATTAGCCCATCAAGCCCCATCACTTTTGTGTACCAAAGATGCTGAAATAATCTGTAAGAGAAAGAAAAAGCCATACAAGTTAAAGGATTAAAACTGATTTCGTGTGGTTGATGATGGTGAAACACATGAAATTCTTTAGTGGTAAAAACCAGTCTTTCTCTAAGGACCTCTTAGAGAAGCAGAATCCTCCGGGTTTCAAATTTCAGCACTGGAGTGCAGTGAGTTGGTCTTACTTAGATATGAAGTGTGAAAGACAGTGAATCACCCTAGAGCTGGACCGAGGCCACAAGGGACATATGGTACAGCTACATGTGCATGTGCGTGTTCATCAATTAGAGGCTGCACATTGGTAGGATTTGAAGGCAGGAGAATAGCCAAGTTAACCCTTTGAGGATGAACTGATTTTGCTATAACACGCATTTCCCATGGACACCTGCCGGAGTATTCTCGGGACCCGTCCTCAGTGGGTTAGGGGTGCTTTGAGTCCGAGTCTCTGCATGTGCAAAGTATGCATTGTAGAGAACACACATCACAGCTGAGGTGTTAGATTCTTGTGGCCTTCCGGGAGAATTAGTTCAACTGTCTCTACATCCAGAATGTGTTTCTTACAACTAATATGTGTAGTGTGATGGGAGGTAGATTGACTCACACTTTAGCTAACCACACCACCAGGGAGATTGGTTTAATCACCACGACTTGGTGGTATGCCAGCACCAAATAAAGCCATATTTTTTGAGCTGAATCCAAGGGAGACAGCAGTTTGAGTGTTTTCCTTCCGACTGTCTGCTCAATGTTTCAATGCCAAAGGATGGGCGCTGAAGCCAAATTTCAGTGAATTCTCCTTGGTAGTACTAGTAGGGGATGTTGATTCAGACTTTCTTCTTACGTGACTATTAAATGAAGTCGCAATAAAATCTGTTGGTGATGACAAGATGTTGATATGAAATGTGTATACTGCTTGTGGTGATAGGCATATGTGTTGTCAAATTAAACCAAACATTGATTCGCACATCATTTAAGAAAAAAAAAATACAGGAAAACTTGAATGTGGTGCATCAAGTTTTCAAGTCAGAAACACTGAGAGGGAAGTCATTGTCAATGATGGAATGAAGAAACCGAATTTGAAATCAGAATTTGGTCAATGTCTTTTCTTTCTATTGTTCAGTTGTGACTATTGCTTTAAATGTGCTGGGAGGCATGACATAAATATGATATAAAGTCATTTTCAGTATTTACTTGTATGTATCGCATTATATGTGTATCCATATTAAGCACCTATAGGTGCTTAATATGAATATGTAATTAATAATAACAATACAATACATTCACTATAGTGAATGTATTGTATTGTTATTATTAATTATAGTGAAATGAAGATATAGTTGTCCAGTTTGTCTGTATTACCATCCTTTAATCTTTGTGATTGACTTGATGACGTGCAGGTTTTATTGGTATAGAGCAAAGGAGTAGTATCTCTGATCTCACTAGACTCAGAATTAGTTTCCCATCTGCTGTCAGTACCAGTACATGAATGTTATTGAAGTACTACACACTCCATCGTTGTGGTTAACCTCTTAACGTCAGTACCCATGTCAGATGGTTGTATGTGTTTTTGACTCATGATCTTGTGCACTTGTATTTTTCTCATACCTGCATGAAGCATCTTACACAGCTGAAATAAGCTGCCCCAGTTTTGCCAATGTTGTTCCCCTGCTAACTAAAAGCATGATACAAAAAAAAGTTGTAATTCAAGCAGGGGTGAATTTCTATCATGGATATAGAACATTTCCCTGTGTTATGGAGGATGAATTTTGACCTGTATTTTAGATTGAACCATGATGTGTTAAGGAGAATATGCTATCACCTGTGTCATGGAGATTAAACTATGACTTTTATCAGTGAGATTGAACTACATTGTATGACCTTTGACACTGAGATTGAACTATGACCTTTGACATTGAGATTGAACCATGACCTTTGTCATTGAGATTGAACTGTGACCTTTGTCATGGAGACTGAACTTTGACTTATGTCATTGAGATTGAACTATGACCTTTGTCATTGAGATTGAACTATTTTGTATGACCTACAGTTGTATGTCATGGAGATTGAACTATGACCTACAGTTGTATGTCATGGAAATTGAACTATGACCTATGTCATGGAGATTGAACCATGACCTTTGTCATTGAGATTAAACTATGACCTGTGTCACGGAGATTGAACTATGAGCTATGTCATTGACATTGAACTATGACTTATGTCATTGAGATTGAACTGTGACCTATGTCATTGAGATTGAACTAAGACTTATGTCATGAGATTGAACTCTGACCTATCTATGTCATTGAGATTGAATTATGACTTATGTCATGAGATTAAAGGGATGGTACAGTATTGGTGGAGATGAGAATTGGGCTTTTAACTTTTTGCGAGATACCAAGAAAACACTAATGATCTAGTACATAGCATACCATTTTAAGAGGAATTCAAAGTTTATTTGATGAAAATATGGTTTGGAATGACTGAAACATCCAAAAACAGAATGAAACAAAGCAATTGTAATAAAGTGTGGGTCCCACACTTTATAAAAATTGCTCTTTTTTGGATATCTCTGCCATTTCAAAACCAATTTTCATGAAATAAATGTTGAATTCCTCATAGAATTACATGCTCTTTCATATTTCATAAGAGGTTTCTCATTATTTCATCAAACAATGTTAGAAACCTGAAATTAGGTCTCAACCAAAACTGTACGATCCCTAACTGTGGCCTGTGTCATGATTCTAGATAAAACTATGACCTTTGTCTTTGAAATTGAAGTATGACCTTTGTCATGGAAATTAAACTATGACCTGTGTCATTGAGATGATACTATGGCCAGTGTGATGGAGATTGAACCATTACCTTGGTCAGCAGAGTCAACCTGTTTGAGGTTATCAGTCTGTACAGTGTGGATTACAAACATTGATATGATCTTGACCAGATTAAATGTTCAGGCCAGACCAAACTTTGCTCAACATGATTGCTTCGTGCTTTGACAATCCAGAAAATGTCCAAAAATGCCTTTTTTTACAGATTGGTGTGTCATCCATGTTTTATTTCCTTTCATTTCTTGAGTACTAAGACGACAAAATAGTGCAATTAGTAATATGCCCAGGGATATTTTTCAAGTAGCAACATTTCTAGAACTTTCACTTTTGATTATGCTGAACTGCTTGAGATTGAAAAATCTTGATAATAACAGAATGAGATATGTATTCATATCATACTTCTTCTTAAAGCTCACTCAAGAGAGTTTCATACATACAAATACATACAAAGTCCACAATCATGATACATTTCTTTGTTGGTATCTCCAGACATTGTGTGTGTGTGTGTGTGTGTGTGATATACAGCTAAGATTTGCTCAATCCTTGACATCAGTGGTAAGCAAAGATCAGAATCAGCTTTTTTTTTTCGATAATTGAACATATGGATGTGTGCATATAACATTGATCACTGATAAAATCCACTATGCACTATGTATGAATCAGGAAAGGGAAATTAAAGACTTTAATTCCAGTATGAGTACTGTAGAACATGTGAGCCAATTTTTTAGTCATGATAAATCAAATGTCGTATTTGTATTGGTGACCGGAAAGGTTTAATTCTGCAAAATATCTTTCACACTTTTGTATGTTGCTCCTCTTTTCTTGCAAGGAAAACAAGTTTACGTGATTTTAGGGATATTATTCATCAGAAACAATCTTGGCAATGAGCCTCTACAAGTGACTGTGTGAGTGCCATGTCATCTGGAATTATTTCAATTTAAGGTCTCAATCCTTGATTTCCCAGGTCTGAGCCAAGAAAAGAGTCCTGTTATATGCAAATGACTGCCTGAGTTGGCCAAAGTTGAATTAACTCCTAATTGCTACCACCTTAAGGGAAATAGTCGCCCACTCGAAAACAGGATCCCTTTACATGTAGCTGAAATTGTTTGTCAATTGGAATAAATGTCCTGCTGTGAAGGAGGCTAGTTTGGGTTTAATCAGAGAGAGAGAGTGAGAGAGAGAGAGAGAGAGAGAGAGGGAGAGAGCGAAGGTTTTCATTAGGCATTACCAATCCTCACCGGTGTGTGGATTTTTTTTGTGAATTAGCCTCTCGTGGGTGAGAGCTAAAGTAAGTTTGCAAACTTTTTTATGTGACATGATTTGTGTTCCTAAATAGCCAAATAGTTCAATACTTGTACATCCCACTCACAAGGCTGTAGGTTCAAACCCCATCAGTACTTGTCATTTTTTGGCCTTCAGTTTGATCATTTGTCTATTGACTCCTGGACTTTGAATTCATTTAAAGGACAAGTTCACCTTCATATACATAAGAATTGAGAGAATGCAGCAATATTAGTAGAACACATCAGTGAAAGTTTGAGGAAAATTGGACAATCCGTTCAAATGTTACGAATATTTTAAGTATCTGCGCAGTCACTGCTGGAAGAGAAGACTACTACAGTGTATGATGTCACATGCGTACAACTACATAAGGAAAATAAAAAGAGAATTTCACAAAACTTTACTTTTTGAATAAAGTGCACATTTCTTTGACATGCTACTGACGTATGGTAAGGGTTATATTATTCCCCCTGCCTTCTGAAAGAGAGAAGTCAAGTGTTCCTTTGTTATGCGAGAAAAATGGAAATATGTTGAATTTTCTTTATTCTTTCTTTATATCGTTGTACTCATGTGACATCACAAGCTATAGTAGTCTTCTCACCCAGTCATGACTTAGCAGAAACTTCAAAAATTCATAACTTTTGAACGGATTGCCCGATTTTCCTCAAACTCTTTCTGATGTGTTCTACTAATATTGCTGCATTCACTCAACCCACATGTCTATGAAGGTGAACTTGTCCTTTAAGGAAGATCTCTTGGTCAAGGCACCTGATTTTTTTTTTTGGTTATGAAACCTTAAAACCTTTTCTCATTGCAATAGAAATCCATGATTTTGTTATTCTCTCTGATAAACTTATTTTGTACTTACAAACTCAGATGTATCAAGAATCTAGTATACAATTGAGATCCAGAGCATTAGTGTAGCATATCACACATTGATAGAAATGACAGATCCAATGATAAATTATTTCATGAACTGTTTTCAGACAACTGGAGTCATGGGTAGGATTTTGCCTCTAAGCAGCTGATGAATATGTCTTCCACCTCGATGTGAAACAATTCTAAAGAATGCTGTCACCAATACTTGTGTGGTTAATCTTAGTTCCAGAATCACTCATTCTGAAGTCTGGTTTAGCACTCAATGAGCCAGCTCCTGAATCTCTCATCTTGGACCCTGGTTCAATGTTCAATTAGTCAGCTCATTGTGGATCGATCCTGGTTCAATGCTCCAAGAACCAGCTCCTGAATTTCTCATTTAGGAATCTGGCTCATTGGTCATTGTGTCAGCTTGTGAATCTTTCATCTTGGAGCCTGGTTCAATGCTCTATCAACCAGCTTTTGAATCTGTTATCTTGGAGTCTGGTCCAATGCTCAGTTAGCTCATTTTGATTCTGGTTCAATGCTCTGTCAGCCAGCTCCTAACTATCTCATCTTGGAGCCTGGTTCATTGCTCATTGTGCCAGCTCCTAAATCTCTCATCTTTTAGCCCAGTGTGGATCAATGCTCAATGAGGGAGCTCATGAATCTTTCACCTTGGAGTCTTGATCAATGCTTTTTAGTCAGCTCATCTTGGAGCCTGGTTTAATGCTCCAAGAACCAGCTCCTGAATTTCTCATCTTGGAGCCTGGTTCAATGATCTGTGAGCAAACTGTCTAGATCCTTGTTCGTGTCCCAAGATTTCATTAAGAGGCAGTACGTCTATCCTGTCTAATCAAATTTCCATCAGTTAATGGGTTAATTGCCTGGCTGTGAGTAGATCGTTGTACACTGCCTCAAAGATGCAAATGTGCCTCTTTTCGTTTTCATTCATTTCATTTCATGATGAATGAATGAATGAACGTGCCTCTGAGCTGCTTAACTCAAGAAAAACAAACAAACTGGAAAAAATTACTACTTCGGTCTAAAATATCATCCAGATTTCATGTTTCCTATTCTCCTGTTTCTTGTCATCTGGTGTAACACTGCTATCAATTCATATTTTATTTTCTCTTTGCTATGGTATTGTGTACCTTCTAGCCCCCTTGTGTAAGATTGACAGTAAGTCTGTCCTCTCATCGAATTGCATGCATGCATGGCATGTTTACCTCATGCTCATAACCTTGAAAGATTGTGTTTGATTTAAGCATCTTAGTTTGTATTTTTCCCTGTTTTGACTGTGAAAGTTGACAAGAGGTATTGCAAATGATTTTAAAACCCTTATCAAACCAGCTTGGCTAGCCCAGTTCCAGCCATGTTTTCTTGTCCGTCACCAGAGTCCATACTGCTGTCTTACACCTGCTAATATGTAGTGCTCCAACCTTTTCTGATATCCAGCCCTTTGCTTTGAAGACCCTTTTTTTAAAATCTCAACCTTTTGACATGCAGACTGACAATCATAGCTTCATGCAGACTTCCTTCCTAGAAGCTGATTAGTTGTTGCCATGGAGATTTCTCCTTTCAGAAGTCTTTACAGTGGCTTTTGTACCCATGTCATGTCGCGTAAAAGCATGTTTCATGGATTGTTTGCAACACGTGACAGGGAGATATTGTTTGCTTGTAAGTTTAAGTGATTGTAACAGAGTCAAGATGACTCATGGGGCATGCCTGGGTAGATTGTGATACAACACTAGGTTGCTGTCAAAAGACTTGATTAGACAACTAAAGTCAATTAGTCAAATTCTGCACTGGAGAAAATTACCTGTGCGTGAGAGCATTTAAGAAAATGGTAAGGAACAGATTGAAAGTATTGAAGGATTTCTTCCATCAGGAAATTTAAACCCAAACACACTTGGCCTGCTATACACACAATCGCAGGTCAAAAACTGATGCCAATATCAATACTCACTTCACATTTTATGAGACTGAGTGTGTCATCTAGGTCCTCATATGCTATAAAACCAGAAGTTTTCTCATGCATGAAACTTTTACAAAATTTTCAAGGAACCTCAATTCATGAAAATTAAATGAATGCAAAGTTTTTGTCTACACAATTCCAGTACAAGTAGCATACTCATGTTTGTTTGTTTGTTTTTTTTTTATAGTAGACAAATTGAGAAAGCTTCATGCTGCAAAAAAAAAGACTGTTGGCTCCAATTTGAGAAAGTTTCATATTGCAAATATTTCTGGTTTCTCATTAAATGTAAGACATATTCATAATTCATGGTTGTATAGTGTCTTTGAATGATGAACCATTCCAGTCATTCTAGTGCCATAGTGATAGAAGCTGGACTCCAGGGCTAATTGACAAATATTTTTGGAGCATTTATCTGACATTCAGTTAGCAATTTTAGTTCAGTTTCTGATTTGATAACAGCAAGATTAATTCAAAATGTAATCTGCTGTGCAATTTAAGACAGAAGGCTCAATAGTCTCACTTTACAATATTGTAGAATCAGTCTTTATACTGTGGTGATATATTTGGTGTAAATTGATTTTCAGGATCCATGTTATATGGGCAGTGTATGGGTTAGATGAATCTCTGATGAGTCAAGCCTTTGGCATACATTCAGGGGACATCCCACTTGTGACCAAAAGGGCCATCCCTCTTGTGACCAAGTGGATATGTTTTTTAAGTCTTGTGTAATGCCATGAGAAACAACAGACTTCTATCCTCTATCCAATTTCCTCTTCCGTTAGCAACCTGTTTGGAGTCTCCTATGAGTCTTCTATACTCCATACCAGGTCCTCCTACGCAGTCAGCTGAACAATGACTGTCCCTAAGCTTGGCAGGGCTCTTTTCATTAATCCTTCCAATCCTAGATATTCTTCTACCATTTTTTTCCAGCTCCATGGTGGATATCTAATTTGGGGTTAAAGGTTTTTATTTAATTTGCCCATGTATGCTTGGGGGAAGGTGATCTATCCAGTGGCAATGGTATGGTGTGGAACAAGCCAAAACATTTATCTAGAAGTCTGTAAATAATGTCATCAAGGAGTCTCTAAAATTTATCTGGGAGTTTTTAAATATCTCATATTTCATGTTGATATACCATGATTCCTTTTTATAAGAGTAATGGGTGAGATCTCTTTTCACTCTAGACATCAGTCTCTTACTCTTGACTCCTCCCTCAGATGTCCTTACTTATAATCTCTGAGTGTGAGAAGGAGGAGTTGCCACTGAAGTACTTTTTGAGAGTTTTTAGGTTGGAAAAGAGACTTTAGGTGTGAAGAATAGAGGAGGTGGTTTCTGGTTACTAGTATAGTTTTAGTGACATCATGACCCCCTAGGAAGTGAGTGATCATGATGACGACACAGAAGACAAGAAGCTCTCTCTCCACCCACTGCCAGATGGACCACTGACTTGGCAGACACCTGAAACTATAAATTTAGATACTTGGTTTGTGATTGTCTTCCCCCATCCCATAAGAGCACCTAGCCAAGTAGCAGAGAGTCCTTCCCTGCCCCCACAGTCAGGGGGAGTCACCCAAGGAACTCTGGCTGCCAATGAAAAGTAGCTCTTAGTGTCTCTAGATGCATGCTTTGGTTTGTTCTGATATGATTTATAGTCCCAAGGTTAGAAGTTAGGAAGAATATTATAATCTACCAAACTTTCATGGATTAATCTTTGCTAGGGCTTATAAAGGCTCTGGTGGGCCAATTTGTTCAAATTCACACTTCTTTTAAATCAGTTGTGCATCACTACCTATTATGCTAAGCCCCTATACCACACTATTAATTTCATCCAAACCTCTGATATCTATAGACATGTGTCTTATAGTCATGTGATGTTATTGAATGCCAGTCACTTTTCTCATCATCTTAACCATTCTCTGATACAAAAGCTAAGCACCTGTCGTAACTTGGAATCCATTCTCTGATGTTGGATAGATAAGAGTGGCTATCCACATTATTCATGATGTAACAAAGTTTATTTCAGTCCGTGTTGGAAAGGAGTCCTCTTTTGTAGTGACTAAGCATTAAGTTTGGAAACCAGTCAAGAGTTACCATCAAAGAGCCTGATTGGTCAATTGTTGGTTCCATGGTTCATGCACTGATCGATTACATTGAAGTCTTCAGAAACTTTTTGGTAGTATCTTTCTGTCTCTGTTTTGTTGTTTTTTTCACTCTTACCTCTTGGAGAGAATCTACAGTGTATCTACCTGTCATGCAAAAGGTTAGGACAAGCTACATTTGTATGAAAGAATCACATTCAATTACATTCAACCTCTCTACAATGACCACTCAAGAGAAAGTAGGCAGGTGGTCATTATGGACAGGTTTGACTGTACATGTATCTCATCTCTTAACGAAATGTTATAGGCACCAATCTTTTACAATGGCTGTTGGATCATAACACCAACCCAAGGGTCTTGTACTTTCTGTTCATAACAATTAACCTGTTGAGGACGAGTCCCGAGTATACTCGAGGAGGTGTCTATGGGAAATGCGTGTTGTAGCAAAATCAGTCCATCCTCAACAGGTTAAAAGTCCAAGCCCATGTACATGGCAGAAACCCCCACAATGCACTGTGCACCCAGGGAGTCTTACATACGTGCCATCATCTGTGTTCGTTCTAACCTAATACCATGACACATGATGAACTTTCTTCAGTGACTGACAATTTACTGAGTTTACATTCTATATTAGTTTCATATCTATATAAGAAGTATGTGAAAACTAAATTCTTGTGCCATCAAAGTGATGCTCAAATGTGAATCCAAATATTGATACTAAAACTCATTCTTAGTCAATGACTGATTATTACAAGTTTATATGAAAGTTAAAATTAAGACAAGATATAAGATACATTCTCTCAGAGGACGGTATTGACATTTGGTCAGTTTGGTTGCAGCAATAGAATATCAAAAATAGAATAAAAAATAGAATTAAGTTAGCTGAAAGAATGAATGAACCTGTGATGCCGTCATGTGACCTCCACTCAAGTTATTCCTACAGTGCAGTATCCTTGTGGGTGACATACAGCTGTGTGTGTCTGGAGGTTAAAATATTGCTCATCCTCCATCAGTTCCCCCTTTTCTATTTCCCGTTTGGCCATGCTAGCTTTCCATACAACACTATTTCCTGTATTTAACAGTGTCTGGGAATGTGACAGGACATTTCGTCAATACTCCCACACAGGCAAATTATCTAATTCAATGTGCAGTGGGCTTTTTATTTGGTGACTGTGGCATTGTGATGTCATAAAGGAATGTCTTCATCATACAGACTGTAGGGGGTATCCTGTTAGCCTCTTTGTAGTGAGCCTCAACCCAGCTGGGTCATGTACATCTCTTTGTCTGTCAGCATTGCTTTACTAAAGGATTTAAGAGAGAGGAAAGAATAGCTTAGAGTCTTACTGCAGCCACTCTGCCTATTCATTCATCCTGTTTCTTGGAGTATAAGTTTACCTCTAGGGCTCTTCACACCACACAGTGTCCTCTAGGGCTCTTCACACCACACTGTGTCCTCTAGGGCTCTTCACACCACACTGTGTCCTCTAGGGCTCTTCACACCACACTGTGTCCTGTGCTTCAGAAGCTTCCTCTCATAGCACTTTCAGACACATCAAGTTATTGTATACATTCAAACAACAAATTGATATGTATGATGTATTGATATGAGTCCATTCAGACACAATGTCCTGATATGATAACTGCATGTATGGCAGCATCAGACCTGGTGTACTGTCATGTCCGATAGGAAGCTCATGAATATGTATGAGTCTTTCCCATCGCACAATACGATCTTTGTGTCGGCTTTACACCTTGTGTTTTTACATTATATTGAATTCATGTGATAGTTTGCAAAGAAGCCCCGCCTGGTTATAGTAAGAACATATGGATATGATTGGAACATTCAGACATTTTACATTTTATGAATGTATGTCATACAGTGTATATTGAGAAGATGCTGATATCATTGTTTTGACAAACCACGTCTAATTATGTTCATATGATTTATCAATATATGACCATTCAGACGCAAAAACATCTCATATCCATACGTCAGGGCTCAACATTTCCTGTGACCTGGGGCCACTAAAAATTAATGTCAGGCCACAAAATTTCTACAAATGTTAGCTCTTGGTGGCCTGATTCGGCAGCTAGTAAAATTTAAAATGAAATTTAATGTTTCCTTGCATTTTGGTCCACTGCATTTCTTTTTTGGGCCACAAAAATTTCAGATTCAAAGATTTTAGCGGTCCAAACAAGCCACCAGAGAAAACTGATAGTGTAGAGCCCTGCATACATCATGATTATATCCACTTAAGACCTCTCTAGTAAGAAGGGGATATTTCTGAAGCAACATGTGTAAGGTGTATGCTAGTGATGGCATTGCAGTCATTCATTTTCAAGATGTGTTCACACCATCCCTTCGGTGTATTACAAGGATTAGGGAAATTTTCTCAGACTTTGTCTTTATATTGATATCTGCTCCATGCTACCAACATGCTTCCATTTTACTCTGGTCTTTGATGTCAGAGCTGTGATACAAGCTCAATTTCAAGTCAATACGTGCTTAGTGCAGCTGTTGAGGAAGTCATTGAATACTCCCTACAGCTCCTAAAAATAGACTATTTTTCTATCTCACTCTTTTCTGTTGTGTCATCAATGAATAAAGTTATGTAATACAATAACTTCCTGTCTTTATATACTTCTCTTCCATTCATGCGTCAAGAGTTTTTTACTGTCTTCGTGGAAATGTCCCGACAATGTATGATTAGTAAAACTTTTAGAAGAGTGACTAACACCTTCATCATGACAGAACTACAATACAGTTTGTTGACTTCGTAGGAGAGTCTGCTGTTAGAGCCAAAAAGTTAGACACCTCAGCAGCACACTCAATGACATCACCCACTTAGACGCAATGTTGAGTATTACTCAAAAGTTTCTAGGCAAATGTAAATTTTAAAACACCTGTTTGCATGCTGTATATTCAAAGAAGTGATGTCCTTGGCTTATCTAGCACTGTAGCTTTAGGCATTTTTCAGTGGTTTTTTAGGGTCTAATTAAAATGGGTTACTTAACATTATTTCTTGGGACAGAATCAATTAGACATGATATAGTTTGACCATTTAGGCCTATGCAATGTTTTTATTTAATTTTAACCATGTAAATATGGAGGATAAGAAGGATGTATAAGTATGTTATGTCGTGTTGAAAAATCCATCAATTAATATGACAGCCACTCAAGGTGTGCTTTATGCTCTGTTATTACTTTCCAATGAGGTTTCTGTTTTCTTGTGTGGAATGTATCCTCCAATCTTGAGAGTCCCAGTAAGTGGATCTCTAATATTCTAGCATCATCACTCAGTTTTTGTCCAAATACTTGCGATATTGCTATGGACACAGGTAAAACCAGCACATGAAGACTTTCTCACTCTGTGAACCCCTTACATACAATGTACATGTGCCTCTATGTAGGACAAAGTGAGTGTAAAGAAATCAAGAATAAGAAGGCGTCATAATCTGCCTTCAACTGGCTTACGTTCACAAATGTGCCTTCACGCAATTCACACCCACGCCCTGGAACAACTGTCACCCCAGTTGTTACTGTGTGTGCTGACGGATGCAGTTTAAGGCTCCTTACAGGATATTTGTCTTTTCATCAGCTTTTTCCTCCGTGCAACCAATCCTGTCGATGAGACGATGCTGTCGTACTCTTTGATGCTTCCTATCTCTCTCAGTCAATGAGGGAAGTGATCCATTTTTCATGAGTGCTTCATGTAGGATCGAGAACAGTTTTGCGATGTCATCATCAGTTATGGTGTGAAATGAAATCAAGCAGCTACACTGGTACTATGAGATGGGAAATTTGTCACTCATCGTAATCCCTGTAGAAAGATGAGCTGGTCTCCAAAGCACCATGTTTAACTCGTTGAGGACGAGTCCCTGAGCATACACTGGCAGGTGTCTATGGGAAATTTGTGTTGTAGCAAAATCAGTCCATCCTCAACAGGTTAATAGCTGGGATTTCACATATTGTTTCTAAAGTCAAATGGGTAGTTGTCAACTGCAAACAAGATGTCCTGTTGAGAGTACATCTTTCTTAAAAAAGGTTGCCACTTATAAAGCTTTGAATGAGACGACTGATTTATGACCCAGTAGGTCAGATTAAATCCTGGCTCCAGGAGAAAAGGATGAGGAACCTGTCAGGTCAACAACCTCCAGTTTAATAAAGGTTGTTTCTGACAACCAGAAAGCTTGTGTGAGGCTTGCCTGACATAGCAGTAACTAGTATATGCCAGCTGAATTTGAAGTTTTTAAAGATGCTAAGTATGTAGAGGTCAATGTAACTTAGCTCTAGGGAAAATGTACATATGATGCATATAGATTAGTTATCCTCAGCCATTGCAGACTTAATGCTTAGAACTGTGTCTTTTGGATTTTCTGATATGTCATTATTGCTGGAAAACCCAAACATCTATTTTGAATATAAATCATAATCTTGTATAATATCTGTTGACAGAGAGCTTTATTTCATTTAGTTGTTATCCCTACAATACTAGTACAGAACTCTTTAAGGATTTGACTTTAGGATGTCGGGAGTCAAAAATCTAATTTTCTGCAAACTTGCTTGAAGTACTGTTTTCTGCAAACTTGCTTGAAGTACTGTTTTCTGTCTGCTGACAGACTTTCTAAGGATAATACACTAAACCTGCAGATAAAGTATTTTTGTGATGTTTTTCTTCGAATCCTGCACCACACAAACCTAAGTAAGATCAGATGCTCATTAACACTCTTTGTAATAAAGACTTCACCTGAATTCACTGTGTCCTAGATTTCACTGTTATGAGATTTGCAATTTTATAATTGAAGAAATTAAGGCTTCTTTATAGTCTCACATGTTATAAGAATATAACAAGGACTTCATGTAACAAGAAAACTGGTATTCAGTGAAATGAGTGTGATGATGTGTTTCCAAGTTCATACTGACAAAATTTGTGGTGCTTTTCCATTCCTTAGCACCTTAAAGAGTAATATCTGAACCATCATTATAACTGCAAATCAAGACAATCAATTCTCCTGCATTCTTGATCTTGATTGGTATATCACAAATGTATATATCTGTCTCTCTTTATCTGTCTCTCTTTTTCTCACATTTTTACTTTTTGTCACTTTATCTCTCCCTTTCCACAGACTGGGGAATTTTCAAACGATCTTTTATCATATGCAAGTCAGATATCTTCACTTGCGCCAAGCCAGTGTACAAGGTATGTAAAGAACTCTGACAGTAGTGTAATCCATTTACCTCTCTTTATACACAAACACACACATGCATTTATATGCTCATATAAACTACATTTAAATTGTTTTTTTACTGAATTACCATTCCATCATGTGTATAGACAATATCATGTTGTATTATTCCACTGCTGATTATCTTTAAATACTGCGTTGTAGTCTGCTAGTAGATTAACTAAGACAGAGCTTGATAGCAGAGTCAAAGTCATAATATTCAGACAATTGTGCACAGTCTCTTCCCCAGTTCAATTTGCATATTTTGGTTCATTTGTACCATTCTTCTCTGCAAAATGAGGAAAGAATTGATTGTATTTTGTAGATTAGACTGCCAGGATCGTTGCCTTGAAAACAATGGATAGTGTTTCTTATGTGACTTGCAGTTTAGATTTGATGAAAAGGAAGGCTTTGCTTTCAAACATTACTCAGATTGGTCAGTCAGTACCTTTACGTTTCAGTGAGTTTAATAACCAGTAACAAGGAAGAAATGAAGAGAAGGATCTCTGGAATACAGCAAAGTGATGACACAAGTTTCAGTCACTGAAGTTCCTTATGATTTCTGGTGTCATCGGCTGAGAACGAAAAGGATTGATCGCATTTTGGGGGAGTACTGAGTTATTGGCATCATGTTGTAGAGCTTGATCTCCTCTATATAATGGTGCCAATTTTACATCATTTTCATTTTCAGTAAAATATTAAGGATTAAAATCATGAGGATGCTGTTTTACCCTATATTTGGAACATTGCTCATAAATCTACTCACTTTTGTGAACTAAACTTTTTATTTCATGAAGATTGACTGTTTAGTTTTTATTTATGCTCAAATCTTAGAACGGGATAGTGCCCTTCTGTTTCTCAGCTGACAAATACGTAAAGTTTGGATTGAGACAATAAAGTATTTTCTGATTTCAGTGGTTGGATGGTTGTCCCTCTGTCTACTGACAGGATGGTAATCTATGCAAACCATTAGAGCAACGAGAAGAGGGAGAGAAAGAAAGAACATTATGGAAAGTGCTATTTTTTATTTAAAAAAAATGATTTTAAAAAGAAAGAAAGAATATGGAGTATAAAATTATGAAAAATTTCAAGAAAAAAAACCCCCCAGTAATCTGTAATGTAACCAAAATGACAAAAGCATTGGTGATTATGACAGAAAGAGAAATATTTATTAAGAAATAATCATGAAGAAAAGTGAAGTAGATGTGACAAAGTAAACAAGTTTTTGGAGCACAAATGATATGATTAGCCTTGTAAACATAGGAAGCAAGAGGGAAAGTGGTATCTAGTTACCTCTGATGATAATGAGAATAGAAAGGGTTCATTGGATTCATCCATCATATGTCAAAGAAGTCAGAGAGAGTGAGAAAAGTTTGATGGTAGAGAGAAAGTCAAGTCAAGGGGAGGAAAAAAACTTCTCCATCTCTGTCTACAGCTGTCCACGGATTTTCCAAGACTTCCGGCTGTGAGCATTGTGTTTGTGTAGCAACACACCGGAACTACTGTTTAAATTTAGAGCCGTGAGTCAGGAGGAGAAGCTCAAGTAGTTTGAATGGCCAAGGCCGTAGCTGCCATTTGTGTCTCTGTGTGCACAGAGAAAGGTCTTATGTGTTTCTTTGTATACTTACAGTGAAAATGTATTCGATCTGTCTTTGGCCAGTAAAGAAAGTTAGATTTTACAGAATGCATCCTTTCTTCTTCTAGGACAAAATATAGTTGAAAAGAAGTAGAAATTATAGCTACAGTGACAACATACGAGTTGTGTATGGAGGTCAGCCATCCAATATTACTGAGAGCTCCATGTATATGCACTGGGAGATTAAAAACTAAGAAGTTTCCGATTGTATATTGTTCTTCTCTTTTTTTTTTGCAGACACGGCTTGCACTCTTGTCAGTTGGATTAGTAGTAAACTCAGCATTGTAAGTACTCACCCTGAACTTTGTTCGTTTTTAATAGTGTAAAGATGAACATGAAGGAAGAGTGTAGTCATGGAAGTGGTTGATGATGATGTGTAATCATGTGATCATTGGATGGAGCTGGAGGATGGGGTGTAGTCAAGGGAATGGTAGATGGTGGTGGAGGATCGGGTGTAGTCAAGGGAATGGTATATGGTGGTGGAGGATGGGGTGTAGTCAAAGGAATGGTAGATGGTGGTGGAGGATGGGGTGTAGTAAAGGGAATGGTGGATGTTGATGGAGGATGGGGTGTAGTCAAGGGAATGGTGGATGGTGGTGGAGGATGGGGTGTAGTCAGGGGAATGGTAGATGGTGGTGGAGGATGGGGTGTAGTCAAGGGAATGGTAGATGGTGGTGGAGGATCGGGTGTAGTCAAGGGAATGGTAGATGGTGGTGGAGGATGGGGTGTAGTCAAAGCAATGGTAGATGGTGGTGGAGGATGGGGTGTAGTAAAGGGAATGGTGAATGTTGATGGAGGATGGGGTGTAGTCAAGGGAATGGTGGATGTTGATGGAGGATGGGGTGTAGTCAAGGGAATGGTAGATGGTGGTGAAGGATCGGGTGTAGTCAAGGGAATGGTAGATGGTGGTGAAGGATGGGGTGTAGTCTAGGGAATGGTAGATGGTGGTGGAGGATGGGGTGTAGTCAAGGGAATCTTATGGTAGATCTTGGTGGAGGATGGGGTGTAGTCAAGGGAATAGTAGATGGTGGGGTGTAGTCAAGGGAATGGTAGATGGTAGTGGAGGATGGGGTGTAGTCAAGGGAATGTTGGGTGGAGCTGGAGGATGGAGTGTAGTCTGAAAGGGAATGTTGGACGGTGATGGAGGATGGGGTGTAGTCAAGGGAATGTTGGGTGGAGCTGGAGGATGGAGTGTAGTCTGAAAGGGAATGTTGGACAGTGATGGAGGATGGGGTGTAGTCAAGGGAATGGTAGATGGTGCTGGAGGATGGGGTGTAGTCAAGGGAATGGTAGATGGTGGTGGAGGATGGGGTGTAGTCAAGGGAATGGTAGATGGTGCTGGAGGATGGGGTGTAGTCAAGGGAATGTTGGATGGTGGTGGAGGATGGGGTGTAGTCAAAGGAATGGTAGATGGTGGTGGAGGATGGGGTATAGTAAAGGCAATGGTGGATGTTGATGGAGGATGGGGTGTAGTCAAGGGAATGTTGTGTTGAGCTGGAGGATGGGGTGTAGTCAAGGGAATGGTAGATGGTGGTGGAGGATGGGGTGTAGTCAAGGGAATGGTGGATGGTGATGGAGGATGGGGTGTACACCAACCAAGGGAGTGGTGAATGGTGCTGGAGGATGGGATGTAGTCATTGGAGTGAACCAGGGAGAGGACTGGTGTGCCTACTAGGACTATCACCCACCTGTGTGCTAACCTGGAACAGTTTTTAACTGTTGTAGAGTTATGAAATTGTTTGAATTTCTTGATGTGTACTGAAATTTTGATTGAAAGTAAGATACTGTATGGGAATGGCCAGGTTGGGAATCTTGTAGTCTGTTCATGCCGTATTGATCAATGTTTCCTCTCCCTTGGTACTAGGAGTATCCTAGGCCTGGTGACCCAGCCACTGGACTTTGCCTCCTTCCTTCTTGCCATTATGATTGTCAACATGCTGCTATACCTTGCCTTCTATTTTATCATGAAGGTAAGTCTGGTCTAGAAGACCTGCAACTACTTTAACCCGTTGAGGATGGGCTGATTTTGCTACAACACACATTTCCTATAGGCCTAGACACTTGCCCGAGTATACCAGTACTCGGGACTCGTCCTCAACATTCTATAAATAGGGGCCATGAGTCATGAAATTTTTGTTTACAAATCAAACATACATGTAGAGCTAGCTCTTCTCACCCAAGGGCATTACATCCTCTGCATGTTGTAATATGACTTTTCTCATATATTTTCATATTTTCTTGTTCACTTTTCCACATTTATACAAACTTGCAATTACAGATGCATGTCTTTTAAGCTTTCATTTCCGCAGACTTTAATAGTTGATATGATTTGTCTTTGAATTGTAACACATTAATATATTTGCCCATTGCTCTTTGATGCCTGCACTCTTTCATTGTAAGGAACACAATGATTACAAATTTCACAGTGAAATTGGTATTGCTATGGTATATCACAAGAACAATAAAATGAAATGCAAATGATACTCACTGAATTATTACACAGAATTTAGATACAGACTAAACATGTGTGAAGGTACTCTTAGTCAGTGTCTGTACATCTAACCATCTCGTTATCTTGTCCCAGCTCATCTGTCGAGAAAAGATTCTCCTGGTCGTCATCCTCTTCATCCTCCTGACTCTCTTCCTCTGGTCGTCGGCTCTTTACTTCTTCCAGTTAAAGGAGACAGCCTGGCAGGTGGGTGTGTGTTTATCATTACCAGACTCCAAACAATGTTTTCCACACCAATTTACAGAAAATTCATGAAGTTCTTTTAATACTTAATGTGAAGTCTGTTGCTATTTTTTTTTTCCAACAGTCATACTCAGCTTCCTTATCAATTTGTCCAGGGTACTTGGTAGATCCTTTCTGTTTTTGCACCTCCTTTCTACTGCCAGAGGCCAGTGACCTTGTTTTACCGTGCTGTATTGGTTGACAGAATGCGGGTGACAAAGGGCAAGGTCACTAAGGGTAGCTGACTTTTCCTTCCAAAGAGACAGAATTATCATGATTCACCTTAATGTGCATTGCATTGTAATTAAACAAGAATGGGAGTGTTCTCTCTTTATGTGTGTGTCTTTTGAGTTTCCATGACTAAAAAAATACAAAAAAAAAATGTTACCCAACAAATGGATCTTTCATTTAGCTTTTATTAGTCACTGATATCTTGTGCTATTTCAACATTCATATTTGCCATTTCTCATGATACATTGTATATCAGTACCGGTACTTAGCAATGCTGTCAAGGAACAAGCTGTGTGTGATTCATTTAGCTTGCATCATCCATAAATCTTGTGCTATTTATTTATCTCATATTCTTGATTCTTCCAGTATTCTGCAGCGCGGTCTAGAGCGGGGAACCAGCCCTGTGTGATTCTAGGTTTCTTTGACCGACACGATGTCTGGCACTTCTTGTCAGCTGCATCTTTATTTGTGTCTTTTGTGGTGAGTTCCTCCAAACTAATAAACTTTCAGACATGCACTAATGTAAACATTTCTCTATTGAAATCATTTACTTGCTCTTACTAGTATTTAGTTAATCAAGGACTGAAACCATGGACCTTAGAAATCTAAGGGAACCATTTTGTCGGGACTACAAGAGTTTGCTAAAAAGAGATGATAAACTGCTTTTTTTCTACTCTTTTCATTCTTTCTTTTCAGTTCACTTCAGTCAATTTTCATTACAACATTATTTGTTACTTCAAGGTTCCACAATTATGTTCTCTTTTCAATTTTACTTTGTTTTGATTATGTAACCTTATTCTCTGTTACCAATGAAAGTGAAATGTTTATGTTTTTTTCGAAAAATGAAATAAAGTTTGAATTGAATTGAATTGAATTGAATTTTGTCTTTTATATGAGTCAAAATGTATTGACAGCATCTTTTCGTGTGATGGTGCAAGCAAACTTGACAGTGCAAGTAAGTCATGCATTGACATTTGAATCTTCAATGAATGTTTGCAGTATAATGTGCTCTACAATGTAGTTAGAATTTCATATTCTTTTTATTAACATTATTATTATCATTAGTCTGGTCGAGTGTCATGTGATAATTTATTCAGTGTATTTATAATCATTGTGTCCGTAATTTATTTGAAGTATTGATGTGATTTACTTCTCTCTGCTTCTTTCAGTCTGTTCTCTTCTTGGATGATGACTTGGAAGATCAACCAAGAACAAAAATTAGAGTCTTTTAATCATGGAGGAGGTTTCAGTGTGGAGGAGGGACCATACTGTACTAAACATTTCTCCTTCAGCTGGTAGTCCTACCCAAGCTGTAGAAGTCTGACCACCAAGTTTCATCCAAGTGGCTTGGAGGAATGGCGCCCTCTGTTGTCTGATTTTAGCAGCTGTCAGTCTGGACTCTCAAACTTTTCTGTAGTTTACACATTAAATTGTCTTGTCAGGAAATTTTGCAATCCTTACATTTTGCCCGTCAGGAGACTATGGTACTCTGTTTCTGATGTCAATGGTAGGCTGTGGAAGACTTTCAACATAGTAAAGAGTGCATTTTCACAAGTCAACTAATCTCTTGATTTAATACATGCCTTGCTTAGGAGTTTGACTGGAGGAGCAAACGTCTGAAACCATGTGTTGTGGTTGTTTATGTGAACATATTATGTCTGTCTTAACTAGCTGCTATTACGTACTTGTTCTCATACAGCTATAAGGCAGAGAAAAGGTGGTTGTATCTTGGAGGTGTCGGTGTATCTGTGGTGATAAGTTGATAGGTTTGTGATGAGAGTTAGATGACAGGTACACTCGTAGGCCTGGATTCCCACTCTCAGTCTGCGTAAATATCTCTGGTTGTCAGATGTCAGAAAACTTTCTAGTAAAGAGCTCTATCTTGTAATGATTTACTAGAGTCTTGTCATGTGGGACCAAGGCTCACAAATTGTGTGCAATCATTGACTATGTAAAATAATTGTACAATTTGCTATGTTGTTTGGTTGCCTGGTATTTGACCTTGAAAGAGGTTTCATGCAAGACTAAATGTGACAGTGCACCTCAAAACGAACATAAAGTCGCACACACTGATCTTGCGTGAGGGCTGAAAATAAGTGAAATGGGTCAACCTAGCCGATCTTGACTTTTTCATATTTTCTGAAAGAGTGGGTCTTCTTTTACATTATGCTAAAATTTGGTATCATAAAACGGGCAGGAAAGTGTGTTTTTTTAGCAGTTTATCTCGAACATTTTTGGTAGAATACTGTGATCAGGTGTGTCTTTAGAATCCCCTTTTCCTTTCTGAAAAACCTTGTCCACACTCTTCACTTTCAACTCTAATAACTTTTGAAGGGATAGAGCTACTGCTTTGAAAGTTGGCATTAAGTATGGACAGAATATGTTAATGAGGCATGGCTAATTTCAGTTTAATCTGATAATCCCTTCATTGTTGTTACTCTGGTGGTTTACTTCCTGTTTTTTGTCCCATTCATCGCACAGCCAGCGTGGTTTGGTAAAGATTAAGCGCTTGAATAGACACTGTACTTCAGAACCTCTTTTCTCAGTTCACACTTTTCCTGAGTTTGTGCTTTCTTTCCAATATTTAGATAGGTTAGGAGAGTCCATTTGATTTGAGTTATACATCATTTTAAAGCTTAAAGCCTGCTCTTTCAGAATATGGTCTTAACTTAAAATTCATGGCTGGCGACTTTTTGTTTGTTTTGAGGTGCAGAGTCACAAATGACACCGCATACTGTAGACATTCACACTACTCATATACCAATGTACCAATGTTTGCCAAATATAAAGGACTATTGTTTGTTACCTTCGTTACAATCAAAATATCTTCATGATTTGACTAAACCCGTTGAGGACAGACTGATTTTGCTACAACAAGCATTTCTCATGGACCCCTGCTAGGACTCGTCCTCAACGGGTTAAGACACTAAAGTGTGTGAGCCAGTTGCTTTACACAATAAAGGCTTTATGGTGTGTGTAGCTGTACAGTGATGTGCAATGCAGATACATCATACCTACAGTTGTATCTAATATAGAATCCACACATTATTACTAGTGATTTAGTAAGTTTCCATAGAGCAGTGACTATTCAACTCATTTGAGAGGAATAGGTATCAAAGGCACATGAAGATTTCACCTAAGATATGGATGTTCAATGTAGATACACACTTTCATCTTCATTTGATTTATTGCCTGAATATGAAGCTGTCAAAAAATTCAACACATCACGATGTGAGCCATGTGTTGTTGGTTTTTTTTTTCATTGAGGAGAGGGGTAAATAAGAGCAAGTAGTATAGAAATTGCTTTGTTTTTGCAGTGTATGTCAGATATGTGATTATGATTTGCGTATGTTTCTATTTTCTACAGTAATTTTAAATGTGTATATTTCAAGATAGTTTTAATCACTTCTGGTTTGACCTGCAGTTAAATCTAAAACCTAAGACTTTTCACCTGGCTCAATGTTCCACTATTGAGAGAATGATAATTCAGTGCAGAATGGAAGAAAATAAAAATATAATGGTTTTCAAAAGCTGGTGATATTGTATCTGTATGCTACAATCGTAGTCATTATATCATTGTAGCTGTAACTGTCATTGGAGAATGTGATTGTATCCTGCAGTATGGATATAAAGAAGAAGAAATATCATTTTTATAAGGTTTTTGTGCTGATCTTTTTTTTCTTTTAAGTTTTTTGCTACAGGACCAAAATCATGTTTTTGTTGTTTATTTGAAGACAAACAAAATGTTTACGTTCTATCAAAAAATGAGAAATTGCCTGTTCAGGAGTGCTGTCTGATTGTGTTATGTCCTATATGGACACGGCCATTATTCTGTGTACATGTAGAATGAGACCCTAAGTAAAAGTCATTGGTAGGCCATGTGTACAGGGAAATATTGAACAGCTGTAAACAGACATCAAGTTATTTTGAGAGATGGCTCCAAGTGTGTATTTTTAGCATGAAAGTTTGTGAAGTGTACCAAGAGGATTATGTTGTAATGTGGGTGTGTGACCATTGCTGTTTAAATCTTCTGCTGAAACTTGGAGGAAAATAGTGCAATGCATGTGATTAACATTTGAATTCTGCTGACTGGAATATTGTACTTGAATGTTGAATTCAGTCATTGTACAGCTGATAGTATGCCACTGTGTGAGTGTAGTACTACCTTGATACAGGCTGTAAACCAGTAATTAGCAAACAGTCCTGTGTAAAGAAATAGTCATAAGAAGCAGCTTGAAAGGATCAGTGGATTTGAAAAATGCACACTGTAATGTTAAGTTTTAATACAGTGGTGTCTTCATGAATTTCTGACTCAACCAATGCATAGAGTGACTGCTACATTCATTGCCTACCCACTGTATCCATGGCTACCCACTGTATCCATGGCTACCCACTGTATCCATGGCTACCCACTGTATCCATGGCTGCAAAAGGAGTTGAAGATGCTACAATGTTCCTCCAGCAAGAGTCCGGTATAAAAACAGTTTTAACTTGGTTAGTCCAATTAAGAATGTGATGAATAGTATCAAAGAGCGGCATTGCTCTATGTGGGTTGTTAATAGTTTCTTTTTGTCTTGCAGACATAACTTGTAAACATCTGTATGTTGGACATGGCAGAAATGTATCTATTCTGTACGTGTTGTAGGTAACATCACATGATAGAAGTGCCTCCCACAGCTACTGCTTAAACATACAAAAGTACCATATTACCACTGAACATGTTTGCCATCTCAATCATTGATGTCAAGCTAATATGAAACCTTTTGATTTCATGGTTGTGTAGCTTTGGGAAATCAACATTTCTTAGGCTGTGTTTTCCTATTCAAAAAAGTCTGCAATGCTTATTAAGTCCTCATTAAGCACTGGATACACTTTAAAGAGAGGTTGGTTTGACATTAACAGTTGAGATCTATCACATATCCCTGAAAAGCACTGAAGAATGTCATTATATCAGACATACTTCCATTTTCCAGTACTACTGATTGCTGAGTATTACAGGTCGTACAAGTATCTGTACAGAGCGATGTGATTGTTGCTGTAATACAGAATAAAATGTTTACATTGTATTTTTTATGTGCATCATTAAAGTGACCGGGTCTTGTAGAAATCATAATACAAAGAAACAAATTCAGTAAACAAACATGGCAGAAGTGTCAGATTTCAGTTAAAGTCTGTAGTGCATATTTTGGGTACCTTTACTTTTATGGTAGAATTTAGTCATACATTGTATATTCATATCCAGACTTTGGGCTGTGGTATAAAGTGATGTATTGTAATTGAGGCAGACCGTGAGACAAGTTGCCTTTTACTTTCAACGGAACATGACTCGTATGCCAAGTAAAGGTACATCAGAATGTAGGTTGAAGACCATGGTCGTGACATGGAATTAATATTTTTCTGCATTTCTAAGAGGGGATGAGATTATTTGCCTACTTTCACTCGCAAGGATTATGTATGCAATGTATATGTACGTATGTATTAATGTACAACTATGAAAACAGTACAGAAATTGCATTAAGATAATATATTATATGTCTGTGTACATGGAAGTTGGTATTTGTATGCATGTGTTTAATATCCCACATGTATGCATGACATTCTAAACAGTAGCTGTATGCATCCAATGGATTACACCAGAATCTTTGAACTACACGTATCCAAACTGATCTCAGGACTTTTAAGTCTCTTTGCTGATAAATTTGACCAGGCTGAGGTGAGTGGAGGATACGTAGGATGTAATAAACTGAGATATTAGCTTTACCATTTGAATGATAAGAAATAACGGTCCACTGTACTGCATTCCTCATAAACCACATTAAAGGTTGCATATTAGATACATGTAGTGTTTAAAATATTATAAACCAGAGTGCAGTCAAGACTATGGAAGAGCTTCCACTAATGAGATTTACTCATATTTTCCATGTAGATATTGCATGTTGTACACAGTTAGGTTTACTCTGAATTCATCTATTTTGACATGAAAATGAGCTTCAATTTCAATGGGTAATATGTAATTATACATGATATAATGAACATGTTGTAATGATGTACTGTAATGAACTTACACTTTTTATATCTTGCCCTGAGAATTATATATCAACTTAGGGGTAAACAAAAACAAAAAAAGTTGTATGTAACATGAAATTATACAGTTGACTATTGAATTCTCCTTGTTGGAAAATTTTTTACACTGGTATTAAACAAGGGATTCATGGCAAATTAGGTGAAAGTAGTGAATTTCTTCATTTAGTTTCTGAAGATAATCAGTGTAAAACATTTTTCTATTGAAACTTAACTATGGAAACATCATGAGTGACTTCATTTAAAGAAACACAGAAGCTTCACAAAATTTACCATAACATCCTTGATAAAAAGAAAAGTAGGTGACAAACAGAACACTTGATAGAAGCCTGAGTGTGGTTAATGTCATTTGATGAACCATGAATCCAGAAAGTCACACACAGTTGGCTTCCACTTTCTTTCTTTCTTGTTTTTTTTTTTTATAAAGTAAGTTAATCATGTAGCATGTCAGAATAGTACCATTTAATGTGTATATGTGTGTGTCTGCCTATGATTAATGCACTCAATATATTGATACTTCAACAGGGGAAAATCTTCTTTTACATGTTTTACAAAAGCGAGTTTGTGTGTGTGTGTGTGTGTGTGTGTGTGTGTGAGAGAGAGAGAGAGAGAGAGAGAAAAAAAAAACCCATTCTGAAAGCCCAACATTGTCTGTGAATGTTGATGTATCATACAATGTTTTCTACTAGATTTTCATGCTCGTCTTTGTTCTTAAAGAAGAGTGACATGAAATGGTTACATGTCATGTCAAAAACACCACAGATTTCATCAACCATCATTTGTGTCAGGTATTGGTTTGTTTTCCATTGCAGCCAAAACACTTTATTCACCATAAGGCTAATTCCACAGCACGCAAATGATTCCACAGAACCCAACAACATAGCATGAAGTGAATGAAATACAGTGTGGATTTATTCACAAGTTTCTGTGGACGGACTTATGATATGGTGTATGTCAAAATCTGAAAACAAGAAGGCTATAGTTAAAACTGGTACATATATGTACAGACTTTCTGAATCCAACATACAATGTTTTGATATCCAAGACATTTCCAACAAGGAGATACACACATTACATATGTTGTGCTGTGTAGTCTGTATATGATATGATATACTTGCACAGTGCTGAAATTTACTCAGATTCTAAAGCATATCAAATTCCCCTATGTATAGGTACATGACGTACGCTTGCCTCTAACTGGCACGATTCCTGGTCTTGGAACCATTTTCATGCGGACGTGTATCTACAAACTAATAAACTGATTCATGCACATTGTGTATTGTACAAGCGATCATTCTTTGGTATCTGTCACAAGTCAACATGTTCAAAACATGTTACTTTGGATTCTTCTGCTTGTTTGTATTACATTTGTATCAGCAATGTGGCAATTATACTTCAGATATATTTATATGCAAAAGACTGGATTATGTCTTATTTTTGCCAGTGTTCACTATGAGTGTGTTATATGTGTACTCCTCAGTAACAGCTTTATCCATGAAATATAAATCGGTAATGAATTGACAATTGCATGTGTGTGTGAATGTGATTCCATTCAATACGTTAAATCCTTCAATGAATGAAACTGAAAAGAAAATTAATTAAGTCAAGCACATACCATCAAATTCTGCTATCAAATAAATTTGATACATGAAGAATAATGCAAACAAATCAGAAATAAATCACACTGATTTGAAGAAGTGACAATATGAAACAACTGCAAAGAGAAAATCAAAAGAAATAAGAGTCCTAGCCACTTGAATTTACATGGCAATACAGATTCCTTTTGGGTGTTTCTCACTGGATGTACCATATGGCTCATGAATACAAATATAGCGTATATATTATTTCTCCCATTTCAATACATACATATTGTACATAGAGAGAGGTGAGAAAGTAAGCCTAGGTCTGTCATTGGTTGTGTGAACATTGTTTAAGTTTCAGAGATACAAGCCTTATAATGAGAACAAACCATAAGAACACTTGGAGAGCAGATTACATCAGTATAGAAGAGACGTATCTTGTCTACCAGTACATGTATGTCTCTGTGCATTCATGAGTTTAGAATTGAATTAGAACCTGGGATACCTCCTGTCTATCAGTTAGACCAATGAAGGCCATCTCTTGCAGTTAGGTGTATAGTGAAGACACCAGCTACATGGGTGGGTTGTGACCATTCATGGTTGATCTGACACCATGTGGTGTCTGTGGAGCTGGTGGTTGGGTAGGGGGTAAGATGTGACCTCCCTTCCTAGACAGCAGACCTATCTCTTCCTTCAAGGCCTCTATCTCTTGTGCTTGCAGCTGAAACAAAGAAAGGATATCATGGTGTCAAATCAAGAGCAATGGCATTCTGTGCAACATGAGCTATTTACAGAGAGTCTGTACTAACTTTTGTTTAAGATATCCTAAAGGGATAGTATAGTTTTGGTGGAGATGAGGATTGGGCTTCAACTTTTTGCGAGATACCAAGCAACTTGAATAATACATAACATACCATTATAAGAGCAATTTAAAGTTTATTTGATGAAAATCGATTCAGAATGGCTGGGACATCCAAAAGCAAAGTAAAACAAAGCGATCATAATAAAAAGGTGGATCCCACCTTTTACTAGGATTGCACTGTTTTGGATATATCTCAGCCATTTCAACACCAATTTTCATCAAATAAACGTAAACTTTGGATTCCTCTTGGAATTGCATGCTCTTTTGCATATCATAAGAGATTTCTCGTTATCTCACCAAAAAATGTTACAAAATCTGAAATTGGGTCCCAACCAAAACTATACGATCCCTCTAAAAGCTACTCTCTACTTTCACTGCAATTTAGGCTAATCTCCTTCACTATTTCCAATGCCTCTTGATAATGGACTTGTAAAGAATTGAGTAAAATTAGATGCCAGTGGCAATTCGCAAAATTTTCATGCCGCAAATATTTCTTGCTTTAAACTATTCATTTCATTAAATCTAAGAATGTACAATGTCACACTGATTGGCAAACTCTTATTGTGGAGTGTTGTATTGGAGAGATTAAATAAGACAAGCTTACCTGAACCAGTTGAATGAGACGCTTTTTCTCCACCACATCAGCCTTTCTGCTGCCTTGGAATTCTCCTCCCTAAAGAGATGTAAAATGGATCATACGACTGGTAAGAATTTAGATCATGGGGGAAATAAGGGAGGCTATTTGCCTGCACAGTGAGTGGTAGGCACAGTGTAACATGAAATTACAGAAGTTTGTAAATCTTTGGTTTAATCAGGCATCATTGGGGAACCACCTGTTAAATATCTTGCATTGATTTTAATGAGCCATGGCGTTTAAATTGACTAATGAGCTATGGGGTTTTTAGGGGAAGCTTTCTAAACCTTTTTCCTTTTTTTTTCCAAGGACATACAAATGGCACCCACACTGTGTACCCTGCTCCAGAAAACACTAATTAAAAACACCAACAGAAGATTGGGGAAAAAAACTCACTGTGCTAAGAATAGTTCAACTAAATTCACAGAAAGGAGGCTGTATTTGAGGTACTAATGGCACAGTATCATAAATGTGAATGAGCAATAAAGGAAGAGTCAGACAATCTGTAATCCATATTTACAAGTTTTGCTTAAATCTCAAGATGAGAGTTTTTCAGGGAGAAATGTGCTGCATCATCAATCACTACATGCAGTGACAAAAATAGCAGGCAGGGATTTCTGTCATGGATGTTATCATTGGAGCTCTCTACACTGTGAGAGTAACGTACAACTTCCTGATGAGGATTTAACTCACAAGAAAAATGTCGTAGTTCAGCAAGATTAGAGTAACTCTCATGTCTACAGAATCACCTCAAGTACATCCTGTTTCACCCAACAAAGAACAGCAATCGCACAAGAAGAAGTGTTCACCCTTCTTTTATTAAAGTCAAGAAATGGGTTTGTGTCTCTTGGAAAGAAAGTCTCGTCATTCTTACCATCAGCTTGACCTCCTGTTATCATGGTCTGAACACTTCATATTCACACTGTTTAAATCAACCTGCCATGTTTGATGTTAAGTACTGCAGCAACTCTTTGCAATTAAACATAGTACATAGAAACTGAACAGACAGTGGATCCCATTCAAACCAACCAAAGAAACAGGGAGTACTGAGAGAAAGGTATGTAACTTGATACCCAAAGCACCATCAGAATTAAAGTGAGTGAAAAGTAAATACAAAGGAGTTGAAATAAAGTTGAACAATTTAAATGGTAGATGTTACAAATCCTTAAAAATAAACCAAAAAAGAAACATAATTTGATAACAATGGAAGAAAAAAAAATCAACATTTCATAAACATAAAATTACACATTAGACTTTAGGGAAAGCAAATCACAGTTTTCAGAGAAAAAAAATAAAAAATCTTGCAAGCACATGTGAAGAAACCCATCATTCCCAGATCATAGAAAAATAACTCATGAAGGAGATGAACAGAGATTGCAGTTAGAAGAATGAAAGTGTTAGTGTGTTAGAGTGTGTATTTACCCTCTTTTTTCCTGTCTGAAATAGCATTGAGTCAGAAAATTGATGAAAAGACATGATATCAGTGAGGCACTACTCTACTGGGTCTGTGCAGCCAGTATCTACATAGTGCACACAGACTCATACACACACACACACACACACACACACACACACACTGAAACATACATCATAAACTACGACAAACTTCCAAACTTTCCATCTTCCTATTTTTTTAGTCTTTTGCAGGAAAAAAAAAATCTTATGTCAAAACCCTTCATTTTAGGCCTTTGCATACAAAACTACAAAATCATTATTAACACACTTTCTCAGAAACATACAGTGTGTATGTCTTGTGCAATCTAGGTTTCAATATCACTCTGAATGAAAATGGCAATCAGCTGTATACACCATGGGTTCTTTTTCAGATTGTTTTCAAATCAGAGTTAGGAAACCTTGTCCACATAGCACAGAAGTATGATTGGCTAAGTAAATAAGAAATCTGATGTGATTTGAATTAATTTGTTAAATCTTTCCTCCATTGATAGAACACCCTCAATAATGCTTTGATTAATATACATGACACATTATAAACTGCTTCACAATTAAAGCCTGCCTGTCTAAGGTCAGTACGTGGGTTTCCTAGACTCCAAACTCATATCAGGTCCAATGTCATCGTGCAAGAGCTTATATTTTAGTTTCAAAAACAAAGGTAGCTATTTTTCTTTTGCAAAAATGCAAGGTAAACTGTTTCAAGTTCAAAGTAATGAGCTGGCACAATACCAAATGGTTTGAACATTTGTGACCGGCGACAATGGTTTCAGGCAAAAGTCAGGAATTTTGAAAATTTGTTTTTTCACTGAATCACACTGCCCATTTCCTAAGCTTTCCATTGATATAAAACACTTGTATTCTTCGGCACCATAAATGGGCACAGAAAGCGAAATAAAATGGACTTTTTAAGTTGTTAGCCTGACAAAATTGCGAGAAAACGGGCTTTGAAGCCCGTACAGCTTCTCATGCTGTACACATAAGCAAGGGAGAAAGGTGGCTTGCTACACTGTACAACCAACAAATCATTTATAATTTCAAAAAAGAAAAAGAAAACAAAACTATTGATTTCTCTGAAGAAGAATAAGAATCTGAACAAGGCATAATTCAATAAAAAAAAGAACGTGAAAGCACAAGAATGCATTTGCAATAAATTGCACAAGATAACAAGTGGGGGAAGTATGATGTACATAGGAGTTGCTCAGTCACGTTCTATAGAATGTCTAAACACAATAGGGCATCAAGTGCATCATCAAATACAAAGGGTCATTACGTGTACATCGATCTGTGTGCAGTCAAATCTACCACCAGAAATTTACTAAATTTCTATTGATAAACATCAAGCTTCCTTAGTCCTGACTTATACCCAGGTTCCTTGTTTGAAAAAAACAAACAAATGACATACTAAGCAAGTCATTATGTGAGCTGCCCAGCTATAATGTGTCATCTCACATATGTTTGCAGTTGTTATATCATATGGCTAGAAGCCATGTGAAGAGTGAACACAGCATTGCATTCCATGACAAGCTATTCTCACTGGCATCCTTTCTCTACACTCATAAAATTAAATTCAAGCAGCTGTACATTTCACACATCTACACTGTGCATTGTTCTTCATCTCTCTACAAATAACAGGGATATCGCAAGCCAGAACACCTTGCATAACAAAACTAGCATGCAAAAATGATATGCTAATATCTGCTGAAATAAAAACAATGCAACAATAAAACAACGCAACTGATTCAAGCTTAGCATGCAGCGGTGTATGACAGTAGTCTTGGCTGCGATTGAAGAATATTGGCGAATGAAAAAATAAAAATAAAACAAGCAACAAAACTCTAAGAAAGAAGACAGAGGAATGAGAAGTACTGCCTTCTTTCTATCAACTGTGATTTAACTTTGGTCTCACCTGTGCTTGGGGTGGTGGTAAGTCATATTTATTCTTTTCATATGATAAAGACAGATAAAAAACAGGTAACTTCATCACTTTAATTGCTTTAATTTCTGACTACAAATGTGTAAACACACACACACATACACACAAACAAACACACACTATCTCCTGATGCAGTGTCGTCAGACATCTGGCCATGTTTGGACCAGCAGCCATCCACACAAGTGATACTGCTGAATAAGAGAATTTTGCTCACGCACAACACTTTCTAGCAAGTTGTGTTAGAATATACACAAGGCACAATTTACAGTATTGAGAAGCATGCATTCTTGGCTCCAAACATACAAATATGTGAATATTTGATGACATATTATACATACAATTATGTGAAATGGATGAAATGGAATGTGATACTGCGAAAGTGGATATTTTAGCACAAGTAATTTTTTGCTTGGCCGGAATGATGAATTTTGCATGTTTTTAATTCTGGGAATCAGGACAGTTTCTACTGGAACATATGGCATGCACATATATTTGTGTGCTTTTATTTTCGCGCTAGCTTCTGGTTGTGGGAAACGCGCGAAAATTTTCTACATCACCACAAAAATTTCCACTTTTACAGTAATATGACAAATAGCATACAAACTTACAACAACAATATTGAGACAAGAACTCTTTGAGTCAGTGTAAGTACAAGTAGTATACTGAGAGTTAAAGGGTGTGTACTGTTCTGGTCGAGGTGAAGATTTGGCTTTTAACGTTTTGCGAGATATTCAGAAACCACTCTATGAGATGTCAAAGAGCATGCAGTTCTACGGGGTATCAAAAGTTTATTCGGTTTTGAAATGGCTGAGATATCTAAAAACAAGGTGAAACAAAGAGATACTAATAAAGTTGGGGCATGTCGCCTTTTATTATTAGCACTTTTTTGGATATCTCAGCCATTTGAAAACCAATTTTCATCAAATAAACGTTGAATCCTTCTTAAAATCACATGCTCTTTCATATTTCATAAAAGGCTTTTCATTATCTCACTTAGAAATGTTCAAAACATGAATCCCTACCTCAACCAGTACTGTACAGTCCCTTTAATACAAGCTCTGTGAAGCTGGACTTTACAATATGGTTTATAGCATATTTCTCATGGAGATGTGATTTAAACAAGTTAGCTTCTACTCAGTGCAAGCTGTATTAGAGATCTATCATGATAATGAGATTTGATGTGTGCACACGTTAGCAGAACATTGATACATGACCTACATGTAATTAGCACTGGATAGTGAATTTTTGATATACATGATGCAGGACTAGTGAAGGATTAGCTTCAAATCATGCCTTGCTACATTTCAAAGGTGTAAAATATGATATAATGTTAGATATATCCTCTTACCAGACTTGTCTGACGTGCATCCAATGCCTTCTCCAGTTCCTTGTTCTCTCCTACCAGTAAGGTAAGCTGCTGTAACCTGGCAGTGTTGTCTTGAGTCAGCTCTGTGATACGCTTCTTCTTAGCTAGGATCTTCCTCTGAAGTCACAAGGCAAGACAAATAAAGAAAGGCATTGATGTCATTGAAAAAGGCTCTATAAGCTGGTATAGAGGACATCAACCCTGTCCCTTTCAGTTCATGCTATCTAGAGACATTTAGTTTTCAAAATATCACATGACTGCAGCTAGAAAAAAGAAACAATCTTCAACAAATTACAGGACAACACAGATTTGATCCTCTAGAGGCAGGGACCAGGGACCAGAGGCATAGACACAGGGACCCTCTGCTTAACTTGTCTGGCTCTATCAAGTCACATGTTACAGGTGACAATTTACTTCTCTGGTACATGGAGCAAAGTAGACTCACCTCCCACTTCTGTATCTCCTGGGCGTTTGTTCCCTCATTGATTCTGATCTTTTCCTTCAGCTCTTCCACATTACGATTGACACCAACCATCTCCAGCTTGTCCAGGTCTACAATGCGGCCAAACTTCAGTCGCATCATTTCGTTACATTTCTCATGGAGTTCATCGATGCGGGCTTCCATCAGTTTGCGGTCCTTGATCAGCTGTACGTGCTGCTGACGATGCTCCCTATAAACCAGGAGACATAATCAGTTCACTTACATTAAAATTTCCCTTTTCACAAGACTTTTTCTTCATCAGTCTATAACTACTTTTTGTTTTCTTCCATCACGTATTTCTTGGCCCGCTATCCCCTTGCTGCTTACTTTGTTAAGAATTTATTCAATGGATCTAAATATGGCCATTCCATCATTTGTTGTGCATAGAAGATATAATTTATTCAATGGATCTAAATATGGCCATTCCATCATTTGTTGCGCATAGAAGATATAATGTTCAGCTGCATAAATACACTAAAGGTCTCACAGCATCATAAATGTTTTGAGCTTCAGCATATAGAGATCGTTCTTTGCTGTCACAGCACCAGCTTTGTGGAATGGGTTGCCAAATTTTGGGCCGAGATGAACCCTAAGCGATTTATAACATCTTCACAAACTTTTCCTTTCTTCTTTCTGAAATATAGGAAAGGAGTCTCCTAGATTATTACGTGCCATACAAGCGCACATTCTAATTATTATCAGTACAAAAATCTACTAAATATGAACAATTGTGTAGAGCATTTAAACCATGACAAACCAAGTGCGGCAAGGGTAATTATTTTCCTTCAATCAAGGAGCATGCAAAAAGACTGCTTGTCTATGTGAAAGTTGCAGTCATACAATGTCCATGCCAAAAAAGTTTGAAAGGAAGGAAGGATAACTGACTTGTAGTGCCTCCTCTGGGCACTCTTCTCCTCTTTCAGCTCTCGGATACGTCGCTGGAGACGGCTGATGGCAGAGTTGGTAAAAACCAGGCATTGGGTGACGTCTTGAGGCACTGATCCATTGATGACATGTTCTACTTGATGTAATCTCAGTGTCACCACCACGTCAAGCTCATTCAGCTTTTGCTGCTTCTCAAGCTGGAGAAGGAAACATAGCAGTGTGACCATTTGTACATAGGATTACATAATAGAAAGATTACTTCAGGGGCCATGTATTCATTTTACATCATCCTCTTGAAATGAGGTAATCACAAAGACTCTTCACATTGTTTTTACTGTCATCTGCCAGGCTATATCGTTGTAGCAATAAGAGCTGCAGATGCCAGTTTCATGAAGTACTATTCCTGGTTAACATATGTAGCTCATTATACATATTGTAAGGTGTGGGAATTCTTGGGGATTAGCACTCTACTGAACAGTCACAAATTCAAAACAATATATGTTTGAGGTATCAAATAGGTAAAAATAAGACTTATCCACAGGATAATTTACAGGCAAAGTTCAGGGCCCCCTTGAAAACATACACGTAGTTGAATGAAATGTTCCACTTGTGTACCATGAAAATGCATCACTTGAGATCATACCACATGCGTCTCTATTGGTCTCCAGATATACATGTACAAAATTTCTGTCATACTAACTGTATATCATGCATGGATGCTACAACATCTCCCATTTACTCTCATGACATGCACATTACTACCCGTGAGTCAAAACATTTTTTTTTTCTTTTATCTTTTTACCTGAAATTGTTCCAGATCTGCCTCAGCTGTCTTCAAGCTGCTCTCAATAATTTTCTGCTTCTTAATGAGAGCATCAGTCTCTTTCTTCAAGGCTTCCGCCGTCTTCTTCTCCTCAGCCATCAGCTCCTCAATGTCTAGACGTTTCTCACGTAGTGCACACGTGTTGTCAAACAGTGCCTGGAGCAGATCAAAGTGTGATGTCCATGGATTATATGATGGAAATTGTTGGGTCATGGATACATTTTTATCTTAGCTTCTTACAGGATGTCCTGTAATGGATCTTTAGGTCATTTAATATATGGTAGAGACTGAAAAATTTATATCAATAAACTTATACCTTGACAATCATCATTGAAAAGGCTGCATGGAATCCAACAGCTGTACTATAACAATGCCTGAATTATTTTCACTTGACTGAAATAAATAGATCTGAAATTAATGATACTGGTATCATCATAGTGTATTTTCTGTACTTCAAGATAAAAAGTTGAAAAATGGCAAAATAACACAACCCTGTTATGATTTCAGGATGCTTTCTGCTACAACTCTATACCCATGCTGCTGATATTATGTATTCACAGCTTAAGCATGATACTACAAACTTATTCACTACAAACGATGTCACAATAATGTTTCAACTCCTCAAAATGACAGTAGACTTTCAAACTTCTCCCCTTCCGTAAGATTCTAAGATAGTAGTCTCCACATTCTTCCCTTTTTTCTCACCTGATCACATCCTGGAGGACAGACAGAGTCATCCAGCTGCTCCTCACCAGATTCATCATCATCACTGGACCAGTCTGACTCATCATCAGAACTCTCATCACTCTCCTCATCAGACTCTATTCACCATAGCAACAAACATGAGATTAGTTGCATAAAAGGGTTGAAACACAGAAATATATTCACCAGTACAACCTGGGTCATACCGACAAAAACAATACTCTAATTGTGCAAATGCATTATGATTTTATTTGATAGGAGAGGAAATAGTGTACCTTAATCTGTTGAGAATGGCCTGATTTTGCTTTAGCATGCATTTCCCATAGACACTTGCCCAAGTATACTCAGGATTAATCTTCAGCAGGTTAACATCAAGAAGGAGATCACCAGGAATAGCATACTCATTCTCCATACACGTACAAGAAATCTAATAACTATTATGAAGTGCTACAGGACTGATGATCCCAACTATTTGTTGGGTTATCCAAATGACGGGACATGACTGGAAAGCAATTACCACATTCAAATAAAATTCTATACTACAAAGGTTACTTAATGACAAGAGATGAAATATGTCAGTAAAAGTGAAGGAAGGATCTTTGTATGATATATTGAAAGCGCTCTCTTCTTTTTTGCATGACACTTGACACTATCACTAGCCACCTAAGTAGAGCAAACCATGAGGGGTCGGCACCGTTCGCCCTGTATTTGGTGTAGTCATGTGGAAGGACAACTTCACCGGGTTAGCACTGTGCTCTTTACAAAACCATAAATTGGGATGAATGAATGAAGTGGGATCTTTTATGTGCATGAATCATGATTCCATCACGCATAAGACCTCCATTTAATATCCTATCCTATTGAACATGTCATTCAATGCTAATGATAAGTTGTGCAGTCTGAACAACCTAGACCCAAACATTTCTGGGGGCAGCTTGGTTTATGGTCTTACCTCCTTCAGTCTTAGCCTTTTTCTTGGCACGCTTGATCTTCTTCTTGAAGACTTTGGTCAGGAATTCTGCAAATTTGTTGTTTTCACCCAGTGAAGACTGAAAGGTAGCATAGAGAGCCTTCTCCTTCTCATTCAGCCGCTCAATGTCTTTCCTTTTATTGTCCAGCTTGACCTGACAGTCACCCACCTGTGAGAAAGAAAAGTTGATACATGGAGATAGTGTTCAGATGGAGGCCCTGTCAACAAGGGAATTCAATAGTTCACTTCATGATTACACCGTAGATCGCCCGTCATTCATGTTGACTTTACACTCGATGTGCGTACTAATACACAACAGAAAGAGAAAACACAATTTACAATTAAAGCCATTATACATTGTCAAGTTAACCATGACATGCTGTGTTCAGATCTTATTACAAATTTCATTAAAAACACCAAAACACAAATTGTGATGGGTGTCCTCTTGTGTGCATTACAATCTATTAAACTACATATGGCAACATTTCAACAGAAAGGTGGAGACTGGAAAGGATTACACATCCATGATCCTTTCTACTTAAAGGAGACATTACATTCAATCTTATGAATTCATTGATGAATTCAAACAAGTAAACACTAAAAAGAAAGTGGAAATGCTAATTGGCAGATAATACACTCAAATAGGAAATAGAAATGATGTCATAGTTTTAATTCAGGTCTGATAAGAGATCAGTGGATTATCATCATGATTTGGGGGTAATTTTTTGTTGTTGTTTTAGATTTTCTTTTTTTTTTTGCCACAAAAGCCTTGAGAAGCATAATGAAGAAAATGTTGATGTGACTCACCTTGGCCTGCATGTCCAGTCTCTCTTTGATCTTGACATCCACCTTGGCTGCTAAGACATTCTCTCTCTTCTCAAACTCCTTCAGAAGCTGGAGCTCTTCAAACAATGTCACACGTCTGAGGGCAGAAAGACAAATCTTTACTGAACATTTCTAAATGAAGTTACAACTGAAAATTAAATTTTAAGCCACTGTTCCATGACCTTTGACCTTTGATGAGAGATTTTGTCTCCCAAAATCTCCGCAGTGTATCTACACCTCATTCAGCATAGTTGGGCAAGGTATCACAGGAATTCACTAGACATAATTTTGATAAATTCATGATAACAGGATTCCCTGGGACAAAAGGCAAACAGATATAGAAACAAACACATGGACAACTGGAAAACATCAAACCTCCCCTGCACCCTTTGGGGAAAGGCTTAAAGTATGTATTCATGTGGGTCAGGTTATTCTCATATAAGATAAGTTTGTTTGGTTTGTGTGATAGGAACTTCCTTCAGTCATTGTTCTTGTGTCAACTACCCACAATACCCAAACACTGTTGTCATCTCTTCCTACGTGTATGACAAGCGCCCTCCTCTCCCCCAGGACCTACCGTAAGTCAGCATTCTTGAGGTCTACATCTTGGTTGAGCTTCTCGTGACGCAGCAGCCTGAGCTCAGCATCGAAGTCGACGATGAGTTCCTCAACGCGGGCCAAGAGCTGATCCTGACGAAAGAGAAGATCAATCTCCCGGACTGTCTGTAGCTGCTGCTCTAAGGGAGACAGCAGGGTGGGGTCTGATGGGATGGGTGTGACTAGGTTGGTACCGCTGCGGTATGACATGGCTGACTTGCGTGGTGCTGGACTAGCATTTTTGCCTTCAGTTTTCTGTACATTGGGAGAAAAAAAAATAAGGCATAGACGTTTTTCATGGTACATGTAAGAATGGGATCCTAAGTGTACCACAAAGTGACCAATATGGGATCAAACTGATAAAATTGACATGTTGGTCTTTCTTTTGCAATGAATGAGAAATGGAAAGTTACGGCACCTTAATGACACAATGACAAGAAACCAGATTGATCTTCAAGTAGGACACTAGTCAGGTGATGACATAACATTAGTCAGGTGATATACCATGGTGCATTTAAATGATGACTTCTTGATATGACTTTTCTGGCTTTTCACCTGACTGTACATCATTCACTATCATTAGATTGCTTGTTGTAGAAATAATCTCATTCTAACCTGAGCAGCAGCGGTGCCGCCTCCCAGACCTCCAAATCCACCACCGAAGCCACCACCTCCTCCTCCAGTGATCTTGGCCAGCTCCTTAGCCTTCATCTCCTCTCGGAACTTAGTCAGAGATTCCCTGGTGTATTCATATTTCCTGTGCAGGGATAAGATGGGCATGGTATTAAAGATGACTTCAATCAAATATCGCCTTATTAATCAGTTGTACTTTGAGCATGCCATTGTATGGAAAAAAAAACAACAACAATAAAACATTGGTGTTTTCACACTAAACATGGCTATCACTGTCAAAACTAAAATTGTCTCAATGCACATTCGTTATACTTCATGCGCCTTGGAATAATGAATAATGCATCTTTGAGATAATAATTTCATGTCAGGGTATATTTTTGTGTAGAAAATGTTACAGTTCCTTCTCAGCGGAAATTTTTACATTTTGTTATAAAGAAGCTAGTTGATTTTTTTTTTCTTATCCAGTCAGTGATTAGAATTCTGTTGTTTATTCTATTACCTAATTATCCAAACATTTAATACCTCTACATTGTACATAGCATTATGTATGCAAGCATGGTTTTGTTTTTGGTCTTCTTCACTTGCTTGTTTGGTTGTTTTGCCACACCACATGATGCCTACAGAAAACTCAAATAGAAATATGATATTCATGAAAACAATGATATTAGCAAACTACTAAATATCTTCATTGTACATGTAGATATTATGTGAACCTGATGTCATTAATACTATCAAAAGTTATACAGTCAAACATCTCTATAGTGGCCACCCAAGGGATACGATAAGAGTGCATGTTATAGACAGGTGGCCTCTAAGGCAGGTTTGACTGTACATGTAAATAAGATATACTGTGTATACACACTTTCATCAAGAGCTAGTCAGAGTGATCCATTCATACATATTCACTTTGTAGGTGGTAATCTATATGTGATACACTGTATCACTGTTCCATAGCACGGTGATGACAAGATAATTACATTATTTTTGCTTTTATTGTCTAGCATACAACAATGACACAAATATTGTGCATTATACAGTAGTTCAAAACAAAGGCTTGATATAATACATTTCTGCTGACACAACAGTCCATTTGAGTATACAGCAGGTGGTGAATAGGACAGTGCACATTTCTTATGTGAAAACATGGTCAATTTTTCGCTGTTATCTACTGGTAGATAATGCAATGAATGAATACAGCACTTTTCTCTGAAATAATGACTTGAGAGTCTCTATAGTCCCCTGCAGAGTTTTGATCATGAATATTTATTTTGAAAGAAACAGAGTGCTATGATCTATATTGTTTTGCTTTGCTTTGTTTTACAAATTGACATGTATTCTGGTTTGAGTACCTTCTCTGCATCATGACAAATTTCTGCTAAAGACAATAAGCACAAGAAATTTACAACATGATCATTGGAAAACTAACTTGGTCTTAAAAACTGTAACATTCACCGAGTTGTACAAAATGTATTCCTTACAAGCACATTTTACAAAATCTTCTTTTATTGCAACAAAGAAGAGCAACAATATTCCCATCCACGTAATTTCTCAAAGCTATACTGAGCTCTAGAGACTATGGATAGACAACAATGTGCCTAGATATATATCAAGTTCATTGGGTGTCAACAAAAGTGCATGACATGTGTCACAGTTTATATAGAACATAAGTGAATGCGTGCTGTGTGATCACATACTATGTGATAGTGAAATACATATTCATATGATTACACAACACTAAATATACCATGGTGATACTTGGTACTTCAGCAAGATTGGTTTTATTTTTGTCTTTTGGTTATATCTGAGAAGGAGCTCTCTTTCGCAGCATAGTTTCCTTCAGTTGCGGGATGGAAAAGTTAGAAGATTAAATGTTATACACAAAGGGGAAACTTTCCTCCTACTCAGTTACGAACCAAGTTGAAATAAACACAGGCTAGTACAAAATGTGTATTTCAACAATTTCTAAACTGATGAAGATACACTAGTCTCATAAATGCTGTATGATAATGAAAGAAGAGAAAGATACTAACAGTGTCAAAGACATTGATATGACCTTTATCCAGTAAAGTACAGTGTATTTGTTTTCCTCATAAAAGAACAGTGAACACTGTAAATAAGATTGTACTGATGATTCATTGATTTACAAGATGTACTTTCATAAAACATTTTGTCATTTTGATGAGATCAAGTAGTTCATCTTAGGAATGTCAAAAGTAGCTTTCAAAATGTTGACACATGTGACAAAACATATTAGAAGATACTAACTAACAGTGAATTATGAGTTACATTCATTTATCAAAGTACACAAACTTTTTATATCAACTGTTATTAAAAAACAAAAGAAAACAGAGAAGCTATATCATTGTGATGGGAGCAAAGATTCAGTTCAAACTTTATCAGACTTGTCAAATTTGATATAAATTAAAGGAGGAAAATGGGACAAGTCTTTACAGAGGATGATCACAAAGAGCTAGAAATCAAGAGCTTGGCAAATCAGAAAAAATGAAAATATGTTGGCAAGAGTAAAATCATTAAAATATGTGTATCTTTACCAATCATGAATGCAGGTTTGAATAACAAAACGATGACCTTATGTCACTGTATGACAGCATTTGTACTCAAACCATGTTTTACTGACCCTGAATGACATGCAGGATTCAAAGTTACCTATGAGACCTGCTCACTTCATATGACACAGAAGGAGCCCAAACTTTATTTCAAAGCATGTCACTTCCTTTACATTTCACAACCATGTTTCAAATCTTTTATGTCATTTGGGTTGTAGTTAAAGAAGTATTTGTGTTTCATTCTGAACTTTACATTCTTCTAAGTGGCATTTTCCTGAAAACAACGATAACAACTAAAAACAACTTACTTTTCAGGAGTCTCAAAGGGGTGAAGAATGGGGCACTCTGGTAGCTGCTTGATTTGGTCGTCACGGAGACTCTCTTGGATGTTGACAAGTTCTTCCAGGATGCTTTTAATCTCCTGAATCATGTTAACCTTCTTGTCTCTAAGATGGATCACTCGTCGGTTGATGTCCATCTTGTGAGTGTGGATCTGACATGACCAAGATAGGAAACTTTTATGAAACAAACAGGAAATTACTTCTTATCAATCTGATCATGCACTATCAAAAAAAATCTCCATATCAACTTGGGTCATCATGCTCTATAAAACAAATCTACCATCAATTTCTCTTGACTATGCTGACAAAAGGCTTTAACTGCATGCCACTTCTTATCTGCATCATCACAAATGAATTGTTGAGAATTAAAATAAAGTACATCTTACCAGTTCCTCCAGGGTGAGTAACTGATTTCTTTTCTTCAAAGCATTCATCCTCAGGTGTTCAGGGACCACATAGTCCTTGGCAGTCTTCAGCTTGAAGTCTCCCATGTTGTCTTGAGCTTCTTTGATGGCGTGTACATCAGCTGGGTCCTCGTAATCCTCTGGGGGCTTGCTCTTGTTCAGTTCTGTCCACTGGGAGTGCAGAAAGAAGGGTCACAAGAACAAAGTTAAGACACTTTAGAGCCATGCAACATTTAATGACACTAAATGATGCAGATATCCTGGCAAAAAAAGAAAGAAAAGAAAATGGACATAATATACCTTTTGTAGGAGTTTGATGGATGGAAATATATTAATCTATTTCTCAACTACACATACATTGTAAATTTGTTTTCATATTAGATCAGGTAAAACAAATATCTTCCAGGAAATATAACATTAATAAATACTCAAAACAAAACACAGGTTTCACACTGTTGTATGGCAATCTCAGTCATTGTACACTTCACCATTTAATATCTTTACAAGAAGTGTAACTCTTTCACAGGAAATCTGACAAATGTACTTAGCAAATGTGAGTTGACAAATTATTATAGTAAACTTGCATTATAAGATATTGATGCTTATTTTCCCTAACCAATTGTCAAACCATATGTAATAAGCATCTTGATAGGTCCATCATCAACTGCATTTAATGCTATGGAGCTATGTGGTAAGTCTGTCCATCTCCTTTCAGTGAATATCCACAGCAGTAATCAAGTGAGTTTGCTTCTGAGGAGACTAGCACACTGCATGTCATCATACCCAACCTTCTCCTGAAATGGAGACTAGCACACTGCATGTCATCATTCCTGACTCCTCCTGAGATGAAGGTTACCACAGTCACATATAACTCCACCTGAAACGGAGGCTAACACACTGCATGTATTCACACCTAACCTTCTCCTGAAATGGAGGCTAGCATACTGCAATCAGTCATACCTGAGCCTGTCTGGCCAGTCTCTTCTGCTTGGCTTTCTCAGCCTTCTGTAAAGCCTTGGCTACCTTCTCCCCCAGCCTCCCTGTCAGTACAGTGGTCTTTTTAGCCTGGGCTCCAGGAACAGCTGCTGAGTCCACTTCAGTGTCAGAGTGTTTGGACTGACCTGTAGGGAAAGAGATACATGTAGCTTCAGCTTGTTATTGGATACAGACATTATACACACTGGTCAAATAAAATGTATTCATTATCAAGACAAGGATATTGCGGAAGAATGAAAGTCAATCAAAGTGCAAATATTTAGTATAATTTATATTTAATCTATCGAAAGCTTGGTGTTTAGGTCAGGGAGAGCTTTACAATGGTTAGGATTACCAACTGTTGACTTTTTGATTCCACCCTTCACCCTAGAAGCACAGAGTCCTCTCTTGTCAATTAACTGACTTGAAAGTCTTTCTACTGAGAGGAAAGACATCATGCCATATGTCTGTATCAGTCAATAATGGATTATTCCCAAAGATTGAAAGTGTTATGGCACATCTACCCCGTTTGTCCTGCTTAGTTAAGAGGAATGTAGAAGAACTCATCTTACCGGGTTCAGTCAGGGGGAATGAAGTAGACCTGGTCTAACATGGGTTCAGTCAGGGGGACTGAAGTAGACCTGGGCCCCATCTCATAAAAGGTTGATACGATAACAACTCTTGCTGGAATGGCAATTGTCATGGTAACGACAAGAATCCAGCTTCCTGATTGGCTGTTGCTATTGGAAGTTGCCATTCCAGCAAGAGTTGCCATCCTAACATCTTTTATGTAACGGGGCCCTGGTCTAACATGGGTTCAGTCAGGGGGAATGAAGTAGACCTGGTCTACCATGGGTTCAGTCAGGGGGAATGCAGTAGACCTGGTCTAAGAGGGTTCAGTCAGGGGGAATGGAGTAGACGTGGTCTTGATAGTGGTCCAGTCAGGGGGAATGGGTCTTACCACTGATAAGCTGGTCCCTTGTAGGGTCCCGAGATAGAGACTTCTCTGAGACCATGGTGGCTTTACGACTCCATTCCTCCTTCTGCAGTAGGAAGTCTTTACTCAGCTCTGCTGTACGATACGTGGATACTTGATGGGAGGATCGCACAGCCACCACCAAGATGCGTTCACACTCCAACTCATCCTTGAATCTAGTAGACATTGAAACATACTATGAATCACACTTAAACTTTATTCCTGAATAAAACGGTGCAAATACAAAGGGGATGATATTCCTATATATCTAACTGTAGGCAGTTGATGGAGTTTGAGTTTTTATACTGTTCACACAAATGGGTTTTATGGTCCTAACAGTTTGATGGCACCTTAACAAAGGGACACTTGTTGGGATTGACAAGAGATATTATGGCATATCTGGTAATCTGGTACACCCTACACATATCTGGTACACAAGTAGCTTCATCAAAGTGGGAGCCATCTTTACAGCTAGTGATTACTTGTACCGAACAAGGCAAAAAAAATATTGACTAGAAATAGATGTGAATCCTTTGCTATAGAAAACAAACAAAAAAAAAGTTTATGAAGATAAAGGACCACACAATCACTCTGACATATTCCTTCTACACAAAACTAGTAAACTGTCTATCCTAGTTTGTACAGAGAATTTTTAGATTACTTTTAAACCTCTAATTGAAAGACATTGATATCAATTCATCAATGGACCACAATAAGGCAAGACTGCCAAACACAGTATTAATTCTAACATACCTCTTCTTGAGTTTTTCCAAACCAACTCGGTGTTTGTCAGCTTCCCAGGCTAACTCCTTTCTCACCATGTCAATCTTCTCAGCTGTCTGTCTTTCCAACTCTCGGCGGATTCCTGGATCCATTTCAAATTCCTGTAGGTCATCATTGCAAACATAAGAAATGCTTTCTGGATAAAACTCAATTTTGTACACCTAACTTAGGACATTATCAGACACTACACAATATATAAGGTTCATATAAGGTTTATGGAAATCTTTAGAATATAGAGAAACATTTCATCAGTTATATTTACCTCATGAGCTAGTTAGTCAAGATGTAAACTGTGAAATACCACATACTACATAACGCTCGTTTTTTAATAGCACATATGAATGTAAATGTGTGCTTAATTTTTTCTTGCATAGGAATGATTACTAATTCAAATCGCCTGGAAAAAAAAAAATCACATCACATATAATTGTTCACACTGCTTTCACAATGTCTGACCACATTGAGTATCATACTGACTGAAGCTTAGTGCAGGCTATCAAGCCATCAAGATATCGTTTTTAATCTGTCTGAATGTAGGCTATCAAGGTATCAATCTATTTTTGTCTGCCCACCTTACGCTCCAGCTGAAGATGAGAGGGAAGCTCTTGGTTGCGTTCCAAGAGTTTCTTGAATTGACGGCGAAGCTTTGCGATGGTTCGGCGGGCCTCCATCTTCTTTTCATCAGCAATCTTCATCATTTTGTCATGCTCTGCCTTCTGCTTCTCAAGCTCGATGCTGTAATGCTCTTGATTCTCAATGTCCGACACCTTTCTCTCTTCATCCTCTTTCTGCAACAACAACGAGACATCAAATGTTTGTTCACACCCCACACAATAATGATTCGAAATACTTGGGACAAATATCATAATCATCATGTACTTTAATAGTTACATTGCAATAGACTAAATACTATAAATTTTTGGATTTCTTCATCTGTTTTCATCTTGTCTCTATGGGTGATTGTAGGCCCTTTAGATTATAAAAACCAACAACAAACAAACAAACCAATCCAACAAAACACAGAAACTAACAGACAAATCATCTATTGTTGCAAATAAATGTCTTGCTCCATTTTAAACTAGAGGGCGTGATGTTTTTAATTGACCACAAAACATGCATGATATTTACCCTTGCTGATGGGATCTTAGCCCTGGCTACAGCCTTGGCCTCCTCTATCTTCTCTTCACTCATCATCTCAAAGACAAAGAGGTTTCCATCTCCTCCACTGGTCATCACAAACTGGTCATCATGGCTGGGCAGAATGGTTGTCACTTGACCATAGTTATTGTCATGGACATTCAGCATCCAGAAGGCACCAAGCTGGCTGAGATCTGCCTGGGTCGTGTCAAAAGGACGAGGGGTGTGTCCCTTTGGAGCTCCGTCTTCTTCCACTGCTTGGATGCGGATTATGCCATTATTCATACCAAGGAGGGCGTGATGACCATTTTTGCTGCAAACATAGAAAACAAACAATACAGATATTTCTAAACTAACATCAATTAGTACTGAGGACAAGAAGCCACAGAAATAAAATACACATTGACCTTTTTTATTAGAATTCAGCACTCATATTGCATTGTATTGTATTTGCTGCAAGAAGAAAGATACATGAAATGAAAGAACACAAAAAGTAAGAAGAAGGTTCACATTTTAAATAATTCTCAACAATAGTCAAAGCTTTAGTCAAATATTTTCCCCTACCAATTCAAGTTAGACTAAATCAGAATGCATTTACTGAGTAATGCTACAGCATCGTTTCAGAAAAACCTACAGTTTTGTAATGCTAAATATGCTTGTGATCACACTCCCCCCAATGACAAATGTTTCTTGATGATTTGTCTTACGTGAAACTGATGCAGGTGATGGGAACATCATCACTGTCTGGGACTGGAATGGACCTCATGGCCTCATTGATGGCATGTTCCCTTCCTTCCTTGATAAGAGCTGTTCTCTCCTCCTCATTGAAAAACTTGCACTCATACAGATAGCCAGCATCAAATGCTCCCTGTAGAGACACAAACACAAAGAGTGAATCTTGGTCCTTACGAACTTTTCATTCTGAGCATTTCATAAATAAAATCCTGTTGGGTTCACACACACCAGCTACTTCTCATTCTTTTTACTGAATGAAGAAACAACAGCACCGCATACTGTATGCAGTAAATATTTTGTGAGGCTTTTATTTTCAGAAATTTCGCGAATTGGTTGCTATTCACAAAATTGCGAACATGTGAAGATATTATCTCCCATCCCAACATGAATGTGACATGCATGCATACATTACTTCATTCAGGCCTGTACTCCACAACTGCTAATTCAACTTCTCACGAAATTGTTGGGAAGTCCCAATTCACAAAATATTACACTAGCTAAATATATGGCATACAGTATTAAAATTTCTAACAAATTCTACTTGCAAGCATATTATGAATCGGAAAACCTCCCTAATTTCATCCCATCACTCTTCTGTGGATATGACGAGGTTTAGTCCTTTCAATATTTGAATTACAAAGCGATTCAAGCTTCTTTACATCACTGTTTAATTAACCTAAAGTCACCACAAAACTACTGAAGAGAATAGGAACCTATTTTCACACTGTAAGAAAACTTTACTAGAAAGTTTAACTGGCATACCATAGAGACCCAAAAGGTGTTTGGGTCATAAGGTGAGTACATTCCAAAGAGAATGGGACTTGGTTCTTCTGGGATGAACAAAGGTTTTTCCTCTTCCTCCTCTTTCTCCTCTGTGTGGTGAAGAATGACAAAACATGAAAAGTTTGGTGAACTTAACATTGACTATAACACACTGATAGAACTTTAATCTGTTAATTTTGTTATATGGTTTTGACTTTTGTCAAGGAGTATCGAAGCCTTATAACCTAACCAGAATAAAACACAAAATGACTTCACTTGATTTCAGTGGTGTCAGAATTTTCCCAGTAGATGACAAAGCCATACGAGGGCTAAAACTGAAGAAATGTTTCATGACAAAGGTCACAATGTAAATCCCTTGCTCTCCATCGGCCATACAACCAACACATCAAGGCATAACTACTAACTCTTCTAGAACTCAGTTTATTCTGAGAAAACTGGATCAAACAAATAATGATTTCAAAGGTTTAAATCTTACAAAGTCCAGTTCCGCCATGATTAATTGTCTTGTGAGTGGGAGTATAGTCTACATGTGCTTCACATCAACTAATACCCTACAGGCTATTTTATAACTTGGAGAGTCAATGTTCCAGAAGATTAGAGGTTAACTTTAAATTATAGTGTATACATACTCTTGGCACACCACCATACCTTCTTCTTCCTCCTCTTCTTCTTCTTCATCTTCAAGTCCTCTCTCTCGACGGATTCTTCTTTGACGTTCCTTCTCCTTCTGTCTCTCCTCCTCTTCAATCCTCTTCCTCTCTTCTTCCTCCTCCCTCTGTGGTTAAGAAATAAAAAAGAAGAAGCTATGTTTGGAAACTGTACATGAATTGCAAAGATGATAATAGTGAGAGATGTGAAATTATACAGGCCGCATGCATGTTAACTCAATATAGATACAGCAGACTAAAACTGGACAATATTTGGTTGAAATGGATTTGATGATAGAAGAGAAGATTCCTGCATGTATGGTGATGTTCAAACTATTGTAAAACAAGATATGAAACTTGTCACTTGAAGACAAGTTGGGTGATACGCTATCAGGTGATACACCGTTAGCGTATCACCTATTAGCAGATGATGATTAAAGGTCTCCATACCCTGAGTCTGGACTTGATGCTGTTGAAAGTGAATCTCCTTTCCTCCAGTCCAGAGATCTTGAAGGTCTTGGATGTGTCATAGCTCCCTGGCTCAGGGGCCACTACTTCCATCACTTCTCCATTTTCACAGAACACTAGGAGTGTGTTCCTTTCCTAAAGACATATGATGAATTGATTGAAAGACATCATGAATGAACAAGAAAATTCAATACTATTACTGTATGTAACACACACATTCATATAGACTGCCAAGCTGAAAATGTCATGCACGTAAAGATATAAAGAATACTGCAAAACGAGGAAATGTTCGCGTGCATTTTAATTTCGCGAATTTTGCGAGCGCCAAGATTCGCGAAATTAAAATGCATGCGAAATTTCTTGTCTACACTATATGCATTGAACGCCAGTGGCAATTCGCGAAAATTTCATGCCACGAAAAAGGCCATCGGCTCCAATTCGCGAAAATTTCATGCCGCGAATATATTATCATGTTTTACAGTAGTGATTTAATTTAGAGCTATCATCATGCTGATGTGACTAAAGTAGCATAAAGCTGATGATAGCTTTTTAAAGACAATCATCTGAATTCTCCTACAACAGCAGTTTAAGTTTTAATCATGCATATGAAATACAAAGAAAAAGTATGATTCTTTTTGTGACACATAACATCACAATTAGTCTTGTCTGTATGAAACACCTATAATCTCAGATGCTCATATTTACCTCCGCCAAGGGGGGAGGTTATGTTTTCGTTACCGTTGGTTTGTTTGTTAGTTGGTTCGTTTGTCCGTGTGCAAAATAACTCAAAAAGTAGTGAACGGATTGTGATGAAATTTGCAGGAAAGGTTGAAAATGACACAAGTACCAAACGATTAACTTTTGGTAGTGATCCGAGAATTTTTTGGGAATTTATGAAGGATTTTTGATATTTTGGCAGGTAGGGTCAATGAACTAGGGAGTTCAGGCTGCGCGTATTTGAGGTTTGCATGTGCGCACTAAAGCGCGTGCTCTACTTTCTGCTAGGGCGAGGCGCGCTGTGCAGCTGAGGGTCTATGACGTAACAAAGGCTTCTATATTGGGAAATCAGGCGGCTTTCAGCACACAAAGCAGTACGTATGGGTGGAAATCACTGATCTCAAACAACATCAGTGCGGGTGGAAATGGGCTGCATGCTTGGCGGAGGTCTGCGCTCTCAGAGCGCTTTTCTAGTTGGTTCTGTTATGTGTTTGAAAATGAACTGTCAACTATTTCAGACTTAACGAGATAACATAAGCAATGTTTCAATAAATTTGATTTCATTTAGAGCATTCATGTAGTTTGTTATTACATCCATGTCTAACAGCCACTGTAAAAACTTCTGTCAGTGTCAAATCATCCAGCCTCATACTCACAAAGTAGCCAGGGGACCAGGTGAGGTGTGTGACAGGACCTGGTGTCTCTATGAAGCCTACAGGCTGGAAGGTGTCTACTACAGACATGAAAAACAGAGTGCCATCTGCTCCCTGTTAGTATACAAATAATACAAATAGTCAAGACAATGGCATAATACAGATACAAAGTTCCATAGGTGACAAATATAAAGAAACTCCTCCATGAAGAAAGGAGGATAGCATATTTTGCAAAAATTATAAATCTACTCCTCTTAGCATCAAGATGATGGTAAAAGTGGGATTTAGAAACTGTAACATACAACAAAAAACATATGAATTTGCTTCATTTTTTCCTATAATACGTCACTTGAGACAAGAATTACAAGATACTGAATAGTAGAAATCAAAATGCATTATCATTACATTAACACTCAAGACTTGATTCACTGCTTGTCATTGTCTATGTTTAAATCAACATAATTACTATACGACTGAGTTCATAAACTAACACAAGGCACAGTACCAATGCCATACAGGCTGAGTATCACAGCATCAATGACATACAGGCTGGTAGAGTCTAGCAAAGAAATCAGACTCACCCCAGTAGCTAGTAGTTCTCCCTTGTTGTCAAGAGCCATAGCACGTACAGCCTTGGTGTGAGGTTTGAAGGCTTGCTTGAGAAGGAGCTGAGCCTGTGGTAGCTGGCCTGCCTTCTTGGGATCCTGGTGGTCCTGACGGGCGACTACCAAGGCACGGACGACACCATCATCAAACCCTGCCAGGATTGTGGCCCCTTTGGGATCAATCTGTGTTGGACGTTAAGCATATCCACCATCAGCAGTGGCAAGTTTTAAGCCTAATACAAACTGTACAAGTGAAAATTTTTGCAGTGCTGAAATTTTTGTGCATTTCGCGCAACCAGAAACTAGTACAGAAATAAAAGCATGCGCATATTTTTGCTTGCCATATGTTCCCGTACTTATTGTCTTGATTCCGCAGAATTAAAACTCATGCGAAACTTTTTTTAACAGGCCGGGCGCAAAAAACTAGTCGCAAGAAAATATCCACTTTTACAGTACTCTAATGAAATGGGTGATACACAACAAAACACCTTCTCAAGTACTAGTATTGGATCAGAAATATACACTTAACCTCAGTAATGATAGTATGTTTTTGAATTAGCATTCTACGACTGGCCTGCTTTGATGTCGGCAAATTAAGGATAAAAAAATTGTTTACTGTGAATAGTTTATATATGTTATCTTTCACATCTGCATTTGACATGTTGTGTAATGCTGTGTAAAATGAAGTCAGCTCACCAGGGCCCAATTCATATAAAGTTGATATGATAGCAACTCTTGCTGGAATGGCAATTGTCATGGTAATGACTAGAATCCAGCTTCCTGATTGGCTGTTGCGATGGGAAGTTGCCATTTCAGCAAGAGTTGCTATCCATAAGATCTTTTATGAAATTGGGCCCAGATACTTCCACATAAAACGTTTGAAATCCAACTCATGCAGTCTGTTAACTTTCGGTTTACCGTACATCAGAAATTCTAAACAATCACATTACATCAGAGAAATAGGGAACCCCATCTGAGAATCCTTGGTCCTTAAAAAAGACAGTAACAGTCTTTGTTCTCATTGATCATATCAGATCAGAATATAGTTATGTCACTATTTCTACTTCCAAAGTGCATATTTTTAAGTTTCAGCCAAAAATATGTTCCAATTAACTCACAAATCATCGGGTGGGAATGAGAAGGGCGTTATGCTGCCACTAAACCCATGATAGTTTTTGAGACAACGTAATGCCCTTCTCATTCTCATCTGACGAAATGATATCTGTAGAGTTCTCATTTTTGTAGCTAAGATTGAGAAGACAAATGAACTTACAATCTGTGGAAGCCAGAGAAGAGAGGTGGAGCCTGCATTGAACTTTGAGTGACACACAGGAGTCTTGGCTGAATTGTCATACACCCTCACAGTGGCTGTAAGAGACACACACAACATTGTTTAGTTCAGTAGAGACTGGAAAGCATTCCCAGTGACATGGAAGACACAATCAGAGATACAGATTCATGCCCTAAAAATACTTCATAATCTGCAGCTATTGTTACTTTTTGTTTTCACATAGCTGATGAGACATCCATGCAAAGGGGTCTACTTGTGAAGTGTTTCTCTTTGCAAAAGAGAAATATGATAAGAGAATGCTGTTTTGCATGACACCTGTAAGTCAACATTGATTTGTGACAGCTGATGAAAATGACAATGAAAAGCCCTTAAATTGTCATTCATGGGACTGATTGAAAGGAAAGTTTGCACTGGATATCTTCCAAAGTATCACTGAACTCTAGGTATGCATGCTTCCTCTTAATGTTGAAAGACTGAAACATGTGAAAAAACTTAGAGTTGTCTTTTGTCAATTCTTTTTGCAATGTATATGTAAAATAAATTGAGCTTCAACATGACAAGACACTATCCACTTCTTAAAGAAGGTGATGTGCCTTGAAAGAGAGGCCTAAGAGAGGACTTACCATCGTGAGCTGTAGAAGCAATGAGCTGAGAGGTAGGAGAGACAGCTACAGACGTTACCTCCCCAGCATGGTAAGAGAAAAGCTTCTCTGGGTCCTTGGTGGTATGTGAGAAAGACAGGTCCAGCTTCCAGATACCACCATTAGCATCCTAGTAAAGAAAGACAGGTGATGGAAAACAGCTAGGCTCTCAATACAATCATCACAATGTCATTGTCATTTCAGAAGGCTACTGTATCCCAGGAATATGGCATTTTGGGCATTTTTTGTAAACATTTTGAGCTGAAGTGCACTGACCCTTGACATTCAACTCTTCAAGGAGTTTCTTAAAATCTAATCTGCACACCAATACCTAAGGCAACATACCTCCACTTTCAAGAAAGATTGGTGAAATTGAATTTCTTGATTATGTTTCTAAGATTTGCGGCAATGAATGAGGCTAGCAGGACCCTTTGGGGTTACACAACTCTATACTGTCATTAACAGATACTAACAGCATCACAAAATGAAGTAAGTCAGACATGAAGAGCACAATGTGAACAGGGCTTACCTGTGCATACCACAGACTCTGTACATCAGGGTCTACTGATTTCACCATAGAGACTAGGTGGACATCATTGCCAACTTTGAGTTCATTCATGGGATCCATCTCAAAGACACCAGACTCATCTGTGGAATCAGCTGTATCAATGGACTCAAAGTCCCATACCTAGTGCATGAAGAGGAAAGACAAGCAATACATTTATTACAGAACTAATGATGACCTGTAACACACAGGAATCATCATCCAATTTTTCTATTCATCATAGATATCATTTCCTGCTCTCTTTTTGAATTATTCCAGCTCAGGTTATTTAATTGCCTACAACCACTGCTCCAGTTAATAACTTTGATACATTTCCGTCACCCTTGAGTTCATCTACTGATAAACTGCCTAGAAATATGAATACTATCAAAGCGGTTTGGCCATTGACTACTTATTTGCACCACAAAATATCTTTTATTTCAGTGGTATTTCATTCTGGTGATAAACAATGACATAAACCCCTTGACATCCAAACCTGATAACTTCTGCTGTTGTGAATATCCTCTCATCATAATATTCTGTAATTATTTGATAGAAGCAGGTATCAAATGATTTTACACGATACTGATCAGATATTGTAAGCCTAATTCTCAAGCCAAGTACAGTTCACTTGATCAAACAATAAAGTACTGAAATATAAAAAGTATCTAAAAACAACACCAAGCCCTAGCTGGACATGGCCTACTTCACAATGGTAAGATATGATTTGAATGTATAACAGAGAGAGCTATGAAAGAAAGACTCAACTTACCCTGACAAATCCATCAGCTCCAATGGTAATCAGCTCTCCCTCATCCATGACAAACTGTTCAATGCTTCCCTGATGGCAGGCCTTTTTACCCTTCCGGCTGATTTGTACCTTGATGAGACCACCATCCCAGAGGAGCATGTTGCCCCACTCAGTGCCAGATAAAACCTTGCCATCAGGGAGCTCCACATAGCCTCTTATGTCTGAGATCTCAGTCCGGCCAAACTTTCCCAACTGACCCTGCAGCTTTAAGCCTGTGAAAGTGCGTGCCATCTTCCAGAATCTGAAACAAAGGTATAAAAGCAGCAGAACTTGTAAAACAACACATGGTAGTCAGTGCATAGGAGAACATACAGGGCTAAAGTGTATTGAAGAACGTATGGAAATCTATCTAAATTTCTTTATCACGATGTATAAGCCGATTCGCAATCTCGGCGCGCATTGCATTGTGGGTTTATGTCAAAGGTCATTGGAGATAAACAAACTTATAATAATCGTAGTCTGCACTTGAATCGTACGTGTGTACAGTGACGATTAGAATTCAGAAATGAATATTTAACTATTTATCGAAAATGGAGGCAAATGGGACGGAAAATGAACGTCAGCTAACCTTGGAAGAAATCAAATTTTGGAAAGTGGACGCTTTAAAGGATTTTCTTCGCATAAGAGGACTAAAAACGACGGGTTTGAAAGCGGAGCTGCAAGCGTTAGTCTACAGCGCAGTGCGATTTGGATACAGTGTGAAACCAAGCGAAGTTGAAGAAGAACGATCGCGGTCAAAACAGTATGCAGAATTGTTGTTCATAAACGGAAAACAAATTCCAGATCCGTTGGCGGACCTGAAAGATGACTGGTTGCCAGAAAAAGAAGGAGTGAAGTTTTGGCCACCCGTTAGTTATTTTGAAATAGCCGAGTGGTTGTTAAGCGAGGCGCCCTGCCCCAGTGAAGCAAGTAAGATGGAACGGAAATCGCGTGGTACTAGACCAAAAACGTTGCAAGAAAGATTACTCTCAGACTACAAAGAGGGAAAGGCCTTCTCTTACTTCAACAGCAAGTGGCTCCACGAAATATTCTACCACCCAATTTCAGCGGAAAGTGAAGTTTCTGTGTTGAAAGCACAATGTACTCCCTCATTGGCAGTAAAAAACATACCTCACAGCGTGTGGGTTGCCATTGACAAGTCCTCCGGAAAAATCTACAGTGCCTACTGTAGTTGCTTTGCTGGGTAAGAATCACACAAATTATGCAATGATGTTGTTGCCAGATAAACTTGCACTTAGACTCTAGTAAATTGCTGAATAATAGTTAATACGAAGGTAGACTATATTGTTTGGGACTAGGTGACTTAGGTCTAGATCTATGTGCCGTACAAATGGGCATCTAAATGAACCGTTTGATTTAAAAACCCAAAATACTTACCTTGTCTCTTCTTGCGTCCAGTTGTGGAAAATTTAGGTTTTGATGAGCGCACTGTATTTTTTTCTCCTATCCAATTGAATAAGCAACTTACACACACTCCTGCAAACACCATGTAACTCTATGGCCAACACAAATTTCAGCACTGCCCTCTATCTGACAGATTGATTTATTTAATTTGGGGGGGGGGGGGGGGGGGGGGTCCGCCAGTGCTAATCCCTCGAGTCGAGATCTAGTATATTTTAATAAAATATGAACAAGATCAGTGATCAGCATGATGTGAAGCACATCATCAAGATATAGAGTCTACATGTAACATGTATCCAATTGAAGGAGTGGGATGAAAAAAAGGATATTTTATCACTAGGGTGTACAGGACAATATTTTCCACAAGTTCGATAATGTTCATTTCTGTCTCCAACTATAGAAACTGCATGACACGTAAATTTGCACAGCTCATACCAATGGCTCCCCGACTGGGTAAGAGTAGGATGATACCTCCGTTTTGAAGTTTAAAACTATTATTATATTGTTGTCTATATATGTTAATTACATTATGATTTGTATTCTACTTTCTACAGTCTGGGATCTTCATGCAACCATGTTGCTGCACTGGTTTTCAAGTTGGATCATGCCTTCATGACTGGAGTGTCGCAAAATCGACATCTACCATGCACATCGAAAGTCTGCAGTTGGAATGTGTACAGTGGGGGTGCAGCTGCAGTTCTTCATGGCAAGCCAGTGTGTGAGATGCAGTGGGTGAAACCAAGCTATGGAAACAAAAGTAAGCATACTTTACTTCCTATTTTCAATACCCCCCCCTTTTTTTTCTTTTTTTTTAATCATTACATTAATTCATCCATGGATTATGAGTAATGGTTAGGAGGGATGGCATATTTCCCGATCAGAATCTTATTTCCCACCTAATTGTCCGGGAAATATAAATTTCTCCCATTGACTTTCTATTGTTTGGACAGGGTTCGGGAAATATGACCAAAAGTGGAAAATATGCCAGTGCCTGATGCCTGATGGTTAGCATGATCAAGAATTGATTTAGACCCCAAATTTATGATAAAGGAGAGGAGTAATAGAAGGTAACTTTTTTGTTTAGAATTGAATTATCTTTCTCCCTCGATAAATAGGCCAATATTTTGTTATTGTACATGTATATTAAAGGCATAGTTTAACAGTTTCTAGATTTAAAAAATCTGAGCTGCATGGTCCTACATGCTATCAGAGTATGTGATGGGGTGTAAAAATGCACCTGTGAAAAAATTAGGCTTCAATGTTATTATTTAGTGCTTCAAAAGAGTGAAAACCTAAAAGATCACCCCATAGACTACAGTACTGGAGTTATTATAGCTAGCGATAATAACTACAACTTTCATAGATATCTTGATAATGACTGGTTTTCTTTCATTATTTTTGCATTCTTGGCTGTTTTTTCATCCATCTGAACATGATTAGAGAGGTCAGGCTACACAGTTTTAGAATTTTTTAAATCGATCAGTTACGATGTTAAACAGTGGCTTTAAGCCGTGTGTTTTATCAAAAGAATTGGAAAACAAAAAACTACAATAAAGTATGAATCTAGGATGTAAATTTTTACTACTTGTTTAATAACTTCTGATATTTAATGAACTTTAAAAAAGTATATTTAGGTTGAAAGGCCTCTGAAGGAAATTATCAAAATTATTTATTATGTATTTTGGGGTTCAATGTTGATTCCATTTTTTTTTCTCTAATACAGGGAAACGCAAACAGCCAGTCAACACAGCAGTAAAGAGGCTATTCAACCCAATGGGAAGCAAGGCAATACCACCAGCAAGACAACTTGCGAATGCCATGTACCCAACTTGTGAGAGATCAACAGTATTTAAGTATTTACAGGATGAAGAAAGCCACAATGTGTCACCATCTGTGAACTACTCTCCTGAAGTAGACTTCAATCTGGGACAAGAGGTAGAAGTTGAAACAAAGAATTCAGTCGATCCCGACTGTCTGACAACTTTAGGTGGCAGGTATGAGACTGTAGAGTCGTTCCTGAATGGTTTGCCTACGTATACACAGGAGGAAGTTAATGTCGTGGAAGAACATACAAGAGGCCAAGCAGAAAATATACAGTGGGCAAAATTTCGTGCAGGAATGATAACAGCATCTAACTTGAAATCAGCCATTACAAGGCAAGCTACGCTCGATGATCCATGTTCTTCCAAAAGTCAGGACACAAAACCTATCATAGAAAGACTGATGGGTCGTTCTACTATTGATCGAAATTTACCGAATCTGAAGTATGGACGGATAATGGAGCCAATCGCAAGGAATGCATATGAAACAATCCAAAAAGAAAATGGCCACCAAAGTGTACAGGTAAAGGAGTGTGGTCTATTCGTCCATCCAATCAAGGTGTTTCTTGGAGCTTCACCTGATGGATTGGTTTCTTGTAAGTGCTGTGATGAGCCTGGAGTCCTAGAGATAAAGTGTCCTCGGACCATTGCCTTTGAGGAACCAACAGCTGAGAATCTCGACTATCTCACCATGGTAGATGGAGAAACAAAACTGAAAAACAATCACCAGTACTATTATCAAGTTCAGTGCCAAATGGGGATCACTGGACGCACGTGGTGTGACTTCTTTGTATACACCCAATCAGGATTCCATCTAGAGCGCATTTTTTTTAATAGAGAAATGTGGAACAAAGCGATGGATGTGGCCGAGAAATTCTTCTGCCAACACATTGCCCCTGAACTTGTCAGTAAAAGCCATGAACCGTAGCATAGTGTGTGCAGCAACTGTATTGAATATTGACAGTACTATGAATGGAATATAACTTAAAGGACAAGTTCACCTTCATAAACATAAGGATTGAGAAAATGCAACAATATTAGTAGAACACATCAGTGAAAGTTTGAGGAAAATTGGACAATCGATGCAAAAGTTATGAATTTTTTAAATTTTTGTGTTGGAACCGCTGGATGAGGAGACTACTACAGCTTGTGAGTCATATGCGTACAACAGTATAAAGAAAATGTAAAAGAAAATTCAACATATTTTCACTTTTTTCACATAATAAAAGAGCACTTGACTTGCCTCTTTCTATAGGCAGGGGGAATGATATTACCCATAACATTTGTCGGTAACGAGTCAGGGGAATGTGTGCTTTTTTCAAGAGATGGAATTTTGTGAAATTCTCTTTATATTTTCCTTATATTGTTGTACGCATGTGACATCTAAGTTATTCATACACTGCAGTAGTCTTCTCATCCAGCGGGTACTGCACAAAAACTTCAAAAATTCATAACTTTTGAACGGATTGTCTGATTTTCCTCAAACTTTCAATGATGTGTTCTACTAATATTGCTACATTTTCTCAATCCTTATGTTTATGAAGGTGAACTTGTCCTTTAAAATATCTGGAAAATATTTATCATTCACACTACCTTTTACCCCTTAACTCTTTATGCGTTACTTTAAGATTACTTAAAGAGTGATATCCAAGAAAATGAACTTAAATACTTTTCTGAGCACATTAACCCTCTCAGTACCAGACCTTGCAAACTCCATTGACTTACTAGACATCTACATGCCTATGGTAATGAGAGGGTTAATAGTGCATTGAATTGGTCCCCCAACAGACCCAGCACCTTGGGAGAAAGGTATTGATTTTTTCGATTGTTCATTCCCAGAACAATGAGCAGTACTTCCTGCCTTTGAATTTCATGACAATTGTGCAAAATTGCGAACGTAACGCATAAAGGGTTAATGGCAGACAGAGACATTTGCAGCCTAAAATGTGAGATTTCTTCGGTTATTTATGTCTTTCACATAAAGCAGTTATCAATCTAGAACCTTGAATTAGTACTTTGTAATATTTTGTCTGAGCTAGTTCAAGGGGACATGACAAAGTCTCATCATTTTAAATTTTATCTGGTTAAAATGTATATTGCGATATCAGGCGACACTAGTTGATTAGTTTTCATACTTTACAAATATTGTATTAAAGGTATGATTCTAAGATTTCACACACATTTTGAGAAGAGTTAACATTTATTCATGCAAAGTTTTGTGACTTTTCAAGGTGTATGAACATATCAGGTTTTAGGCTGCAAATGTCTCTATCTTTAAGATATTTTTGCTAGTATCATTAATTTTCTGATTTTATTCATAGATGAAATGAAAAGATACGTGAACTTGAAATATCGAGGTAATTTTATTGGTCGTTAGCATATTGTGAGTTTGCACTGTTCAAGGAAACAAAAATCGTCATTGCTATACCTGCTACTACATGTACATGTACTTACATACATGTACATGTACATCACTGGGAAATACCTGTGCCTTGCCTAAATGACTGCATACAGATTCACACTCTTTTCTCATAGATTATTAATATCAAAATGCAATTATGCTTGCCATTTTTTATGCTTCAAGAGTTATTCACAATGACCCTGATGAGAACGATGTATTTGCTTTAATATGGAATTTAATAGACGCTAGTCTGAGATATGGAATTTAAGAGATGCTACTCCGAATCTTCACACAACTCGAATAATCGTATAAGTCAAAGAAAAATTCTGGTTCAGATAGGTGTAAACCAGTATTTATTTTATTGTGTAAAGCAACATTTGTGAAAGGATTTTTTTCTTGTTCATTTGTATTCAATTTCAGCGAGGTTGACTGCACGTATTCGTGTACTGTTCTACCTCTCCCCCCCCCCACCTCCCCCTTTTCTCACTTTTTTTTAGTGCTCTCTCAATCTCTCTCATGCATTCTTCACCCTCTCAACCCTTTCACTCTATTACTGCAGGCAGCTACTTATGACTTTAAAAGATAACTTGTGTAAGTACAGCACATAAGAATTTGAAGACTCAAATACAGGTGCATATTCATTACATGCATCTTTCTCTTTTAATGACATGGCCATATTAAAAAAAACATCTTTCAAATAGTTCTTTACATTCAAATTCATCATTCATGTAACCATTTTTAAAGGGAATTACTCAATGTGCAAGCACAAGTGATGGTGGGATAAACGTGACAAAACAAGTAGACTGGGAAAATCATGAGTGATCTATGAGGTTACATGTACATGTAATTTCTCTGCATTCTTGATAGCTGTTTCAATACAATGTCAGTATTACACCTACATGTACATGTAGGTAAATGTGTGTGTATTCTTCATTCTTAATTTATTTCCATCCAGTATCAGTACTAGACCTGTGTGCTCCCTAGATATAATTAAAGCAACAAACTTTAATGTACAAGACTAGTAGCCTGTAACAAAGTTTAAAACCTTTAAAATGATGGTAAAGGTTATCAGGTTTTTCATCAAATTGTAACTAAAGCCCACCGCGTACTATTGCCAAGATTCACCGGTCTTAAGACCAGAAGTGTGACGTCACAACCTTGTCAGTCTCCAGTCTTAAGACTCGGTCTTAAGACCAGTCTTAAGGATTTGACATGTCAAATTTTTTAAGACTGGCCATTGACCCACTGTGCAGAAAATGTATGCAATTTCATGTTACTTCATGGCTGAAGACCATCGTGTAGTGTTCAGCGGGCATTAAGGTTATGTGTTTTACTAAATTTTATCGGGTGTACTTATGTATACAGAAAAAGATCTACCTCCTCAATGTCTGAGCTTCAATGCATTGAAGACTGGCTCACTTCTAATAAAACAAAACACCTGAACATGTAACTGAATTACATTTTGTTTCATTTGTATAAATTTCTGTACAGACTCTCAGTAGTCATGGAATCACAAGATACATACATGTATTACCAAGTGCGGACCTAGAGCCAAAGATTATAATCATTATACAGGGAAACCCCGTTATAACGAGGTCCAAGGGACCGCCAATTTTTCCTCGTTATAACCGGTACCTCGTTATAAACGTATGCATTTTTGTACCATTTTGATATGTGCAAATGAAAATGGGACCAGTAAAATCTCCTCGTTGAAAGCGATATCTCGCTATATCCGAGCTCGTTATAACGGGGTTTCCCTGTATACTGACATATAATGTACAATTAAGCCCCCCTCTTCCCCGTAGAACCGCGCCTGAATATTACAATAATTTTCAAACAAGTGTTCAGCATTACTCCCACGTGCCGAAGATTGTGACTTGGCCTTGAACCAGAACAGCCTGGTGGGCAAGTTCCTGCCCTGCATGCAGTAGATGGCAGGTTTGAATCCCACTTCCAGTTTTTTTGTGACTTGGTGACTTGCGATATTCATTACAGATCGAACATGCGACCTTCACCACATGAGAGTAATGCCGAAATTTGTTTAACAAATTACAGTTCACTCCTATTAAAGCTTCTTTATTTACTATACAGGGCGGCCCAGAAAAAAACGGCCTAACCTATTTTCCACGGATTGTTTTTGCAATGAATGGTATCAGTGGATAAGGTAACATCTGATTAGAAAAGTGACACCAAGATGAGCAAATTTGGTTGAGTAGTTTTCATTTTCTAGTACATTTTGTCAGGTAATGTCGAGCCCTAAAAATTTTCTCGTCGGCTAACCCTAAACTGAAAATAGTGGATATTTGAGCGTACCACAGTTGTTTAGGGTAATCTGATTCAGTTGATAAATTGTATTGACTAGAGACTACTCGTAAGAATTGATCAACTTAATCTGATTACTCTTTCTAGCTGTGGTACGCCCGGATTTCCACCATTTTCAGTTCAGGGGTAGCCGACAAGAGAACAATTCTAAGGCGTGACTTTGCCCCACACAATGTACTATTAAATGAAAACTGCTGAACCAAATTTTCTGATCTTGGTGTCATTTTTCTCAGAAGACGTTACCTCATCCACTGATACCATTCATTGCAAAAACAATCCGTGGGAAATAGGTTAGGCCATTTTTTCTGGGCCACCCTGTATAACAATTGGTCAAAGTTAAATGATAAACACATTAGAAACCATTTAGCACCTAAAAGCAATGTTAGGTGCATTACATCAACAGCACCTAAGACAATGTGAGATGAAATTTAGAATGGATTGAGCATTGATTCTATTACACAAGCCAGGATTTGGAATGAGTGGGGGCACAAAGAGCAAATATAAAATTGGCACAAAATGACAATTAGATTTAGCTATATTAGTGTACACATTCAATGTTTTGGTGAATTCAAAAATTTTTTACTTGATCTACAGAAAGTGCTGGATTTTGTCCCAAAACACAATTAAACCTACTAGTACTTGCAATCATTTTGTACAACATATTTTCATTTATAATTATGACAAATGGCAAAATATCACTATAGGACCCTACATGTAGTACATACAATACCTATATGGGAACAATTCAATATTTCCAAAGTTTTCGGTATTTTCTTTTGAAAATGATTTAACAAAGCATTAAAATTATTCACCCAGCACCACAAAATAGCACATTTATAAAAAAATTTGATTTCATTCAATTTTTGCAATTTACCATAACTATCTTGTGGCTTAAAATTACAGAGGGAGCGCGCATCAACTTTGTCCCCTGCCTGGATCCACCACTGTGTTGTTTTGCTGTCTCTTTCAAAGCACGAGAGGGGGGAAAAGGATATGAAAGAAAATATTTTCGAAGAAATACTTTGTAGTATATGTAATTTTTTTTTTTTAAGTACAAAAGCAGTAAGACATCACTTTGAAGAATTGAAACTTTACTCTGTTTTGGATATATATGTACATCTTTTCCATTACAATTTTTTTTCAGTTATTTGACCTCACAAAAATATTTTGAATCATAGTCATGACATAAAACTACCACAAAAGTTTGTAGTCCACCTGAACATCACTTAATAAGATCTGGTTGCAGATTAACTAGAGCTGCACATACAATCAATATATCATCTGCGCTGGGTACAAGTGTGAGAGGCATTGTGTTGTTTAAGATTTTAAAATCTTTCAAACGATTAATTGCTCTCTCCACATGAATTCTAAGATTGGCAATAACTTTTGTCTTTTGCACTTTACTCCTTGTCATCTGACGCTTGCCTTGTGCAGCTGGTGGTATTTCAAGCGTAGCATGGTGCAAGAGTAATTCTTCCTGTATTGGAAATCCCCTATCGGCCATTACAACATCATTTGGGTCTAGGAGGCTTAGAAACCCACTTTCTCTGAAGATTGCAACATCAGATGCTCTTCCTCCGTAGGCTTTTGACAAGAAGGAAATATGCCCATTTGGCGTGATCCCAACTAATACTTTAATGGTATTATGTTTCTTATAATCTGACCAAGTTGATGCCTGCAGGTCAAGTGATCGTGGCCTCTCAATGAATATTTCCGTGCAGTCAATTATGGATCTAATGTTCCGGCAGTGCTTCCTAAATTGTATGGGCATATTAAGAGAGATGGATGATCTGTTTGGCCACACAATCAGAGGTTTTAGGGTCATTGCAAGGAACCTTAACCAAGTTGTAATTATCTGGGAGCATGTGCTGGATACAATTCCAAACAGCAATGCTAGAAACTGGACAGTCAAGTCTAATCGAAGACGCATCAGAACAAGTAGAAATTCATCCTTGAGTTGCAATTTTCTCCTTGGACCAGATTTCTTTGGGGTACCCTTGAATGGACGGCCTTTCCTGCTACATTTAGCACTCTTCCAGTAGCTCATTGTCTTTGCATGAGGCTCTACAAATTTGTACATGTCCTCAAATGCTTGTTTGGAGCTGATACCTGTACAATGGTTAACATCTTTGTCAGTACTTATGTTCTCTGCACATATAAGTTTCTTTCTGCAGCTCTTTGGTCCTTTGTTTTCAGTTTGTCTTGAAATTAATTTGTGTTGTAACTCCTTGACTCTGTGTTCAAGAGAAATAATTTTTGCCTGTTTTTGGATGCAGCCTACACAATCACAACTAGGCTTGCAATCACACTTGTAAGTGTACCTGTGATCCTCTTCAACCTTCACTGAAGCAGCCATGCCAATAGATGGACTTGGTGTTGAAGATGTAGTGGGAGTACGGCAAACTCTTTTCCTAGATTTGGTTGGCTCTTCACGATCTCTTGGTGGTGCACGCTTTGGTGCTATTTGCGGTGAAAGTTTGTATCCAAGATGAAGTACAGGATCAGGATGCGCCAAGGTTGGTTTCCCATCCGGGAAATGTTTCGAACACACTCTATCATGAGGTTTGTTTATCCAGTTTTTACCAGTTGATTGATCCTTTTGGTTCATAAGCTTATTCCATCGCCTTCTGCCATCTTGATCTTGCTTCTCAGTGGGAAATGGGAAGAGATGAAATGGAGGATCACAATCACAACACCCTAGTCCATTGAAAGTTTGATGCTTGGAGCATTTTCCCTGCTTCCACTTATCCAGCTGATAAGATCCATTGCTACAGCCGACAACTGCACACAGCTTCATGGTGATTCGAGCTGAAGTGGAAGAAAAGGAAACAAAATAATTTACGATACTATCTATCCAAACCATCTTTATGTGTAAAAACTAAAATGTGCTGGCTCTACTGCCCAGCACACAAAAGTAGGCATAATTAATCATCTTCTAGGCCCAACTGAATTAATGCATAGCTAGTTGGGCATTGAACATGAAAGAAATATAACGATACACAAAAAAATATATAGCAATATAGACCAACATGTAAGGATTTTCGATAGTTACACCGGAAAGGGTTCTGTCAATTAAAAAAAAAATGAAGGAAGCAAAGACCAAAAAGTAGGTTGCATAAAGAAACAGTGCACAGTACCATGCCGGTGCTTGTCAAATCCACCACCACCATCCTGCGGAGAAGTTAGAACAATTGGAATTGTGAACCAAATCGACTGCTCCCCGCAGAATGGGGGAATCAGGCACTGTGCATGGTTATGCAATATTACTTGCAAGCCTCTTTCATGCTCTGACGCTAGACATAGATCTGATGACTCACTCTCCACAAATGTAAACAAGATGCTAAGACATACACGCACACCGTACACAATATTAAACATAACAACTTTACACTCACACCTTCAACATCTTTCTCACAGTGACAAAAAAATGTGCTCTCTCATCCAAAGACTCCCATTTAATTAAGGTTTTACAATAACATGTCATACTCATACTATAGGCTGAGTTTACACGTAGATCTATAGTCTTCTCTAGACCACTTCTACAAGTACAAGGTCAAATTACAAGTAATATGACCTTATACGGGCACGAACGTAAAATACAGTGGCATTTGTTTGAGTGCACACTCGTGTACAAAAGTCCCAAAACCGTACGGGATCATTTTGGTGACTATGGAATTAAAGTAGGTATAATTTTTTTTTCTTTTAACATTTGGATGTTACTGTTAGCTTATGTTTTCAGCACTTTCTGGATGTTTGATATTGATGTAAACTAACAATGAATTTGAATTTGCAAAAAGTAATTTAAAAGAGTAAATATTTGAAGCAAATATTCATGAAGAAAAGGTGGTGTCATTTACCATTACTGGGTATAGTAAGTGCTCTATGAGTGCTCTAGACCTAACAGTCTACATAACAATCAAATCGACAGAATTCAGAATTCAAACATAAGAGTATTTTTGTCAAAAATCCAATTAATGCAATCTCAAACATCAGTTCCTGGCCTGTACGTAACCATGAATAAATATTGCACCTGAAAACATATTCAACATTAGGCCTAGAAATCTATGCCATTTATAGAAGTTAGAACCTCATTCTTAACAACACTAACAGTCCCATCCATTATCTTTAATATGTGATGTTTTGTCTGAAAGCCACGTTATCCGGCCTACCTGTCCTAGCCTGGACCTAGCCCCGGGGACCGCGCCGCTTCGTGCGACGGCTGTCGCAGTTAGCCTGGACCTAGTCTAAAACTGACTATGATTGAAGATCGTCTAAAATCTCACAACGCAAAAAAATAAAAAAAATAAAAAAAATAAAAAAAAAATACATGATTCATTAATATAGGAATATATAGATAAACAGATTATCAAAGGCCTAGAGTCAAGATTCACAGAATGTCGGCAAAAATTACCGTTCGTTGGTCCGCCAACATCCACAATGCATTCACGAATCACCTGTCGATTCGATCGCCCGGCCCGAGCCGCGCACGCATTGACTGTTTGGTTAATTTATCTCCAAACCCGATTTTCTCGCGCATGCGCAGTTACAACTGCGAAAAGGCTTATATCACAAGTGTGGAAATCCTTCCTATTTAGCCTCTGACACATTTAAAATCTTGCAGATTAAGATTTGTCTTCGAAGAAAAATGGATCACAATGATAGCTATGATATGATGATGATGGCGATAATGCTTATACTATCAACAATCTGGCATGTAGCTATTAAGAAAAACAACAGATTTACACTCTGATAATTTTTTATAGACTCTGTGATAATGTTTCTTTCAGACTACAAAGAAAGACAAATGTAAAGGAAAGTTGAGGAAAGGGGGTGAGATTGTCCTTGTAAAAAAAAAAAAAAAATCAATCTTGCTTTCTCTCAGGTACGAGTAAGACTAATTCATCATTAATGTTAGACAAAATTTAAGCATTAGTGAGAATGCATCATATGAAAAATTGTATCAAAGTGTTGAGTTCAGACCTGATATGGCCAGTACCACTGGTTGTCAGTTGACCCTCATTCTCTGGGGAGAATGTCACACGGAAGACATCTTGAGAGAAAGCTTTAGAGCGTAGCTGGGTTTTCTCTTGTTTCCAGTCCCACAGTGTCAGCATGAAGTCTGGCTGGCAGCCAACTGAAGCTAACAGTGTGCCAGCTGGATTGAAGTCTACAAAGGCATATCCAGTCATAGTGCCTCCTCGTAGGATACGGTAGAGCTTGAGCGAAGGGTACTCATACACATTGATGTTGGGCATTTCACCATTTTCAGCCACCACAAAATACTTCTGGCTGGGGTGGACCTACATGAAAAAATGTTATTGAACAAGAAAACTCACTTTATTTGACTCTCATGAAAACATGGGTTACATTTTCTCAAGAGAAAGAAAAAATATAGCAATGGTTAACAGGATCTGCAGTCAATGTTGAAAACTGGACATAATTTGAAGCAAACATTGCAGTTCAATAAATATGAATTTTATAACTAGACAAAAACAATTTATTTTCATCACTTTTGTATACTCATTGCAGAAACATCTGTTCATTAAGAATATTTTCTTGCACCTTGTACATCTGCTGTTAATCTATTAATAGTCCTTTCTATGTCACAGCTCACATCATTTCATAGCCATTCTCCCTACAGCTTACTGTACATGCCATACAGTCAACTTTGCCTATTAGTCAAATCTATTTGGACTGAAGAAATAACTTTGTCTTTAAGGAAATTCGACTTATGAGGGATTAAAATCAAAACAACATACAGGGAAGAGGACTTAAAAAAACCTTTGACTCAGGCAATTATTCGACCGCAAGATCGACTTAAGCAAGGTTGACTGTATTTCACAAGCATAATAGCAAAGCAAGCTATAACCACAGTGTGAAAATGACCAAAATGTTTTGCTTTACATGTTGACAAATTTCCATCTCTGAAAAGAGGTAAATTGCATTTTGTTACGGAAGGCGATGTTTTGGAATGTTGTTAAATTAGCATGCAATATCAGCAGACTTGGAAAATTCACATTGTGAAATCTACAGCATACTTGTACCAGGATTAAACACACATGGCATACACACTTTACACTGATTTCTGCTACTCACTGTAATGGCACCAACACCTCCTCCACTAGTCGTCCTGATGTACTGCTGCTCCTTAGTTTGCAGGTTCAGAATCTGGACGACATTCCCAGCAGCAAACAAGACGGTGTTGGCATCAAGCATGTACAAATTTGACAGCTTCTTGCAGTCATATCCAAAGGAGTGACTGTATGTCAAATGTACATTAAGGAAAATTTAAAATGGTTTAAGGTCTTTACATACATGGTACAAATATCCTCTTGTTTAAACACAAAATTAAAATCTCAACAAATCTCATGCTGTAATTAGTGAAGCAAGAAATGATTTTAGAGCAAGGAATATCAGCTGCACTCAAAGAGGTTGTGCTGTATAAACACTATTCATCACTTTTTCATATCAATATATTATTACACTTTATTATTATCCAAGTTGCCTATTGATTTGTGTGTGACTGTCACGCAACATACACAGATTATTCAAGCCATACACACAACACACACAGACACACACAAATCTGTCATTATAAGTGAGTATGTTGCAGCAAAGGCCTCTTAGTAAAAAACAAATAAACAAAAAAGCTTTCCCTCATTATTGATCAATGAAATTACCTGCTTTATGCCTAATGCCTTTGACATGAAAATTATGGATTTGATTAAGAGTCTTTCAAATACAGATACAAGTCCTTTATTTCTCTTATAGGTTCAATAACCATAAAAACATAGATAATTTACACCTGCAGCAACTGTATTTTCCTAGTCAGTGGAAAATTTGAAATGGTAAAACTTAGCCTGATGTACAAGGGATTTTTGTTACAATAATGAAGATAAAGGATACAAGAGTGTGAGCATGTCAGGAGGCAGGCCTGAATCCTGGCTGATCACTGGTTTGGACACACACTCCTCGTAGTCATAATAGAAATTCTCTGGTATCAGATCCTCATCTTCTTCTTCTTCTTTCTTTTCATTTTGCATCTCCTCTCCTTCAGGTTGTGCCTCACCACTGCTGGCTGGTTTCTGCTCTTGTCCACTGCTAGCTGGTTCCTGTGCCTGCTGACCAGCACTAGGGTCCTGCTCCTGTCCCTCAGCAGCCTGGGTTGTCTCCCCTGCCTCACCCCCATCAGAAGGGACTGGCACCTCCTGGCCTTCCTCTTGGGCTTGGAGTGGTGGAGCAGTTTCCCCATCAGCATTCTGCTGGCTTTCTGCTGTGGTGTCTTGTGTGGTATCCACTGCATCACCCTCAGTCACAGCCTGAACATCTCCTGTAGTAGCGCCCTCAGTGGTACTAGGAGGTTCATTCTGTGAGGCGTTATCCATCCCGCCCTCTGCTGGTTTCTCTGTGTCAGTTACTACAGGCTCTGAATCTTTGCCCTCTGTCTCTGCTTCTTGTCCGTCTTGGCCTGCCTTCTCCTCCTCTTCTTTTCCATCAGATGCTGGCTGTGTCTCTGATACATCACCAGTCTTTCCTGAACATATTTCATATGTAAATAAAACACATGGCTGGCATCATTTCCTTATAACTGTCATTCAAAGCAATCAGCTCCAGATCTACACTCATTTGAATTAACACATTTGACAAGACAGAAAGAAGAAAGGCTGCTGTGAAAAAAAAAACCAAAAAACATTTGTTGTCAACTGAAACATGTGACCTTACAAATGTATTAATCTAATTCCACCTTCACTGAGAAAGCTTTGTGAGTATGCAACTTTAGGAAAGAAATTTAGGAAAGAAATACATAAAATTTTGAAAAGCACACCCAAGAAACTATGTATAAAATAATAAATCTGCATGTAGTAAGTAGATTATAATATAGCATTTCATGGCAAGTGTTTAAAAAAAAGCAAACACTTTGATAAACTTAACTCTATTCATAAGCCTGACAGTCCTCTCCACTCACTGATTCTCATAAATATCATATCAATGTAACTGTACTTTTGAAAAAAAACTTTGGTGATCTTCCAGTTATCTTAAAATCCTGTCGACTTCATACTTCGTGATTTCTAAACATTATTTCCTGCTAATCATGTCTAACGTTAGTCAGCATTTTAGTGTAATCTTAAAATCAAACCTTTGTTTGATTGAAAGTGATACCTGCCATTCTGCTCTTTTGCAACATTTATCTTTTTCAAGTTCATCCGCCACATGGAGTCAGAAAGGTAAGACAAACTAGACAAATACCCTCAGTAGTTTGGTCTCCTTCATCAGCAGGTTTCTGGTCACCCTCCTCCTTGGTGTCATCTCCCTCATTGGGGGTCGTCTCTGTTGTCTCAGCTGCAGCAGCCTGGGTCTCTCCTACAGCCTGGGTCTCTCCTGCACCCTCTTCACTCACTCCTGCCGGCTCCTCAGGACTATTCTCTGTTGCTCCTACAAATGTACATGTATATATATCATGAACAAAACAAATTCACACATTCTTTTTCCTCTGGGCAGATCATCAGACTTTGCAATGTGTACTACGTGCAATTTCTTGTGTGCAATTTGAATAGTGAGCATTTGGGTCTATTATGTACATTTTGAGTTGTCAGACAATGGTTCTAAGTTTTTCAAGTTGTGGAGATAGAGAGATATCAGTATTGAAAGTGCATCTGTTTTAATTTCCTAAAAAATGCCATAATAAAAAATGTGTTTCCACTTTCTTTAGTCAGTCTCACCATTTTCAGTTGATGGCTCTTGGGTTGTATCGTTTCCTTCTCCTTGCTGCTCTTCAGCAGCTGCAGAAGAATCTGAAAATAAGAACACATAGACAAATAGAGGATTAATGTCTTTAAGGAATCCTCTTCTATGCCCATTTTTTTTTTTTTTTTAAATCAGCACGTTAATTTTTAGTCTGGATGAAACTCGCTATCCTTACATGTACATGATACTCAGTGACACACCCAGAGTAAAACCATCAATTTTCGGACACTTAAGCTTTTCTGCAATATTTGTTCAACTCAAATAATACATACAAACTTATATCTACAACAATGTACGTTAAATATAATTCAAACACAGGCTAGACTCTACGTGCATTGAATGTCAGTGTGCATACGAGGCTGCTTAAAAATAGCGCCGCGCCATACTGGCACAATGTTGCATCATGGACGTGGCGGCGCCAGCTGGTGTCCGAATTCTGGCAAGTTGGCACCTGCATTCAAACCCTGTGTTTCTACATTTAGTCACTGCATCTGCACGTACAGAGATTTTGTTTTCCTTTTGTGTTTTTGAGGATACCATCACACTTGAGTCTAAGCTTGCAATAATAAGCAAAAAATCTTGCAACAGAACAGCATACTTTAAGCTATTTCTCAATTTTTTGCGCTCTTTGGCAACCCTGATTCTAATGCGGGAGTTAATTTGCATGTGCTTTGAAAAAGTTGCACAAATTCTGTTTTTTTGGGTTTTTTTTAACACAGGCGAAATTCAGGATTTTTTTAGATGGATTTTTGGAGGTCTCTTAGGCACTTTCCTGTTGTGAATGACGGTGCAAGTACAATATGACATGATGTGATCCTAATCTATGCATGTGTTGCGACAGTAGAATTTGCTGGCATGCAATAGATCTAGAAGTTAGAACCATAACGTTACATGTATGATGTATTTCTAATTCTATTTCTAGACTACAGACTGTAGTGTAGATTCTAATTGTATCTCTAACATTTTAACCTTGAGGAGAGTTGAGAAGATATAGACTCTAGATCTTGTGGTAGTGGGTCCAGGTGTCTACAGCTATAAACTCTTTAGTGAATTCAAGCAGAACTCTCTAGATTCTACCCAACCATATTTTCTTCTCTACCCCACCTAAAACACTAACGTTAAGAGGTCACTCTTACAAGTTGTATCATAGACGCTACAAAACCCAGCTTGCTGGCCACTTCTATTCTAATAGAGTGGTCAAGTCATGGAACTCCCTCCCAGCATGCCTAGCTAGAGCACGTTGTGTCTGCACCCCCTGTGGCATCCTTCAAGAATAGACTGAGAGCCCTTCCCACAGGAATAGAGGGCTAATCAACCAAGTATCCAAGTAAGTAAGTATCTCCCACGCTTAACTGGTGAGTGGTACACAGCCCTGTCGCTGTACAGGTACCCAACTGCGGCGTCCGGACGGGCTACTGTTTCTCACACGGGAGAGCCCGCAGCGCCACAGGCGGAGCTCCGCGGAGAGTTGCACAGCAGAGAGGGTCAGCCCCCGTAGTTTTAATGCAAAACTAGCTAGCACTGTCACCAAATAATGACTGGTTTTCTTTTACCCAGTAGCACCAAAGCTGCCAAACAACCTACAAGTATGTAGATGAATTGCATATTGAAACAAATTGTCTTGAAAGTTCACGTGAAAATCATCGAAAACAGTCCAGTTAACGCGTGTAAGTGGATAGATACTTACCTCCGTTCATCTGTTGCTCGTCGTCCATTTTGGAGTTTTCGGTTGTCAAGGAGAAAGGATCGAGGGCGCACGTATAGCGCAGGATGCTATGCATGCCATGTATTATGCACAGCCAGTTAGCTAGCGAGCGAGCGAGCGGCGCGGTACTGGCTGCGCGCGTACTGGCTACTGGCTAGCAGCTGTGGGGAAAGGCATGGGTTGGTGCTGCGCACGCGCGATCATCGCAGTCGCTATAGGGCTCACACCCGTAAATATAATGGATTCTTCCCGGCCTGATCACAAATTCGTACCAAAGATACCAAAATTAATTCAGAAAAAAAATCATTAAAAATCAGGAAATGAAGGTAGAAGAAAAGTTTTTAGCTCACGTTGATGAGTGTGAATTCCTCTACAAAATATGTTCTGCTTGGCAGGTGATAGGTTTTTCTTGTGGAATTTAAAGGGACTAATTTAACTCGGCGCACGCACAGAAAATCAGAGCCTTTTTGAGTTAAAAAGACACGTAGTCTGACTTTGCGGACCTTTTGACAGAGTTTGAACTGAAAAAACCCCCTCGATATTTTGATGAGTGAAAGGGCACATCTCACTTTATTTTGACATGCGATATGAAAGACGCCATTTGTATGAGTTATTTTACAGAATTTTTTAAAGTTTGATTTTTAACACACATCCCTATGGGGAAATATTTATGGGTGTGAGCCCTATATTCTGTGTTGCCCTCTCCTGTGCGTCGCGACTAACAGTAGAGAACGGTTCCAAAATAAAAGTGCATTAAAGTAGACTGTATAAACATTTTTGTGTGTGTTTTTTTTTTTTTTTTGCTCCCGACCTGCAGTGGCATGTAGGCCTAGATTGCTCCCTTTCATATGAACAATGTCCACGCTGAGCCAAACATATCAAACCTACCCACAAACATAACCAGGGGCGGGTGGGGGGGGGGGGGGCGTGACTAATATTTCTGGTGCCACTTCCGGGTTTCATTTCATTTTTTTTTCTTTTTATTTCTTTTGTTTTTAACGAAAAATAAAGGGGGTCGTGCGCCGGTTGCGCCCCCTCTGGATCCGCCACTGGTAACCCTCATCCTGATCGTCACATCAAACTAAACATAAAATAAAACTTTTAGATGGAAGTTCCCTCGCTTGTGAAGTGTGGTAATGGATGGAAATGATCTAGTAAATGGCGGCATTCTTCATGCATCGAGTGTTATTTTTCTTGCAAACTTCTCTGCACTCTTTGTGTTCCCCGCTTAAATCCTGTCCATAGGTATGTGTGTGAAATTTGTGCATATTTTTGACTCATTAGCAGAGAATGGATTAATCCAGCATAGCAGCTTCTATATGTTTTCGAAAATATAGACAGTATAATCCTGGTTTAAAACCATTAATCTTGTCTTTGAGGCAATTGAGCCAATATGGGTGGTGTGACTCCGACCCACATTTTATCCTTTCTCACAAATTCAACCTAATAAGTAACGGAACTTTAAGATGGCAGGCTAATTCGATGTGGAATGAAAAAGCATTATCCTATAACCATCGTGGAATAATAAAAAAAAAAGTAGGCCTAAGTATAAGTGAATGGTTTCAAGAGAGAGAGAAAAAAAATCAGTCCATTACAATAATATTCAAGTTGACTGGAAAACATAGAGCAGAAAATAAACAAGCATATCACTAGAATTATCATGTGTCTAAAAGTTGACAAAAGGAAACCGGCCTGCTGCAGTTTGGTTTCATAATAATATGTTCTCTCCATTCAGGGATGGATCCAGGAATTCCGTATAAAGGGAGGCATCTTTGCAAAATTCAATTCCTTTTTTTCTTTTTATTTCTTTTGTTTTAACCAAAAATGAAGAGTGGCGCGCACCCGGACGGTGCCCCCCCCCCCCCCCCCCATCCGCCACTGCTCTCGAAAGTACCGGTGTGACGACGGTCACTATATTTCATGGAAAAAAAAAAAAAAAAAAAAACTAAGATGCTGATTGCTTCGTCTTATTTTTTTTTTCATTTAATTCCACCAATGTTCGTAGAAATCATTATACACGCTTCTTATCAAAATATGGAATTATAAAGAATAGGCCTAAATGAGCGAATGGTATAATTTAACAACTTACACTCACCTACCCAACCTAGACCTGCATCCCCAAAATATTTACATTTTGAATACAAGGCCTTATACAGGCCTATCTCCGCACAAGGACAACTCTGAGACTATCAATGTTATCTTTACCTTTTGAAATAATATAGTCGGCCTATACCGCTTTTTGACTGATATTTCCAGTTGAAACGAATAATCATATAGTGACTTAATTGAGTGAACTTTCTGTAACTTTTATTTACATGGTACTTCTAAATTTTAAAAGGTTGAAAGTTTCTCCATTCAACGAGTGCCATGTAGCCTGATTAATAGCGTATAATGTGTTATCAAAATCTCTAGCCACGCCTTCATCGTAATATACCTAATGGCCGTTTTTTTCTTTCATTTTAATTTCACAGAAATATTGCAGATTTCAAGAGCTAAGTTACCTCATCTAATGTACAATGTTTGGCGGTGAGTTTTTTTAAGTATGCTCTATGAAATAAAGCTCCCACCTATAATATCAAACTCTTCAAGGAGCGATGTCTGCTTTCTCAGCACATCCGGCCTGCCATGCTCATCATTCGTATTTTTTCGAATTGCTGTATAATAGTGTAGTTATATAGGGATTTTATTTGTTGCAATTTTCAATATAGGCCTAACTGAAACTCTGGAAAAGAATATGAAATCAAATTATTACTGACTCAGTAGAGTCCCAACAAATTGCTTCAAACCATTACTTAAAACAATGTGCCATATTCAGTTGTCAGAGATGGAAAAACGTAGAATAGACCGGCGTTCTACAATGACAGGCCCATAGGCCATGTGTATTCTTTTTATGAAGAGTTTTATCGCAAAACGTGCTAACTCCTTTTTTGTTAAGTTGAAATATTTGTTATTAAAACTGCTAAAAAACAAAGTAAATAATAAGAAAATACAGGATCATCACTTCTAGAATATTCTTTGTTATGTCATAAGTGAGGTATCGCCGGAAAGTTTTATTTTGCTCTATCTGAGGATGGACTTATCCATTATACTTTGAATTTTTTTGATAGCGCTTAGCTCATTTTTGCAATAAAATTATAGCCAGCTGTTGCTAAGAAGTCTTGAGAGTCTATAAAATATTGAAATACACTGGGTAATGGATTTCAGGGGCGGATCCAGGAATTCTGTAAAGGGGAGACGCCTTTACAAAAACTTTCTGTCACATTTCATTTATTTTAACAAAAAGAAAAATAAGATAAAGAGGGAGGGTGCGCCCGGCGCGCCCCACTGGACCCGCTACTACAATCAGCTAACACTATTTTCTCAAAGGAAAAAAGGAATATGTGCATGCATCCGTTTTGTTTTTTGTGCCGCCATTCATATGCCATCTTTATTATTTGATGGTGATTATTACCGTCATATTTAGCATCAAGTATGAGTATACAATGAGCAACTCAAACTCTACATGACCCATTACACTGATATTTCCATGGAAATACATTAGAGGATAGATTGTGGAATTTCTCAAATTTATTCATTGAGGGCCCTATTCACCACAATATAAAGAAATACATAAGAAATTGAAATGATTTATTATGCTTATAATGCGATCAAGTTTTTTATTTATGATTTTTTTTATTTATGATTTCTTTATCATTAAAATCGATCATATTTGGCACATTAATAGAACAGTTCAAACTTTATGACCTCAATTTTATCTCATGATCGGCCAGTGTGAGCGTCTTGTTACAACATAAGAAATTAGACCTATCTTAACTGTGTATTGTTCATAGGTATCTTATTGGACTTTTGAGTTTACAGATTTACGATAATGACATACGAATCATACCATTACAGGCAAAACATGTAAGAAAGATTAAAGATGATGCATAAAAAAGGAGGCCTATGTTTATTAAAGAAAAAATCATTTCCTGTATATCTATATGGTTGATGCCCACGGCAATATCAGCCCTACGCAGCACCGAGAAGTATGCACCCGAAGTTATCATCCTAATAAATTCTACTTTACACGGTTCTTCAACTGCTCTCGCCAACTCCTATGAATTCTTCCATAGAACAACGAATGATTGAAATAATCTGCCGAGTAATATTAAACAGATTCATAAATTTGATACATTTAAAGAAGCACTCTTAACAGCGTCACCTCTGTTGTGCGGATCAGCTGCACATCACACCACAGTGCTGAGTGATATACTCTATAGGGTACCTATCCAGAGTTTTTCAGGGTATTTATCCAGATCCAGAAATGGGGGCACAATGCGCTCCCTTAAAGGGATAATTTCGAGGTTTTGGTTGAGACCTAATTAATGCTTTGAGATTTCTAACATTTTTGGTGAGATAATGAGAAACCTCTTATTAACCCTAAAAAGGCCGGGGGGGGGGGGGGTTGAATCAACCCCCCTCGACATTTTTTGCAACTACTCCGCCGCGCGAAATTTTTTGACCGCGCCGTTCGCTGACATTTTACTTTCAAGTCTCGCGCATCTTTTGACACCATTTTCGTGAAAATCGTGCATACCGTTACGACGCTGCATAACGTTTTATACAAGCCTGTCAGACCGAAAATGGCTCAAAAACATTATTTTGTGTATAAAGTCGATGCAAATGGAGTTTTCTCTTCTTATTCATAAAGAAATGATTATTTTCACTTTTATAGGCTGAAACTAATTAATTTTAGCATAATTATGCTTGAAATAGGTTCTGTCATAAATTTTGCGAAAAAAAGAAATGATAAAACAAAAGTCGAAAAACAAAGAAATACATAAGAAAATCATAAAACAATAAAATACATAAGAATTGATTTTGATACCAATTTTTTTTCAAGTATATTGTTAGGAATGCTACAAAGAATGTTTTCAAAAAAAAATTAGGATTCTAGGAGCTTTAATTTCTGATTTAGAGCAAAATGTATGATTTTATGCATATATATTAGCATAAGTAATAATATTGTGACGAAAATTTCCATTTCTTTTTGTAAAGCTTGGTAGATTACGTCACAGGGAGTGCACGTGCCAAATTTCATGGTGATTGCGCGATCGACGGCCGAGATCTGGGGGGGGGGGGGGGGGGGGGGGTTGAATCAACCCCTCCCCGGCCACAGAACACCCAGGGTTAAATATGAAAGAGCATTAATCTATGAAGAATTCAACGTTTATATTATGAAAATTGGTTTTGAAATGACTGAGATATCCAAAAAAGAGCAATTCTAATAAAGTGTGGGACCCATGCACACTATGTTAAGATTGTTTTGTTTTACTTTGTTTTTTGGATGTTTCATTCATTCCAAACCCGATTTTCATCAAACAAACTCTGAATTCCTCTTAAAATAGTATGCTCTGTACTATATCATAAGTGTTTTCTTGTTTGTTGTTGTTGTTGTTGTTTTTTGTTTCTTGAGATACTTTTCTATCTTTCCTTTTTGTATACTATACGCGCTCTTTATCTTCGGATGGTGTAGCTGTCGTTGACCGTGGTGGTTGACGAACACGAGTCGTAGAGGGCACTCGTCAAAATGGCTGTCTCACCGAAAGTCGTCAACATCCACCCAGTGGTATTATTTTCCATCGTAGATTCGTACGAAAGGCGAACTGATGAAAATGCTCGTGTCATAGGAACATTGTTAGGTAAGAGCAGAATATGTGTGTGTGGATTGGTACTTCAAAAAATACTTTAGACTGTTGTTTTTCCAGATGTCAAGTCTACCATATTGCGAGTGTTCGCACAACAAACCGTGCACCGGCAGCTCACCATGCCCGCGCTCGACCTATCATGCCATGCAAAGCACCACGCGTTGTTGGATCAGATAGGATCGTAAATGAATGAGTTCAACAAGAGAGCGAGGCACGTGCACTTACACTGTATGGAACATCCACGGTCATGTCTGTCTTTTTAGACCCGACACGACAGGCAATCCACAAAAGAATGTCGATTGAAATGCTGATGAAAATGTTCGAGTTTATTATTTATTACCTACAAACTGAACTAATGATAGGAAAAATAAATAAATAAAGAGACTCCTCCACTTATCCTACACCTAGATATACATCATGTGTGCCGTACAAACGTAGCTACAGCAGCTAAAACCAGCTTCCACAGTCACTGTCTATAGACTATACACAGCCCTGTGTAGCTGTAGGCTACACACAGCCGCAAGTGTTGTGCCAGGGACTGACCTCCAGAATCATATCCGGACACCCTTGGTTGTAACCTGTATGGGTTGTAACCTGTATGGGACATTAGGTGAATGCGGTTTGGTGGGGTGGCTATGTTATTGCTATTGACTTAATACACAATTCACAACTTACTGAAAAGAGCACACTGCCTCACTGCCTTGATTGATATGATATGTGACGATCAATTGTTATGTCATTATGATTTAAGGATAATATGCCAGAAATATTCCTTGTGTATGGTGGACTATTAAATGTTTAAAATGTATTTCACAAGTCATGAAAGCATGATGTACATGTACTGTATATGCATTTGATGTTCTTTTTTTTAAGGAAAGACTTCCTTACAATGTACATGTTGTTACCTGCACCACTAATTTTGCCCTATCACTCTACATAAATGTATGTATGTACACGTTCGTACGTTATCCTGCCTGTAGCTGTAGCTTTGTAAGCTAACTCTGGATGTACTTTGTAATATCTCAACACTCACCAAATGTATCACATGCATATATGTACATGGGTGTGTAAGCTAACAAGGGTAGTGTAGACCACCTGGTGTAGAATGGCATGTCAAAATTTGATAGTAGGGGACATAGAAGTCTTGTCTTTTCTTGTAGTCTAGATTGCTTTGCACGTCATCCAGAGTTCAGACACTGAGTGATGTGACATAATTTATTGTGGTTATTCCTTATGGTTTGTCCTTGTGTTTTATGTTCTGAATGAATATTAACCATGCCTCATTTCCAGAGTCTCAGTTTTTTAAAGATTTTTTTTTTCTTTTGAAATAATCCACCAACAGCTGCAGATGCATTTGATTGCAACCAAAAAGCTGGTTAAAAGTAAAATAGAATCCATCATGACAGCTGGAAAACATAACATCAGAATTCGTAATGCTTTCTACAGTGACATCAATTGTATCAAAAGTACAATGTATGATTGTCATCCAAAATTCTTAAGGAAATGCTCTGTATTTTAAGAAATGATTTTATGGTTATTTGCTCCATGCGTCTTAAAATGCAAAGTAATGCACTTCACAGTTGACATAAAGACATTTCATTTTGTTTGTTTTTCAGGAACAAATATTCAAGGAGTTGTCGAAGTGACAAATTGCTTTTGTGTTCCACACAATGAGTCAGAAGATGAGGTAAGAGGGAAGACTTTCATCACAATGCAGTCATGTATTGTAACATGTTCACTTGCTACCCATTCATTCAGGGATAACAGTCACACTATGTTGTCACTAGGGTAATCCAGCAAGTGGCTTGAGGTGTATCCTGAAATAAACACATTCCAATGAAATAAAGAAATTAGGCCATCCTGGCCATGAGATTTTTAGAAGGTACAAAGTGTACATGTACCAAGATGATAATCATTAGATATTGAGCTAAATTACCTTTACACATTTTTCATTCAGGTATATATTCAGCTATGTGCCACAATGTATAAGGTGGTGTAATTCTTTGATTTATTGTTACCAGTTAACCGGATTCAAAAGGCTCAAGTCAGCTCATGAATTCTGCATGGTCCAAGTTAGCCAAATCAAAGCAAACTACAAAGTGTTTTTTTTTTAGTACCAAATGAATAGTGAAATGAATACTGTACAATGAATGTTCGTGTGCATTTTAATTTCGCGAGCGCCAAGATTCTCAGAGTCTTTGCTGTAATAGAGAGCAGCTGAAGGTGTCATGATAAAAAGTTTGGTTCAAGAATAAGTGAGGACAAAAGAAAGAGTCACCAGTTTGATTTGTCGCCTTGTCAATTTTATTGGATAAACTTTCTGTGCATGAGCTTTATCATGGATGAACCAGATTTGATGGAATCAAAAGCGGTGAAGAAGAGATCCTATGGCGATTCATTGTACTAGTATCTGTTAGATACCAGGACATCAATTTCTTGCAAAAAAAAAGTGGTTCTGGTACATTTTACCTTACAGTGTATGTAGCACATAGTTCTAAGCACTAATAAACTATTTCTTGGAATGTACTAATGGACCTTGTAAGTGATGATTTGTTACAATGCTCTCTTTATGGTTGTAATGAATAATCTGTCAGTGGACTCTGTCGTCTCTTGGAAAGTGTGGAAATTGTTTTATCTTCTTTGATAATATTACTTTGTGATAAAATATTTGTGATTTTATGAATATTTTCCAATGTAGATGAAATTGTGTGTGTTATGATGGTAACACTGACAATCATCTCCATCATGTGTTTTTGTTTGTTTTTTTGTTTGTTTTTTTTCTTTTAGGTTGCAGTTGACATGGAGTTTGCGAAAAACATGTTTGAGTTGCACAAAAAGGTGAATTCCTGGGAAAACATTGTAGGCTGGTAAGTACATTGTGATCAGAAAGATTAGTTGAAGTTTGATGCTGCATGTACAAGTAGTCAAAAGTATAATGTCTATCTTTGTAGACAAAACCAATTGCTCATCATGTGGCTGTACACTTCATTTTGTTATTATCATGTGATTCTCAAAAAGAAACAGGCAGTTTTTTTAGAAGCATAAATTATCACATTGTAAGGTGATTTTAGCACAGCAAATCACACTTTTCTACAATTGTATGTGAGACATTGATAAAACAAAGGAGCTTTTATTGAATGATAGTTGAATTTTCTGCTTGATGAAAGCAAAGATGATTAAATTTGTACCTAGTGATGCATTACAGCAAAGGAGAAGGGGAATTGCCACAGCATTGGAAAACAAAGGCAAAACAAAAGAAAAAAAACACAATAGCTTGGAATAGTCCAAATGAAGGAATATCCCATTTGTATGTGTTCAAAGATGTGCACTGTAGTACAGGCATGTAGAGGACGGTCTATGAGTTATCGATGATGAGTTGCTGAGGCAGCATGGGGTATTGGAGTACAAGGTATAGTACTATCATATCCTCCAAGATAATTGCCTTTTCAGTGTGTATGAGTGGCACACCAAATAGAAATGGGAAGAAAGAGCTACCTCCCTGCTTAGCTGTAACCCACTGGGAAAATATAATATTTGCAACATCAGATTCAATGCTTTTGTATACACTGTAGATGCATTTGTAGGATCATATTATCTTGAAGTTGACAGTGTTTCATGTACAGTGGACTCCTGTTATAATGAAGTCCTTGGGACTTGCAGTTTTCTTTCGTTATATCAAAATTTTGTTGTAACTGAACAAATAAACAAGAAAAATACATAAAGCTGATAATGTTGCGGCCTGAATTTGTACTTTGTTGTATCCGGATTTTCGTTATAACAGGAGTGCACTGTATTACAGTTGATGTGTGATGGGATTGCATGATCATTATCATACAGTACAGTTCTGTATATTGATCATACAATATTGAAGTTGACAGTGTTTCATGTTGCAGTGTTTTGTGTAATGATAAGGTATGAATATCATTATTGCTGTGTAATATCTTTACAGGTATGCAACAGGAAGTGACATCACAGGTCATTCAGTCCTGATCCATGACTACTACTCAAGGGAATGTCAAAATCCAGTTCATGTGACGGTAGACACAACATTGACGGACTTTAGTTTGTCTGTTAAGACATGGGTCAGGTAAGTCAAGTAATACCAGAGCCACTTTCGAGGTACTTGAATACATTGTAATCTATAAGTTGAGGTATTGTAGACACAATTTTAAACTCAGAGCAAAACTATTATTGGGACATGACTGGTGTAGATAAGTGTAGGTTGAAAGTACAGAGTCATTGCCTCTTTGTTTCCTCTTTCTTTGTATATTATTTTTTTTTCCTTGGAGACCTAAAGCTTAAGATTTGCACCAGTTGAAGGAATGTTCTGGATCTTGAAAGTGCATGGTAGACGTTGCATCATATATGACAAGAAATTCAATAGCCACCCAAATGCTCATGGTCAACCCATGAAATGATGATAATTTTCATAAAATAGCAGTTGTGAAAGGTCAAGGGTCACTGCTCTTTTGGCCCAAGAAAAGTTCTTTTCAGCCATGTTTTCAGCGAGAAATGTCTTGTATTATAGTAATCTTATGGACAGAGTGGTAATGGATACATTTTTGCATGAAATGTCACAGATAAAAGTATGAAGCCAAGGTAAAAGGTTTCTATTACTTCGGTGATACCCAGCCATTTTAGTTTGAGATTGCCCATGCTGTTTTGGTGGAGATTAGCAAAATACTATTGATAACATGAATATGATAACTAGTGTATATGAGTTAAAGGCTGTAGTGCTGCATTTTGATTTAAAAAAATAAGATAGAAAAGAAAATGTAATTTTCTTGCTATAACTTCAGCAGTGTGATCATATGATAAATAAGAAAGCAGAAGCATCCCAGTCAATTGAACACAGCTGTCAATTTCTTCAGGATAAATGATGAGTTGATAATAAGAAATATCAAACCACTTCTCTTTGTTTATTCTATGTCCACAGGTTAGATCATGTCATCTTGCACATTTTGCCTACATACACATGTATCGTATTCTTTTCACATTATACCAAGATCAATGATCTGTTCTGCATTCTTTCTTTCAAACAGACAAAACATGGGTGTTCCAGACAAATCACAAGGAACAGTCTTCATTCCGATGCCAATGAAGATTACATGTCATCAACCAGAGAGAGTTGCAAGTGAGTAATACAATCACATACCGGCATAGGAAACATCTGAGATGTAAATATGTTGAAGCTGAGTTTGATTTTTCAATAGTATTAGTATTGAGTATTCTTGAAAACCATTCTGTGCTTTAAATATGTGTACATATGTACATTGTAGTATCCTTTTTCATAATTCCTTGTAGTTCCTAAGCATAATTAAGCTTAAAGCCTTTGAGTTTCAGTATATTGCAGTCAAATTCCAAAAGGTAGAAGATGAATTTTTAGTCATTAGAACTTTGTTTAGTAGCTTTAAAGGGATGGTGTAATTTTGGATGAGATGGGAGATTCAGATTTTAACTCCCTATGAGATATAAACTAGAATCCACTTATAAATATTAAAGAGCATACAATTCCAGTTGGTACTCAAAGTTTATTTGATGGAAATCAGTGGTGGGTTGGAAGAATGTTTCTAGTTTATGATGGTCGAAAGGTGACCTAGCTGTAGTATTGAATCATGTGCAGCTAAAATGCTGTGATTGCAATTGCAAATCACTCTCATGCAATGGATCCTGCTTACTTCTGCTACGGTTCGATATATTGTGATTGATTAGAAATCATCATAGCAGCCACTATTAGGAATGAACATAGATTTTAGTCATTGTGGTGTGTCTTTTTGGGTAATATTTTTGCAGTTTTGTCAGTACCCAAATGAAATTGTGATGGCACAGCTTAATTTTACATGGCTTATGCATACATATAGGGAATTATTTTAGAGCAAAAATCAACAGTTTCGGCAGTACCATCAAATTATTGCAAAACATTTGTGCCAAAAGCCATCTGAAATGTTCCACACCAGAGTCAAGTTTATTGTGACAGTGGACATGAGAATCTTGCTGGTTTTATCTTGCTGGTTTAATTTTTCAGTTATTACCACTTCATCTTAAGATCACTCCCATTTGCCACACACAAACCTATTAAACGTAGCCAGATAGCCAGGCTACACATTTTTAATATCTATAGTTGCCTGCAGGCTGGTGGACAGTGATGAAAACTCAGTACATGTAGTAATGTCCCAAATGTTGATGATAACATTAATTTAATTGGTCTATTGCTCTCATGGTCTTTCCTTGTAAGAAGAGGCCTTATGGGTAATTGCACAATGCATTTTATGTCTTGTTTGTTTGATGTGTGGATGATAGTTTAATGTAGAATTGTTCCTTTTTTTCACTAGTGGATGCTCTCCTGAGGGGGAAGGACCCACACAAGAAGACCATGGACATGAATTCAGACCTGGAATACGTCTCAAAGTCTGCAGGCAAGCTTCAAGATATGTTGTCATCAGTTCTCAATTATGTGGATGACATCCTGGTGAGTACCTGGTCATGTGACCTGGTCATGTGACCAAAGGGCATGAATGTTAACATGTGTTAGTCACTGTTTCTTACGTTAGATTAAGATTTGCACGTACAGGTGTGCAAGACAAGCTTGCTATAACAAGGACCAAACAACCATTACAATAACTTTATTATATCAGGCTTTCCGCTTTATCAGGAACAAAAGGAGGGAATTTAAAGAGTTTGGATCTTCAGTATCACCATGTTACAAGAGTGTTTTGTCATATCAGACCTCTGTTTAAAGAGGTTCTGCTGCATCTGCAAGTCTTGTTCTTTTTAAATCAGATGTAGCTATCAGCTCATCAAAATCCCTCATTATTACTTTCAGACTGGAATAACAAGGCATACGTCACGTAGTTGTCTTTAATAATTGTGTTTGCTCTTTTAACCCTAAAAAGACTGGGGGGGGGGGCCTTTTAGGCCCCCCCTCGACATTTCGCGCGATTACTCAGCAATACGCAATGCTCTCGCCGCGATGCTCTATGACTTTTTTCTTTTGAGTTTCCCGCACATTTTGACACCAAATTTGTGACGCTCGGGGGTACGATTCTGAAGTTACATAACTTTTTGTACATGCACGTGAGACCGAAAATGGCTCAAAAATGTGATTTTGTGTACAAAGTCAATGCAAATTAAGTTTTATCACATGGTTCATATAAGGGCAAGTCCAAGATAACGCGCACGTTACGTATGGGACATTCAGAGACTTTTATGACCTGAAAAATAGTGTTAATGGCCTTTGATCATATTGAACTTCATCATGGTGATTGATATAGATCTAGAAGAAGTATAATCATGTAAAAAATTGAGAAAAATGACCTTGACAATTATATTCTAGAAGAGAAAATATGTGCCGTTACGTATGGGACCAGAAAAATTTTGTTTTTTTGAACATTTTTTTCAACCTCAAAACTCTCTGAAAGTATATCATTCTACAACTTGTAACTCACTGTGATGAAAGTCACAACACTCAAGATTATCACAGGTAAGTTTCATGTCATTAGGCAAAAAGCTCTAATTACAGGTTCTAATTATACCCCCGCCAAACGAAGTTTGAAGGGGGTATATAGGAATCAGCGGACGGTCGGTTGGGCGGTCGGTCGGGCGGTCGGTCGGGCGGTCGGTACGTTGCAAATCTTGCGTCGCGAACTACTTCCTCAGTTTTCAACCGATTCCCATAAAACTTGGCACAGATGTGTGCCTTGGGTTGTAGATGTGCAAGACGTATTTTTTGACAGAACCCAAAAGTACGTTGCCATGGTAACGGCATATTATGGGCAAAAATGGGTACAAATCTTGCGTTGCGAACTACTTCCTCAGTTTTCAACCGATTCCCATAAAACTTGGCACAGATGTGTGCCTTGGGTTGTAGATGTGCAAGACGTATTTTTTGACAGTACCCAAAAGTACGTTGCCATGGTAACGGCATATTATGGGCAAAAATGGGTACAAATCTTGCGTTGCGAACTCCTCCCACAGTTTTTGATCAATTTTTATGAAATTAGGTACAGATGTTCATCTGAATATGTTAATGTGCAAGACACATATTTCCGCAGTGGCAAAAAGTGCGTTGCCATGGTAACGGCATGTTATTGGTAAAATATAGGGCAAAATGCTTCATGGCAAAACTGCTTCATCAGTGTTCTTCCAATTCTCATGGAATTCATATTGAATGTTTGTCTTAGGATATAGGTCAGCATGACACATTTCTTGACAGTGACAAAAAGTATGTTGCCATGGTAACAGCTCACATATTATGAGCCAAAATGATGGAAAATTTTGTGTTGCAAACTACTTCCTCAGTTTTTGCCCAATTTCCATGAAACTTGGTACAGATGTGTGCCTTTGGTTGTAGATGTGCAAGACGCATTTTTCAACAGTACCCGAAAGTACGTTGCCATGGTAACGGCATATTAATGGCAGAAGATCAAGGAAAGATCTTGCGGATTTAACTACTTCCTCAGTTTTTTGACCAAAGCTTATCAAATGTTGTTTTGAACAAAGCTTATGAAATGTTGTTTGGCGGGGGTATAACCAGTCGCTGTAGCGACATTTCTAGTTAAAGACAGACATGACGTGTTACGTATGGGACAGTTACGTATGGGACAGTTTGTCCCCCATTCATTTAGTGTGTGAAGAACCATGTTTATGGGTATTTTGCATGATTATTGAAGTAAAATCAGTTGAAACTACTCAAATACTGATCCAGATTGTCAAGGAAACAATATTCCCCAAATATTCACCATCATAATCATATTCAATCATATTTTTATATTTTTATGACCAACCTGGGTATGCATGCCCTTTGTCCCCCATTCGTTTAGTGTGTGGAGAACCATGTTTATGGGTATTTTGCAAAATAATTTTGCAAAATACCAATAAACAAATTTTTGCATAATTATTGAGGTGGAATCAGTTGAAATTATTCCCCAGATATTTACCATCATAATCACATTCAATCATATTCTATATTTTTTATGACCAACCTGAGTATGTATGCCCTATTTTTATCAGGATAGTTACTACCGTACTGAAAAATTGAATAGTTTAAAGTGTTTACTTCCCTTGATGAAGGGCAGTTTGCCATTTAGTTTCAATAAAAAACAACTTGACACAAGAAATATTAAGTTTAATAAATAAGCAATACCTGCTGCGTGGAACCCCAGTGATCGAGTAGATATATGATGTCTGTCTAGCTGTCAGGTCATTGATTCAAGTCACACCTCAGTATGTATACCCATGAATTTTGTTGTAGCTACTACTGAAAACTGAATAAGGACAATTTGTGTATCACTTGCAATTAAAAAAGAAAAATCATTTTACTTTTTTTTTCTATATATATCACAACCATTTCAAATTGGATCTCCACATAAACTTTGAATTCCTCTAGTCTTAGGATTTTATGCTCTTACATTGTAAGTAATTCATATAATTGGTTTCCAATCATCTCTTTAAATGTTAAAAAACTGAATCCCCATTTCTACAAAAAAAACTATACCATCCCTTTAATGCTGATTTTTCATTGTGTATTTTGCCATTTTCCCCTCCCCCTTTCTGAAAATTGTTCAGTCAAGTTCATGTATTGTTTCAAGTGTCTATAAGTCAAAAAGTAGCTACAATGTTGGGATGCTTTCTTCAGGATGATTGACCATTTGTGTACTGAGAGACCTTCCCAGCTAGCTACATGCATTCACATGCAATATGTATGAGGATGTCCCATACGTAACGCATTTGTCCCATACGTAACATTATTTCAATGCCTGATAAAAGATATTTCTTTTCCTTTTTTTTCTTTTTTCTCTGGTATTTAATTTCTCTAAACAATAAATTAGAACTTTCCAAAAGGGCATTAAAATAACCGTAGCAATATCAGAAAAAACCTAAAAAAATTACCTCATTTTGTTACATATGGGACATCTCATGATAGGACACGAGCTAATTTGCATAATCATTTGCATAATCCCTAAATTTTCATACCAAGTTAAACTATGTGATGAACTTCTTATGTCCACATATTAATCAAATATCATTTGCTTTCCTTTGAATTAATATGAATTTTTATAAATGTCCCATACGTAACGCTGTGTTTCACATTTATGCAAATGAAGCCCTTGAAATTTGCATAAATTTACATAATATAATTTTTTCTTCCACGGAAATCAAAACTTCAACTCATAAGCTTCAGAATGATACCAAACATGTCAATATTGAGCAAAGATGAAATTTTGCCTTCTGAGGGGACCTTATCTTGGACTTGCCCATAGATATGCTTATTTTTACTCTCAATGGCTAAAATCAATCTGTTTTAGTAGTATTATGCTTCAAAAAGGGTCTGCCACAAATTTTGCTGAAAAAAACAACAAAAACAAAAGGTCGAAAAAACAAAGAAATACATAAGAAATTCATAAAACAATAAAATGATTAAGAAATTAATTTTGATACCAAATTTTTTTTCAAGTACATTTGCTAAGAATGCCACAAAGAATATCCAGACCAAAAATGAGCACTTTTGGAGTTTTATTTACTGATTTAGATCAAAAAGGTCTGATTTCTCGCATAAATTAGCATAATTAATCAAAATAAAATAAAAGAAGACTATTTTGGAAAATTTAAATATACGATCTTGTAGATTACATCGCACACTACCATTGTGCAAATTTCCGCGGCGATCGCGCGATCCACGGCCGAAATCTTAAGGGGGGGCCCTTTAGGCCCCCCCCCGGTCTTTCGAGCTACCAAAATAGCCCAGTCTTTTTAGGGTTAACCCGTTGAGGACGATTTGATTTTGCTACAACACGCATTTCCCATAGACACCTACACTGTACCCGAGTATACTCGGGACTCGTCCTCAGCAGGTTAATGACTGCTATTCCTATGTCCCAAAGTGGGACAAGTGGCTACTTACAATTTGTATTTTTTCTGTTTTATCCACTTCTGTCTTTATGTTTGTCATACATCACTTGTTAAATATTTATTTTTTTCTCTTGTGATTATTCAACAGAGTGGAAAGATATCAGCTGACAACCAGATTGGACGTTTTCTCATGAATCTTGTGGCTAATGTACCAAGGCTACAGAGAGATGAGTTTGATGAGATGCTGAACAACAGTATGAAGGTGAGGATTCCCACAGGTGGGGGGCATTTTGGCCCCCCTTGACGTTTCGCGTGATTATTCCGCAACATGTGATGCTCTTGCCGCGACATTTCATGACTTTTTTCTTTCAAGTATCGCGCAACTTTTGAGACCAAATCTGTTGCTCCCGGGCATACCGTTTTGAAGCCATGTCCCTTTGAAAAAAATTTGTCGACCCAAAAATAGCTCAAAAACATGATTTTGTGTACAAATTCAATGTAAATCGTGCTTTTGCAATTAATTCATGTAAAAATAAATATTTTTACTTTCAATGGCTGATAATGATTTATTTTAGCCTGATTATGCTTTAAAAAGTTTCTGCGACAAATTTTGATGAAAAAAACAACAAAGACAAAAAGTAAAAAACAAAGAAATACATGAGAAATTCAATAAACAATAAAATACATAAGAAATAATTATGAAGCCGAATTTTTGTTACAATATTATTGTTGAGGATATTGAAAAGAATATGTTCACCAAAAATTAGTCTTGGAGCTTTATTTTTTGATTTATAGGCAAAAAAAAAAAAAAAATTAACATAAATTAATTAATATAAATACATGAATTATCATGTGAAAATTCTAACTGTACTGTCTTATACATTACATTGGCCTCTACCTCAGTGCAAATTTTCGCGTGATCCACAACCGAGATCTGAAAGGGGGGGGGGGGGGGGGGGGGCAAAAAAAAATTAGTGTATTGCCAGATAGCCATTCTTTGCCACTCGTGTGATACCATTGTCTCTCATTGACAAGATGTTCTGTAGACCTGTCAAGATAACAATGTTCTACAGCAGTGGAGTATTTGTTGCCAGAGCGATATTTTCATTTTTTTCTTATCGTATGTAAAAGCTGATCATCTAGCCAAATGATTGTGATACTGAAATATTTTTCAGCCGCGCTTTACATAACACTTGTCATCTCTTCCCCCTGCAGGATTTACTGATGGTAGTCTACCTGTCAGGTTTAATTGAGACTCAGCTAACACTGAATGAGAAGCTCACCTTATCACATGCTGCAAACTCAGTCTAGAGTGCAGAGAATCCATCAACATCGTTCCTATCAACACCATGACTTCCAGGAAGAAAATGTTCTACAAAGTCATCACTTTCAAAGACTCGATTTGAATGGTCAGCCAAACTTCTGACACTGACTGTTCACTTTGCCCATACTTCTGTTTCCTTCACTGTCCCAATGTTGAATCTTATTTTTACACCCCCTCCCCCCGGTGAGACCCTAATTTTAACATGCCCCTCGCTTGCATTTGTGTTGTTCTCCCAAGCACGTGAGGATATACATTATATTTTTCAGTCAATTGAATATATTGTAGAGTTAATTATTGTAGAGATACTACATTATGTTGTTTTACTGGTACACTCTTACCCAACATGTCTGGCATAACTTGGCAAAACAACATAATGTTATGTTATTATGCACACTCTGTGTAGCACTGCTGTGATTTTGCAAAGCAATGTTTGTCTTTATACAAACCACGCACATCAGCGCTGTGACTTGGCGAAATATCAAAAGTTATAGTATGGTGTGGATTGTTTGTGCCACGTGGATCAAAGCGGGAATGTTGCTTAGGTCAAGATTGAAATTTCGGAGAAGTTTGAATTATGTTCAAACTATAATTTGACAGATGGAAAACGATGTCTTGATGTATCCAAAAACCTGAAAAAAAAAGGTTAAAAAAATTAGAAACCCCTAGTAACCAAATCATGACAATACCATCCTCAATTGGCGACTCTCTGTTTAATTTCCTTGGCTTTTGATGAGTAATATTTGATGTCAGTTGATTCCTGCCAATGTTTGCTGAATGTCAGCCGATGTTGAGATGCAGACAATTAAAAAACACACTTTAATCAATGTTTAATGAATGTCAAAAGTTGCCCTTCTACATGTACGTGTAGAACCTACTACCAAATGATACAAATCAGGCGATTAGAATGATTTGAGATAAACAGGTAATAAAATGTAAATAAGAATCTCCAGTCCTTTTGTGTTTAAAAGAATGGTACAGTTTCGGTTGTGATGGGGGGCTTCAGGTTTTCTTCTTTTTTAACAATAATTTATTGAGATAATAAGAAACCTCTTACAAAATATAAAAGGGCATACAATTCTAAAAAGAATTCAAAGTTTATTCGATGAAAATTGATTTTATAATGACTGAAATATCCAAAAGCTTTGTTTATGGATATCTCGGCCACATTTCAAAACTGATTTTCATCAAATGAACTTTGAATTACATTAAGAATTGTATGGTCTTTATCATTTTGTAAAGTGGTTTCTAGGTACATTTGTACTAGTACATGTGTCTTAAATCCTGAATCGTCACCTCAACCAATACTATACTACCCCTGTAATTCAGATCTATATACAGTGCACTTCTGTTACAACGAACACGGTTATAACGAAATTCCGGTTATAACGGAGTAAAAATTTGGGCTGCAATGTCACCCACTCTGTATTTCTATTGTTTATTTGTTCGGTTATGACGAAATTCCGATATACAAAAAAAAAAAAAAAAAATGCCGGTCTCGAGGACTTCATTATAACGGGAGTCCACTGTAGTGGAGTGTTCGTACCACACTGTGTGTGCTGTGTGTTACAATGTGTCTCTACCACACTGTGTATGCTGTGTGTTACAATGTGTCTCGACCACATTCTGTTGCATACCAGTATGTTTTATAAGGTGTGCCTACCACACTGTGTATCCTGTGTAATACAAGGTTTACCTACCACACTGTGTATCCTGTGTAATACAAGGTTTACTTACCACACTGTTTATCCTGTTTGTTATAAGATGTGCTTGCCACTCTCTGTTTTTGGAGTATCAGGTGTGCCTATAAACTCTGTGTATGCTGTGTTATACAATGTGAGCTTACTACACTGTACAGAGACTCCAACCCCAAGCACCTTGTAAACTGGAGATTCTCCCGCCAGAAACCCCTAGCAAACTGGAGACTCCAACTTGATGTGCGCAAAGCGCACATCACGAGCGCGAAGCGCGAAGTCCTTGCGGCCGGGGTCCAGGGCCCGCTCAAGGGCCCTGGAAGCTCTAGGGTTCTAGATGCTCTCTCATGCTATCTCAGGCTTATTTTTCAACATACGATGGCACAAAATATAAGTGAAAATTTAGTGATTGAAATCATATTTATTGGCTCAATAAAAATTTATTTCACATACCATATGCATGCAGATGCTATTTTCATTCAGCGATGCATATGAAATTGATTAGCATCTACAAAATCTTATGCAAGTAAGTATGCCTATGTGATACCTTCATTTGGTATCTACAAAACCAGTGGAAACTTCAAACAGTAAATACTACATCACCTAACTTGGAATTGGAATTTCCATCATCTACAGAACCATGCTGGTATGCCTATGTGATACCTTCATTTGGTATCTGTTAGCCAGTGGAAACGTCAAACATCAATACTACATCACCTTGAAATTGGCATTTCCAGCATCTACAAAACCATGCTAGTATGCCTATGTGATACCTTTCTTTGGTATCTAACATGTATTAACCGGTGGAAATTTTAAACATTAAATACTACATCAATCACTTTGAAATTGGCATTTCCATTATCTACAGAACCATGCTGGTATGCTTCTGTGATACCCTTCTTCGGTATCTATTAACCAGTTGAAACTTAAAAGAGTAAATACTACATCACCTTTAAATTGGCATTTCCAGCATCTACAGAACCATGCTAGAATGCTTTTGTGTGATACCTTTTGGTATATAACCAGGGGAAACTCAAACATTAACCACTACATCACTTTGGCTTTAAATTGGCATTCCTTTCCACCTTGTCTCACCTGTTACATTAACATGATGATGATTTCTGGAGTAACATTGGTTTTACTCGCTATTTCCCTGTTTTCTGTGATTCTCACTCGTATTGTTTTTAGAAACCAAAAGGCAAAACGAAGATATCTTTTTTTTGATATTCTAATGATGTACAAAAGTAATCAATTCAATCATAAAAAGGGCAGTGGAGTAATGTTTAGTCACTTTAGTCATGTTAGTCTGAGTCTTACCGGTACTTGTCTGTCCTTCTTTTTTCTTTAGACAGAAGTATGTTCTTGGTTGTATTTTCTTGTTGCTGACTTTGCTGCCATGATCAAACACTTGGGAGGGATGAATTTGTAGCTGGGCTCATCACAGTTGACCTTGCAGCTGAGAATAGCAGCAGTGGCACGGCTCGTCAAGTTCGGCCTGAACTCTGTGGAGTTCTTGCGTATCAAGGAGAACATCCTTTCCACAGAGGCTTGATTGTACGGTAACACGAGTAGTGTTCTCATCACTTTTGCGAGACACGGAAACCTGGGCTTTCCGCTAGCTACAGTTAGCGAAAACACTTCCAGCCACCAACGATCAGCAGGAATCCCTTCAAATTCTGGAAGACTTCTGCTCAACTGTAGTTCCTGCCACTCTCCTTCCAGGTTTTCCATGATTTCATCAGTCTGCTCATCTGCCTTGAGGAAACGCTGAGCCAACGAAACAACTGGAGCAGAGACGTTGGCGGGGAGAGGGGAAATATGACTACCTTAATTAATCGTTTACACCTAATACAGTGTATATTATGTTCATTGTTGTAGTACAAGGTTTGTAGATACAATAGTTAAGCTGCAAATGGATCATCCAAAACAATTCCCATGTTACAGAAATAGCACTTTCTGTTACTGTTAAACGCATTTCCATATTGGTACAAAATTAGTTTTATCATATTTGTATGTTACAAAATAAAACTTTCAAAAAATTTATATATATATATATATATTATATATATAAGTAACAAAGCTGCAACAAAGTTCATGCTGTATTCACCAACGGTTTATTTCTTCACACAAATTTTCGAGCGTCTCGCCGCCCTTTCTCAAGTGTTGATCAGGGCGGCGAGACGTTCGAAAATTTGTGTGAAGAAATAAACCGTTGGTGAATACAGCATGAACTTTGTTGCAGCTTTGTTACTTATCTTTTTATCTTGCCAACACGTGGACTACCTTATCAACATATTATATATATATATATATACATTGTGATATAAAAATAAATGGATGGAAATGCAATATCAGTATAATAACCCATGTCTGCACTGTACCTGTGCACTCTGTGTATTTCATCTTGTTGCTTGGGTTGATTATCCCTAACTCTGTGAGCACCTTGTTCTTGAAGGGTAGTCGCTGGATCATCTTCTTCACACCTGCTTCAAGAGATCCCCTGACACTCCTGTGATGCAACACATTTTTAAATTGTACCATGTATTTTATTGCTTTAATAAGCAGGCCCATGAAATAGGTTATTACACATTGTGATAATGATTTCAAGTGCCACTGTGTAGCAAGATGTCTACTGTTACAACTCTGACCTCAAGTCTTAGTAATCCAGGAACATTATAGCTTCATCTCTGTTGAAGGGTAGAATTTCATTTGAGAGTAAACCCACTTGGAAGATTATCATTCAGGTACATTGAATGAGGTGGAGCTTGCACCTGCACCCCCCCCCCCCCAAAAAAAAAGTATTTTATTTACTGGAAACAGAATGGACATGACATTACTTGACATCAGGAAATATGATTTGTTTACCTGAAGAACCCTGTAGAATCAAATCCCTCCTCCTCCTCCAACGTGGTCAAATACCTCCTTGTTGCGTTACCAATGCTGATGCAGTCATTTGCCTTCTGATTGGTACTCTTGCTGTAGTCTACTTGGGTTAGATCCTCTGCTGACACGATCACCGGTGCCTTGACAAACATAGCCAGGTATGACCCCAAAAGATCATGCATCTCCTGACTGATTTCACCCAGCCTGCACTCATCGGCCTGTAGGGAGATTAAACAGACAAGAAGTCGATGACATTCTGATCAAACTACAATTTGTTTACTCTGAGACTGTGACAACAATAATTAATAATAATTGCAATGTGATCTGTTAATTGTATATTAAAGTACATTTGTAGTCATTACAACAGTCTGATAGTATGCAGTGTATTAAGGAATTGAATATTGAGCATATGTGACAGTGCACCTCAAAACGAACATAAAGTCGCACACACTGATTTTGCGTGAGGACTGAAAATAAGTGAAATGGGTCAACCTAGCCGAACTTGACTTTTTCATATTTTCTGAAAGAGCAGGTCTTCTTTTACATTATGCTAAAATTTGGTATCATAAAACGGGCAGAAAAGTGTGTTTTTTAGCAGTTTATCTTGAACATTTTTGATAGAATAGTGTGATTAGGTGTGTCTTCAGAATCCCTTTTTCATTTCTGAAAAACCTTGTCCACACTCTTCACTTTCAACTCTAATAACTTTTGAAAGAATAGTGCTACTGCTTTGAAAGTTGGCATTAATTATGAACAGAATGTGTTAATGAGGCATGCTTAATTTCAGTTTAATCTGATAATCCCTTCATTGTTGTTACTCCAGTGGTTTACTTCCTGTTTTTTGTCCCATTCATCGCACAGCCAGCACGGTTTGGTAAAGATTAAGCGCTTGAATAGACACTGTACTTCAAAGCCTCTTTTCTCAGTTCACACTTTTCCTGAGGTTGTGCTTTCTTTCCAATATTAAGATAGGTTAGGAGAGTCCATTTGATTTGAGTTATACATCATTTTAAAGCTTAAAGTCTGCTCTTTCAGAATATGGTCTTAACTAGAAATTCATGTCTGGCGACTTTTTGTTTGTTTTGAGGTGCACTGTCACATATAATATGCATTGAATTCACTAACTTTTAAGTATCTATCATGACTCTCCAGTGTTTCTAACACTAAAACTGAAGCGTTTTGTCTACAATGTACTTGAGAGGGATGCTCTTCACAAGCTTTCTTAGGCCCCCCATCTGTTTTCAGGTATGATATTCTCCAACTTGCATAGTTAAGTTTCTTAAAGTCACTATTACTTTGTACAATTAGCTATGTACCACACACTGCATTACGGTATTTGATCTCATATTTGATGTTTTCTAAAGACAAATACATAAGCATGAATGTCAGCCTAAATCAGCAGTCTAGGTCCAAAAATACACATACAAAGTCAATAATGAAGCTGTATAGACAAACCTGAAGTCTTGTGTTGAAGGCATTCAAGCGACGGAGAGAGTATGAAAGAAAGTGGTAGGTGAGTTTCATCTCTGGGTCTGCAAGCCGTTCTGCACACCGCTTGACTTTTCCAGGCTTCTCAACATCTGGATGACTGTTGAAGTAGGATCTCAGAGCTTCCCACTGATTCAAGAAACGGTTGACACATGCTTCCAGGCTAAGCCACCTCGTTGACACATGCTTCAGAATCTTCAGATGATCAACCTCAGCAAAGATTTGAAAATCTCTGTACTCTTCAGCTCTCTTGGCACTGTGAATATTGATTGAACATAAACCTCATATTGAAATAGTAACATACACACAGTTGAATATACTTCATCAGTATTTGTATCAAAATAAAGTATGGTGTCTAAACTGAATAACCTAATGGGGAGCGAAATTCCATAAACATTTTCATTATTTACTTACACTATAGTTCTCACCTCTATTTCCAACATTCAGTTTGCTAATGTGAAACATTTTGCTTGGTATATGTTTGTGTCATGAGCAGTATATAGTCACATCATGTACAATTATCAAAAAACAATTTGAATTGCAATTTCAAACTGTTATTAATCATATATGCCTGTAGGCACTCTACCTGTGCTCAAAGAAGTAGTAGACATCAATCAGCAGATCTTCCACTGGTTGTGTAAGCGCCTTGACCATCTGGGATGCACAGAGATGTGCACAATGCGATAGACATCCAACATCAAAGACCCTGTCATCTGTCGCTGTCTTGATTCTCGAAAGTACAGAGTTGTTTTTTCCCACCATCACCGAAGCATTATCGCTGCTGAAACCGACACAGTTGCTCCATGGGATGTCTTGCTTGCTGGAAAACAAAAACAAAATGGAAACACTATAGGCCTATTATGATACTAGCTGTGATGTGCAATATACTTTCGTCATTTAACTGAACAAAAATTGTAGAAATATGCTTGATTAAAACCTAAGGGGCATTTCAGACAATTTTCGTAATTTCACATTAGTACACAAAAAATTGACAGCTCCATAAATAGATTTGTGGAATTTATTGCGGTCCTTGAGCAGAGAAACAAACACTCTGAAAAATCTCAAAAAGAATACACTGAACAGTGTTGGTGGTCAACACATTCACATATTTCAGAAATGTACATTGTAGCAGCGTAATTCCATTACAGTACCTCTTGCTTAGCAAGTTCACCTGTGTATAATCTTTGCAGGCCTTCTTATTTTGTTCTGAGCCCCAACTCATGCATTCTTATGGTGAGATCTGGGTGAGGCTGCCATGTCATCATCCTTGTTCATTGCACTATGTTGTAAATGTTGAAAACACTCTTATTAATCCTCATCCCAATCACTATAGATTCTGAAACCCTGTACCCAGTATAACCAATTTATAGTTGCTCATATGTAAAACCTAGCAATTAAGTAATGTAAGTAATGTAGGCCTTTAATTCTATATCTTTAGTTTTAACCTGTAACGTTAGGGCCTAAATTGTCGAACAGAATCTTGTTAGATTTGTTCACTACATATGTCTTTTGGAAGACCCAATAATTGTCAGTAATAAATAATTTCAAACTTACTGTGCAATCATATCTATTGATTTCATATCCGTTTGTTAATTTCAAAATACAAATAACAGGCAAAGTATATTTAACGTTAAGTTTTTACCTCAGTTCTTCGTTCACAGAGTTGAACACCTTCTCTGCTGTAGCTATATTCACTGTTGGCAGGCCCAGAAAGCGCTCCTTTACTCCACCCTTCTCTAGAACTCTCACTAACACGGCGCAATTTTTTTCGTTATGCTGGTCATTACTCTCATCTACCGCCAACGAAAAGTCAGATTTTCGGCATCTCTCTCTGACAGGTTCCAGAAAATGTGGTGCCAGGACATCCTTGATGATAGTTGCCGTTTTTGTATGGCCGCATGCAAACTTCTTGGCAATGTCACTGTCGGGGAACATGGCCTTGCAGAGGCTAGTGAAGCTGTCTCCAAGACTGAAGGGAATATTGCTGTCCGCCACCCACTTGCAGAACAAAATTTCTGCTTTTGTCACTTTATCCTGCAGAGATTCGCACTCCCTTGACTGACCAAAATAATCAGCCATTCTGGCCTGCCGTCCCTCCTTCTTAGCTGCCTCAAGCTTCGCGCGGTGGCTTCCCAAGCCCACGTGTTTAACCATATCATTGATGCCACCGTGCTTTACACAGAATGTAGTTACACAGTAAGTACAAAAAACAGTAGAAGTCGAGGTACCGGCGGTGTCCTGATGAGACGCTGTCAATCCACGGAAACGGTCTTCGCGAAACCATTCTGGCTTCACTGAGCACAAATACCTCCTTTTAGTAGATTTACCCGATTTACCGGAACGGGAATTTCCGTCGTCTTCGGCATTTTTGCGTTTGGTAGTAGTAGCAGACATGATGATCAGAAAGATCTTTCAGCTCATAATCCCAGCATCAGCTCAGTAATGCATACTAACCTATTCGCACGGCCGGTACACTGTATGTCTACGTACCGTGTACCGTACGTGTAAGGCTAGGCTGGCTATAGCTACATAGGGCCTTCAAATCTACCTTAGATCGTACAGTACGTAACGCGCGCGTATCCATCCCAAGAATCTCTTTGATCCCAAGCTGCACCTTTACGTTACCTATACCCCACCACCTTGGTCTCCCTGGTGGTGAGCGCGCGGGAGCTCGTATCTAATACCAGTAGCTTCAATACTCACCATTTACTGAGTACGTAACGTACTCACCGAAGAGTAAAAGCGCGCGTGGACGGTACGGGTGTATCGTATTTGCCGGTGGGTCCGGCGGTACATGTATTGTGTATGACTCTGTGCATGCGTTTTGTTTTAAGTTAAATTATAAGGGACGGTGGTGCGGTATAGCCAAAGAGGTTCTAACATGTAGATGTTACAGCACCTGTACGTGCGTTACGCACTTACTACCTCGTTGATCGTGCACGCACTTGACTTGTATTTGTTGATCGCATAGCAGTGATTGCGCGATGCGTGTTTTGACGCTTGATGAGATCTCCTTTATTAATATATGATTTTTAATGCCGAAAATTTAATTCAGGTTTTAGAATGGTGTTTCGGCGGGAGAACGATTAGTTTAAGAGGGAGAAAATACATCTTCAGCGGGAGACACATAGCCAGAGCGGGAGAAATGAAATCTCAAACGGGAGAACGGGAGATTTTGCAAAAATGGGCTTTCGGCGGGAGATCTCCCGTCGAAAATGGGAGAGTTGGAGTCTCTGACTGTATCCTGTGAGTTATAAGGAGCGCCTACCACACTGTAGGCCCAAAACCACTATTTCGGCGCAATTGGACAAAAATCGTGTCGCTTATGTTCCTACTCACCTAGGAGAGATAAAAAGCTCTTTCAAAATGCCCCTGTGATTTTATGTGATGCCAAGGGACATATAAACAAAAACTGAAATCATTTCGAAGGCGAAATCATACCACTAAGCCAGTGGTGGAGGGTTAAGTTCGGCCAACAGGCTTAAAAGTGCATGTCGCCAACGATGATTTTTAATGTTTTCTCAACTTTGTGGGAAAATATGAGCATAAAGAGGAAGCTTACTCACGGTTTCAGAAAAGTGGCTTAAGGTTCTATGAAAACCTAACACAACTTTTTAAACTAACCATTTTTTATCAACAAAATAACTGATGGAAATGTGTCGCCAGATTCGTTGAAACATACACTGCAAAAAGTCCGGTGTTAAATAGTGAACACCGAGCTGGTGTTAAATTTCCGGTGCTCATTTATGGTGTTAAATTAACACCTCCGGGTGTCATTTCCAAATTTTTAACTGTTTTTTGAAGAGTTTCTTAGTAACTGCACTTCTTGTTGATTTTTGATTTAAACAAGACGATCAAGAATTTTACATTAAAATACTAGATTTTTGAAAAAATGTGAAAATAAATTTACACCAAAGTAACACCAGCTGGTGTGGTCCTTTATTGAAGCTGGACGGGTGTTAAACCATTGATATTAACACCAACAAATATCAAATCAACACCATGTGGTGTCATTTTTGAATTAACACCAGTACAGTGTCAAAATAACACCAGGTACAGTGTCAAATTAACACCACGAAGTGTCAAGTGAACACTTTTCAACACCATCACAGTGCATTTTTAACACCTGTGGGTGTGGTCCTTTATTGAAGTTTGATCGGTGTTGGATTTAACACCCGTGGTGTTAAATCTAACACCCATGTTTTTACAGTGTACGTTACCATCTTTGTACTGCCAACTTGGTTATGCTATTACAGTGAGTACTACACAATTGTATTGTTTTTCTGACCAAAAGGGGTCTAAGTTTATGTTAAAAGATATTTCATCACTCAGCATCAAAAGACATGCGACTGCTAATCTCGCAAATATAGATTTTAAAAAGGTAGATTTAAGAGAAGTAACATACGTTACCATCTTTGTAAAAAGTATGAAGGTGCATGGCTCTGAATGATTGTTCTAGAGTTGAGACTAATGGAGTAGATTGTCGTCATACCCATGGGTGGCAAAAGATTCATTATTATGTTGCTAACTTATACGATTTAATCCACAAGTGTAACATACGTGATGTAACTTACGTTACCACCAAATGACAGAAAGCTTAATTACACCATTAATTACCACCTAAATGTACATTTCTCGAATCTGTGCCGTCGATTTGAGGTCATGGGATAGCTCAGCAACTTCTTTCAATGGCATCTTGAGCATTGGCAGCGCGCAAAATACCTTTACATGATGTGTTGAAAAACTGAGTAAGTATTTGATTGTTGGAAATGTGTTGTTGTTTTTCATAGAATCATGCTTTACTTCTGTTTATTGTGTCTTTATTAAGTCAGTAGATTCCACCGTAAAAATCCAGTTATTGCTTTGCTGTACAGGTTTAATCTTTTGAAATAAATCACTCAATTTATTACGTAACGTATGTTTCAAATTTTGGTAACGTAAGTTTCAAGATGTTGTCATGTTCATAACAGACAATCCACAGAAAAGCCCATTTAATTTGAGACAATTCAATTGTTGCAGTTATGATGTTGATGAGTTTCTCCGTCAAAATATATCAAATTCATTTACAGCTGTATGTTCTTGTTTGTTAGGAGGATGCAGTAAAAGGGGACATAATCATAGTATCTTTGAAAAAAAAATCGTTTGGTGGGCGTTGATGTTCAACTTGGCTTTAATGATGTCATATTCCAGGTATAAACAATGAATTTAACATTGTTTTAAGAAAATTCAATGAATAGCTAATAAAAATAGGGATTACGCAGATCTCTACTTCAAAACTATTGGATCAGGTCCCTGCATTAATATAGTAACGTAAGTTTCTAGTTTTGGTAACGTAAGTTTCATCAATTCATGTCATTGAAAAAGGATATTTTAGAGAATGTGCGTGGATAAAAATAACATTTAATTGTTCTAGAACTATAGTTGAAGTAATTCCATAGGGAAATAAGTTTTTTTCAATTATATCTATCTTCGGTTATCATAAATCAATATGGTGACTTACTACTACCTGACTATTTTTAACGGAGAAAATTAACTCAAATTTGTGTCGTTATATCGTTGATGATCTCAAAGTGAAGAAAAACACACTTTGAATGAAGAAAAGGTAACAAAAATACATGTGCATTAAAGAAATGTAATTTTAACTATTACTGAGTATACCATCATAGATCAGGCCTACATGATAATAATAATGTTAATAATAATTATAGTGATGTATGTTTCAGTAAAATATTATATTCAAGACATCAACATTTTTTGTTCTTCCTTCTCGTTGAAGTTAATGCAGTTGCAATGGGGAAGAGCAGTGCTGAGATTAAAACCCCATATATAGGGAACGTATAAGCTGCAATCAGATTGGCGAAAAATCATATCTCTAATCAAAGATTCAAGAAAAAAAAAAACATGTACCCGTCGCGTAGTTGACAAAAAAGAAGAAGCAAAGTCACGCATTTTTTTTTTTAATACCCTACCAGGGTAACTATAGGGGAGGGGGTTCGAGTTCCCCCGCCCCTTTGCCAGCAGTCAAAATATAAACAAAAGGAAATAAAAAGAAAAAATGAATCACAGAATCCTCCTCCCCAGTTTGAAATAAAGAAATAAAAAAAAATGAAATTGGGCTTGTACTGGCAGCATAGAATTAAGCTGAAGCCTTTCTTTATATTTCTTCAATTTTCTTTTCTTTCTTTCTTTTTTTTCTTGCTTGTCAGTCGATGAAACCCGGTAAAAGAAATGAAACAAAAGAAAAAATGGCACGGGAGCTTTTATTTTTCTCCCTGTCACGTGATTATAACTGGAAGTAGTCGACTTTTTCTAACTCTGTCCCCATCCCCCACCCCATGAAAATCCTACTTACGGGCCTGCCTGTATCATTATCAGTACCTTTGTTGTGCATGTATAGCAACTTGTCATTTCATTTTTCTTTTGAAAGATTCAAAAACATTTTTCCATGCCGGAGACAATTTCCAGATACGGCAAGAATTATTCATGCAAGACTTGTTATTCTTGTTATCGTTGTGGATTATACTGTCTTATGCATACATAACAAGGACAATCGAGTACATCATTTAACTAATGACAATTTCATTCATCCTATTCAGTATTGTGCTAATGCAACTATGTAATTTGACGTTATTTCATCGACCTCATTTGCCATAGTCAACTTAGTAAAGTGGTCATTTATTTAATTAACAAAGAACATTTCTTGGTTCCTTCTGTCCGTATCTCTTGTTTACCGAGTTCAGAAATTTCAAATACAAGCAATACGGCGTTATTGTTCATTATGAAGCACTTTAATAGAGTAACCATCTCGTTTCTGCCGTTTCTTGTTTCATACAAGTGTTAAAAATTTTGTGAATACTATTGTATTGCAACTGCTATTTTCAAACTGTTCCTGCATAGAATAACTGTTGCGACAGCAAAGTTATGAAGTCTGTAAAGTTATGGATTCGAAACATATCTTTCAACAGCATAAAGTGACAGCTGAAGATAACAAGTTACAAGACATAAATATGAAGATAACACGTTACAAGACGTCAAGCATACGAAAACTTCCATTATGATAAAATTGAAATGAAACCTACGTTACCCACCACTCGTTTTATATTACACGTACATCATGACAATATTTTAGTCCGTGAAGGCACGTGAAAGCATGTTCCCAACTCTTATCATTTCAATGCCATAAATTCATAGGTATGAAGCCAATTGTCTTCAAAATATCAGCAGTAACGGATTAATGTTCTACTCCAGAGTTTATACGTGGACATGTTATAAAGTCTTGCAGTTTTACAACTATTTCAATTGTAATTTTTGAGAATTGTATCACCATGATATTGCGACGTCTTGTTATAATATACGTTCACTTAGAGTTGACGAGAAATTTAATGTAAGAATATATACCAAAACCAAAAAGAAAAAGTACCAAAATCAGTTGCACATGTAGTAGTATTATCTTTGTAACTTACGTTACATTAACGTGAAACATACGTTACGTGGAATCTGACGAATATATTTTTGCGCACATAGATTCACATGTTTCATCGATGATACTCAAGAATTGGCTGGCAATTTGGGACTGATAAATGTTGAAAATATTTTCTGAAGAATGTCTGACATCAAATTATCGAGAAAACAAATGAACATTACATGAAATAAGATTTAACACAATAGGACATGCTGTGTTCAGTATAGCATACAGGTCATTTGCCATCCTCATCTGCAGGCAGCATTTACAAACATGGCAGCCGATGGTATACTTCACATCTGACGCATAATTATCTCAATCATAGACTGTAGTCACCAATCTTAAAGCATTTGAAATAGAATGACATTGGTAACGTATGTTACATGATGACATCTACGCCCTATGAAAGAAATTATCACACCACAAAAATAAAGCAAGATTGTGTGTTCATATTTTTCAACTACAAACTTGAATGTTTGTGTCATGGATTGGTATAAAAATGAAACCTATTCTAAAAACTTTAATATTCGCGTTTTGCGATTGTCCAATTGTGCCGAAATAGTGGTTTTGGGCCTGTAATGTGCCACAAGGTGTGCCTACCACACTGTTAAGCCTTTGTATTGCAAAGATTATACAGTGTGCCTGTCACACTCTGTCTACTGTGTTACCATCCATGAGTTTCCACTATTCTTAAAGGACAAGTTCACCTTCATAAACATAAGGATTGAGAAAATGCAACAATATTAGTAGAACAAATCAGTGAAAGTTTGAGGAAAATTGGACAATCGATGCAAAAGTTATGAATTTTTCAATTTTTCGTGTTGGAACCGCTGGATGAGGAGACTACTACAGCTTGTGAGTCATATGCGTACAACAGTATGAAGAAAATGTAAAAGAAAATTCAACATATTTTCACTTTTTTCGCATAATAAAAGAGCACTTGACTTGCCTCTTTCTAAAGGCAGGGGGAATAATATTACCCATAACATTTGTCGGTAACGAGTCAGAGGAATGTGTACTTTTTTCAAAAGATGGAATTTTGTGAAATTCTCTTTATATTTTCCTTATATTGTTGTACGTATGTGACATCTAAGTTATTCATACACTGCAGTAGTCTTCTCATCCAGCGAGTACTGCACAAAAACTTCAAAAATTCATAACTTTTGAACGGATTGTCTGATTTTCCTCAAACTTTCAATGATGTGTTCTACTAATATTGCTACATTCTCTCAATCCTTATGTTTATGAAGGTGAACTTGTCCTTTAATTTAAATGACTTTGGAGTAGGATGGTTGTTGTGATATTCTTGGTTGAAACGGGTCTGAAACCTATTCATTTGTATGCTCCTGAAGTCTCTGAGTGGTCTGAATACATGTATGTTAAAAAAAACAAAGAAAACAAGACAAAACAGATATTTTCAGAGACAAAACAACAAGAAATCAGTGCCCCCATAATTGTCTTGTGCCACATTTGATATAGCCCCCTCCCCCCCCCCCCAAAAAAAGGAGAGTAATATTGTACATGTACATGAATATGTGTAAGTAAAATGATTTTGTGTACTCACGCAGATTTTGCTTTGTCATCCGTGTCGTAATTTATAGTACATTGTACAATTTGTAAGAAGTTGTGTAAAGTTACAAACATCTTTGTACACGAATGTTCTTCACAAAACCAATTACTAACATACATTTGTGTGTGTGTGTGTGTGTGTGTGTGTGTGTGTGTGTGTATATATATATATATATGTGTGTGTGTGTGCCTACCAGGAATTCACTTGTCACATGAAATGTAAAATTTCACCAGTTTGATTATGCAGTGTATGATACGTAGAATACACCCTTCAGTAGCAAATTTAATTTCAACCTTCTGATCGTTTTATCTAATACGAAGCTTTCTCATTTTTAGACTTCGTGCACTGTAGACCTACTTATCATCAGCTGATGAAACCCTGAAGTGGCATCAGAAATATAAAGCGTGCCTCCACTGGACTTTTAACAATGCAGCAATGGCCCTGACATGTATACATGAAACATCTCCTTGGGCCCCCCCCCCCTCCCCCCTCCCCACACCTTACAGGGGTGTTGAGTCCCGAGCCACCTTCAGATTAACAACCATAGAGTAGCCTTCAGTATTTTTTTTTTTTTGGGGGGGGGGGGGTAATGTGTGTAGACATGGCCATATGTCCGATTCTTACAATTGAAATAATATACACTGTACATATGTCCCACACTTCGGGAGAAATTTGGAAAACTTTCACACACACACAAAAAAATATCATACGATAAGTTGGCTAGTAATTTTAGTTGCTAGAATAAGAAAGTCTAGATAACTTATGTTTTGTTACCTGGTTTCTAATATTCTGATAAAATTATTTGAAGATCATACACATGACTATGTACAAATTTTTAAACATAGCAACCAAGCTGGCGGAGAGGGGGTCTTATCCATCCTATAAGGGAGCTATTTATTTCATTATTGTTCACAAAGTGTATGAATTATGTTTGTTATGAATGTATACTTATAAATATAAATATAAATAAATAAATGAATAAATATGTATATATATATATATGCATATATTATATATCATCGCATCCTGGTCGCTGATGAAGAATGCGATGACTAACCTGTTTGGTGTCTTGTTTCTATATCACGCGCTTTCCTCGCCAGGATAAAGCGTTTTTAGTCTAATGCCATTTTAGGTTTTTATCACATGCATATATGGATGTATGCATATACATCGTATATAATTATGTGATAAAAACCTAAACTGTATATATGTAGATCTATGCCATTTTAGGTTTTTATCACACAGTACATGTATATACAATGTATGCATACATGACTTGCGTAAGTTGCGTAGTTCGTGGTATCTGTCACCTCTGATGCCGAACGTGTTTTCATGTGGAGGTGAGAGGGTGTAGTAGAAGGTATCCTTTTACCTCACGAGGGAGCTTTTGCATTTGAACTTTATTTGAGCCAAAAACTTTATTGAGACATTGCGATCATTCACCCTCCGGCGTCCGTCGTGAACTGTGTACATTTACATCTTCTTGGAAACCCCATGTCGAATTTTCACCAAATTTCGAAGGTACGCAGTATTCCTAGGGGATGAAATCTCAGTTTGTTCAGTTTGGCGCCAGCATGCCTCAAATAAAAAGCGTCTTTAAAAATCTTCTGTAAAAATAAAACGAAGTGAGAGAGTAATGTTAATGTTGTAAGCTTACTGTAGCTTGAAGGTTCTCTGGAATACAAATGCATGTTGATTTGTATTAATTCATGGTACCCTCAACATCACTTTTGCGATGATCTAGAAACATTCCACAAATTCTTAACTAATTTTCTTCTATACCGGGTGTCCCCCCCCCCCCAAAAAAAAAGAAAAAAAAAAAGAAAAGAAAGCGGAACGATGGGTCTTCAGTACCTTGATTTATAAAAGTTAGGGTGTTTTTTTTGACATCTATCAGTAGAAAAAGGCGAACCAAATTTAATGATTTAGGTGTCACTGTCCTCTGCAGAAGATGCCCTTTCTAATGATGTCAAAATATATATCACTTTTAGAACTCAAGGTATACTGAAAATCCACCGTTCCGCTTTTTTGGGGACACCCGGTATATACTTCAGATTACTTGGATGCGCCCACAAAAATCTTTCCAACTACTAGTAAACCAACATCCTTGTTGTGACCTCATCTGTCAATCATTGCCTAAGTACTAATATAAGTGTAGGTGTCCCTTAACAAAAAAAAAAAAACACTGGAATGCACCTTCCCCTTGACTCAGCATAACTTACATGTTTCTGTGATATTAATGTAACTAACAAAAGACATGGCAAGGGAACATGCAAATTGTGCTTTCTTTATGCCCCAGTCACATAGACATCCCGGATCACCCCGGACCACCCCGGATCTGGGGAGCATTTCATGAAGGAACTTGTCGGATAAAATATCTGACAAATCAATTATATCCGACAAGTTTTGAGAAATTCTTTAGTCTGATTGGCTGATTTCTCTGAACTTGTCGGATATAATGGACTTGTCAGACATTTTATCTGACAAGTTCCTTCATGAAATGCCCCCCTGATCCCGGGAGAGATCCGTGTTGACGCCGGGAGGCCAACACGGCATTTTTTGGAGGTCAAAAACATCCGGCGTCATCCGGGGATTGCCGTGTTGGCAGAGCAATCCGGGGTGGTCCGTGTGGCTGCCGTGTAGCTGCCGTGTTGATCCGTGTAGATGCCGTGTTTGTCCGTGTAGATGTCGTGTTTGTCCGTGTAGCCGCCGCGCTCTTCCGGCCTTATCCGTGTAGCTGCCGTGTTGATACCGTGTGTACAGTCATACCAAAATCCCGGATCTCCCCGGACGTCCCCGAAATCCCATCTCCCCGGATCACCGTGTAAATCCGATCATCCGTGTTTATGTGACTGGGGCATAAGGTTTTATATTAAGTACACACGTGTCGCCGTATACAAGATACACTGTACTTGTCGGCTGCCTCAGTCATTGGGTTGTACGCATAAAAAATATCAATGGCTTGCAAGTAATTGCTAATTTTCGTGCATATTGATTCAAGCTATGGGTTAGCACAAGGATAATGCTCGTTTTTATGAATACGGTCCACATCTCCGCATTCAGAATCAATGAACACAAACACGGGGATTTCCATCACTGTGCATAGTTCCGATCACACCTGCACGACGCGAAACACACGTCCAAAGTCCAGATTTGTATAATCGTGTCTACATGTTCTACTGCAGACGCTGTTGGCACGATTGTTCAGCACATGTATTTGGAAACCAACAGACCTATTGTATAAGAGATCGGTATAAGAGACAGAAGCAACCACATCCAATATTTCCTGTGAGTTTTGCCAGAGAAATCACCAAGAATCTTCAAACTGAAAGTCAAGTACATGCTAAATGATAGACTTACAGCGATATTATGAAAACAGCTTTATGTCGTGTTCGACGAAAAGTTTACTGAGTATTTCGCACCTTGCACCAAGAAGAAAGGAGAGGTTTGACGTTTTACTGGTACTACCAGGATATACTTGAACGTAAGTCTTTGTCTCCGCTTGTATAGTTTGATTTTAAATGCTGGAGATTCATATTTTGAGATATATATATTCATCAGATATAAAATAGTAAGTTACAGACAAAAGTGTGGTAGGCACATCTTGTAGCACATAGGATACACAGTGTAGTAGGCACTCCTTATAACTCAGACGATACACAGTGCAGTAAGCTCATTATTGTATAACACAGATCGAAGGAAAAGCACGCTGGCGCGAATCGACTATTGACAAAATTTTATCGGCGTCTTCGTCTCTACCCCACCCCCACCCCCACCCCCGCTCCCTGCTCCCTATAGCCCTCATGTTATGTTTCTATACTGTATGGTCTAATGCTCATGGTCCGAGAATAGAAATGATATAGCTATCTCGTTTAGAGCTGTGTTTGGATTCGCTTTGAGGAATCGAACGCTTTATTTATTACGTGTGAGTTGATGTTGGAATGGAGGGGTTTACCCGTTAAATATACAGACAAAATTGTGACAGGTGCATACACATTCAAATTCAAATTCAAATTCAAATTTATTCCGTTTTTCGACAAAAAAAAATAACATAACATACATCACTCTTTCTTCAGTGATAAAAATCGTATCAAAAAACAAACAAACAAAGTGAGTTTAAACAGAGTAAAACAGTACTTGTATACTTGCAGTAAAGATACATTACAATGCCTGAAGTAAATTGAAATAAAGTGGAATATCAACGTACACAACGTACACATTATAAAAATAGGCGGCGATTCAGGGAGGGGAGGACGCTGTATCCTTAGTTTGTTTTTGTTTTTTTCTGTTTTTTTTTCTGGGCTTAGGAACCATCCCCATTCCCTTCGATCTTTATTTTGTTAACACCTTTTGATAGAGATTGTATCTGCAAACCTGTTCAAAAGGTTTACAAAGAAAAAAACAACAACAGTGATAGTAACTTTTCCAAATATCCCACCAATAGTGTGCGCCAGATCGTTAAATTTCACTTCTAAAATTGCGAAAGCTCCGTCGTCTTGACGCCCTCCCACTTCGGTCCTCCCCCTCACACAACGCGAAGACGCACAGACTGATTCCACGATTTGGGGCATTCATATTGCTAATAGATATTAGTCTTTAGCATTTTCCTTTTATTTTAAAAATTTCCAAAAATACAATCAAATCATGCAACTAGATCGTTTACTTTCAATTCTTACAAGCTCCTTCATTTTTGAGGGAGAACTGTCAAATCAAATCAGTATGCTTCTTGTGCGTTTCGTGTGACAAAGGGGAATATCTATCGCTTCATACATGTCAAATTATCGAGTGTCAGCAATTCATGACGAACTTTCTTAAGTGTGTTTTTTTTTCAATATTCATTTATATTTCAATATACCTCCCCCCCCCCCCCAAAAAAAGAAGAAAATAAAACAAAACACAAATAATTTCATGATAATTGGAGCACGGGCAAAGTTATACGCCATTTTGGTTCTGATAACAGAGATGGATGAACATCAATAACACTGACAATATTACGGAGCGTAACAAAATGTAAATAGGGCGTATACCATTTGATGACAATCTTTCTTGGAAGGAATACAATAAAAGGATCGTGATTATAGTATTGGTTGAGGTGAGGATTGAGGTGTTAAAATTGTGAAATGTGGAAAGAGTCTGGAATTCGAAGACCAATTCAAAGTTTATTTGATGAAAATTGGTTTTCAAAATATGGCTGAGATATCGAAAGTTAAACAAAGCGATCCTAATAAGAAGTAGTAGGAGGTGCGTATGGGTCCCACCTTTTATAAGGATCGGTTTGTTTTGGATCTCTCAGCCATTTTAAAACCAACTTTAATCGAATAAACTTTAATTTCCTCTTGGAATTACAACGCATGTGCTTTTTCATATCTCAAAGGGGGTTCTCATTATCTCATTAAAAAAAAAAACAGTTGTTACCTGCAAAGACTCGAGATTCTCACGCATTATGTTGGGCGTGGTAGATGCTTGATTTTATAACAGGGAGCCACCGTACAACACACTGAAATAAAAAATAGACCGTTTGAATAAACGCTGTAAAAAGTATGCACGCCGTATAGCTCAAATTCACAAGGTCGTTTGCAATGTATTGCCTGAAAGTCTTTTGTTAATAACGCGTTGTATCAAGATAGCATTATTTCGATATTTGTAACCGGTAAACGATGATATATAATATATTGTAACCTTGCCCAAAACGAGGACAAAATTAGTTTGAAGCATATAGTCCGTAATACAGCCATATTGATATGGTAATTACAATTCACTCAAAAATATTTGAATCATCGATAAATAGATGGGATGGTATAGTTTTGGCTGAGATTGGGATTCAGATTTTAACTTTCTGTGAGATAATCAGAAACCACTTATATGAAAGTTTAAAGAGCATACAATTATAAGAGGAATCAAAAGTATATTATTCGATGAAAATCATTGAGATATTCCAGTAGAAAGCAAATCAAAGTGGTCCTATAATAAAAGGTGGGTCCTGGGTCCGACGTTTTATTAGGACCACGTTGTCTTTGCTTACAGTTGAAGATCCAGTCTTGCTACCAGCTCCTCTGTAGATGGATGGTGTAGGTGACGAGAAGATTTACAAACTCGCCGACGAGATCGGAGACAATATCAGACTACCTCTTCTTGGGATAAAACTCGGTTTCAACACAGCTGAAATCGATGCTTTTCGTAAAACTAATCATCATTTTGGAGAAGTGAGTTTTGACGGAACACGCAAACTTCTCATTCGTTGGAGAGACAAGACTCCTCTTAAGAGACAGCGAGAAGATCTCAAAAAAGCACTCGAGGATGCTGAGCTGGGTGGCATAGCAGACAGATTTTTTCCAGATGGTAAGTCGAGAGTTTCATACATGTTAACTAGCACCAATATTGATACACTGCAAACAAAACACTGGTATTAAGATATCCTCGACCTGTGCCTGTAGCCCAGTGTAATGTTGCACAATTACGATGTATCCCTCAGTGTTGCCAGGTCTCAACAGAGCAAAATCACCAAAAGGCATGTGAAAAATCACCAAAAAATCAGACAAAATCATCAAATATGGAAAAGCGTAGTTTAGGGTTCAATTTCAAGACATTTTTTTTTAGATAAACCTTAATCAAACTCTGCGCGAGTCTCGACGCACAGATTTACGGCACGCACGTAGTCACACACACTAAATGCAAGATATCTACGATGTGTATGGATCTCCATAGCTGCGCTCTCCATAGCTGACGATCAATAGTAGCCTTCGAATGTTGGGTTACCTTTATTTATTTTTTTATACGCGTTGTTTATGTAATAAAAAACATAACTTTTCATCAAACTTGAATATAGGCGCTCACAGTTCACTTAAAGTGTGTAAGAATAAGAGAAGAATGGTAAATGATCAACCACATGGTTGCCTTACATTATTTCGTTGTCATGATGGGCAGGCACCAAACGCCATGTGAAAACTTCGATCGGAAAAACGGCCACCAAACGCCATGTGGAAACTTCGATCGGAAAAACGGCCACCAAACGCCATGTGAAAACTTCGATCGGAAAAACGGCCACCAAACGCCATGTGGAAACTTCGATCGGAAAAACGGCCACCAAACGCCATGTGGAAACTTCGATCCGAAAAACGGCCACCATACCCAATGTGGAAACTTTGATCGGAAAAACGGCCATCATACCCTGTCACGTCACCTTTAAACCACTCCGGGTGAGCTGGACTAGACAGAATGACAAAGGTACCGATGTCTTGGTGGATTACCAGAACGAGTCGTTTGATCTCGCCGGAGACGACCGTATCACCATGGACTCGAGTTTTGCTCTAAACATCGGAATGGTAAGAGAGTCAGACGCCGCGACTTATACCTGCCTTGTTGCCAATGAGGATGGTGTCGAGTCCAGGAGTTCGACAAAGCTCTCTGTTCTGGGTATGAAGACCGAGGACATTTCATGAAGCGTTTTATCATACAGTATTTTTTTTTTTTGGACAAATTGTTATAAGCTCAACAAATCCTTTCATCTGATCGGCTGAGAACAAATTTGTCCGAAAAAAAAAATGTCCAACAAAACGCTTCATGAAATACCCCCAGCATAAAATTTTTTTATTTTGGAGAAACACCGTTTGAGGGAAATTAAATTGAATGTGACCCTGCATTACAAAACCAACAAAAGTCGCCAGACAAGAATTTTTAGTCAAGGGCTTATTCTGAAAGAGCAGACTGTAAGCTTTAAAATGATGTATTCATTTCACTCAAATCAAATGGACTCTCTTAACCTATCTAAATAATGGAAAGAAAGCACACAGTCTGAAAAGTGTGAACTGAGAGAAAAAAAAAAGGTTCTGAAGTACAGGGTGTATTCAAGCGCTTGATCTTTATCTAGCTGTGTTAGCTGTGGTATGAATGGGACAAAAAAACGGGATGTTAACCACCAGAGCAACAACAATAAAGGGATTATCAGATTAAGCTGAATTCAAGCATGCTGTATTAACACATTTGCCCGTGATTAATGCCAATTTTCAAGGCAGGAACATTATCATTTCAATAGTTATTAGAGTTGAAAGTGAAAAGTGAGCAAAGGGTTTGAAAAGGGACATACATGAATACCTGATCACACTACTGTAGAGACAGTACAAAAAAGGGTTGTAGAAAAATTGCCAAAAACACACTTTCCAATTCATTCTATGACCCCAAACTTAACGATAATGTAGAAGATGAATAGCTCTTTCAGAAAATATGAAAAGCTCATATTTGACTTGACCGACCCTTTTCATCTTTTTTTTTTAAAGTCCTCACGTAAAATCAAGGGGTGCGACTTTTTGTTCGTTTTGTAATGCAAGGTCACAAATGTGAAGAAATAATTGTTTGAATTGGTAATCGTGTAATAGGCTTTAAGTCCCTGAAAGTTATTTCCAAGCCCCTACTGTCTCTCTTTTTGCATTAATTGTAATCGTAATCTCATTTTTGTATGTTAACCTTTGGATGTGCCACGTACGCACATTCGACTCAATTGACGCCGTGCCAAGTTCGCAGGTTTTGGTCAAACTCACAAATCCGCCCAAACCGATCGATAAATCGCCAAATGAGGCAGTGCATTGGAAGCTTCAGTCACGATTCACTAGCTTGCATTATGTCGTGATTGAACATCTCGCTGCGTTCTCTTTTGGATATGAGAGTAAATTCTAATTTTTCTGTCATTGTTTTTGTGGACGAAAGTCATGCTTTGACAACTACCTACCACACCTACTGGTCATTGGTGAAAGAAAAACAATCGTAGATTTGTCATTTGTCATACGTCAGAGCAAATCTTGCCGTTTTCTCTGCAAATTTACTCATTGCATGTCCAGGGCAGCACAAATCTTCAGAAAGTTACATGAATCTGAAAAAAAGCAATAACAGCATATAGGCCTACCTTTAGACCTTTAGACATCTCAGAATAATGTGCCACACTAAAGGGTACAACGTGACGCATAAGCAGTTAACGGATTTAGATTATTGTGCAAGTTCGTCAATAATGTACGGTACATAGATGCACGTTGACCACGGCTTAACGCTGCTTTTAGAGAATTTGACATTTCCATAAACTTTGTACAATTCTAACTATTATGTTTGTGTAGACTATACCGTGGGTATTCTCTTTATTGAGCACCGTGAAGGCCAACTGCAAGCAAATTCTTCCAAGTAGGCTGTATGTGATTTCATGTGCAGAAAATGCATATTTCTAGGGGCCATCACATCTACATAATGATTAATTTTGCTCCGTTTCAAAACATATCAATATAGAAGTAAACGATCAAAGAAAAACCAACAAAGCGAATTCTGAAATTTCAAGTCAGCTATCTAGCTCTCCCTGACTTGTTGAAGTATATATAGGCATTGTATTTCGAAGTGAATTGCAACTGATTTAAAGTTTCCATCTTCCTTCAACCAGCAGGAAATCATGCAGTTCACTTCAAGTTTGTATATTTTCTTTCTCTCTTCATTTGTCAGACCCTTGGGTTGACGAACTTTTGGAGAAAAGAAGAGAGGTCGCTGAATACAAAGTAGGCTCACGGATTAGCTACCGCTTACCTGCTGACGTCATTACTCTGGGTGTCTTTGGTTCGGTTGCTGCGGGCAAGTCAGCCTTCATAAACTCCCTGAAGTTTGCCATCACAGGTTTCTAATCCTTCGATTTTTCAAGATTTTAATAAATATAGAAGAGATGCTGGATATATACCTTTATGTTTGTTCGTGTGTGTGTGTGTGTGTGTGTGTATGTGTATCCAAGAAAATGTCGATGGTTGACAGCATGAAGCTAATGGAAGACAACCTTACTCATTACGTGGACTCGTAAACTTGCAAAACCAAGTTCTTGTTAAAAGTACCTGCAATCATTTTAAATCTGATAGGCCTTTGCAATGGCCAATAACGACAACCGTTTGTTCTGCCTTTTTTGTTTTTAAAGACATAAAAAGACAAAGAAAAATGTCGGCGGGCGTGTAGGCCCTAATATCTCTGTGTCATAAGATGGGGCCCTAGTTGGACAAACCTCAATCCTACGCGATGAAAGCATATTAGAGATACATGCAATTCCATTATTTTTCATGAAGTGTGATGTGACTCTTTTTGAAATGAAAGAAAGGAAATTTCTACTTCTTTGTTGGCAGGGAATTATGACAAGGTAGCGGATGAGACAGCGATGACAGACCATGGTGGCCATGCGCCAGGTCAATTCAAACTGACAGAGTCTATTGAAATCATCGATAATCCAGGAATCTACGATTTTGATTGCTGGTGCTATGGTTCTGTGCAAGACTTATTTGCTCAAGTCGGTAAGGCAGCTATGTATAAAGCCCTGGTCACAACTTGCCGTGCGTTCTTTTAGTCCGTACGTTCTTGGCGGAGGCCACGGCATTCACGTTTTTTTTTTTTCTAAAAACGTGGGGAGGAAGTGACTAGCGCAGGGAGGAAGTACGTCAACGCACGACACTCGCACGGTTGCGCAGGGTGTAAGTACGTGGCCCGCACGCCACGCCTCGCCATGAGGGGTTACGAGCATCGTACGTTGTGCACGTGGTATAAGTGAGTTGTACGTGCTTACAAGTTACAATCTGCGTGCGATTGCCACGTTCTCTTGCGGAGGCTGTAATTACACGTGCTGCTCACGTACGGTATCCCTACTCTGTCGCATATTGTAAGTGCGTGCAAGTGCGATGATTTTTCCCCCGTCAGATGCTAGGGGTAGCCTAATTATAGGACAACCATCCGAGGTTATTCAGATGTATAGTCATACGTCTTCTCCATACGTGTAAATGGTAGTTTAACCTTCAGTGTGTCATATTCATTTCATGTCTATAGGTTTTTATATAATTTTGAAAGAAAATGAGATTGAAATAAATGAACTAAATGAAATACAAGTGTACGTGAAATGTGTGCATATTTGACTCACTGACAGAGAAAGGGTTAATAGGCTATATCAGGTATAGGACATATGTTACATCACGTATAAAACGGCATTGTATACCTGATGTAGGCTAATAGGCTACTGTCAATATCAGGTATACAATGACATTGTATAACATTATTTTGGTTGAAACATCCTAACACATTGGCACTGGAGGTGAGATGCATATGATTTGCTGTTATGAAGTCTACTATCTTTCTACCCAGTTTCAGAGGTGGTGGCATTTCAGCCATGGAGGCATTTTTGAGCTAGATTTATCAGCATATTACTAGAACAATGAATGTAGGCCTATGGTATTGCAGTTTTATCTGAGTGTCACGTTTGCAATTAAGGCCCTATATAAGGTAATACTGTCATAGAAATTTCTTCCTTGCTTAATTTCAAAATATACACATTCTCAATTTCAGAGAATGGTGCTGACTTTATCACTGCTCTGCATACACAATGATGGTCAGTGCCTTTTGACCACCCTTGTGCAGCTCTTAAATGTAATTTTTTTTAAAAACTCCAAAAACCTGGTCACTTCATGTACTGACCACTCAGAGCTCAAGATTTCTATATTATGCTTTGCTTCTTCAAGCAGTTTTTCACTGTGTCTTATATGTGCCGCAAAATATGATACAAGTACATATATATGATTATACATGTATATATATATATATATTTATTTATTTATTTAATAACCATGGTCATTACTCATCGCCTACCAAGCAGAAGGGTCCTGTAGCATGACATTTTGGTTTGTGACACAATTCGAAAGAGTTTTAAAAGCCCTTTCTAGTGATATAACAATCATTTTTCTGTGTATGCGATTTTTTCGATCCCATAATCCTTACAGTGCATTTCTGCCCGGTAGGTGAACTAGAACGGTATGAATATATAATTGCCAAGATCAGGACATCTTGGAGACGGAATGATGGTACTCGTCCGTCGGCTCGGCTCGTGTACATTGCAGAAATCACTGCGCACAACTTGCGTTTTAAGTGCGGAGCAAGTGCTTATTCGGCACGTTCGGTGCGGTCTGCGTGCTCTATTGAACAGTTGAACACAGGGAAGTGTCGAATAAGCAAGGGCTGCGCACTTATTACGTGCTCAACACGTACGTGCTACGTGCGCCGTCCGTTGAGCACGTGACGGTGGGAAAATTTTAAAAGACGCACGAAGTCAGTGCGTTGTACGCACGTTCGCTGTAGAGGGCATGTACGTTGCCCGCACTTAGGGTGAATCCGTAGCCCGAACGCAGCGAAAGTTCCTCGTGTCCTAAAAGTGCTACGGCGTGTCTGCGTGCTCCAAAATCCGTACTGAGGCAGTACTTACTACGTACGGATCCCCAAATTTTGCCAACGTTTTTGCAAGTAGACAGCACGCACTTGCAAGTACGGCGAGTTGTGACCACGGCTTAAAAAAGAGAAGTTTATGTCGAGATAACTTGTCGAGATGTCCATGGCACTAATGCAGCAGCATTATGTTGATTACAAAAAACCACAACAATTCATCACATTATGCCAATCAATTTTTAATCAATAATTATGTAAATCATGTTTACATTTTACACTTTATCAACATGTAAATAGAATAAATTTTGTCAGTCGAGTTATCGTGATCAGTGAACCTATAGTAAAGGGAAACATCAATATCTTTCCTATTTACCACTGATGGTTTCACACTCTATCTTTTATTAATAACAGTACCTGTAAGAAAGGTGGTTTGTTGAGCTTCATGTCACTCACTTTGAATATGGATCTTCTAGGTAGATTCATTTTAATGTCAGAAGTTTTTGAGAGTATTCTCTATCGAAATTAAGGTCCATAATAGAAAGTAGTATAATTGCAGGTGGAATATACCTACCACCAAATTCAAACTCTACTGAATTCATGAAATATTATTTATTCGATAAACACCACGAGAATGAAATACGTGTCATCACAGATGGGTGACTTCAATGTAAACCTTTTACAAGTCCTCGTGCCAGACCTTCTCCATTAAATGCTGTCTAAGTCTTGTTTTTTCCTCTCATAAAAGATCTGCTAATATTCTACTCGAAGTTCTGATAATATACAGCAGATATTATCAATATACTATTTGCAATTTGTGGAAAAAGTCCTTTTTTTCAAAATCACGTCTGGCTTACTCTCTAAAAAAAAAGAAGAGTGAAAATGTTCACTCTGGAAGGAGTGAATAACAGGAAATAGCTAGTTTCGAGTGAAATTGGAGTGAATTAAGAATGAAAATGTTCATTTTCACTAATTTTGGAGTGACCTCAGGGATCACTCCTAAATCTTCGAGTGATCCATGAGGTCACTCCAAAATTAGTGATAATGGAATTAAATGGAATGTAATTGAATTGAATGACAAACATACTGGCACTGGGTTATTATACATGTCATATATTATGTCTTGTAGCCTATAATAAGCAGAATGCATGGATAAAATGGTGACTAGGATGTTACGGCAAATTTCGACGCGTGATTTTCATATACATGTAGATTAAAGCAAAGGTTTATGTATCAGCCTTTTGACATTGTGTACAAGGCATTTATTGATGTCCTGATGATTTTTGATTTTATCCATTATAACAGTAGGAAAGCGTGGACACGGTCCAGGTGGCAGGCTTAGGTGTGGCAAGACCATCCACTGCCCAATATTCGTCTTGAAGTCAATGTGAGTCTCACTAAGTTATTATCTCTCGTAAAGATACCGATTCATGTTCTGTGTCAATATGTAAGCTTATTTGGTGTCACCTGGACAGACGTGCAATGATCACAGTAACATTGTTTTCTCATCCGTTCGTTGAGACAATGCTTCAGGTCACATATCTATTCAATGTTATTTTTTTTTTTTTGGCAAGAAGAGTTTTAAAAAAACTATTAAATGAGTTTGTGAATAATTTTGCATGACTATATTATGGTATCTAAATCCTTAATTTCAAGCCATTGTTATACAATCTTGAGTCTGTTTCAAGGTACGTTGTGGGTGATTCTGACTTCAATTCTTTCCTTTCTCCTGTGCCATGCAGTCACACAGCTCAGCGGTTGCTTGACGATAACGTCGGGAACTATATTACGAAATTCTCGGAGAAAGTTTACCATCATTACGGTATTGCTATTTTTATATATTATGCAGAGCGTGAACTGGAGATGAGTGGATTGAATCGTTAGTAGACAAAAATATAAACACATAGAAATTAGGTTAATATAATGATAGCAGCTATGTAATGCGTTATCATCATGAGCTTCTACATTTAGGCATAGAGACTGATTCAACTTGATGCTGAATAGGTAGAGATTATATTCTCTTCTCCTTTCAGAATGGGCTTGGTTTTGTATTATAAATTGGTGTAATTCTGTGCGCGCTATACAATAATAAACCCACGTTATACAGGGGCGGATCCAGGAATTCCGTAAAGAGGGGGCGCGTTTACAAAATCAAATGGGGGGGGGGGGGGCGCACGCACCCCTCCCACATTTTCTTTCTTTTTATTTATTTTGTTTCGACAAAAAATAAAGGGGGGGGGGGCGTGCGCCGGTTGCGGTCCTCCCTGGATCCGCCAGTGTTATAGTCCATCTCTTTGACACAATAAAAGTACCCTGTATTCTGAGTCTGTGAATGCTAGACGAGGCAGCTCTTAAAGAACCTCATAGTGTTTATTGGACTATTAACATTCCCGTTCACAGGTCATCGCATCGGCCTCGTGGTGACGCACAAACACAGACTTGATTCCACTGACAAGCTTAGAGAGAAGCTCCATTTGAGAACGCATGTTCCAAGGGATAATATATGGATCGTGGACAACTACAGCAGCAATGATTCATGTAAGACACCGAAAGAAGACTCGGAAAGGAGTGTCCAGTTTCTAGAAATACTCTTGAAGTGCCTAGAACTTGCGGAAGGAAATATCAAATACAGAGAGAATGATATAACTCCGGACTTCCCGTACGTAATAGCGATTATGATATTGCTTGTGGCACTTTTCCTGTCATACTTGTATTATCTATACAGTGGAGGAATGTGAACTGACGCTCTTTGCTTGGAAAATCTGTGTGTTTCCTTCACTAAACGAAAACAACATGGGTTAAACACAATCTGCGTAAAGTAGAATGGGAGATTTCGACATGTCAAGTTTCCCTTTTTTTGACTAAGATGTGACAATATCCCTGTTTGGTTAAAGCATGTCAAACTATTGCCAGTCTGATGAAATTTCTACGGTCATTATCGTTTGATATTATATATATTCAGTAAAATCACCAAAAGGTAATACATAATACGTGTATATTCATATAGTCATATAGTATACAACACGAGGATATTAAACATTGGCCATTATTGTTGCATGATAATACCCTCATATTTCTTTAAACCAATAACACGCGGATGTTCACCATGGCATTGTAGGGACTTTTCGATTTCACATTTATTTGATGATGTACAAAATTCTTCATGAAATGGCACCTACCTATTTACGTGATAAATTTATTTACAAAGAAACCGGTTACTCTTTAAGACAATGTGAGAAACTGATTTTACCGAAACCTAATTCTCAGAATTGCAAACGTACATTTTTATATCGTGGTAGTACATTGTACAATGATCTACCTTTGTCTATTAGACAGTCGAGCAGCCTTACTGATTTCCACAGAGAAATCAAAAATCGTATGTGTAGATTTTGAACCGTAAAATAGTACAATTATTGAAAATGAATTGATGAATATATGTTGTATGTATTTACATGTATATTACCCTGTGTTACCAGAGATCTAAGATGATTGGGGGGGGGGGGGGGAGGGGGTGTTTGAGGGATTGTTTTGTGATATGATTTTAGATATTATGTTTGGTATGAATGAAAGACATGTTAGTTATTATATGTTTATAAATCTTGGACCCCATGGAAGAACAGATCTATCATGTTGACAGATCTGAAATGGGCTATCCACCGTTACATGTTATCATCATTATCACATGTCAACTTGTTTTCATTGTATTTTGATACTTCAATCTTGATTCATGTTTCAGTTATGTCATGTTCAACACTGTTTATCTTGTATATGATTTTATTGTTTCGGAAATAAAAACAAACAAACAAACAAACTTCCTGGACGTGGACGTTGAGGTGATTATGTCATTTTAAGGAACTGCGCATGACGTCATCGCTTGGCGCACCAATCGCCAGCCCACTGGAGGGGACGGGGCCATGACGTCATAGCAGTACGTCATGAACGGCGTGCACTAAAAACCGAAATAGATGATAACACCGCGGACGTAACGGGTGGACTGCAGCAAATTGAAACATATATGTCTTGTCCTATTGAAAGGCGGCCACGTAAACACCGTCGAAAAGTCCCTATGGTTATACCCAAATGAAATGTAACCGATAAAAGGAAATGATTGATTTTCATATTATTATCGTATCTTGTTATACAACAACTATGAACCCATTGATAAAATGACCCTCATAGACTCACGCTAGTTAGACTTATAAAGCTTACGGCTGCAGCCATGTTGTTATATGCATGCCAGTGAGTTGTATTTCTTACAACCTTGATGAAGGTCTCAAGAAAAGACCGAAAACCTGGCAATAAACCACGCTGAACTAGCTGCGTTTGTTGAACGCTTCCTCCTCTCGCAATATGTATATCGTGTATGCTTCCTCCATTTGATAATACTGTTACAATAATGAAACACTTGCATGTAGGCCTACATAATTGGATACCTGATTCAACGCTTATTGAAAATTATCCTTGAAATGGCTGAGAAAGCCAAAAAACGGTCCTTATAAAATTGACAGGCCACGTCTTTTATTAGGATCTCTTTGTTTTTCCTTGTTTTTAGATATCTCAGTCATTTCAAAACCGATTTTCATTAAATAAATTTTTGATTCCTCTCCAGAATTGGATGCTATTTAACATTTCATAGAGCGGTTCATAAATATCTTGCAAAACGTTACAAGCTGGATCGCCACCTCAACCAGTCTTGTACAGTCTCTTTAATTGCAAACAAGACATTCAAATAGAGGAAAACCTTAAACTCCCATGGGTAACTAAATCCCGTGTGCACATGTAAAAGGCGCAGCCAAATGCAAACGGTTAGAAAAAAAAGACAATAGGGCATACTATTCGAAGCATATACTTATTCTCATGTGATATGCAAAAGACGTTGAAAGTTAGGACTAATGTTTTTAAAAAGCTCAAGAAAAATATGAACATTTTCCTAAAAAGTTTTAGTGATATTGTAGATGATCCCAAACAGGTATATGCAAAATCTTTAACTCTTATTTTTCTATATTATTGTCTGAGTTCGCTCAAAATATCCCCTTAACTTGAAACTCCTTTGTTATTTCTTTATAATCAAAAGTACCCAATCCTGATTCTTTATTCCTATCCCCAACAAATAATGATTAATTGTAAAAGAAAAGCAGAGAATGTGACAATATATTCACAATAGCAACTAAGATAAGGAAATTATATACGTTTTCCACACGTAACATTGTTGATTGAGAAAATTTTTATTTGAAATATATTCACAGTGGGATTCCCCTGTACATTGCATTAATAGAAATTATTTTGATGGTTAATTGGTTGTAGCAAGGACTTGTGTATCCACGGAAGCCTAAGGAATCTTTTATAACCACTCATTTCTTTTTCTAACTTGTGGAACACGCTTTGACAAAAGTTACGTCAGTGTTGTCATTCATAAATCATATGTCTTTTTTAATCATCACTTCTACACACTTCTGACTAGTCAAAAAAGGCAGTGTTGCAACTTTGTCAGATGCTACTGACTAAACAATCCAGAAACGTACCCCGTAAAGGGTTGATCTTGCAAAGAAATGCTGATTTGGTTTTGAGTTGGTTTTGTCATAAGGAATAAAAATTATGAGGACATAATGTCAAAAAAATTCTTGGCCGTATCCAAGAACTGAAACTTTAATAGATAAATATATATCAACATTAAGATTCCTTGTAACATGATTGTTGTTTCCAGAAAATACGAGTTGACTATATTGGGGATTTTGCAGGATATTGGCCAAGTTGGAAATAATGCCCCCAATCGGAAAATTTTTCCGCAATGGTAGAGAGTTACTTGTAAGAATGCAAGTACATTCAAGCAATTTACCATCACTATGACATGCGTATGAGAGAAGCACAACACGGAGTTCAAGACTAGTGAAGAAGAGTATTTCCGGGCGAACTGCTAGTTTATTGGTACAAACTTTCCGTTAACACACATTATCGACATGAGTTGTTATAAATATAAATGTTACTGAACTTGTCTAGCTGACAACACGATGACTTCCCTAAAACTCTTTCCAAAGACTCTCTAAGAACTCTCCTCCAAAAGTCTCTTGTCAAGTTCCTTGCTTCGTCAGAGCAAACGATACTTCTACCTCCATAATCAATGTATTCCTTTAAGCTTATAAAAGTACTCAGGTGATTCAAATTCATGCCAAAGCTATACGAAATTGCTATTCTTATCAAAAGAGCACATTATATACACATTATTCTTCTTTTATAGGACACAATTACGAAAAACTGCATGGGTACATAATCGATCCGCCTCATAGAAAGTACCCTTTTTATGCAATGTGGCAAAATGTTATTGAAGGGGTACGACCTGGAACAATACATACAAGAGAGTTGATCTCGTACAATAAAGCAATGTTGTGTCATACTCTAGGGGTACTGTGGATCGATTCTTGATTTTTAAATGTTTCCCGTCATTAGCTGAAGAAAAAAAATGCTTGATGATTTTAGGTAATGCGAAACGACGACAGCATAAAGGTAACGCAGATGCATCTCTTCGCGTAAGTATTCGTTATAAGAGCAAGTTATTTGGTTGTTGAGCATCGAAATAAGATTCGTGAAAGAAAAAAAAAGTTTTTGCTAGAACCATGCATAGAGAACAGTCACTTGCATTTTCTGTGATCGTAATTTGCATTATCCTCCTTGTTGGATATCTGCATATAATCAGCCATGCTGCTATGGATTTGACACTCTTATTGGGCTGATAGATAGTGAGTCAACCTGCCACTAGTTACGTGCATAAATTGTACGGACATATTTCATAGTACACGTGCATATGTTTGCGCAATATAACAAATGCATACACTCCATATTCCCAGCTATAATTTGGTACTAAGTAAAGGTACGAAATGGAAAAAAGGAGGAAATGATTGAAATTAAACTTATATAAGGCGGCATAGGTGTCAAGTATTTTGATGTATAGCAGCGTGTACACGTCTAAATAAGCTAATACATAACTACATCGATACAGGTTTTTTTTTTTCTGTGTTAGCACTGAAATATATATTTACATATGCAAGTTTCATACATCTTAAAGTACGAAGATCACCTGTCATTTGTAATTTTAATTTTGATTTCACTGTATGAAACTACTAAAGGTTAGTACGCTTTTCTCAAAAGCCCCTTTTATTAAAAGATAAAGTGGATTTAGGATCTTTGGGAAAAGAACTCAAATGCTGTCCGCAAGACATAACACTTTATTGGCTGAGTCAGGAATCCAAGATGACACAACTGCAACTTATATTCCAGTGTGTATATTCAACATGCCACATCTAATGAGTTTTACAAGCTGCTTATGACTATAAATACTGGTCTGTTTGCTCATTACTGGCTTACAGCCTGTATCCAGATTTACACTCATATAATGGCATGCCACCAGGATAGTGACTGAAACGAACATTGAATATGCAGTATTTCATTCAGTTGCTCAGATATCTAATTACATGCATTACGCTATTCTGATGAAAGTGTCGGAATCATTAAAACATAAACCTTCTGCTCCGACCTTCACAAACCTTCATTCTAATGATATGTCGCTTATGTATCTCTTATATGTCTTATCAATATGGAATAATCTGATGTCTATTTACAGGTGTTCTACATTCCCTGCACCTACGAATAAGCACTTTCCTCATTTTCTCATATAACAGTTATAAACTACAGGATAATACTAGGCATACAGCTACAATGTGAACCACCTTAAAAAAACAACAGCAATATTTTCCTGTATTCTACACTGAATAACGTAATCATATTTGTAGAAAATTGTGTGAAATCTTACTTTAAAACCGATAGTCATAAGTTATACATTTTATATGAGGTATCTGCACGGCTAATCACAGTTAAGCTGAGTGCATGCTGACAGAGCAAGGTACACTTTTATAGAAAGTAGAGAGAAGCTGATAAATGACACACAGCAAAGACGAAATCCTCTGTTGATGTCACACCTCACCTGTTCATCTGATTGTTCAAAAGTTCGGTTCAGTTGAGATGACTAATTTGATTCTGGTAGCTAATTATGGAATAATATATTATGATATAATATTTCATGATGTTACAGCACTGTATATAACACTTATAATATAGTTATGTATACTTGTGTATATATGTATATTATCATTTTAATATTCATTCATTTTTTATTTATTTATTTATTTATTTATTTTTTATTTATTTATTTATTTTTTTTTTTTTGGGGGGGGGGGGGGAAACTTGACCAGGTCCGATGACAGAAATATTTTTCAAATCTCACAAGATAACGCTCTTTACCCATGTTAAATGTGAATTTTACCACTACACCCATATATTTTTGTATGTGTTTATAAAGGTTTAAGGCCTCTCTGTCAGCTAATCGTCATCTCAAACCTTGTGTTACTTCAAAGATACACCAAATATTCGTCTTACTGTGAAAATGAAATAGCAGCTGTAAACATAAAACACAGGCCCACTCAAAAACAACAAACACAACATAAGGCTATACATTTTCCCCCTCAACTTACAAACTCAATGCATGTCAATCAGAAGAATAGCTGAGAAAATCATTATGTAGAAAGTCTTCCAAAAATGAGAGCGTGACAGCTGCCAAAGTAAAAAAAAATACAACAACAACAGACAGCTGTATTCCTCCAAGCAACTTGGGTGAAGTTCTTGGATGAAGTAAGACTACAAGCCAAGAAGGAATGCTTAGTGCGGTGCGATCATTCCTTCTAGGAGATCTCCTCCGTGATTAAAACACTCTAATTTCTGTTCTTGGTTGATCTTTCAAGTCATCATCCATGTAGAGAATAGACTGAAAGAAAACAAATGAACCACGTCCCTAATGCAGACATATTAGAGACATAATAATTATTAATGCATTAAAAATTTAATCTAATTTAATTTAAAAAAAACCGACTTTGTAACTACACTAAGTAGGACATATTTTATGATACAGCTGTATAAATATGACAGATCTAAGATGCATGAGTCACTAGCATGTTAAAGCTGTGTGCGCCATGGGATGATAAAATAGATAACATGCTGTCGTAGGACATGTTTTCTTATTTGAAAAAAGAATGGAGAACTGAGAAAATAGCAGATTACAAGCTCTTCACGGCAATCTCTTACATCTCCGACAAAATGGATTTCTTAGATTCATTCCTTGATCAAACATGCCTTAAATGTTAGTAAGAGCTACTATGTGAATTTTATTATAAACAGATATAGTAAGAAAGTACACTCCTTGATCCCTAACAGTTTTCAATCTTGATGGACTTACCACAAAAGACAAGAATGAGGCTGCGGCTGACAAGAAGTGCCAGACGTCATGATAGTCAAAGAAGTCTAGAACCACACATGATTTGTTCATTTCTCTTGACTCCGCTGGTGTGTCCTGGAACAATCAACATGATTTACACCAACATTGTATTATGTGTGCATTGCACATAGACATAATATGAATATTACATACATATGTGACCCTGCACCTCAAAACAAACAAAAAGTCGCCAGACATGACTTCTTAGTTACGACCATATTCTGACAGGGCAGACTTTAAGCTTTAAAATGATGTATAACTCAAATCAAATGGACTCTCCTAACCTATCTAAACATTGGAAAGAAAACACAAACTCAGGAAAAGTATGAACTGAGAAAAGAGGCTCTGAAGTACAGTGTCTATTCAAGCGCTTAATCTTTACCAAACCATGCTGGCTGTGCGATGAATGGGACAAAAAAAAAAAACAGGAAGTAAACCACCAGAGTAACAACAATGAACAGAGTAACAGATTAAACTGAAATTAAGCATGCCTTATTAACACATTCTGTCCACAATTAATGCCAACTTTCAAAGCAGTAGCACTATCCTTTCAAAAGTTATTAGAGTTGAAAGTGAAGGTGTGGACAAGGTTTTTCAGAAATGAAAAAGGGATTCTAAAGACACACCTAATCACACTATTCTATCAAAAATGTTCGAGATAAACTGCTAAAAAACACACTTTCCTGCCCGTTTTATGCTACCAAATTTCAGCACAATGTAAAAGAAGACCCACTCTTTCAGAAAGTATGAAAAAGTCAAGTTCGGCTAGGTTGACCCATTTCACTTATTTTCAGTCCTCACGCAAAATCAGTGTGTGCGACTTTATGTTCGTTTTGAGGTGCACGGTCACATATTGTTTGTAATCATGCTTAGAATGATGGCAAATGGTATGATTGTTATATTTCAGAAGTATGATATACGCGTAAGAATTGAATTTATTTTTTATTTCTTCTTCATTTTGATACATAATGTATTTCCGTTGATGAAATGATGTTAGATAGTATTTTTGTATTGAATTTAATGATTGATTTGTGTATATGAAGGCAATCCCTCAGAAGATTGGTATTATACGACATTACGTTATTCATCTTGGCACATTATGCCATTAAGATATTATTATTGATCTGTTGGTAGAGCCTGATAGAGGCCTGATGACTGGCCGAAAACCCGATTAAAAGGGAGAACAAGATCGAGAGCAACGTCCGCCTCAAGTCTAATTTGTTTTCTTTCAATATAATAATATAGGCCTACATAATTACATATCGTTTGCTGATGTAAAGCTAAATGAAAATTTCATCAGGAAATATTTTCAGTGTGTGTGTGTGTGTGTGTGTGCTTAAAAAACCAATAACACGAAATGTAACACACACACACACGCACACAAACAAACATAGAAGAGAACCCTACCCAATCAATCTCTCTATTTTGACGGAATTAAAACTACTCTGCCTATATTTCTCAGAAATGTCCATAATGCAGAACATGATTCTTGCATCTTACACGCTCCACGGCGAGTGCTATTGAAGGTGAAGCAGATTTACAGGGACATAAACCGAAATAATACATTACAGCCCCAGCGTGAGGGATATAAGTAAACAAACACAACAACAACAACAACAACAACACACATACAACACACACAAAAAAAAACCAACCGTACAGATCAAAATGCTTAGATTTTAAACGTTTAGATTTCAAAGGATATTTTCCGTTTAAGTCCTGTAATATCAGGCCGTGCGACATTTTCTTGGCTTTGTGATGAAAGGTAACATAAAAAAGTAAGAATAAGGAGACATGATTTTCTGAAATACCATCACACATGATTGCGTACGATACACAGCTAAAAAATGCGTAATTTTAGAACGTGGCGGCAAATATTCCATGCAGTTTATCAGTGTTGATGTAATGGGTTACAGTTCTATAGCTACTTTGAAATAGAAAATTGTAATTCAAACAAAATATATGACCTTTTGTGTCAAAAATATACTGTTTTAAAACATGGTGAAAGGATACTCTAAAAGGCAATTTGATACAAGTTTTACTAAACAATCGTGTTTACTAAAACGTCCTTTCAATTTGTGTAATCAATACATTACACTTTAATACCTTTTCTTTTTCCTGGAACATTTTTCTTTGTTTGTTTCACATATGTGTACCTCACTGAATGAGAGATGACAATTTACTCCTGTTTCATTCCCTTGCATATTTATTTACACCTTCAATACACATGTCAGTAATAGGTAATAGAGAAGAATCATGTTTTACAATACATAATTTCCTCAAGATTCAAAAAGAATAGTCGGCGACACGATAATGTAAGAACTGCACGAAAATTATGGGTTAGGTCCTACTTCTAACTACACACTTTCACAGTTCATCCAAAGAGGAACTTCCTGGGATCATCATGCCCTGATACTTGTTAGATAATACAGCGCAATGCGCATTTGATCAAAGTCAAGATAATTTTTCATCCATGGATGAAAAAAGGTCAGTGACTCAAGTGACCTTGCACATTGTCAACCACATTCATCCAACCATCACAACAAGGCCACGAAAGGACACTATTCTGACGAAGGAAATATCACTTTGATTGAATCAACAAACCACTGCAGACGAAATGATATACTTGAGGTAGCTGAGTATTAAGAAAAAAAAATACACCAGACCTCGCATCAAGTATAACTATCAGAAACCTTTATGAACTAAGTGTAATTGTTGTGCACAACATTGTTTGATGTTTGATGATGAGATCACACCTACCTCCCAGGCTGCCACCCTAAAACGGGGATATAAGAACCTACCTCCCAGGCTGCCACCCTAAAACGGGGATATAAGAACCTACCTCCCAGGCTGCCACCCTAAAACGGGGAAGTAAGAACCTACCTCCTAGGCTGCCACCTTAAAAAGGGGAAGTAAGAACCTACAGCCTATAGGCTGCCACCCTAAAACGGGGATATAAGAACCTACCACCCAGGCAGCAACCCTAAAACGGGGATATAAGAACCTACCACCCAGGCTACCACCCTAAAACGGGGATATAAGTGCCTACTTCCTAGGCTGCCACCCTAAAACGGGGATATAAGAACCTAACACCCAGGCTGCCACCTTATAACCGAGGATATAAGAACCTACCTCCCAGGCTGCCACCCTAAAACGGGGATATAAGAACCTACCACCCAGGCTGCCACCCTAAAACGGGGATATAAGAACCTATCATCCAGGCTACCACCCTAAAACGGGGATATAAGTACATACTTCCTAGGCTGCCACCCTAAAACGGGGATATAAGAACCTAACACCCAGGCTGCCACCTTATAACCGAGGATATAAGAACCTACCTCCCAGGCTGCCACCCTAAAACGGGGATATAAGTACCTACTGTACTTCCTAGGCTGCCACCCTAAAACGGGGATATAAGAACCTAACACCCAGGCTGCCACCCTATAACCGAGGATATAAGAACCTACCTCCCAGGCTACCACCCTAAAACGGGGATATAAGAACTTACCTCCCAGGCTGCCACCCTAAAACGGGGATATAAGAACCTACCACCCAGGCTGCAATCCTAAAACGGGGATATAAGAACCTACCACCCAGGCTGCCACCCTAAAACGGGGATGCAAGAATATACCTCCCAGGTTGCAACCCTAAAACGGGGATGTAAGAACCTACCTCCCAGGCTGCCACCCTAAAACGGGGATGCAAGAACCTACCTCCCAGGCTGCCACCCTAAAACGGGGAAGTAAGAAAAAGATGAGAGCAGGTATCCAGAGAAAGTTTGTCGGAAGGATGAACTTGATGACAACGCGGAGAAAGTCTCCTCGATAGATGATCTGAAACAAGATTAAGTAATTGTTAGAAACAGAGATGCTGAATAAGTGTATCTTCACACGAAAGTACAGCTGTACTGTGTCTCTAACTTCCGTATGATAACTCGGTGATCATCCTTTGCTAACATTTTGCTAACATTTTGTTATTTTTGTGACGAACCTTAATAATGTTAATTTCATCATAGAATTATCATTGTTATGTTCTTTAAAACAAAATGGTGATGGAATGAAAGTGATATGGGCAAATGAATTGCTATAAGACGTACAATTAATTATTTAAAGGTGAATCTAATTAGCCATTACAGTCTTCAGAAGTGAAAGTTTGAAGACACGCATACATTACTTAAAATGTGGAAAATTGAGCTGATAAGGATATCAGAAAGAATACAGGTATGATGTGATGCACCTAGTTTATAATAGCAAGATCTAAGTTTGATTTGTAGAGTGTCATGACTCATGGCCCCCATTTACAGAACTTTACTGAAGGTAGCCGGATGTCTTCTAGAGAAGACTTACCTTCATAATGACGTAGTAGATAAGGTAGAGCAGCATGTTGACAATCATGATGACAAGAAGAAAAGTGGAGAAGTCATCGGGGGTCATCACCAGGCCTGCGATACTCCTAAACATAGGAGAGAGGGAACATCACTTAACACTATAGTATCATACGTTTATGAAGGTGAAATGTCGAGTGTTTCAAACCAATACTTATCAATATAGGCTGTTTTAAAGGGCCCTGAAATCTAAATACATACTGATTTGTGTTGATTTATGATACCCTCAACATCACTTTTGCGGTGAAACGATTATTAAGAAACATTCCAAAAATTTTTAAGGATTTTTTCTTCTATTTTTCCTCAGATTACTTCGAACACCCACCAAAAATCCTTCCAAACCAATATTCTTGAGATGACCTCATCTGTCAATCATTGGTAAGGTACTGAAATGTTTAACAAAAGACATTGGAATGCACCATCCCCTCGACTCGGCATAACTTGCGTGCTCCCTCGCCATGTCTTTTGTTTCGAGGGGAAGGTGCATTCCAATGTCTTTTCTTAAATATTTCAGTACCTTAGCAATGTATGATCATTTAAACATCGTGATGGGTGTCATAATAGGCGTTTTCACATCAGCCCGATGTTTCGAAATAACGCACTATTTTCTGCGAAAAATATCTCGAGCTTGGATTTTTATCGGGCTGATGTGAAAACGCCTATGTCTTGGTAGAATTATTCTCCCATGACCCAACATTTTTCGGTACCCTCTTTAGTTAGACTTTTACTTGCGTGACTGAATGAAAGACAATCTTTACAAGAATGCAAAATTTCAATTGCGCTAAGTGCCTGGGTGGAGACTAAAACAAATTTGAAAGAATCTGTAACCTGTCGTAGTTTTTAGAATCATAAAGTGGCAATTTTCTAACATTCGCTACCACCACCACCACCACCACCACCAAGTGTGTGTGTGTGTGTGTGTGTGTGTGTACAAATCTTACAGCTTCTTTCAAAATTTGCTTAAATCTTTATAGCCAACTACACGGCGCCAGTGAAATTTTGCAGTCTTGTAAAGATTGTCTGTTATTCAGTCATGAATGCAAAGCTCCGAAATGAATAGGGTAGCAAATGATGCTTGGAGAATAGCTCTACCAAGACATTTCATGAAGTCCATGATTGAATTATCATACTTTAAACAAGATAACTTCAAAGTGACGGAACTTCTTTTTTTTTTACTGACTGACTCTGTAGTTAAAGGTTGTTCTTACATTGCTAGGTTTACTAGTAATCCAACTGAAAAGAGTGCAAGCCGTTTCTGAAAAGAAAAGAAAAGAGCAAAGGTCAATGTTTTAGTGTATCAATGTGAGATGATTTCTGTCTGGTTTTACCTGACAAAATATCATGATTAAAGGAAACAAATGCCTTTCTTAACTCTAGAATTATCCTATCATTATATTTCATCCAAGACATTTACAACTTCATGAACAAATTTTGCAATGGCAGATGTGGAGTGACGTCCCGAAATACATACAGTAGTGGTAATTTGTAACCGTATTGCAGTTATCAAAAAAACCCCAAACAAACAAACAAACAAACACACGCAAAACAATGGAGGTATAAACACACTTTTCTACAATTTTCGAAACATTAGTGAAATTGACAAAGTGCGACAATTCGACATCTGTTCTTTATCACCATCTTTAGAAATCGGAAAACTTTCGCTATTTTCATTTGATCAGGAAAGCACATGTCCATATGATAAATTGATTATAGCACAAATTGTGACAAACAAAGCACGAAAAACTTTCGTTACAAAAACTACATCTATTACCAGAACCAAGACTATTATCTCCAAATTACACACAATCTCAATAATCTCTTTAGGAGTGTATGACATGAAAGAGGAACTTGCTTAATTTTTATGAACATATTGCATACATTTATCATACTCTATTTCATGACATTTTCCTACCACACTGTGTCCAATTGGTAAAGTATTCACTAAATATATTGCATATTGCACATTGCCCAGTAATTTCTTTATCATTCCAACGAACAGTCGTGGATTAAGCGATTTTTTTTTTAACCTCCAGAGCCAATTATGCTTTTCATATTGCCAGCAGCTTTTAAATTTCTTGTTGAAATAAAATCTGTTCGCGTTTTTACTTTTTTTAGTAACATTGTTTCGTAACAGTTATATTCATCATATCTGACTTCAGTCATCTGTCAGTGCGTTTTCTGATATTTGATACAAATCTAATATACATTTTTAAGGACATAACTGTCTTAAGGCCTTATTGAACCATGGCTTATTTCTGAACCTTTTCCTTCTATTTTCTTTAAAACATAAACACAAATCATGAAATAACAATGAGAATAATATTCGCTATTCCGGAGGTTCGTTCTTCCGAAAATGAAATAAGGTGTGTAGTTTTAAAAAAGATTTATTATTACGCACCCCCTTTACACTTTCGGATTAAGAACCTATATTCATAGTTCATCCAATATACATTTTTAAGAACCAATCTCCTCCTCTCGCGGGTGCCCCCCCCCCCCCCCCCCCCCTGTGGCGGTGACTGATGCTTAGATTAGGCCAGGGTCAAGAAACAGGTGTTTATAGCTTTGGTTTTTAAGTCCTTGATTGCCAAGATATACACTGGCATTGTCTACAGAGGTGTAGCTTCTTCAAACGAGAGATTTGCCTAATGACCTATTTTGGAAAGATGTTTGAGTAAGATGTATCTTAACTCTTTATGTGAAATGTTCAGACGGACGGGTCAGATCACAACCCAACTCAAAACGATCAATAATCGCAGAATTGCCGAAAAACAATAAAAGCTGTACTAAAAGTTCCATTCCTTACAAAGAAAGCTTGCATTGCCTGGGGATCAAACACCGTTGTTCCAAAATGGATTTTGCGCGAAAATATTTTAATATCTGTTATGTATGCAAAGGTCATTCATTCCAGCCCTACTTCCAAGGAAAGAAAATAATCAAAGCTTTTTCATGAGACTTACACAATAACAAGGCTTTGAATTTTCTCTGTCGGTAACTTTACTCCTGTGCATGAGCTACATTTTTACTAAACGTGTTATTTCTTTCAAAGACAAACATAAAAAAAGAAGAACCAAACTCATACATTGTGGTCCTAGAGTGATATGGGGGCCTACACAATTGCACAGTCACATAGACTTAACTTTACATAAAATGTTTATATGTGTGTGTTTCTGTGTGTGCATGTGTTTGTGTTATTGTGTGTGTGTGTGTGTGTGTGTGTGTGTGTGTCTGCTCGCAGAGAGATACATGGCTTACAGTACTGTACCTGATTTCTATACATACCTTGTCCCTTGGATGGGAACACTCCTGTATGCTTCGAATTATCTTGAAAAGACCCTTGTCTGTGCGAAAAGAGAGATAGAGTGATAAAAAGTAAAATATTTGGCATAAACAGGAAGGATAAATCGCAAGGAAAGCTCAAACTGTAGTTTCCTTTGAATTAGATTAAAAGTTTACGGATTAGTATTTTGACACACCACCTCAACTCATGCTGATAAAACCAATCTCTCTGGTATTATGATTAGCTTGAAGGTGAGTCAAGGTACCCTCCCATCATACTACACGTTTGCTTTCAGAAACACACGCTGGTTCAAGAGACAGTCCTAATTTCTTGGGAGGCAACAAGATATTCACCTCAGCTGTGAACTATATCCTCTACGATACCCCCCTGTCACTTACAACTCACCCACCTTCAACCCCTTCCAAACTGTGCAGACTCTGATGGCGCGAACACACAATGCATGCAATTACTGATCTACGCGATGATCCCTTCGACCGGGGTCAAACTGTATTGTGATTCATGCAGTGTCTTTCATACGTTTCATATCTATATGCGAGTATATCTATACCAACTTATTGCATTCCAATGCTGAAATTTGAAAGCGGGTTTTCGAATCTGCAGAGAAAGAATATGGTTTTGTTATGTTTTCTTACGAATTTCATACGTTTATTGATCTTCAACGAAACAAATATAGGGACATATAGTCCCCCCAAAATCCGAAGAAAGAATAAGCGAGACCAGCCTTCCTCAGAGTCTGTAGGGGAATTTACTATTAACAACCACAATTTATAATCTTTTAATATAATAGCCTGTTAAAATGGGCAACTTACTGAACTTGACGAATGGCGCATAGTATACCCGGGCACTAAGAAGAAGACACGTTATCATGTGGACAATGAAGAAAACTGCATAAAAACCGTAAGGCTTAGTTTTCCGCTTGAAATGCGCTGAAGTAAACACCTGGAAGAACAAGGAAGACAAGCAGAGATGATGAGAGATTTCATTTTCATTTGATTTTTCCTATTGTTGCATTCTGTTCACTAATATATGATAGAAACGCAACTTTCAATAATATGCAAAGAGCAGGGCAGCGGAAAACAGGATAAAAAGTATTTAGACAGACGAAATACCAATACTGTATCCAGCAATCTAAACGCAACGAAGAAGTCCAGCCTCACATCCCTTTGAAAGAAACAAATTCCATCCCAAATCATACAATAAGATTCTTTCATTTGATATTTGCATTGAATAATCTCCAATATAGGACGAAAAATATAATTTCAACATTAAAAAATAAAGTTGTGGCATTTAACCCAACCTTTAACCCTTAACCTTTAACCTACCTAGGAAAATCATAAAGGCAATACATGGATATAAAGTTTCATGAAAACATCTTCAGCCATTTGAAAAAAAAAAATATGAAGCATCGCATAATACAATGTGCGCTAAAATAATGACAGAATTTGACTATGATCTTTGACCTTTTACTCTAAACCAACGCAACGAACGTCCATTTGGTCAACTTTCGCTCATAAATACATTATATTGCAAGTTTCATATGAATATCTAGACGCTTTTCCGAGATAAGGAGAAAAAAATGAAATTGTAGCATTCTCACACCATCTTGACCTCTGACCTCATGGTCCAAACCTTCCCTTGAGAATATTAATTTGGTGATACATAGATGTACTAAGTTTCAGGAAAAAAATACAATCGTGAGATAAATGCATAAGTATGGGTAAAATAGAGAAATTCTAAGAATTTGGCCTTGACCTTTGACCTTCAGAATATACAAACGAGAATTGATAGGCACAGTTTACCTTTTGTCCATTCATACATGAAATATGTCAAGTTCTATTTTGATATTTCAAGCTGTTCTTGAGCAAGAAATAAGTATAAGATTCTCACAAACCCTGGATATAAGTGTTAAATACTCACAAATCCAAGAAAGCCAATGTAGAGAATGGAAGCAAAGCCGAGGAAAGCATGGTAGGCTTTGGCAGTTATGTCTGGATGTCTCTGTTGATACATCGTGAGTATCCCAAGACATGCTATTACGTACATGTAAGCCGTATCTAGGTCAAAACCAACAAAACATCAGCTATGCAACATCGTAAAGGTTGTACAACATCACTTTTGGAGTTTATCAAATACATGTATAATCAAACAACAAAGATAACATGCATAAAAGTAAAATACAATGAAAAACTACAAATCATTACAGCAATACATTGCCCAGGACAGGTCGACCGTATAAGGAACACATAGGACAATTTACAATTATGCACAGATTAGACATACAGAAATCCTAAGTAATACTAGCGCGTGATATGCAATAATTAGATACTTATATAGCCCTCATATGGAAGGAGACGAATTGATACAAAACGTAAAATTTAACGTGAAACATCAAGACTTGCTCGTGAGCATATACTATGTCAAACAAATCAGCCATTTATTCCAACGGTATGATAGTGAGTGTATGAAGTCTGCTGAAAGTAACATCTCCTGGATGCAAAAAAATCGTATACTATACACCGAACGGACGGACAATGAACGACAAATACACACACACACACACGCACACACACACATACACAAACATACGCACGCACGCACGCACAAGAAATGTCAATACGGCGATTTGTATAATTCTGTCATAACTTTTCCCATGCAGTAGGTCAGCAGTTCGTCTTGACAATGTTTTACAGAACTGACAAATAATGATGACATGTTTGTCTCAGATGTGTTCAGTGTTTATTTTCCTATGACTAATGTTCACTGAAATAGATGTCTGTATCGTTTAAGAGCATGTAAACATTGTCACTCGAACTTAAGCCTTTATCTTTGATCCCATGGCAAACAAATCAGCCATTTATTCCAATGGTAGTGAGTGTATGAAGCATGCTGAAAGTAACATCTCTTGCCCATGATGCAAAAATATCGCATAGTATACATTGAACAAACTGATACACAACAGATAATTAACGAGAAAAAAACACCACACACACACAACACACACATACACACAAGAAATGTCGCTATGGCGATGTGTATGATTCTGCAACATCGCATTATTTTTACAGTAGATCGTGTTTTTTTCAGTGATCACTTACTGGTACCATCCATTTCTTATGGATGGTACCATGGATTCTTATGGATCATTTGACCATTGACTCTTGACCCAATGACCCCACAGTTCCCAAATAAATAACTGCCAGTTGTTACTTATTACTTATACATATATGAAGTACCAATATGATAGTATCATAATGATATTACCTTGAGCCATATCGAAGGTTTGGCGAGGAAGGTGAAATTTTAGCATATTCACTCGACGTTTGATCTTTGACCTTTGACCCCACTGCCAAAAACTTTCCACCGAGAAGCTCTATCAGGTTATACATGTATACACTATGGGCTTAAAGAAACTAACTGCAGGCATTGTAGGAAAAAAATGGTAACATAAGTGGTATCTTAAAAATCTGACCTTGACCTTTGATTTTTAGCCACTTCGTCCCCTTATACGTACATGTGCCAAGGTTCATTACAATATCTTAAACGGTTTTTGATTACGCGGCTATCCTCAAAATTTACTTCTATACAAAAAGACGGACGGATAAACGAACGGGGGACGGACTCAAAAACATCGCGTCTCTGGTGACTTTTCGTTGCGCAGACATTAAAAACTGATTCAGGGTATATCTCAAACAATCTGCTGACTCTCTATACTCACCAAACTGGTAGTTAGCTTTGTTAGGACACACATGGTAGGATGCACTCATTACACCTTCCATGATAAGGGCGTAGCCAAGGGCATAGAAGAGCCCATAATGTTCAGGGATACCATTTTCCTGCAGATTATACATGCATAGTAATATTTTATCATCGTTTTTGTTTATTCCCGTTTCTAGGAGGAAATACGACATACACAGTATATCGATGCCTTCGTTAATTGGAGGCGTTAAACAGAAAACTGTGATAAATCTTTGAATATTTTCATTCGAGGTGCTTGAACAGAGTTTGATAAATATTGTGATCCCAACGACGCAGTCCACACACTAATACAGTGTGCATGCTTCAACCAGGTGTCAACTACAACATAATTTGCAGAAACTGGTCCTATGTTCCTCGCAAGAAATTTCCACTGTTGCAATAGTAAACAATTAACAGTAAAAATATAAGAAAATCCAAGTTTTTATCTCTTATGTTATGTATACTAAGTATAAAATGTTGTATTATGTTACTTTGATCTGTTTTTACCTCTTCACGAACTCACTGAAGAACAGCCATTGGCTGAAGTGAGTGACCGTGTCGAAATAAAATAAACTGAAACTGAAACTGAAACTGAAACTGAGCAATCTTCGCTATCTGAGAAAGGAACTTTATTTCTGCAACCCTACATGACATATTTCCTGCATAGTATGCTCTTCTTCTGAGTATCAGCTCATCTGAAAAATCCATTCTAAAATTAAAAAATAAGAAAAAAAAAACGTATCTGAAATCACACTCGCTTGCTTCATGTGCTGGTAAAATATGTGTTGGATATCTTTTAATTGTCGTTTCAACTTTAATGTTACCATTCTAATCATGTAATTCCTTCTATACTTGTCTCTCAAAATAGGTAACCGGACTAATTGCGTATCACAAGTGCTGCGTTTGTCAATATTATTCATTGAAGCAGTCGGAATATCAACTACAAACTCAAAGGGGAATAAGTAATGCTGTTAACAATGCTTAATTCTTCTGACAATTGTAACGAAAAACACATGAAATGTGTGTCCGCAGGAAGATCAAGTGTATAAAGTCTTCGGATCCATTTGCATAACCAGAATTATAAAAAAAAAATGTCTCTTATATAAATGGATAGATATATCGTCTCACTAATTCATACTTCCTTTAGACGTTTCTTGTGGATCAATTCTCTCCTCAGGACCAAAAGTAGAAATAGAATTCCTAGGAGCACATAGCCAATGTTGCCGAACACGTTGTTGAAGGCACTGTCAATGACATGAGTGACATACAGACTTTGTTTCCTTGCTTATCAACATCATTACCATTACATCCTCAAATCAGAATTGTGAATTGATAATCAAAGATATCCTTTTTTTCATTATCTGACAAAGAAAATTGATGTGGCCAGAACTGAGGAAGCTGTCAGAATATTTTCTTCACAAAATTTTGAAAACTATTGCAAAGCGAACACGTATTTGCAGAAACTCAAATGGCATTTTTGAAAATACAATATAATGTTCCTGTACACTTTTGAAATGAATGTAAATAATTTTACAGCTACTTGAAAATATCAAAGTCTATTATTCAACGGCTTGTGTTAGAGAAATTTGTTTTGTAAGTGTGTCTTTAATACTAGTAGTTTTTTTTTTTTTTGGTAATAAAGGTCGGAGTCAGCCAGATGTGTAATACCATTGTTTCATAGACTTTTCACTATATCTTATAGTATAGCCAAAGCTCCTGTTTCATTACCTTAACCCCCAAAACGGCTTTGCACACTTGAAGTTATAATAGCAGTAATCTTCGTTTCCTGTAATTGTGATGACCTGCGGACGAATAATATCAAACAAACTATCAAAGAAACAAATAAACAAACGAAAGGATGTCATCATATATCAATTCTCTGTATTTGGATCATCATAAAGACATGGTACAAGAAATAAAGATCTACAGAAACATTGTAATCAATGTAATTTATATTATTCACACTTAATTATCAAGGCAATACACAGCAGCACTTAAGGATTATGATCAAATAATTTTCTGATAGTCAATCCCGTTACTTTACTCAACCCTGGCTCTCCCCTCCAAGGTCAGGTAATGACCTACACACTGTGCTCTATAATCGTGTACATCTGGATTCTTTTCTTACAACAATTTCTCAACAAAGATTAAAGAATTCATGATTTCAAAACTAAATGTAAGTTCAGATTGAGAACATTTTTTTTTTCTAGAAGCATTGTCAGAATGATCGTATGAGATAGTGGCTACACCCAGAAAAAGAAATCATAATTATTTTTAGTTGATTTTCTCCCTGTCTTATTATGTCTTGTAGAGTTGGAGGCTCAGTTTGGTCAATGTCGCATTGTATGGTTCTGTTGTTAGTTTTGTTTGTTTGTGTGTTTTTAAAGCATTAAACACACAACACTCTGCTATTAGACAGAAAGCTGCCAGAGAATGGATTTTCCCTCTCATATGAATTCACTTGTGTTTGCCCATTTACCTTCAAAATATTTTGGATTGCGAATGACATTACTCTATCATGCAAACAAACGAACAAAACCAAATCAAAAGTTCATTTTCAGACCCTATAATTCATACCTGTTGGTATCTCACGACAAGTTGGACAACAGGCAGAGCAAAAAAGAGAGAAACAATGATGACCATCCAGGTGTAGAGTTTGTATTTCTTCTGTAGGTAGTTAGGATTCTTAGTGTAAAGGCCGCTCACGAACTGTATGTTCTGATAAGAGAAAGATTCGAGATATATATTCATTTGACTATAGGTCAAAATTTAATTTCAATATATGTAAAAAAAAAGTATGTGGTCAAGAGTAATGAAATAAAGACAGCCTTTCACTGTAAAAAAATATGATGACTCATGCATTATTCCCTTGTCCTTCCCTTTGTTCTTTACCGACATATATCTGCGCTGATCAGTGTACATCAGCGGAGGCCGGGGTTATGATACATTATGCAGGAGTGAATTTTCAATTGATCTAATCCATTCATAGAACCTTGTTCATATATCATATTGCTGCTTCGAATGCTGGCAAAGAGTTCTAAATGGGCAAGGTATATGTTTCTATAAGTATGTCATGAAATTATTCTTCAGACTCTTGTCAGAAAAGACGTAAATCTCAAATCTTACACTATATCATGATGTATGTACATCTATGAAAATCTTTATAAAAAAGAAATAGAACAGAGCATTTTTTCACACTCCCACATATAAAACAGGCCTAGTTTCTAATAACCATTTATGTTCCAGATTAATATATATTTCACAGTTAGTAAATTAAAGGTAGAGTGAATGCAGTACTGAGTAATTACAGCACACGTGTAGTCTAGTTCTCAAAACCTCACTTCTCTTACCTTTGTAGATCCATCTTCCCCTTGTCTCTCCACTGTCTCTGGGGTTGTATCTATATTACACGGATAACAACGATCAGTGATATGAACTGGCGTAGTCTCTGATCAAGCCCTTTAGGTAACCAAGCTTACGTCAATACATGTAATAAATGTATGATATATGCCATATTATACTATGTCATACTATATATATAATTATATATATATATACTATATATATATTATTATACTATATATACTATATTATTCAAGTGTTAAGGGGGAAATTTGGTCCACAAATAAGTTAGTCTGATAAAAAAAGAATAAAATCTTACGAGTTCAAGGGAAAAAATTTGACTGAAATTGGATGAAAAAAAAAGTTATGAAATTTTGAAGTTTTTCTAATTTCAGCAAATCAGTTTTTGTACAGTGGATATGAATGCGCAAATGAGTGAGCTGACCATGTCATAGTATTATCCTCACAATTTTCCATTGATCGAGTACAGAAAATGGCGAAAATTTAATGTTTCTGTCATTGAAGTCTGAAACATGATCTTATTCCTGGTTGAATAACTTCAGAATAGTGATCAGTTAGATACATCAGGATTTGAGCCTTGGACATAATTGCGTTTGAATTAAAAACTAGAAATTTCAAAATCTTATAAACAAACTATATTAAAATTTGCCAAGTTGTGAGGGTATGACATGCTCACTCTTCCATTTGCATATTCATATTGACTGTTCAAGAACTGTTTCCTAAAAAAATAGCGAAACTTCAAAATGTCATAATTTTCTTATTTTCCATCCGGTTTTGATCAAAATTATATCATTGAAATTGTTAGATTATACTCTTTCTTATCAGACTAACTTATATTTGGACTGGATTTTCCCTTTAAGTTCACTGCGGATTACCAGAGGATGGTGTATAATTGTGATGGTGGGCTTTTCCATAGGAAGTTTGCTTCGGAGTTTGATGACATTGTTGATGAAAGGATATAACAACTATTAAACTGTGGGAATTGTAAGCAGAGTTTGGAGTGGGCTGTATCTCTAAATGAATAAATTAATCATATTTTCCATCTTAAAATCTTATATAATTGCTTTCTACTTGTCTCGTAAATATACATATATATATATATATATATATATGTATATATATATATATATATATATATATAAGTTATATTCTGAATCTCTATCTCATTTACAATTACACTTTCCCTTTAACTGTGACAGATGTGTCACATGAAATTATTAGTGAAGACTGAGGCGAAATGAAAACCTCGTCTTGATCTTACCTGCTGTGTCAAAGTTTGACATCCGACTTTCTCCTACAGGATTGGGGACTTCCCCTTGCTCACTGTGGTCTACTTTTATAGTAAGGAAATTAAGAAAAGAGTGGATATAAAATAACTACTGATCAATCACATCCAAAAGACGACATAATTAAGAACTACTGGAGTTCATCCTGGTCATTGGTCATAAATGTCGAATCACCGGTCCATATCCGTATTGCCTTTAAAATATCTCAAATCTTAGAAAGAAACTCGTATTTGATTCTTTTTCATCTATATTATTTATCTTATGACAATGATATCATACGTGTGAATCAATCCGGGCTCTGACCAGGTCATGAAACTTTAACAGCATTTTTGGAAGTCACAGAATACTGGTGACATAAATATGGACCTGGGTACAATAATTCTCGGGATTGCCAATACCGAGATGGCATGTGCCGACGGAGCATCATTTTAGATGCATTATGGGATAGCTTGAGGACAAGCTTGCTTCCTGGCCTTCTTCTACCCCAACACCTCTAGCACGCGCTATTGGAGAGCCGAGTCGAAACCTCGCTCAGGTTACGCTCCGTCTGAATGCAGGGGTATTTTTGAAGAATATTTCCTCTCCTGTTATTGTATGACCAGCGCGTTTAATCTTTTTTATGCTGAATTCTAACTAAAGAAAGAGTAACATTGAAAGAAAAGCGGATGAAAATTGTATTAATTCATGGGAACTGAGACAGCCGGGAGACAAACAAGCATGCGAGAACAGTGCACAGTAAATACATCAAATGAAGATTTACAAAAATGAGTACCATGTAATCACCTTGAATGAACTAGAAGAAGCGCAAAATCAAATTTTCTATTGATTTTGCGATGGACTGTCATATATGTGACCGTGCACCTCAAAACAAAAGTCGCACACACTGATTTTGCGTGAGGACTGAAAATAAGTGAAATGGGTCAACCTAGCCGAACTTGACTTTTTCATATTTTCTGAAAGAGCGGGTCTTCTTTTACATTATGCTAAAATTTGATATCATAAAACGGGCAGGAAAGTGTGTTTTTTTTGCAGTTTATCTCGAACATTTTTGGTAGAATAGTGTGATTAGGTGTGTCTTTAGAATCCCTTTTTCATTTCTGAAAAAACCTTGTCCACACTCTTCACTTTCAACTCTAATAACTTTTGAAAGGATAGTGCTACTGCTTTGAAAGTTGGCATTAATTATGGACAGAATGTGTTAATGAGGCATGCTTAATTTCAGTTTAATTTGATAATCCCTTCATTGTTGTTACTCTGGTGGTTTACTTCCTGTTTTTTGTCCTATTCATCGCACAGCCGGCACGGTTTGGTAAAGATTAAGCGCTTAAATAGACACTGTACTTTAGAGCCTCTTTTCTCAGTTCACACTTTTCCTGAGTTTGTGCTTTCTTTCCAATATTTAGATAGGTTAGGAGAGTCCATTTGATTTGAGTTATACATCATTTTAAAGCTTAAAGTCTGCTCTTTCAGAATATGGTCTTAACTAAAAATTCATGTCTGGCGACCTTTTGTTTGTTTTGAGGTGCAGGGTCACATATGTATGTGTGTGTGTGTATGTGCGCGTAACTGTGCACAACAAAAAGTCGCTCCCTGATTGTATGTGAGGACTCAAAATAGGTGAAACGGGTCAACGTAGACAGCTGAAATTTTCATAACTTCTGAAAGACCAACTCTCCTACATGATTTTGAAGTTTATCATTATAAAACGAATGGGAAATTGTGTTTTAAGCAGTATTATTTTGTTGAATACCTTCGTGAAGAATAATATGGTTAGATGTGCCTCACAGTCCCTTTATACATTTCTTAAAAGCCCTTTACACATTCTTCACTTTCAACTCTAATAACTTTTGAAAGGATTTGTTTCATTTATTTTACATCTTTTAAAATGGTGGTCCAAGTCAGCATTTGCTTGTTACCATCGGGGCCTTTTAAAACACAGTACATAAAACAATATATAAAAACAATTACTAGCAAACAATTAAAAAAACATTTAAATGTAATAAAAAAAAAACAAGCATTACCCGGTGATACAATAATTTCAAAGACATGTAAATACAACAATTTCTAAATAAACCAAGAGAGAGAGAGAGAGAGATTAATTGGGGAAATGATGGACAATAACATCTATTGCACAAATGAAACAGCTGATATAACTGTGGGGATATTAATCACTGAATAAAATCGTGATATAAAAAACACACATCATGATTTACTTTTCTACAATCCTAAATTAGGGGAACAGAGTGCCTCTAATGGCAAATCATTCCAATCATGCCAATCCGCCTGTAAAACAGTATTACATCTAGGATGCTCAAATTTAAATTATTGTGAGTAACGTGTTATGCGTTGCGCTTCATCATCATGCAGAAACAAAATTTGTTTGCTTAAAAGGAGGGTGCAAGGTGGTGAACATATTTAAATGTCATACATGCCTTTGCTTTTTATAGTTAAAACTTTTGTAATGTTAGCCAGTTAAGTTGATGCGGATATTGTTTTGACATATGGTACTCATGGTACTAGTAATGTCCAAAATGTGTCAATAGAGCATACTTGATTTCAACTCAATTTGTTAATACCTTCACTGTTGTTGCTATGGAGTTTTACATCATACTTTTTGTCCCATTCAATGCTCAGAGCACTGCTTGGAAGGATTAAGCCCTTGACTATACCCTATACTTCAAAGATTCTTTTCACATTATACACTTTTCCATTATGTGTGCTTTCTTTGCAATATTTGGACTTGTTCGGAGAGTCCATTGATTTGAATTTAATACACATCATTTTAAAGCTTAAAGTCTGCCACGTCAGAATCTGCCCTATAACTAAAATTCCTTGTCTTGCGACTTTTTCTTGGTTTGGTGGTACAATGTTACGTATATTCGTTTTTTGTGACCCAGAATTTGGATTCCTGTTGAAGAAGATTTCACGTTAAATTTGTTTACAAGAAATTGAAGATGTGCATTTTAAAATCAGTGTGCTGAATTTTCATTATAACATTGTCAGCGTAGATAGCATGTCAGTATGTGTATGTATAAAGTGGGTGCATGCATAATTTATTTTTTTCCTTGATGAGTTTTTGTGCCAGTGGCAGTGAGCATTCGTTTCTTTGCGTTATGAAGAGTGCGCTTTCAAAACTATTCACTGGTTTAGGCCTACTTAAAAACCACACAATGCCACAAATTGTTACCTTATGTCACCGCAGTATAACCAAAGACTATTTTCTTTGAACTGCTCAGGGAATTTAGAGTCCCATTTTCTTATCACACCATACCTCGTTCGTTTGCAGCACCAGACTCCTCGTCACGTTGCTTTGTCCTGAAAACAAATTGTGGCTAAAATCCATCTCTTGGACTTGCTGCTAGGGGACATTATTACAAATCAGTTTGTTGTTCTATGACTCCAAGAAAATTACTTATATGGATAGAAAAGTAATTCTTGAATAGGAATGTTGCACAAGACACTCCTCGACGACAAACTTTTGTCTTCTGTAGTTGATAGTTCATAAATTAGGAGTTTGGGTAAAATTCTGATTTCGCAATCATTCCGTCACTGATAACGTTGAAACAGACACAATGTAACCAGTCACATTGCTTTCTTAACTTTCACACACGATAATGCTCAGCACTTGAGTCAATACATTATGAACTCTGCGGTACTTGGATAAGGGGATAGTCAGAATTAAGCTTGCGATCCGTCAAAAGAAGAAGAAAAGTATACGCTTTTTTTTCGTAGCATTATGCTACCACGATAGTAGCAGTTTAGAACATGAGACAAACTCCAGCTGTACCTGTTGAAAGCCACAATTAATATGTTACTGTCTTTTAGGAACCATGGTAATCGTTCTAATTGCACTAATGGCAAACATTAGTATTGAGCTGAAATAATTGAAACATAATCAAATGTACACACTGTTTGCATATAGAAGTGTCTGAGATGGGTCTGGCTCCAATGTGCATTGTATACACAGCTGCACTTGAAATGATCCTGTAAATAAATTATAGTGGTATGCGGGTATAAACATCAGCACTTGTTGTCATAGTAACCGGACACATATCTCTATACACAGACGTTGGTAAAATCTTACTTGCACCAATAGACAACCAGAATAACTCCAGCCAAAAGGTAGATCGCCAATGTGACTGCAAACGTCGTCAAAATGGGTTTCCAGTAGTCAAAATCTGAACAGAGACAGGCAGATAAATATAGAAATATATTTGAAGAGTTTTATTGCAAAATGAGCCAAGCGCCATTTTAAACATTTCAAAGTAAGCCCATCATCAGATAGAGCAAAAGTAAACCTTTTCAGTAATAAAGGTACCTCACTTGTGAAATAACAAGAAATATTCTTGAAGTTCTTGTTTTTCTTTTTTTAGGAGCTTTTAACACAAATATCTCAACAAGAATGGTTTTAGCTCGTTTAGTGATGAAACTCTCTATAAATTATAATTTTTTTTTATTCCATTACTGGTTATACATTTTATCATTGTCTGACAGCGATCTTCCTGGTGATGTTGTGCCACCATCCTTCCTTGCTTTATCCTTCTTTTTTTTCTGTCTGTCAATGTAAGCGTGTGCACCGTTGCCTTTTTCTCTTTCCAACTTTATCTTAAGGAAACATTCCCCCTTATAATAAAACTTGATACAGGGAAAGAGGGGAAAAAACACCAAGAATTAATGACCAGTCTGATGTCAGCTGAACTCCCTATCTTGACTTCATCCTCTCTTCATGTTTCCACTTCTACCTCTTTAACGCTCTTCTATACTCCGCCCTATGCCTATACAAAAAGTCCACTCTCTCTGAACTCCTATTTCGCTGAACTCATCTCTCCGAAATCTACTCCTTGGCGAACTCGTATTTCCCTATGACTCTCCTCCCTCCCTGTAAACTCCTTTTACTTACATCTCTCCTCCACAGTGATGGTGACTGTCTTCCTTCTGAATGAATCATTCCGATGATGGGAAGTTTCTAGAAAACAAAACAAAAAATGCAAAATCCTCACAAGACGGGGTCTTCAAAGTGTCATGCTGTTTGGATTTGCCAAATTGAGTTTTGTGATCACTGTATCCAAATAATTTCTATGAAGTCAAGTTTCTTTAGAACATCCTTCGTGACCGTACGTCAAACACGCACACCCACACACACACACACAAACACGCACGTACGGAGACATACACACACAGTGGCTCGTCAAGATTTTGCGTGAGGAATCAAAATAGATGAAATGAGTCAATCTTGTCAATTGAATTGAATTGAATTGAATCACAGTAGATATTTTTCTTCTATTTCCTGAGAGATTAATTCTTGTATTACATCAGACCAAATATCACTGATCCTTTTAGTTTGGTTTATATCTGTTTGTAGTTTTATTAATTCATTATTCGTTCTCTTATTTTTTTTTTCTTAGGGTCCCATGTCGTACAAGCTTTCCTTTTTCAGTGGGACCCTCCGTTTCAATTCCCTTCATTATTTGATTTGTATTTTGCATATATATATGTATATATATATATATATATAAGCATTTATCGTGTGGAATTGTATTATCTTTGTGACATTTTCCCGTTTGTCTCAAAGGAAATCAAAGTGTTCAGACTTTGTCTTTAATTCAGCACAAAATATCGTTGTTTGACACTAAGAAAGAAGAAGAAAGAAACTGTCACATGGCAACATGACGAGGTGCAAAAATACCCCCTCCTTCTCTCTCGTTCCTGCTGCAACATGTAAGGTAAATATAGTTTATTGTAGACTGAAAATGCAAGTGAAGCCAATGGAACTGATAAACGAGTACACCAAATCATAACAAGCTGTATCAGGTTTATTATTTGTACATACAACAGGACATGTATTTACATTATTTCTGCCTTAAAGCATTCGAAATTTGTCCCATTTCAGGAAAGTACATTTGAAAAATATGAAATCCATGCTACCTAGACGGGCTCGTTCAAGTCTCGTCAGTACGCAAACAGGAACCAATATTTTAGTAATGCTTTCGGCACCAACCATTTAGACCCATATATCGCCAACTAATGACCAAAGGGTTTAACCATGGGTAACAAGATCAACACCAACGAGTCTTACATCCCCTGCTGAATCACACAGCTCATAAGTCGTACAGCCCACCAGTTATATTGGGCCGGATGCATAGACGCTATAGCAATTGCTTGTGCTAGCCTTTTACTCAAATCCGTGTGCATAAAAACAAGCAATTGCTTACTGCCCGCAAGCAATTGCTTAAGGACCAAGCATTTGCTTAAAAACGCCTGCATAAAACATACCTTTTGCTTGTTCTTGCAAGCAATTGCTTACAATTTTCCAAGCTCTATAAAATGAGCTTGAGCTTTTGTTTAACTGGCACGTTCCCTTTTAAGTATCATTTTCATATCCATAAAAGAAAGATCACACTTGTGCAGGAGTGGTATAAATCTACAAGAAATTACTCCTAAGTAGTGTAAGAAGCATTTTCGTTCCAACAACGGGAATGTCCCGTGGTTAGCACGCAAAATGTGATGAAAAACAGGTAAGATGTCTGACTTCGGTGGAGAGCAAGGAGACCTCTTTCCACGTGCAATCTGGCACATCCGGGCTACTATAAGCAGTGATGGGAATCAGCCAGCACGTAAGTGTGTGTGTGTGTGTGTGTGTGTGCATTTATGAGTGTCATTTCGTAGCTCTTCTGCTATGTCAGAGAGTTTCCGCACACACATGCCCTTTCAAGCACACTCGCCTTTGCTCTTCTGTTCGCACAGGCGTGACGTCCCTTTTGTTGAAAACGCAAGCAATTGCTTGTGCGGGACAAGCAAAAGATATAAGCACAAAACAAAAGATTATGCATATGGATTTAAGCAATTGCTTGATCTAGACCTTTTGCTAGACGAGCTTGTGCTTTTGCTTGAAGCAATTGCTTGTTTTATGCATTCGGCCCAATGACCAAAGTCAACGAGTTTGACATTAAGTAAAATGGGCCCACAAGTTATAAAGCCCATGAGTTCAACACTAGGCAATAAAGGCTATGAGTACGACAGTACGCAAAAAAAAAAAACCCGCTTATGAGTAAAAAAAACCAACAACACCTATATAGGCAAAGAAGGCTCATGAGATTGACAGGAAGAAAAGCACCATCTAAAAGCCAATGAAGAATGCATAATTGTAGAGGGTGTACCGATAATGGCATAAGAAATAAGTGATGGGAAAGAACGGGCGCTAGAGTGTTACAATGTCAGCTCTCCTCCCCCATCCCCTAAACAAAATCAAGACGTTTAATAATATATGTGTGTGTTTGTGTGTGCGGGTGTGTGTCTGTAAACAAAACTTACACATTTCACTTAAGTGTGCAAGAGATCATTTTACTGCAATTCCAAATATGTAAACGCATCCCCGTTTACTTGTTACTCTGCAAACTTTTTAGCTATATCCTTGCTTTCATCACTCTGTATAAAATGCGTAATCTAGGCAGCTATGAAAACGAAAATCAAGGAAATATTTCACAAGATGGTCAATGTCACAACACACACCTACTTCACACGATCTGAAGAGGTGCAGTAGTCATAGTAATACTAGATTTAGTATGAATTCACCTAAAATAACGAAGTACTCTATCAATTTATTAGTAATGAATCAGGAAAAGAAGATGCATCCATGCAAAGAGCTATTTATTCGTTCATAAATTTACCATGGGGGAAGAATCATCGCAAACACAAACGTCAAATGGAGGATGCATCGCTGCGATATACAAAAAGCGTTTACAATTAGATCAATTGACTACCATGCGTTGTAGTTACAAAGATGATTACAACTTGGCGCTGTAATGATTTTTTAGCAATCAGGCAGGATATCTAACATTTCTCTAGTGAAGCGAGAGAGAAAAGGGAAAATGGGGGGGGGGGATGGAAGGTACAATGTTAGCCTGAAAAAAAAATAGCGTGACGAAAATGCGCTTTAAATTATTCGTATTAGTATGTCATTTACCCTTTTATGTCATTAATGCAACACCCTGTACAGATACATACTTGCACTTGAGCGGTAATATTCATGGAAATATTCTTAATACGGTCACGTGGGTGTCGGTCTCGTAAAGTGTCGACATTATGATTTACCGGTATTTCTTTAAGCAGCTGTCTTCACTTATTTTTTTTTTTTTTGTTCTAATCCCTTATCATATTTGATATTCTGTCCATAAAATTATCATTCAGTGTTACAGTAGGTGAAATACTTTCAACTGTTAATGTATAAAAACACTCAAACGCGATACACTGACCAAAAACAACCACTGGAATATAATAATTACAAGAGATGTACTCCGTACGAATGTGCTTGACAATTTTTTCTTTAAAGATAGATACGTCTATTTTTAGATACATGCAGTTCATGAAAAGCAAAGGATCTACTCTAATTATCAAAAGCAACTCAGAATTCAATTAAGAATTCAAATAATATCTTCGGCAGAGTTGGCTCTGGGCCATACTTATGTCTATCTTTGAATGATTTGTCGCATTTTACGGAACAATTCTTATTGCCGGCGGAGCATGTCATGTTGTCTCACTACCAAGTAGGGCCTAAATGCTTTTCTTCAATTACTTTAAAGTAAATTCATTGAGAAGTAAATGAAATAAATGACCTTTCAGAAAGTTTAGGGAAATGTACATTGTAATTTGGTTTCAGATATATTCTTTGAGTGGGTTCAATGTAAGGTGAATTATTTTAACAATGACATTTAAGGTGGCCGACATAGGGTGCATGGTTTTCAAACAGCGGGTTCAACAAAAGGTAAATTGATTTGCACTGACTTTTGATCATGCTTAACCTATTTCCTCCTTTGGCTCTCATCCACTATACAACCATTTTCTCATGATATGTGTAACAATCAGCCATATTCCGTGTAATCGTTTCCGGCCCTACTTACAAGCTCTATTTGCTTCAAAGGGGTCCTGGCGTTGATTTGTTAAACAAGCGCAGGTGTAGGCATTGTCTTTTATGTTAATGCAAAATTATTCTATACTTATCGATTTTGTGCCGAATAAATTGCAATCAATTGACGAGAAGGAACTATAATCCTTTTATTAGAACATTTTTTTTTTATGGGCAGCATAAGACAAATAAACATGAATTCAGCCCGCGAATATAGATAGTCTTGTTTACATTTTGAGAACCTTGTATACCAAGTTCCCATATATCACTTGACGCCCGGAAGGAACGGGTTAATGCGAGGTGTATCGATTTTATACTGACCACTTTGACGGTTCGATGGCGTGTAGCTATAATGACACATCTGATCGTTAGGATGAACAACGAAGACCACAAGAAACTTTGATGAGTCCTTGAACCTATCTCTCTATTATGAGAGGAAGAAAGTGACAAAAAGAAGAAAATTTATCATCATCTGAACCAATGGTTAACCTTCTAATACACTTATGTAACAAATCTGAACTGACAGTTATGGAAAATTGTGCCTCGTGAGACGTTGATGTGTAGAGGAATATACAGTTCTTTTTGTTTTCTTTGTTTTTAGTTTTAGTTACACATAATCACAAGAAGGATTATTACCATGTATTTACAAAATAGATTCATCTGGAAACAAAATTAAATGTCTATAAGTCCAGTTACAAATATCGTCATGATCGTGTTGTCATATTGTCAACAACGCACAGCAAAATATTACTTATCCAGTAAACGTAAGCTCCAGTAGCGTGGGGGAAATGTTGATGGTCTGATTGAATTCACTGTTTATCAGGGTCACTGGTCTATGTGCCAGAGGCTGAATCTTGTTTTATTATTCGCCCTAAGTTTTAAATAGTTTTATCCTTCTTCGAGGGTGCTCTATCAATCTATCCGAATCTGCATGATGCAACTTTTGCATCCTTGAGGTTTTTGTTTTTTTTAACCGTGTTCACGATAGCAGCCAGAATTTGATTATCCCCAAATCCATATACGAATGCAAAATTTGCATCATCTAGATTCCCATTCATCGCACTCATATTATGAGAAACTTGCTATTTTGTTACCAGCTTTCCACAATCTAAAAGGAAATATAAAGGAATTTCAGATATTGATGGCTATTTTAGTGATCATCTTGAATATCTCAAAACCGTCATGAGTGCAAGAATGACACCATCCAAATTTGATGCAGGCCTAAAATGTGGCAGACTAACACCTCGGTGTGTACGCTTATTAGTAACAATTTAGATTGCTCCTGTCGAGATTCTTCAGCTGTGTTAGTACAGTACTTACATAGAGATAAGAGGTAAAACTGTACACAAATCGGTAAAGGGAATCTCAAATATATCCGAACCGGGCCAGTCTCCCCAATCCACGGTGCCCCCACGTTTGAGAGGTGTTTTTAGAGTTTCTCGTCTTTCAAAGACAAAGGTTTTGTGGTGGGTGTGCCGTTTCTTTTTTTTCTTTTTTTTTTCAAGCATACACAATATGTAACAGTGATTAACACATTCTTAAAAGTCTCCTTTATTTTTCTTGTAGCTCTTTGAATTTACCGTGATAGTAATGGCTGCCTTTTTGGTCATGGTCTGAAAGCTGGAACCCTCATTATAGCGGACTGTGGACACCGAGTCATAAACAGGACACTGAAAGCAAAGCGGCACATTAAAACATTAACAATATCAGAGCCTATAGCAAGACTGGGCCACGTTGCATAAAACATTTAACGTTAAGGGGAGTTTTTCAGCGGTAATATTAGTTTGAATGGGTGTGTCTCACTTCTCACTTCCATGACATTTATATGATCGCAATTCAACACATCTCACATCGCTCAGTAACTGTAGCTTGTAACCCAGCTGCCCACTGAAATGCAAAATACAACAACAAACCAACAGTTAAACAATTAGAAACCTCTATAAAAGACAATCACATACAGTAGTTGAAAACAGCGTTCAGATACCTAGTTGCATTTATGAAATTGCGCACATCTGCCCCTCGTTTCAAAAGATAAACCATCTCTTTGTGAAAATCATTATTTTTAGGAATTCAGTGAACCAAAGTTGTAACGTGTATTGAGCAAACGGCTAGAGGAAATTAAAACGAGTAGAGTAAACTTCTGCACTCGTAAACATGATGCACTCCAACTTTATGAGCCAGTAAGAGAAAAAGAATGAAACTTAAATTGTGATGTTACAATTTCCATAAATCTTACATTTACACGTAAGACTTAACCTCTCTTCACATATTTTTATATATTCTACATCCTTTTCTGTTTTCATCAATGGGAAGCAATTAATTTCATCGCTGGAAAAATTTAAAGCATGATGTCATATGCCTCATTTGACACTCTTACATACACTTGTAGAATTATTAAAGGGAATGGGGTATATTATGATGCAAAGCGTTTCTGCCTTATTTTTAAAACAAGCTGTAGTAAAACTATTAATTACAATGTTTCAATAGCGAAGATAGAATAAAGTATGAATCAAATGAGTTGATTTTCTGTAGCGATATATGCTATTTGATATTGCAGATCAATGTCTTCCCAAGAAATGTTAATTTCTTGATACAACCAAATATCCACACACAAAACTAGCTGCTGCAGCATGACTCTTAAATATGGGATTACGAACCCAAACATCATGACTATATGGCAACCAAGGTTTAATAAGGCGCATAGAGACATTTTTTATATATCTATAATTATGATATTTCGAGTGATATAAACAATGAAGTGCTGTATACACGGAAATAACATATTCAATCATTCATACTCTGTAAAGATCCAGGACATATTGAACACAAGTAAGACTTCTTGTGAGATGCTACGAGGACACTGAGAAAATTATTGCTGCGATTTAGCGCATGCATTTTTGCAGATGGAGGCCTTCTTTAGTCACGCAGCAAATTCGTCAGACAAATAAATGCGCAAACCACTGAAAAATTTTCAGAAAATCGCTAGATGTAGTTATGAACATAATATGTGACTCTGCACCTCAAAACAAACAAAAAGTCGCCAGACATGAATTTTTAGTTAAGACCATATTCTAAAAGAACAGACTTTAAGCTTTAAATTGATGTATAACTCAAATCAAATGGACTCTCCTAACCTATCTAGATATTGGAAAGAAAGCACAAACTCAGGAAAAGTGTGAACTGAGAAAAGAGGCTCTGAAGTACAGTGTCTATTCAAGCGCTTAATCTTTACCAAACCATGCTGGTTGTGCGATGAATGGGACAAAAAACAGGAAGTAAACCACCAGAGTAACAACAATGAAGGGATTATCAGATTAAACTGAAATTAAGCATGCCTCATTAACACATTCTGTCCATAATTAATGCAAACTTTCAACGTAGTAGCACTATCCTTTCAAAAGTTATTAGAGTTGAAAGTGAAGAGTGTGGACAAGGTTTTTCAGAAATGAAAAAGGGATTCTAAAGACACACCTAATCACACTACTCTACCAAAAATGTTCAAGATAAACTGCTAAAAAACACACTTTCCTGCCCGTTTTATGATACCAAATTTTAGCATAATGTAAAAGAAGACTCGCTCTTTCAGAAAATATGAAAAAGTCAAGTTCGGCTAGGTTGACCCATTTCACTTATTTTCAGTCCTCACGCAAAATCAGTGTGTGCGACTTTATGTTCGTTTTGAGGTGCACGGTCACATATATTCATGAACCACTCTGCTAAATCAGTTGCTAGAGAAAATGGATGAAAAATAATCACATAGATCAGTATGGTTACACACTGTCATTATCAAACTTCATCTACTGTGATATAATGTAGATGATTTGACAATAAACACACTCACCTTTGCACGCTGCACGGAGAAGTAGGCACAGAAATCATCATTTGACTCGGCTCTAACGAAGATCATATCTACTCCCTTTTTGAAGTTGAACTCGTAATACTGATCAACGGAAAGACATGATGTAAACGACATGTTAAAAGTATAATGCAAGCGAGTAATACTCTCATGAGCAGCAGACTCAGTTTGTGGATAGAAAGTGCCAACATAAAATCACATCTTCAGATTTCAAATTCAACTTCAGACATCACAATTTAAAAGATTGGCAAACAAAAGAAAACGGAAGGTGGTTGCTTTCTCGTGGAATGAAATATACTCTATTTCTGTTACAATAAATGCTGTATTTAGTTTTGAGATATATTGTGACGGGGGTCCCGGAAATCACCTTAGAAAGAAAAAAAAACCGACAAATGAATGAATAGTAGACCTATACATGAAAATCACCATCGAATAATCAGTGATAAATTAATAAAAGTGATTGTCAATGGTGGAAGGTAGGCCTATTTCATTTATGGACTCAACAGTGTTCCAGAAGAATTAATGGCAAATAGTGAATGCTATTTCATTCATGGATTCTATTGGGAAGGAATGTTTCGTATGTACTTTGATATTGAATTGTCAATTGCGTATGGTATTTTTTTTTTGACTGACTGGTAAACAGTGTTTCAGAGGTGCTTAGATTATGAAATGCAGAATTATATGTGATAATGATCTCAATCGTTACTATGATAAAAAACAAAAAACAAAACAAAAACAAAAACGATAATGCGACTAACTCCGTCACAATTTGTTGAACCGAAATGATTGCTTTTTACCCTCCCTTAATAGATCTTTTACTTTCTTCGACTGTACCCGAAAACTGATTTATTGATTTAACTGGACATCGTGTTCATAACGGATGAATAAATTTGCCTATTCCTGAAAGTTACTTGCCCGACAGTGTCCTTGGTGACTTGGGCCATTGCACTTGGTCTAATCGCCAATTGGGCCAACACCACTCGGGGTATCCATATAAGCCCATTTAGGCTGCAACCACTTTGTCTATTTACCATTTTTTTTTGTCTAATTCCCACTTGATATCCTAATCCTAATATCCAGTTCGTATAATTACAATATCGGCTAATCCAATTTAATCTAATTCTCAGTTGGTCCAACATACGTATTTTGGTTTAATTTCACTTCGGGTAATGTCCATATGGTCAACATATCAATTGGTCCAACTTTCATTTCGTCTAATTGTCATTTGTTCTAATAACCTCTTGGTCTAATGACCATTTTGGCTAACAGTCATTTGGTCTAATTTCAATTTCGTCTAATTCTCACTTGGACTAATGCTACTTAGTTTGATTAAGAAACATGGCCATGGACGGAAAAGAAGAAGTGTATACAACCTATAGAGTTATATCAAGGAGGTTCAAGTTCAAGTTCGAGTTCAAGTTCATTTAACCAATTCATTAAACATTTGACATTGTACAAAAGGATACAGCATTAAAATGAATGGTTTGGGACCCCAAAAGAAGCAGAGCTTGTAAAAAAAAAGGGGGTCCCGGATAAACATATAAAACAAAACAAAACATACGAAAGTTTTAAACATATTAACAAGAAGTATAATAGTAGCATATTTACATAGGACAGATGCAACACAAGCACACACACACACACACACACACACACACACACACATTCAATCACACAAACAGGTTGAAGAGAATGGAGTCACAACTGTCTTATTTCCTTTACTAGATGTTCGATGCCTCCGCTCAGAAATACATATTTGAAGCATGTGCCAAACAGGATCTGCCACGCAGATAGGAAGACAATTGACTCGTGTCTCATTGCATATTCACCAGCCACTGTCTAAGGAAGATATGTCTTTGTGATGGTAATTATACGTTTCGCTGTCCCTTCTTATACAAGGTAGGTGGTAGACACGAGGATGTGCGAATAGAAATTGCACAAAAATGCTGAAATAAAGATGAAAATTACTCGACTGGGCATACCCGGGCACTAATCTGATATATCTAGCAATAAAGAATTATATTTGAAGATTATTCCAGGTCAGTTTTATTTTTCAGAATTAAGCGGAAAAGTGATAAAACCGGCTTTCCAGGATGGTACAGTTTTAAACATTTTCACATGATACAGCTCTGATTTACACTTTTGCACAAATTTCTGCACGGGATTGATTTTTGTTTTACATGCTTTATCATTAAGTGAAATTTCATTTCATTTGATAAATAAATAAGCAAAATATGGCCAATATTATGTTAACGTTCAAAATGAATCTTCAGATTGCTCAGCAAGACGGCGGCTTCGAACATCGATCATCAAAGGCACAAATGCACCTGTGAAATTCTTTGGTATAGAAATCTGACAACTGTTTGAATAATCACAGCCACTTGGAACTCCAACTTTTAAACCTCCTTGGTTATATCTAGTGAATATCATTTAAATCTATGATACAACCACATGTGTGTCTTTATCTTATACTTATCTAACACCATGAAGATTTAACTTTAATTATTTTGTACAATGTGTTAACTTGATCATGATATCATAGAACACGTAGAATGATGACTCCTCCCCAGACGCCCTATTGGTTGTGTAAAGTAGGGTCAATGGTCAAACAATATCTCGTCCTGTAGGTTGCTTGATACGTGGAGTATTGCTCCCATACTTTGCACACATATAAATCATGTCAGCAGAATCAGTTTCGTAACATAACGACATTTTCCTCAGACGCCATCTTTGGTGTGCAAATGGGGTTCAAAGATATACAATTTTCATTTTGTCTCGAAAATTCATTCATTCATTCACTAATTCATTCATTCATTCATTCATTCACTCATTCATTCATTCATTCATCATTCATTCATCATTCATTCATTCATTCATCGTTATTGGTCCATGTCAGACATAGAAATTTGGTTTCCATTGACATTACATTGTACCAAAATAATCATGACAATAGAAACACATCTCGCGATGTTGAATATATAGGACCCCATAATGGCACTATCGGCTCTGGCGTTGTATGAATGATTATACAGGATACCTCTATTCGGTTCTTTGGCCAAGTAGACTTTTTTGAACGATTTTATAACATAATCAGGCCATCATTCATAAGCATGACAGAAAAGAAAACTACAGCAACATCAACGTTGAGTTTCGCAGCTCAACCTTTCATTTGAGTTTTTTTCTTGGTTTTGTTTTAACAATTTCCATAATGTGACAAGGGCCTGATGGGATGTTCAATATTCAAATAAATCATTGCATCTTTCTTACTATCTTTGACAACTAATGGTGACTAAATCTGCAAAATCCATGCTTTTGCGGGTACCTGCCATCCACACTGAAGTTTTTTTGTATAAAGAAGTTTGCTTTCTGAAATTATCTATCATGACTGCCTACAGATTTCGACCATAATGACTTAGGTTTCCATGGAATGAATAAAAGAAATCAACGAGCGCATTTGTGAGGTTACTGTCACTGATTGTTGGGGTTTAAATGCTACCAATTTTATGTGCAATCTTGCAATTCACTTCTCACTCTAACGCAGTGTCGGGAAGATAAATATTGTTCACTACATATCACATGAAATAAGATTTCACACAGTGATAAGACATGTAATGATAAAAAGTCATCATCAACCGGAAAGATTATTGTTTTGTTGAATATGTATATTTGATAGAACACTTATGAGCTCTTACGATCTTCAGACTAAACATGGGAATCTCTGCGATAAGAAGAAAGATTGAGAGAGAGAGAGAGAGAGAGAGAAATAAGCTGGTCTTCTCAATTTCGCTTGATGGATGGTAATCCGATCACACTTTTGCAAACGAAATGTAATATCATACACGGCTTATGGTAACATCTTTTTAGATTACAAAATACAGGCCAAGTATCTTGGGGAAGTGATCGTCAACATCAATGATAATATTCAATCTACACATTTGTCGATGGGAATGAAGAATTGGATAACTGGAAAGAGAGGGAGGGGGGGAGAAATATGGTTGTCTTCTAAATTTTGTTTGATGGGTGGTAATCCAACCACACTTTTGCAATCGAAATGTAATATTATACATGGCTAGGTTTGCATAATAATCTGTGTTATGGTAACCCTAGGTTATATATAATGCAGACAAAATATCTTGGAGAAGTGATCGTCACCATCAATGATGATATTCAATCTATACGTTTTAGATGGGAATTCTATCACTTCAAAAATGTATCATTAACACAATTCAATTTACAATGCCCATTGAGAACTCACATTTGTCTCAATGTGAATGAGCGTATTTTCAAACAGATTTGCAGGTAGCATTCCCGAGTTCGTCGGAGAAGTTCATTCAATTTAGCAACAAAAGGTTGGCCATCCGGAAGCTAAAGAAGTCGACATGACCATGGAAGTATGGCGAGCACATGCCACACAGGTTTGAAGGCCTAACGTCGTTACATCACTTCAGAAAATAAGGAAAAGACAATGTGTGTTGAAATATACGACATTTCTCCCGACATTCTTCAACCTCTCATATCAGACGGCTAATTCCGCTGAAATGATCTTCTCTTATGTCAAGAGTGTAAATCAATATTTGTTTTATTGTGTATACCAATCATTCCCCGATAAAAGACAGAAAATGAAGAACTATTCTCATTCAAGCATAATGTATAAAGGAAACGAGCATATGCTGCAATCGTTTATGAATATGAAAATGCTGCAACGCGATTTCATGAAGTCTATAATTCGAATGAAAGCATGTACCTAAATGCAGAGATAGATAGCGAGAAGACGCAGGCACAATAAGTGCTTAAACTACTTTAATAATGGCATTAAAACATTAATTACATCATAAAGAGAAGAACATTTCGTACATTTATTGCTCGAAATACCTTGCTCCCGAAAAGTCCAGTGTTACAATTGAAGCACTCCGTAATCACATCTCCGTCATTCCCAGAATTGAATGAACGCTTCGCAAATTATGAGCGCTTTCTACGAATTTGAATGAAATATATATATATATTTCGGCATGAGTTGTCATATTCGACTGATTAAAAATTGGTTGAACTACAAACACTCGCGTATGGCTAAAATCCTTGCAACTTAATGATCGCAAAATCATTTTGACTTATAAACTTACATTTACGTTTAGATAATTGACCGAGGGACTTTATTACAGTGTATTTCGTTGTTACATCTTACTTTCTATAATAATTGTAACATGCCCATGAGAACTTGGACATTCGATTCCAAACAACCGTAACATTATTAGGGTCTACAAAAAGAGGTTACGTAACACATAGGAAGAACATATGGACCGGTACAGAAAAAAAGACGACCTTTGACCTTCGACCTTTGACCATAATCCGCCGACCTTTTAGATTTCGTCTACAAGAGGGTCTATCTAGGAATGTTTTTGTATTTGCATCCTGTCTATTCACAGAAATACAATGTAACCTGATACTCTTGCCAGCTGGTCTATTCAAAATATTTTTGGCCATAACACGTGCACATGTGATGCTGTGTTACGCCATGATGAATATACGACTTGGATAAAGTGGCACTATATCGACTCTTGAGTTGTTTGTATACAGTACATCCTGTACTAGGTTTGTTCTTGGCCAAGTGTTTTTTTTTTTTTACTCTTTTATGATGTAATCAGAATATCATTCATGACAGTAAAACCCTTCAAACAACTACAAGTAACATTGCTGTTGTTATGATGACACACAGACACACAAACATTCCCACACATCTCATACAGGGACACGCAACAGATTTACTTTTGAATTTATTCAATTTGCCGGACTCGGCGGTGGAAGAAGGCCAACATTTAATATCAATAATGGTAAGCAGGTCCGTCGATTCATAACAGGCTCTGAGTTCATCAACAGCGTCGTCGGTCCAGCAAAACCGAACCATTTTTGTGGGCTTCCAGCTTTTGAGTTTCTGTCTATACGCTGGTATCAACACAACATTGTTGTGATCCGATGCGCCAATCTGTAGACAAGCTTTTGTCTTGTATGCCATAGGGGCATTTCCATAACAACAATCTAACGTTGTATCGTTACGAGTCGCCTGCGTTACGTACTGTTCATTGGTAGGCAGAACGTTCTCAAGTGTACATCGGTTAAAGTCTTCCAAAATAAATTTTGGGCTGTCGGGCGAGATGGATTCGAAACGACTAATTCTGTCAGCAACAACCTGGCTAGCTTCTCCTACGTCTGCTCCAGGATGAATATAAACAATCATCACATACAATTGGTTGAATTTCCAGCTCAATGTTTGGTGTACACAATTTCTCTTTGATTGTCCAGTCATTGCACCATTAATTGTTAATGTACATGCAGACACTTCAACCCCTTGATTTCCCTGAATCCTTTGTTCTGTCTGATCTTGCCAGATGAAAATTCGGTAAAGCTACCTCGCCATCAGGGATACTTTGATTTAACCAAGTTTTTGAAAAGAAAAACATAGCAGACACGATTCTCGGTATTCATGAAGGTAACGAGCACTGGTGCAAAGTTCGTCCATTTTGATACATATAGACTGAACATTTCTAGGAGAACTGAAGGAAGTGGTGGTTTTGCCGTACGACTCCTTACGCGGTTGGGAATCCCTCCTCGTTTCCCGCGCTTTCGTGGTTTGATCCCACTGGTAAAGTTTTCATATCCATTGCGGTCGTAATTTGGCAAAAAGGTGTATGTTTGAAAAATATCGTGTTTTTGGTTTTTTACCATTTGGGGGTTTTTCGATGCCGAACTTTTCAGTGACCATCTTTCGTAAGTCATCGAGCCTTTGTTTCCGAGATATTCGGGGCTATCTCTGTATCATTTTATCAGTTCTTTAGCTTTTGATTGGGCAAAAAGGTGTATCTCTATGCATACACCTTTTTTTGTCAACTTAAATGCACGATTTCTCACGGTGTATGTGAAGATACACCTTTTTGCCAAAATAGCGTGGGTTGCAGTCCCTGTAAACGTGGTTTGGCAAAAAGGTGTACGTCTCTAAAAGTGCTAATTCTGAAGTATCTTTGAAAGTGTGATGCAAGAAAATTATCAGGAAATGAAATTTGAAGTGTATACTAAATCCTGAAATTAAATCCTGGAGCGCTGCACAGTTTAGATGGCTTCTACGGTCAAGGAAATTGCCAAAACTTTAAAGTCGATTTTCTCGGCTTTGTAGTTGCTGTAAAACGGCAGACATACATCTTTTTGCCATTGGGTCGTGGTACCGGTACTTGCGGGTGGAGTTCCAGTAGTTCCGACCGGCTGTACACGTTGAGTCCGTTAACAGGTATGGGACTTGCAAGATTTTCCACGAAAGGACAGGACACCGGACAAAAAAACCCTCAAAACACAAGTTTCACCAGACATGATGACATACTTACAAATATTGACACACACGAAAAATGTGGTAAATGATCCAAAAATAAGCTTCAAACTCAGAGAGAAAAAATGCCAATGGCGCTCGCTACAGAGCAGCGCCCTCCCTATGAAAAAAAAAATGTCTCTTTGTTAGCATTATACACCCTTTCCATTTACAATATGCAGGCATGACAGGTACGATTCCCGTTTCTTTGATGAGGATCTACAAATCAAATAGCCATTCGCCGTTAAGATAATCGCAAATGTAACCGATGAGGTCATCTGATTCACGATAGGGGCTTACCATTTATTTGCGGATACATCGGATCACCTAATATGTCAGTTTTGACAAATTCCCGAATCTATAGTTATCGTTATTATCATTATTATTGTTGATGCTGTTATCATTGTGAAACGACCATAAATCTACTTTGTTGATGTCAACAACACAATCTTAATACTGATACTTCACTATCAATTCACTATTAATAATATACACGAGCTCCTGAAGTAATAAACATGGCCAGAATGCCCCTGATAAAACGGTTACAGCTCGTTATTCCGAAGGTTCGTTATTCCGAAGGCTCTTCAGTCCGAAGATTCGTTATTCCGAAGGTTCGTTTTTCTGAATTTCATTTTCGGATGAACAAATCTTCGGAATAACGAACCTTCGGAATAACGCCACAAATATTCGGATTAACGAACCCTTTTTCATTTTCGGATTAACGTACCTCTAGGTATAGGGAATTTGTGTGTTTCGGATTAACGAACCTTCGGAATATATAACGATCCTTCAGAATATCGAACCTTCGGAATATCAAACAACACCCGATAAGACATACTCATCGATATTTGGTCGATACACTCACAATGACAAGACATACTTCAAACAACTTTTGCTGCTATAATTAACCATTTCACTTTTTAATTCTATATCATTCTTTTCAAGCTTTTCCTTCGTTTTTTACCCAACTTACTATAACGACACCTATGGTAGCTCAACTGGCCATTAGCCCAAGTTGGAATTAGACCAAATGATGATTAGACGAACTTGCAGTTATAAAAACAAATGGCTATTAGACAAGTTAGTGGCTATCAGATCAAATGAAATTAGACGGAGTGTGACCCACTGATCATGAGACGAATGGGAGTATTAGACCAAGTGGGAAAAATATGCTAGACTAACTGGTATTTAGAAGGAATTTGAATTAGACCAAGTGATGATTGGCCCAATTTGTCATTAGACCAACTGGTACTAGACCATGTGGCAAGTAGACCAAGTTAGAAGTGGACCAAATGGGTTAAGCCGACATGGTGTCAGCCAAACTGGTAAGTAGACCAAGTGGTAACAGACCAAGTGACATAAACCGATTACTTGAACCAATTGTGAACCATGTCATTTCCATTGACTACACATCCATTGAATTATGGTAAACTATAATATAGTCAACGGGCTACATCCATTAAACCATGCTGCATTATTCATTTACAATAGGCTACATCCATTAAACCATGTTGCATTATTCATTTACAATAGGTTACATTCAAATTATGATGAATCATTTTTCAATAAGCTACGTCCTTAATTCAAATTATGGGTCATCATGATCATACAGTTTAATACATCCATCAAAATGTCTCACAATGTTTTACTGATCTGTGGCCGTCAAACCGGCGTCAGTGTTGAGCGCTAAATAGAAAAAGAAATATATATCTGTGCACATGAAAAGTATACTTAACAGATAGTACATGCTCATTTGCATACTTACTGACACACGTTATTTACCGTCAGCAATACATTATGTCACTTGAGCTGCAAGAATATCTGTATGTCTTATCTAAGATTGCATTAAAACTATGTATCAAGTTCATGTTAAATCACCATCCTGACGTGCACAAGTTGTAACAGTAGACGAGCGCTGCCCACACCGCCATGGATTTCTCTTTCTTCCAGAGTCCACTCTCATTGTTCTATTTACGTGTTGATTCACGTTTCATCTGATGAAGAATATGAAACCAGGATTTTCAAATTTACAAATTGCCCCTTTTTATGAGTAATATTCCATTACCTAAGTGAGAAGATACATACCTGAGGAGTAGCTGGATCACTGTCGAATGTCACGATTTCGTCTGATCTGAAAGAATTTGATACATGAAAGGAGATGGAATCATTTTGAACATAAGTGTATGAATACATCATCCCGCACACGAAATGATGAAAACAGAATGTTTATTTATTTATTTTATTTATATGTTTTATTTTCACAGGGTGGCTCCGTCAGTGGGTTAAACACTGTTGTTCTTGGAGGCCCTGCATGAACACATACATACAAATAAACACAAAAATGTATGATAATCATACAATACCAACAACAAAATCATATTTGCAGTATCAAATCTGTATGTATCTTAATATACTGTATACTGATATATATTAAACTCAAAATTTAACAAATATTATGCAACACATTACATCCTCATATCCTTAAATTTCCCCTACCTCAGAAAGAAAAAAAAACAGAAAAAGAAGAAACGACAACAACAGAACTATACTTGGGCACAGTGGAGTGCCCTCCAAAATTGGGCTGAGAACGAATGTTTAGATGGAGCATGCCTTAAGTTTATTGGTAAACTGTTCCATTCGAGTGCGCCGGTGTATGAAAAAGACTGTTTCCCAGCATTCGTTCGAGCTCTATGTTGACAATTATCATTGCTCACCATATCAACTACTGAAAACGTAGCCAGGCAAATCATTCCCAGAGGGCAATTACCCCCCCCCCCCCGCTAAATACTGGCTAGGGGTAAGGTTAGAGTAAAGATTAGGGTTAGGGTTAGGTTAAGGGTTACTAGTTTGAGCTATTGTTAGGATTAGGTTCAGGATTAGGACTAGGATTGGGGCCAGGGGAAGGGTTAGGGTACTTGCCCAGGGGGTCATCGCCCTTAACCCACTGATAAGAATGCCTTAGTGTGTGTGCGTGTGTGTGTGTGTGTGTGTGTGTGTGTGTGTGTGTGTGTGTGTGTGTGTGAGTGAACTTGCAATGGATGAAGATCTGAGACATTGCGCGTAATACACCTTATAATCCGGATATTTGGTAGACTGGGGATATCCCCGATTTCCAAATTGTTAAAAATGACTTTAGAATTGCCTGAAAATAATTGAATTATACCCCCATCTACAGATCTGATCTTTTGGAAAATTGCGCAAATTTCTATTGATTTATTATTGCACGTTCACACACGTGACACACATGTATATTCTTTTTTTTTTTGTCCTGAGTTGGAATGTGGAATTCTCTCCTAGTCCTTTTAAACATATTTCCTCAATTTATTAGTAAAACTTTCACACATCCGACACACCTGTGTATCCTTCTTGTCCCCATTTGAAATGCAAAGTACTAAGAAATATGTCTTCTTTTCAAATTTTCTATTCAATTCATAAATGAAAGCAGCACTTGACATTTTAATAACTGAAATATTATCAGGGCTTTCATTGCAATATCCCCATTTGACGGTGTAAAAAAAAAACTATCCCCAATTTCCACACAATACAAGTATGTTAGTGTGTGTGTGTGTGTGTGTGTGTGTGTGTGTGTGTGTTGAAGATACTGATTCATCATATGGTTATATCACAATGTTATATCAACACAACGTGTAAAACTCGTAAACATTAAACCTTTCAATCGTTGTTAGACGTATTTGGCAATAATGTTTATTGCAGCATAACTCAAGGTACAATCAATTCATAAGAGTGTACCATTGCAGTATATTCTGCGACTTACTGCTGAAAAATAGTTTTCAGTTTGTGGAAAAAGTATAAGTGAGCATATAAGAAAATGGATTTATTTAATTGATTTAGAGATTGATAAGTGTATAAGCTTACTTGAAGACGTATCTGACTAAGCTGACATTGAGGCTGAAGCTGAGATTGGCGACAGAAGACGTACTGATGACAATATTAATTTCCACGGCACCATTGATCACAAAGTCATCACGGCACAGGGTGTGGCTAATATAGTGATATGTGTCATTGAGTTCAGGGGAGAACCTAAAGAAATGAAAAAGAAGAAAAAATAACTGTTCACAGTGAGGGATTGACAAAAAGAATCTTCTTCAATTTTAGTTTATATACAAATATATGCGACCTTGCACAAAAAACAAACAAACAAACAAACAAACAAACAAACATCGACAAGTCGCCAGATTCTCCAAAAAAAAAAATCAGACTTAAATCTTTAAAATGATTCAGAACTCATTTCGAATGGACTCTCCTAACCCATCTGAAGCACACATTCTGGAAATGAGGAGCTGAAGTGTACGGTTTATTCAAACCCTTAATCCTATCGAGCAGTGTTCTATGCACTGAATGGGACAAAACAGGATGCAAAACTCCTTGGCAACAACAATTAAAGGAGTATCATATATAACTGAAATTGAGGACCTCGATTGACACATTCTATTCATGACTCATGCCAACTTTCATAGCAGCAGCATCATCCTTTCAAATGTTATTAGAATTGACTGCGAAGAGCGTGTAAAGTGTTTTCACGAAATGAAAAGGGGCCTCTAAGACACACCTAATCACACTTTTCTACAAAATGGTGTTGTAGGAAAAGTTTTAAAAATACAAATTTCCTATTCGATTTATTTGATCCCTAACTTTAGAGTAATGTAGAGGAATTGGCCTTTCAGAATGTGATAGAAACTTAACATTGACCAGGACAGCTACTTTTGACCCGTTTCATCTGTTTTTAATCCTCACGTAAAATCAGGGCGTGTGATTTTTTTTTTTTTTTGGGGGGGGGGGGGGTGGGGTGCACGTTAACATGTATAATCCGCTCCATACCTGCTTAACATAACTTACACTACACGCTTGCAGCACCCATACAGGCACTGGGACACTCTCATGGTTGGTCAATGTAAAGAGAAATAAAACTGAAATACATGTGAATTCAATGAATGCAAGAATAATAGGCATACAGCACATCAGCGGAATTGTATAGAGAGGCGGGCAACCCATTCAAATGAATGCATTTCGATCAATGACGACAGTTGTCTTGGGAATTTCAGTATTTTCACACCTTAAGGTTTTATTCTCTAGTTTGACATAAACAAAAATAAGGTTACAGATATAAACAAACGCACACCTTTATTTACAATATCAACGTGGTTCAAGACTTACTGATTTGGTGATGCGTCAGGCACCGCCCAGGATAGAATGCTACGAGGACGCTTCACAACCATTAGAATCGGATAATCAGCCTCGGCATTGGGACTTTCTAAGTATACTCGTGCAGCTTCAGACTAGGTAAGGAAGTCAGAAACATTAAATGGAAATATGAAACAAAACTTGCCACTTTAAAGGGAGGTATATTCTTGCTAGAGATGGGGGATCTAGATTTATTATTTTTTTGTTTTGGTGAGATAATGAAAAACTACTAATGAAAATTTTTAACTATAGCTTACAATCTTGAGAGGTGTTCGTAGTTTATTCTATGGGTGAAAACGGGTTTTGAAATGGCTGAGATATCCAAAAGCACAGGGTGAACATACACCACTGCAGTAATGATAACAAAATATTCATTTTTTTTCACACTGCAGAAGGGCATCCGTTACATGACTACTACCAACTTTCAAAGCAGTAGAAACATCATTTCAAAAGTTATTAGAGTTAAAATTTAAAGTGTTTGAAGAGGGTTAATCATCAATCCGGTGGACAAAGTGTAAGGTTTCAGTTTTAGAGGAACGTTCACACATGGCCTAGTGGCCGAACAATGCGCACCTGGAGTGATTGTGTACAGGACATTGTGGACGTTCACAAACGCATAAGAAACGAATATGAACCGGGATATTGCCCACAGGACAAAACGCAGGAGGAACAAATGGATGACGCATGGGACATACATCAAACGTCAGAGAACCGTGCGTGTGCGTTTGATGGGCTGTACAAATCCGTCCCATCCTTTCCATTTCTTGCACCAACGGACTCTACGCGTGGAAAACAACAAAGTACAGTACAGATACAGGAGAAAAAAAAACCGTACAACTTTCGGACAAGGGTCAGATCGCGCTATCCTTTTTTGGCGAGAAAAAAAGGAAGGAAAAAACAAAACAACACTTTGTGAATACACAAAGCTTTCTGGCCGGCGTGACGGAAATCACCAGAAGATAAACGTCCATCCAAAGGATAAAAAGGACAAGAAGTGCACTTTAACGGATATCAACGTATGCCAAAATCGACATTCGTTTCTCATCCGGTAAAGTGTGATTAACAGAGTCCTCCGGAGGCTTTCCGGCGGTCCTCCGGTTAAGAATCAACCCGAGTAGGCCCTAACATTCCTGAGATTCCACAGAACACGGGTTGAACAATGAGTACACCGTTTCAACAGATAGTGCTCGAAAACATGATATTTTATCATGTAAGTTGTCTCGATAAGGAATAAGAGGCAAGACATTAGATAGATTCAGTAGTTATTTGCATAACAGGAAACAATTCGTCGTTGTTAATGGCAAAAAAATCGAGTGAAAATATTCACTCTTAAAGGAGTGAATGCAAAAAAAAGAGTGAATTTAGAGTGAAATTGGAGTGAATTTTGAGTGAAACTGTTCATTTTCACTCGTTTTAGAGTGACCTCAGGGATCACTCCAAAATCTTCGAGTAATCCCTGAGGTCACTCCAAAATGAGTGAAAATGAACAGTTTCACTCAAAATTCACTCCAATTTCACTCTAAATTCACTCTTTTTTTGTATTCACTCCTTCAAGAGTGAATATTTTCACTCGATTTTTTTAAGAGAGTAGAGTCTATCATATGTGGCATACCTCAGGGGTCACTCCCTGGTGACCCCGATTTCCCGAAATCGAGTAATTTCCTTTTCTTCACTCTTTTTGCTGATGACACAAGTGTATTTTATTCTCACCAGAACTACTACACTCTCGAATACTGTGAATTCCGAATGGACCAATGCTCTGAAATGGAAAAGAAAATAGACTGTCACTAAATGTTTTCCAGTGTAATTATATGTTTTTAGTATAATACAGCTTATCAGCATCAATCTACCTTCTCGTGTAAGTATTGATGGGACTGAACCAGTCATATTGTTCAGATTCATGAAATTCTACGTTGATGTGGGGTATTTTGTCAATCAGTTGCGATAGTAATGGTTGATTGTACCAGATTTCTTGAAATAATCATTAATAAGAATTTAACCTCCTTGCATCTTATATTGATTTTTGATAATAATATTATGTAAACTTAATGACCAATGTATGTATTTACTCCTACTTGAACTGTATGTCCCTGTTCTCTCCGTTTCAATTTCTTCTCTTCTCTTCCTTCCCCACCTCCTTCTTGTTTTTTGTGTACCACCTCAGCCCTTTATTTATTTTGCAATACACTGTATATCACTTCCACTCATCTGCATGTAATATTTCTTTTTTGAGGGGACCTTGTTTAACAAGCTGTGCTTTCTCAAGGTCCCCACGCAACATTCCATGTAAACATCAACCTAGCTCATTTTTTTTGATAATACAAAACAATGTACTTGTCCCCACAAGGGATTTATGTTACATGTGAATGGTTTGTGAAAATAAATTTGAATTGAATTGAAATTTATTAAAACCTTCGGAGAGAATACACTGTTCTGACCAATTCATTACGTAATATACATCCCCCCCCCCCCGTTGAAACTTGAAGTATATCACATCATTGCAGCTGCAGTTGCAATTTGCGTACTACTTTCCAGGTGTGTACTGATAGAGGCATTATTTTATTCTTTAAAGAGGTGTTCGAATTACTGTTTCACGTACAAACCCATTAAAACCAAGATAAAGAAATGTAAATCATTAACTCGACAATATAACATCCATAATATTTACAATCAAAACGCGACGGTATATTACGATACCGTCTAACCAGGGAGGTGGAAGTGTCTCTTCCACCTCCCTGGTCTAACCAAACTCAGAGGTCGAGTATGACTGTAAAAACATGCGTGACATGGAAACTACATACAAAGCTCTATTGCTGTACAGAGATCGCTGTACTTCGCACGGCGTCTGGTAGGGTCGATACAATACACAGGATGATTCCAAATGATATGTGCGGCGCAGCGCTGGTAACCTGACTTATCTCTGGTCACAAGACGCCTCCGGATAAGATTCATCCATCTTAACGGTCCTCTAGCAGTCCTCCGGCGCGACGGTCCTCCGGAGGCTACCCTGACCGATCACATGTTGAGATTTCTCTGGAGGTCCTCCGGAGGAGGTCCACCGTGTTGTGTCTTACAGAAACGATGTCCTCCGGAGGAAAACATCATCCGGCTATTGACATAACACCCCGATTTTTTCTGACCTGTTAAGACGGGGCTTAAGGTCGCTCGCGTCAGAGGTAGCGTTTAGACCGGCAACCACGAGTACATACAGCTCTTCACAAGACAGGGGCCTGGTATACCAGGTTCCCGTACCGTCAACTCATGCACGGGAACCTGATATACCCGGGGTCTGTTTAACTAAGCTCTGAGATCAATCCTCTGTTCAATACAATTTCTGATCTCAGCCACATACGTTTTGGGATGAATTAGTCCCAAAAGTTACGAACTGTTTCCTTTTTAGGAATGTTTTAGAGCCAGACATTGATCCAAAGTTGAGGCGAATTCATATCAGTTTTAGTGAGGAATGATACACTCTTATAGAATGTTACAGGTGAACCTGGCAACTGTCTTGGAAAGTGCCAACTGATGTTGGTCGAATTTCAAGCAGTTATTTTGTTTATACTACTAAGGAGTTGTATAATACCGAATAGTTTGATATAAAACACATTTTCAAGTCATGTATAAAAGCCTTTAAAGAATAGCCGGTTTGCTTTTTTTTTCAATAATAAATGGTCACTTTGTTAGCTTAGACATTCTTTTTAACTCACCCTGTGCACACGTCCTGTTGATAATGTGTTTTAGTCTGTTTATTGCTAGATGCTAATTCCATCAATCAATTTAATGGTTGTTTGTCAAAGATCATTCATCATAGAGTGAAAAATTTTGCAACACAAAATTATGTACTTGGGAATTATTTCAATGCCAACAAAAGTCACACAGGGCATGACAATCATTGACCGTGGATAATGCTCTAAACTGTATTTAAATAACTTTGCCGCAAATAGTAGAGCAGATAAGCCGAAAAATTGTGCAAAATTTGACTAAAGCATGAAACTTTCACAAGTGTTAGTACATGTTACGAGATTCATTTTAAGATCGGGAGGTAAGTCTGAATTGACCTCTGATGACCTCCAAAGGTCAATGACCTCAAAATTTGATAAAAATTGATATTTTGCGTCATTGATTAATGTTAAATATGGTAATGATGTACTAAAACTCATTTTCGTTACAGTGAAATTGTCTTCATGTTCCATAGAACCTTGACAGGTTTCTACCTTTGACCTCTGATGACCTCCAGAGGTCAATGACCTCAAAATTTGATAGAAAATGACATTTTGCGTCATTGATTAATGTTGAATATGGTAATGATGTACTAAAAACTCATGTTTGTTACATTGGAATTGTCTTCATGTTCCATAGATCCTTGACAGGTTTCTACCTTTGACCTCTAATGACCTCCAGAGGTCAATTATTGACCTCAAATTATCAGAATTTTGATATTTGGTGCAATTGGTTGATGATAAACATAACGCTGTCCTAAAAATTAATTTGTGTTACAACTGAATCTTTTTCCTATTCCTCAGATCAAGGGATATTATTTACGCGTCTCTGCCTTTCTGAGGACTGTGACAGGTCAATGACCTCAAAATATCAAAATATTGATATTTGATGTATATTCAATGGTTAACTGTTTACCTGGTGTGCAATCATGCATTATGCTATTAGCATATACTCCATTGTATAAGAAGTGTCTTCTCATTCCACAGAACATTGGTCATTACCCTGAGTATATCCAACTTTGACCTCTAAGGACAATGTGAGGTCAGACTTTTAGAATATCACTAAAAATTTGTGTAGGATTGCAAATATTGATGTTTGGCTTCATTGGTTTAATCCTAAATGTTTAATCATGTACAAATCACGCCTTGACGTTATAATCAAAGTATGTATGCACATTCCACTTTAAAGCATTGGTTCATAGTAACAGGTCTGAGGAATGTGAGCGGTCAATTATTTCAGAAATGAAGCTTACGTGTCTTCAGTGATGGCAGTGACCTCAAATATAATATTTGTTTGGGTAAGTTATGCAGACTATAGCTTGCATGAAATTATATGCAACATTATCCAATTTGCACTGGACAAAATTTGTACGCTTAAACATGGATGGTGGGGAGAGGAGTACCATATTTTGGGTTGATGCTTAATAGTTTGTGAACAGGCATATGGCAAAGTCCCTTGAACTGGATGAAAGGGTGACAGATGCTAACCAGAAAACAACAGGCCCACCTCATCAGCGATGTACGTCACGAGTCAAACAACCCGACTCGTACAGCCCATGAGTTACGCAGCCCACGAGTCATACATCCCGTGACCTAAACACTAGATAAACAAGGTCAATGAGCTCGGCATCAAATATAATAGGCCCACAAGCTGTGCGGTCCGCGAGCTCGACACTCGAGGAAAACAAAGCCCACGAGATTAATATATGTATTACATCAGAAAGCTTAATCTATTTAGTGTAGGTCTTGTGGACCTCCCCCTCCCCCCCCCCCCCCTCCATGTGTCGGATTCGTATGGGCCTGGTTTGCCTAAGTGTCAAGCTCATGGGCAATGCTACCTAGTTTCCAGCTGGCGGGCCTGTGTTGGTCAGTGTCAAGCTCGTGGGCTGTATGGTTCCGGTGAATGACTCATGGTCCAGGAGCATACAGTGACGTCATGGACCATTTGGAAGGCGACATACTGTGAGGCATAACATGCATTCCACATGAAGCAACCCTGTGTCTTGCAACTTGCTATTGTCATCCAATTAAGTTTGGGTCATTACGTCAGGCAATTTTGGGCATTTTTTCAATGACCTGTTTAGGAACCTCAATTCCAAATAGGAGTGGAACTACTATTTGTGACTGTGCACCTCAAAACGAACATAAAGTCGCACACACTAATTTTGCGTGAGGACTGAAAATAAGTGAAATGGGTCAACCTAGCCGAACTTGACTTTTTCATATTTTCTGAAAGAGCGGGTCTTCTTTTACATTATGCTAAAATTTGGTATCATAAAACGGGCAGGAAAGTGTGTTTTTTAGCAGTTTATCTCAAACATTTGTGGTAGAATAGTGTGATAAGGTGTGTCTTTAGAATCCCTTTTTCATTTCTGAAAAACCTTGTCCACACTCTTCACTTCCAACTCTAATAACTTTTGAAAGGATAATGGTACTGCTTTGAAAGTTGGCATTAATTATGGACAGAATGTCTTAACGAGGCACACTTAATTTCAGTTTAATCTGATAATCCCTTCATTGTTGTTACTCTCGTGGTTAACTTCCTGTTTTTTGTTCCATTCATCGCACAGCCAGCACGGTTTGGTAAAGATTAAGCGCTTGAATAGACATTGTACTTCAGAGCCTCTTTTCTCGGTTCCCACTTTTCCTGAGTTTGTGCTTTCTTTCCAATATTTAGATAGGTTAGGAGAGTCCATTTGATTTGAGTTATACATCATTTCAAAGCTTAAAGTCTGCTCTTTCAGAATATGGTCTTAACTAAAAATTCATGTCTGGCGACTTTTTGTTTGTTTTGAGGTGCAGGGTCACATTTACTCTAATTGTCTTCTTTATGCTCGATACTCCTTAACACATTGGGGCCTGGCCAAGAGTTGTGCCCCCATGCCCAAATATTGGTTGTTTCCAATATGCCGCCATCCGGTTTGCATCATATGTGTGAATCAGGGTACGCTGGCAGCGGGTAATATCACCTGCATGATCCGGTTAAGACTCTCTGCCAGCAAGTGGTGATTCAGTGTAACCTGCTGAAATTGGTCTAGATCTATACCCTCGATCTCTTTTAAGACAGGGCAGCATCTGCGTCTTCAGTGAAGCACGCGATCGGCACACAGATCTCCTCCACGACTAAACTGGATAGACATCCTGTAGTCAGACCAGCGTTCTTATAGGTCCACAGCCACTGTATGCGATCATCAGAGTCTTCCAATGGCAATATCTAAACAGTTTGGGTGAAGGCAAGCTTTTGTCTCTATGATGAGTGCATTGCACATAGAGTACAGGATGCACGAGCTGATAAGAAAGGTTCTTTTTGAATCGCGGGATATTCTACACTCCTTTCTCAGGCAGAGGTTCTGAATTATCAGGTCGTGCTCAGTCTGCACACAGTGAGCTGAACACCATATCAAGTATACGTGTGTAATGATATGGGAAAAATGCATGGAAAAATCAAAATACATGTTTATGTATTTTACGTGGAATCAGTTCCTGTTCCGAAAATGCGAGGCTGTATTGCAGGTGGCCTATTGAAGGTGGCCTTCAATTTGTTTTTCAGAGTATATTGGCATGTTTAACAGACTGTAACTCACAAATATGCCTCTTGAAATGTTTTGAAAAACTTCTGCTTGCTTTTACATGAGCGGATGATTATCAGTTGTTTTTTCTGCTTTTTCATTTTGTGTGAAACAAAGTATTGTTTCTCTTCAAAAGATAGCGTGCCAATTAATCTGCACTTACTGTTAGTGCTCTATCGGCCCTATAAGACATTCAAACCCACCTTCAGCCTAGACATCCGTAGACGTTGTGGTGTCGAGCGGGATCTGAACATCTCCCATGAAGCGAGACTTCTCTTTTCTTTTCTTTTCCCCACTAACAATGTGAAACAAAGATATCCGTAGGCATTGTAGTATGTAGTCGTGGTAGAGCGAGACTTCTCTTTTCTTTTCTTTTCCCCACTAACAAACAAGTTTTCAATAGCAGGAAACATAATAGAGGTATTCGCACATACTGTTTACATTTCCCATCACATGCATTTTAGCGTGCCAATTAATCTGCACTTACTGTTAGAGCTCTATCGGCCCTATAAGACACTCAAACCCACCTTCAGCCTAGACATCCGTAGACGTTGTGGTGTCGAGCGGGATCTGAACATCTCTCATGAAGCGAGACTTCTCTTGTCTTTTCTTTTCCCCACTAACAATGTGAAACAAAGATATCCGTAGGCATTGTAGTATGTAGTCGTGGTAGAGCGAGACTTCTCTTTTCTTTTCTTTTCCCCACTAACAAAACAAGTTTAGCAGGAAACATAATAGAGGTATTCGCACATACTGTTTACATTTCCCATCACATGCATTTTAGCGTACCAATGAATCTGCACTTACTGTTAGTGCTCTATCGGCCCTATAAGACATTCAAACCCACCTTCAGCCTAGACATCCGTAGACGTTGTGGTGTCGAGCGGGATCTGAACATCTCTCATGAAGCGAGACTTCTCTTTTCTTTTCTTTTCCCCACTAACAATGTGAAACAAAGATATCCGTAGGCGTTGTGGTATGTAGACGTGGTAGAGCGAGACTTCTCTTTTCTTTTCTTTTCCCCACTAACAATGTGACACAAAGATATCCGTAGGCATTGTAGTATGTAGTCGTGGTAGAGCGAGACTTCTCTTTTCTTTTCTTTTCCCCACTAACAAACAAGTATAGCAGGAAACATAATGGAGGCATTCGCACATACTGTTTACATTTCCCATCACATGCATTTTAACATCGGAATTTTCATGTACACATTTTGCCTAGAAAAGAATTACCAAGAACTTTTCAACACAATACATGTTCAAAAGAAGCCATTTGGTTCATATATAATTTACTCGACAGAGTGACTTATAGGGGCCTACTCATCACTGTCCACGTACTCGAACAGTTTTCGCTAAATATACAAGCGGATGTTCACAAGACTGCAAAGAGTAGAATGATTTGCCCCTTAACATGTCAGACTACTACATCTCTTGAAATATCTTCAAACGTAAATTAAAGTCATTCCTCTTAAATGATTACTCTCGGTCGACGAATGAGGTCCTCGTCTGCATGTCATTGTCGATCTCGTCAGTGTGACTGCATGGGCCGTCCGTTGAGCGGTCTGCCGTCACGCTGTCAGTAGGCCTATTCTCTTCGTCACCATCACTCTCCACTTTGTATCAGTCTGACAGGGCGCTTCAACATCTCCGATGACACCAGTTGACTATTTGGAGTTTGTAATTGCACTCCAAATTGGCGTAAACCAAAGTTTTGTGCTATCGTGACTCCTAGTTTTTCCTAATGTCCTGCTGCTCGCCGGTTCAGTCATGACAGTCAGATCCTCATCACATTCACAGCGTAGGTCGATGGTGCATTCGGCGTCGATAAAGATTAGTTGGTGGACTTGGAGGGGGGGGGGGCATGATGTACCAAGAAAGGGGAACTCCTGACTTTATCTCTGTGGTCTCCAACTATTCTCAAAGTTCCTCAAAATTCCAAAATACTCTGCAGCCTTTGCTTCACTACATAGTGTGAAGCCGCTCCCACTGTGCTTGCCACTCTAACTGATTTCTCGGCTGAGACATGTTTTTTTATAACTAATTTACTAACAAACTTCCTTTCCCAAAAGCATTTCATTGGCTCAATCTTACATTGGGGTGTGGCGTTCACTGGAAATTAATTTCTTACCGGTCAAATGTTCAATTTGCTCCTCCTATTCGTTTCTGTGAAAACTCAATTTTCTATGATTCATCTCAATTTCTGATTAACTCGCCCACTGTCTTTTAGTTTCTTCATTCACTTGTTCTCTGTAACCACTGGTAAAGACTTTATTGTTTCTTGGATATCAAAATGATAAACCAAATGAATATTAGTGTCCTTATGGCAACCAACGTCATCGTTGTTCTGGGTCATTATCCCTGAATTTGTCTTTGGAGTTCCTGTTTGACCCACTCCACTAAACAATAAATGCTAAAATAGAGGGATAAATTCTGGCAGGAGGGCCACCTTCCAGCTCAGAGGGTCATTTATGTTTGGGGATCAGAGGGCAAAAACAAGTCATCACGTCATTCCCCGTAATTTGGCGCGGGGCTTTGGGGATGGAGAGTGCTGACCACTAGCGGGGAAAGTAGCCAACATCAAACTCATAAATTCCTATGACCATAGACTTTTCTTGGAAGAGGTGGTTTTGACACACACACACAAAAGAAAGGAAATAGCTGGAAGGAACATAAACGGTTTCATAAGGGCTTTTTACACTTGTAAATTTTTGCTTAGTCCCGTACCAAAGGTGGGGCTAAGGGGGGGGGGGGGGGCTTAGCCCCACCGCTTGTACGGGACTATCCTTAGCCCACTGTTTACACTCGTTTTTGCCAAAGTGGGCTAGCCCCACCGATAATCCCGTACTATCTGGCCCTGCAAAATAGCAGGGTTAGCACCGCAATTGCGGTGCCAAGCAAGTGAGTGTAAACAGAACGAAAAAATAATCCGGGGCTAAGCAACGGAGACGAAGTCCGACCCCCACTGACCAATCAGAAACGAGGTAATCAAGTGCTGCCGGTGCGTGCGTGTACGTGTACAGTGCACAGCGTAATCATGAATATTAATGTGGTTTGGAAAGTCCGGGGCTAAGAAATACGAGTGTAAAAAGGTCAGTTTTCTCCTTCGCCCCGGACAAGAGATAGTACGGGACTGATTGGCCAGTGTAAAAAGCTGAAACAATTGATACGGGACTAACGATAGTCCTGGGTCAGAGAAAGTCCGGGTTAAGAAACACAAGTGTAAAAAAGGCTAGGAAAAGGACTGCAGTGTTGTTTTCCTTTACTCTCTATCCTATTCTATTCTATTCTATTATATTTTATTCTTTATTATAAACACGTGCTAGTAGCCATCTGGGCTACAATTGTGTTTGTTTTGTACATCCTCTAAAGGTCACCAGAGGTCAGAGGTAGAGCCTTATCTGTGCTTTTTGGAATATGAAGACAATTTCTTGTAAAACAGGTATATGCTTGTTTTGTACATCTTAACCGTGTTTATCATTAACTAATGACACTACAGATCAATATTATGATATTTTGAGGTCATTGACCTCTAAAAGGTCACCAGAGGTCAGAGTTAGAAACCTGTCTTTGCTCTTTGGAATATGAAGACAGTTTCATCGCAAAACAGATATGCTTGTTTTGCACATCTTAACCATGTTTATCATTAACTAATAACATCACAGATCAATATTATGGTATTTTAAGGTCATTGACCTCTAAAGGTCATCAGAGGTCAAAGGTAGAAACCTGTCAATGCCCTGTGGAATCAGAAGATTTGTAGTACAAATGCATATTTAGTGCAGCGTAACCAAGATCTAAGCCTGTCATTCACAAATGCCTCCAAACATCAATATTCTGATATTTAAAGTTCATTGACCTCTGGAGGTCATCAGAGGTCAAATCAGACTTACCTCCCGATCTTAAAATGAATCTTATGGTATGTACTAACACTGGTGAAAGTTTCATACTTTAGTCAAATTTTGCACAATTCTCGTGATTTTGAGGGCTTAACCGCTCTACTAAAATAAGTAAACGTTCAATCATGATGTTGTCTCTTTAAAGCAATCTTACACTGAGGCAATTGAAGGTCAATAGTTTATCAATGGTTATGAATTACTGTCAGTCATCCATCTGTCATGAATATGCATACACACAAACTCATTATATTCATGAGGTCATACAAGAAAACGAAAGGGATGATCAAGACACATTTATAATATTGTCTTTAACATGCCACTTTGTTGACGCTCTCCATGACACTTTGATGTGCTTTCCGACATGCAATGACCAAGGACCATGATTCTAAACTCACATTGTAAACGATGTATATAATAGTGCGAGACGATAAGAGCACTCGTGGACATAGCTAGTGATCAACGTAGTGATTTATTACCGAGCTTTCGGTCTGTTTAAGACCTTCATCAGTGCTGTGAAATGATACACAAAATGACTCACTCGTATGGCTGCACTCGTAACAGTATAAATCTGACTAACATGATGACCATGACCATGTCATCAATACATTCGTAATTATATGACAAGTTACAATGATAATTACGTAAGTGGTTTATAATACGTGAACGAATGATTTTGTTATGTCATTAGTATTATTTATGTCACAATTACACGGTGGCCAGAAGACGACGCATGGCTGTTGTACTGCGTTATGGATAGCCATTTACACGTATAATACCACAACGTCCGGTTTTGCACTGCTGCCAAATAATCTATGTTTTATATCATTGGCGACAACATGAACATGTTTAGTGTTATATCATCATAGTCTTATGTTATACAGCACACAACACGAGGATATAAAATTGGCGTTATTGTTGTACACCATAACCAATAACACGGGAATACTCAGTTTGATAGGATTTCATTTTTATGAAATGCACGATGTTGCGACACGGATTGTCGCCCCTACACGGATTGTCGCCTCCTGCTCGGGGCGACAATCCGTGACGGGCGCTGGCGGCACGGATTGTCGCCTTTGTTGTGTGTGTGTGTTTGTGTGTACATGTGTGTGTGTTTGGAGTATAATAATACAATATGTAGAAACTGTGCATGTATGGTGGTTGTATAGTGGTAGTAGTTTGTTTGTCTGTGTGTATACGTGTGCCTGTATCAGGGGCGGCGCAGCCGTGGGGGCCGTGGGGGCTCGGGCCCCCACACTCAGTGCACCATACAAAGGAATACATAAGGTGTCATCACTTTGGGCCCCTACACTTTTTTCAACCCGGAAGTATGTAAGAGGCACTAAAATAGGATGGGAGAGAATGAGCTGAGGACCTTTTTTTTTATTTTTTATTTTTTGCTTGTCAGCTGAAGAAACCCGGAAGTGGACGGGGAGAGATGAGCTGAGGACATTTTTTTTTTTTTTTTTTACTTGTTAGCTGAAGAAACCCGGAAGTGGGCCCCCACACTTTTGAAAACAGTGCGCCGGCCCTGTGTATGCTTACGTGTGTATGTGGAATATAGTGGCGCTACTGTGGCAATACAAACGCCTTCAGAGTGTATGAGCACGTGTTTAAACAATTCACACCAGCGTTGATCTAAAAATAATATGGGTGTGTCAACCAATATCAGCGGTGAGGCGAGCTAGGCGAGAGAGAGACCGAGAGAAAATACATACGAGGGAGGTACCCTCCCCAAATGTTATTTGTTTTTGTTCATTATTCAATGCAGTCATTTTCTTCCATCAGTCTTATAAACTAGAACGTCCATACCACTATTCTTTGTCCCAGAATAGGTTTGGCATGCTTTATGCATGAGCGAATAATTTCCACACGCCGTAAAAAATTTGTCAATCGTTAGCTGATTTTAGCACAAACGAACTGCCATTGCACACCGCTAATACATACGTAATACAAACAAACACCAACAAACACTCAAACAAATCCTCATAATGCAAATAAACCAACTCAACACTTTTTTCCTTGATATTTATTGATTTCATTCAAATCATTCATAAATCGACCCATTCTGGGTGTAACATGAAAACAAAAATTACAAATGGCAATTCGAGACACAAACAAATCCATTTGTCAATTTATACCACAAATAATCTCACTTCAACATAGATAACTCGATTATAGACCAACCCTACTAATAATTTCTTCACGAGAAAGTTTTGACATGTAGGGCCCTACCAAACCTATATTCCTTGAATATATTGGTTTGGATCATGTAACACCATCTTACTTACAAGGGCATATACATAAAAAAAAACACGAATACATTACACAAATCTAGAATGAAATCAGTCATAAAAAAACCCGACCACCCCCTCCCCTCCCCAACCGAAACAAATCTAGGGCCTACATCTATCCTAAATATTAAATCCTACCAACATCTGTCATACCATTCATAACTATCATTCTTCAAATCCAATCCCCAACCCACTAACCCCTGATTAAACAAAACCTAAACCATCCCACACCCACATTCCCAACCCAAATACATACATACACACACACACACACACACACACACACACGAAGGTTCGTTATTCCGAAGTTTCGTTTGTTCCGAGGCTTCATTTATCCGAAAAACACAATTCCCTATACCTAGAGGTTCGTTGATCCAAAAGTGAAATTCGGAATAACGAACCTTTGGAAGAATAATGAGCCTTCGGACAAATGAGCCTTCGGACGAATGAGCCTTCAGAATAACAAACTTTGGCAATAACGAAATGTAACCCCCTTCCCACATACCGACGCACACCCGAACCGATACCACATTCCCTCCTGATGAAACGATTTCCAAATGTTGATAAATAAGACATAATGGACCGTATGCAGAAAAGCAGCATCCGCCCGCACGCAAGCTCCACTCCGAATTCATACACAAATCTGCCAAACAAACTCATCAAATTCGAAGCTGCTGATGAAATCAATTTCAATGTTTATGCCAGCAACAGCTTACTAGGTATCCCTCCCCACGCGCAGCTAAAAAACACATACGCAAAAAACTGACATAATAAACACATTCTTCCATCACACACACACACACACACACACACACATACAGACACACAAACGGACACTAAATTATCATGTGCACGCGCACATACACACTTCCTTGAAACCTCACCATGACTTTTTACATGGCATGTTTGCATGGATGTAGCCATGTAAGTTATGTGTTAGTATTTCAATGATTATGTCCAGAACGATATTACCCAGCAAAATGTGCTTCGAGGGTGGGCGACAATCCGTGCCGCCAGCCCTCGTCACGGATTGTCGCCAGGCGACAATCCGTGACGGGGGCGACAATCCGTGTCGCAACACACCCGTTATTATTGTAACTGGTTATATAACTATGCATTTATTGATGAAGTGGTCATGGTCATGTCAGTCAGATTTATACTGTTACGAGTGCAGCCATACGAGTGAGTCATTTTGTGTATCATTTCACAGCACTGATGAATGTCTTAAACAGACCAAAATAAAAAATAAATCACTACGTTGATCACTAGCTATGTCCACGAGTGCTCTTATCTTCTCGCACTGAATAAATACTGAAGGAGCTACACTGGTTCTGTACACGGTCGGGACCCCTTCTCGCACTCTCTCTCTCTCTCTCTCTCTCTCTCTCTCTCCCCTTCTATACTATATATAAGTATATTATATATATATATATATATATATATATATATATATATATATATATTATGAAGTGCGTGCAACAGAGCAATATAGGCCCTACTCTTCTTACTGGGCAGAAAAAAGATAGAGCTCCTAGAGCCATGACATATAATGATATAACTATGTATCTCTGTCAAAAAACACATTAATGATATATTTTTTTTCTCCTCATTAAAGTCTTGTATATATTTCTTTGCTTCAAGAAAATTATCACTCATCTGAAAATAAAGAATGAACAAAAAACGAATAATAGATGTGAGAAAAAATAACAAATCATTCGGTACACTATTTCCCTTTTACATTCAGTACTCGTTTAAGAGAGTGCAAAAATTAGTTTGTGCCAAAGTATCGTTATGCCCACTTAATGTTTGAGAAACAACACTAGGAAAACGAGGGATTTGGTTTTAAAAAATCCCTTAGAAAATCGGCAATGCCACGGATATCAAAACAAACAGTGTTGCACTTAATGAGTCGGAATCACAGACACACACACAAACACACAAACTCACTTGACCTTTGATGGCCTAGACGTCCGTTGTTAATGTCGAGGCTCATTACCCGTTAGTAGGTAATCCAAGGTTTACATACCTGTTTCCCAACAAGGGCAGCTGATGTTTGTTAAACATCGCTCATGGCGTCTCATGGTCACTGTCACATGACCATTAATGAAACCCAGTGCACTTTCTATCCTAAATGACGACTTCTCAAAAACAATGCATCCTTCCCCTCCATTAAATTGTGAACACATGTCATACTAAAATGATATCAAGTGATTTGACTTAAAACGTTCTTTCAAAACGAGTATGATGTTCTCATGTCTATGGCTGGTTATTATCAAATCAAGGGGTGATGTTAGTGAATGCGTGTTAAGAAACCGGAGTAAAAATTCATAATAGTATTATAATAACAAAATTTCGTAAGCAGTTGTATGAAAAGTATAACACCAAACATGGCATTAGACTTAGTAGATAATGCATGCTGTTTATTACCTTCAGTCTCACTGCATAAATCCTCTGTGTCAGATAATGCTCATTATGCAATGTGCATACTCTATTATTATCAGACAGATTTAAAGAGGTCCTACACATGCTGCATGATTTAAATTTTGACGTTTTCTGTTGCAAACAGCGGTCTCAGCGTTGCAGCGCAAGAGATCTATAGCGCCTTCGTGGTAAACAACCTCTTGTTGAACGCTTGTTTTCTTTTGTATGTTTTGTAAAGGTGCTGTCTATAAGCACACAGTGCCAGAAAGATTTGTTACTTTCACTGCACCAATAATAAATCACGGCGAAAAATTATAACTACAAGTCAGTTATAAGTCTCTTCCATAAAAAGAAATTTGGATTTTTTTTTCATAACTGAAAGTTATTGACTGAAAATTACGATAATAACCACAAAAAAGAAATACGATTATAAGTGGGCCAGAGTTATCAGAAATTTCAAAAATCTATCATACCTCTCGGATGATGAAACGAAACCTTGGCCACATTATTCTACAAAAGTCTTCTGGAAAAATGCTAACAATACAATATCCCATTTGTTTTGTGATCCCAAACTTTGTATATTGTAGAAGAATAATTGCTCTTCTAGAAAATAATAATTAAAAAAAAATCCCTCAAGATTGACTAGGCTGTTCTGTTCACCTAAAGTGAATACTCACATAATCTCAGGGTATGCGACTTTGTGTTTGTTTTTGTGATGCACGGTCTGTAGAGCCGGGAAATGTGTAAACGATGGTGGAAATAATGTGCAAACGCCTTTCCGGATTGTGGAAATTACATCAACAGGAAATGTGCAAAAATAACCCAGGGATATTTGCAAATGTTTTGCCGGGAAATGTGGAGATCATTTACTTCAACAATATCATGTATAGACTGGTAAACAAACTGGTTTATTGCCACTTGGTCTATTATCTATGGTCTACTTCCCAATTCGTCTAACACCACTACGTGGCTACACTTATTTGGTCTACTATTTATTTATTTATTTATTTATTTATTTATTTCCAGCAGTATAAGGTGGGAAGCCCCTTTCAGCACAGCTGATTTTCAAACGGGTCCGCTTGACATAGATATAAATTCATATAAAAAAACAACAGCGACAAATAAACATTAAAACTTGTACGACTTGGGTATGAAATCATTGTAAAAAAGTGACTTACACTCGAAAAATTAATATAATTCATTCAAATTATTTCAGTAGCAAAAGAAAAAAAATACAAAAAATGACTTATACAGTCGACATATTAATACCATACATTAAAATAACTGCAGTAATAGAAATAACCTGACAAAAAGACGATAGAAATATACTCAGAGAACTCAACTTAACACCTAACCAATATACTAATTACTAATTAACAACAACAAGAAATGCGGAATAACCAAAAGCGGAAACTTGGAACCGGTGACCAAAATAATAGTAAATAAAACAATACTTTACATAATTACTTTACTATCAATTTCGTCTAATGCCCGTTTGGTATAATCCTTACTTGGTCTAATACCTAATTTGTCTAATTATAATTTCGTTTAATAAACAGGTGGTCTAACTGTCATTTCGTCTTCTTAGATATTTTCCCACTTCGTCTAATATCATTTGTGACCGTGCACCACAAAACGAACATAAAGTCGCACACACTGATTTTAGGTGAGGACTGAAAATAAGTAAAATGGGTCAACCAAGCCGATCTTGACTTTTTCATATTTTCTGAAAGAACAGATCTTCTTTTACATTGTGCTAAAATTTGGTATCATAAAACGGGCGGGAAAGTGTGTTTTTTAGCAGTTTATCTCGATCATTTTTGGTAGAATAGTGTAATTAGGTGTGTCTTTAGAGTCCCTTTTTCACTTCTGAAAAACCTTGTACACTGGTCACTTTCAACTCTCATAACTTTCAAAAAGATAGTGCTACTGCTTTGAAAGTTGGTATTAATTATGGCCAGAATGTGTTAATGATGCATGCCTAATTTCATTTTAATTTGATAATTCCTTCATTGTTGTTACTCTGGTGATTTACTTTTTTTTGTGTGTCCCATTCATCGCACAGCCAGCACGGTTTGGTAAAAAATTAAGAGCTTGGAGCCTCTTTTCTCAGTTCACACTTTTCCTGAGTTTGTGCTTTCTTTCCAATATTATTCAGATTGGTTAGCAAAGTCCATTTGATTTGAGTTATACATCATTTTAAAGCTTCAAGTCTGCTCTTTCAGAATATATGGTCTTAACTAAAAATTCATGTCTGGCGACTTTTTGTTTGTTTTGTGGTGCAGGGTCACATTTGGTCTATTGTCAATTAGTCTAAATTTCATTTAGTCTATTTATCATTAGTCCATGGACATTTCGGCTAATCACCACTTGGTCCACTGCCCGATTTGTCTGCATTTCAATAGGTCTAATAGTCAGTTAGTCTACTCCCATTTCGTCTAATGCATGCAGTCTTGTTTACATTTTGGCAACCTCGTATACCGGGTTCCCGTATATTAGCTACCGCCACGGAAACCTGGTAATACCAGCTTCCCGTAAAGGAACGGGGTAAAGCATCAACAATCGAGCAGGATGGTCTCATCAGCATCAGGTAGGGAGGAACTTTGGTTGTCTTGTCACAACTCCAACCATTCCTTCGATCAAAATTCATGGTCCTCTGCTCTTAGGAAACTACTTCGGGCATAAAATGTGTAATTTCAAGTTTTGTGTTTTGAGGAATGTGCACGGACCTTGATGTATCTGACTTTTGTCATCTCTATCAACAAGTAAATGTTCTTTGACAGTAAGAGAGATAGCGTACGACAAATTGAGTGTATGGAATCTTACATAGCTTAATATTGTTTGCGCAAAATGAGAGTTTCATGGAAATCAATTAACAAAGAAACGTATTAGAAAATAGAGAAGCAGCCTTTCCTTGCATTATACCGTAAGGGCCAAGTGACAAGATAGATCTTACCTCTGAGACATTTTGTGTAAACTTGTACTCCACGACCGAAGCAGACGAAACGGTTCCGTCATAGATCTCATTAAAATTTGCGTTGATAGCAGAGGAGAACTGAGCACCGAGCTGTAACAGTACAGCGATACAAACTACAACCCGAATCGTTTCCATTTTGACTAAATTGTGTTTTAGAAAAGGAATTGAAACGATGATGCATGAAACAAAGCACGAAATTCACAAAACGTAGGTTGGCGAGAACGGTGGATCATTTATGTAGAAGACCTACAAGTCGGTACGTGTGGCTCGGACAGCATACCGGTGAGGACTGCGGACGATCAGTAAGATCGAATAGTAAAATAAACGCTTTGATGTGACAAGGAAGTGTTCTGTATATGGGAAATATCAAATGCTGCCAACAATCGGGGATCTCGCCATGCCGTTAGTTATCGAGCACGGAGGCGCCTCTAATTTCATGACCAATTGAGACTGCGAGTACTAATAACGTCTTGTGAAAATTGATTTCGCGGGATAAGTACAAGCGTCGATTGCTTTGAATATGTGTGCCGCTGTTTCTAAATGAGTCATAAGTCCATCATTCCCTGCCATAACCCAAAAAGGCATTGAATTCAATTCAATCTCAATTCAGTTCAATTCATTTATTTTCATCCTTCTTTATTGAAACATTCGTGTGTCACATTGTTGTTGTTATTGTTATCATTGTTGTTTTGCGTTTTATGTGACGAATTCTGATTTCGTGATAATATATTTTAGTGTATCGAAAATCTCAATTTGAAGAAATAAGTAAAAGTATCTCAAATCACGGCTTTCTGAGACTGTTTTTTTTTAACGGTTTCTTCTAACTCTTGCCTTTGAAATACGCTGTGAAAAACCTTGCTTATAATTTTGGCGAAAAGACGTATCTATATCAGATACCCTGTACATATTTCTGTAAGAAAAAGGTACGTTAATAAAAAGTGGTTATTGTAAAAGATGTGTTAAAGTTTGATACATGAAAATTATCAGGAAATGAAATTTGAACTGTATACAACATCGTGGAATAAAATCACGGAGAGCTTTGCACGGGACCGACAGGATGAGCAGCGCAGTCTGTAAAGTACGAGAGTAATCCATTTTGTGTACAGGGTGTTGCCTTTATGACATAAAAGGGGAAAATTACATACTGGCGGAAGCACAAGCTATCTTTTTTTATAACGTACTCTCATAAATATGACAGATGAACTTGCCAACTGTCTTGTAAAGTAATTAACCAATTGAGGTTAGTCGAATTTCAACCAGTAGTTCTGTTTGATTCTACATATTAAATGATTATATGATACCAAATGATTTGATACGAAACATATTTTCAAACAACGTATGATACTCTTTCGCTAATAACCGTATTTTTTCAACAGTTATTTTCTTAGCGCAGAATATATACTCTTCTTAAGTCTTAACTCACCCTGTACACCGTGTCAGTCTGTTTATTGCTTGATGCTAATTCAATCAACCAGTTTAACAGTTAGTGTTTATAAAAAAAGAAATAACTATTCGTCACAGAATGAAAAGTTATACCTCTCAAAATCTGTGCTTCAATATTTTAATGTCCGCAAAAGATACGCAATGTATAACAAATTCGCACTTGGATAAAGCAAGAAAACTGTATCTGTATAACTGTGCCGAAAGAAAGTATTGTGATGTTGTTCCTTTTAAGCATTCTCGTACGGGGGCAATTAAAGTCAGTACTTTATTAGTGGTTATATTAATTCAGTCATCCATCTGCCATGAATTTGATGACGCTTCCACGGACATTTTGATGTTTTTTTCCAATGTGCAAGGATCATAATTCTAAGATTATACGTCGATCAGAGCAACTACTCAGTTTTAATTGAGATGGAAAAGAAAGAGTATGATCTAATGATATAATCATGATTACGTTTCTCTGTAAAAGAAGACATTGCTGACATTTATTCTTGGTTTTTTTTCGAGAAATACAAAACAAACAATCTTTTGGAGTCAACAATGTTCCTATTACACAGCTCAGACTCTAATTGGTTGTTGTTCATTGCGCTCGTGGAATATAAATCTGTCTCTTGATAAATTCTTCATAAATCACTCTTTTGGCTCACATGACTACGAAAAGGTCGTGACTAATATAAAGCAGAGGTACTGCTAAAGCCGTTAGCTGAACGTCACCATAGCTGGTTTGTCATTTAATTATATATATATATATATATATATATATTATATTTCTTAGCTTCAAGAAATTTGTCATCTATCTAAAAATAAAGAATGAAGACACACACACACACACACACACACACACACACACGCAGAAATATCGATTTTAGAATAAAAAGCCGTACACCGTATGTGTTATATACGTTTAATATGAATTTGTGTTCAAAGTATCGTTACGCCCATAAACACGTAATGTGTTATTAACATCAATGGGGAAACGAGGGTGGGATTTGGGTATAAATTCTGTTTTTGCACTTCTAAATGAAATTCCTAAAGAAAAAAAAAACAATGCCACGGGTATACAAACACACGCACAGACAGACACACAAACTTAGTTGATCTTTGATGGCCTAGACGTCCTTTGTTAATGTTGTAGCTCATTTTCCGTTCGTTGGTAATCCAAAGTTAGCATACCTGTTTCCATCAATGGCAGCTGATGTTTGTTAAACATCGCTCTTGGCGTCTCATGGTCACTGTTACATTACCATTAATGGAACCCAGTGCACTTTTTACCCCAAAGAAAGATCGTTCAAGTCGACTTTACCTTCACTCAAATAATGTTTCCTCTTCCATTAAATTGCTAACACATGCCATACTAAAATGATAACAAATGATTTGACATAACACGTCCTGTGCGTGTCCTTGTTGTGATGTCTTTATGTTCATGGCTGGCTATTAGTGTAAATGACAATTTTCTGGGCATATATATATATATATATGATATATGCGTATTTACTTACCTTGTAAATGTTGCTATTGTACATTGTTATTGCTTATTTTTAATTGTCTTTTAATCAAATATTCTGAAGGGTAATGTTAGTGATTTTTAGTCATATACCTGCTTCACAACAAGGACATCAGCTGTTTATTACGCACCCTCGAAGCGGTCCTCGTATTGCGATGAGACCCAGTGTACCTTCTGTCCCAGGAAAGATCGCTCAAGTCGACTCTGTCTTTTCACAAACAATGCTTTCTCCTTGTCCATGAACACATACCATACTAAGATGATGACAAATGATTTGATATTACAAAAGAAAAACCTCTTTCAAAGACATAATGACCTTTGTGTTCATAGTTCTTTCTTAAAGTAAACATTTTTTTCCTAGCGCTGTAGAAGTGGTAATAATCCTGTCATTTTAGTTTTTAAGTTTAAATGGCTTGTACTATCTAATGTTACATTTATGATTATATTCATTATTTCACACATTAATCATTTTTTTTTCAGTAGTATCACATAAAACATCAACATTTAGATTAGAATGTATATGATTTGAATTCCTGAACAAAATATACATTGTGTTATTAAGTTTGCAAGTACACGTGTAATTCCCCGAGAAATAATGCGGGAGGACTGCCACTATACGCGGGTGCTTGAACACGTGCCTGGCAGCCCAGAAAACATACGTAGGCCTACACACGCACACACATATACACATTCACACACACACACACACACACACACACACACACACACACACACACACACATATACATATAATGTATTCAAATTAACACGGCGATGACACTATGTCAATAAAATGTGAATTTGTACATTTAGTATATAGGGAGATAATAGGTACGTTCATGTATTGATGACGATGCCATTTTTCAAGAGTCAAAAAATATTATCTTACTGAGTACTGTATTAGATGTCAAGGTGGAAAGGGAGGTGAAGACAACGAAAATTCAAGTCAAATGAAACCAAACGTCTTTATTTCCTTAGGGAACTAGAGGTTTCTTTTTCACAATAAATTTCAGTATACCCTATGTTTGTTTCATAAGAGTGTCCTCCAATCTGTTTTATTTTTCTGCTCAATTTAGTGGTTCTGTGGACTTGCAGAAAAGCTCAAACTCAAAGTAATGGGAGTAATCAATCAAGCAAATAAGATGATAGTTGTCACGAGGTGTAAGGAGCTGATTAACATACCTGATTTAAATATCTGGCACCCTCTTCAGTAGGGTTTGAAGGGAATTCATCAGTTAGGCAGCAATCAGAGAAACTCGCACTCAACTGAATTGAACTCCGGATGAATAATCGTGTATATCTGAAAGATTGAATAGTGATCAATCACATAATCAAATTTATTGACATCATACCAGTAATGCTGAACACGTCTGACAGACATAGACTGCCAAGAATGAAACAGGAATAATAAGACAAGAAACATTATTTGGCTGTGATTCCAAGATATGCTACGGAACATGAAAAATGGAAAAAAAATTGCGTGTTCCCTCGCCATGTCTTTTGTTTGCAATAGTCATGTTCATATCACAGAAACATGCAAGTTATGCTGAGTCGAGAGGAAGGTGTATTCCAAGCTCTTTTGTTAAACATTTCAGTACTTTAGCAATGATCGACAGATGAGTTCATCTCAAGAATATTGGTTTGGAAGATTTTTTTTTTTTTTTTTTTTGGTTGGCGTTCCCAAAAAATCTGACGAAAAATAGAAGAAGAAATCGTTACAGCATATGGAATGTTTCTAGATACTCCTTCACCGCAAAAGTGATGTTGAGAGTATCATAAATAAACTCAAATCAACATGCATTTGGATTTCAGGGCCCTTTTAACTTATATCACGGAGGTTCGAGAAATGGATTTCCAACTGGCTGTAAACACTCAAAGAGCCGTCAATGAAAAAGAATTCCACAGGTGCATTTGTGACTTTGATGATCGGGGTTCGATGCCGCCGAGCGAAGAGATGATTCATTTGGAAAGCTAACATAATGTCGGCTATATTTTGTTTGTTTTTGTATAAAAGAAGATTAAATTTCAGCTAAGAATAAGGCATGTGAAAAAGAGAGTAACTCCTGTCCAGGATTATGTCAAAAAGTATAAATCTGAGCTGTACGTTGTAAAAATATTTGAACTGCACCCTTACCGGTAAATCGATTTTATCATCTTTCCGATCATTTCCGACAAATGAAACTGATATGGTATAATCTTCAAGTGTAGCTCTTTATTCATTTGTATGTTAGATAAGTGTAAAACATGACAAGTCGGTTTCATTTAAATCCTTATTTCATCAATTTTTGTGGAATTTTTATTCGTAAATCGCTGTGACTGTACTTTTATGTGCAGCTCATGTTTCATGAGAAGAGACAGCGAAAAGTAATTACATGTACCATCATAAAGACATACCTTCCACTTAGGGTGACGAGTCATGATGCAATGCCACATGAATCAATTGTCTTCCTATCTGTGAGGCAGTTCCAGTTTAGCACATACCTCAAATATTTCTTAGTGGCGGCATCAAACATGGGATCAAAGGGAATAACACTGTTGTTACTCCATCTCTTGAACCTTCTTTACCTTTTATTCTTAATCGTTCAAAATCTATAGAATCAGATAAAACTGTCATTGATATGAGTAACAGCTGAATAGTGTACAATTTGGTAAGAGGTGATTTGACTATGAAAGCCTTTATCAGTAACGTTGTTTCATGAAATCAATGATTCATTTCAATGTTAGGTTCCAAATTTTGAGCAAATTTTAATCCTCTGTACAAAACTTGAACTTTACCAAGGAGGTTCGAGAGATGGAGTTACAACTGACTATAATTATTCAATCAGCTGTCAGTTTTCTATGGATGGACAAAACAATTCCACAGGTGCATTTGTGCCTTTGATGTTCGATGCTTGAAGCCGCCATCTTTCTGAGCCATCTGAAGATTCATCTTAATGCCCCAGTCACATAGCACGGATGCTCAAGGATCTACGCGGTGATCCGGGAAGATCCGGGGACGTCCGGGGAGATCCGGGGAGATCCGGGATTTTGGTATGACTGTACACACGGTATCAACACGGCAGCTACACGGATAAGGCCGGAAGAGCGCGGCGTCTACACAGACAAACACGGCATCTACACGGATCAACACGGCAGCTACACGGCAGCCACACGGACCACCCCGGATTACTCTGCCAACACGGCAATCCCCGGATGACGCCGGATGTTTTTGACCTCCAAAAGTTGCCGTGTTGGCCTCCCGGCGTCAACACGGATCTCTCCGGATCAGATCCGGGGTGGTCCTGGGTGATCCGGGATGTCTATGTGACTGGGGCATAACGCTAACATAATATCGGGTATATGCTGCTCGTTTACATATCAAATACAATAAAATGATAAAGCATGTAAAGCAAAAGTTAATTCCGTTCGAAAATATGTGCAAAAGTGTAAATCTGAGCTGTATTTTGTGAAAGTGTTTGAAATGTTACGCTCATGGAAAGCCGGTTTTATCACTTTTCTCCCATATGGAAAGGTTGTCTCTATTAATACACACAGAACACGCGCGCGCGCACCCTGAACTATAACCTATGGAGACGCACAAGCAAACCCCGACATACTGTCATTAATGCAGAAATATCATAAAGTAAGTAATATCCATGGACTTGTGGCTAGCAGCCTTCCAGTCTTTGGACATTTCTCTATAGAATACTAAAATATTAGAAGATAAATTGACTTCTAATAACGTCGGACTGGCTGCTCAAAAACAGCTTTGTGAGTTTACTTCAGAATAACTACCCCATAGGATTGTACACACTTCATCAGTATTTGCCGTGTGATGCAGTGATACCTCCCTAGTTGAAAGGCTCTATCTCCGCAACCGAATAGCACATGAAGCTGTGGTTTCTACCATATCACGCGCCAAAAAATTCTCTATCATATATGTCAAACTCATTGTGATTGGATTGTACAATGTAGGTCTTGTCGGAATTGGCAAAAAAACTGAGAAGGTCCCGTCCTCAATTCAATCACAATCAGCGACACATAGAAGCTCATTATCACATGAAACATGACATCACTGTTTATTTGTGGCTGCCTTTGGACGAGTTATGATTTCATATACCGTGAGTTACAACGTAAATTGGATATGTATTTCTCATTTCTAAGTTTCCTGAAGTCAGCGGTGAACCCTTGTATTAACTGACCACCTACTGTACCAGTTATGGCTTTATGGGCCCGAATTACAAATGAAACCATGGTTTAAACCATGGACAAAAACCATGGAGCGCCAAGTGTCGCATGGAATATTTCGTTACGAAATTGGTCATTTCGTCGACAAAATGACTGTTTCGTTAACGATATTATCATTTCGTGGACGAAATTTTCATTTAGCTACAAAATGCTGTCATTTCGTTACAAAATAATCATTTCATCGACGAAATGACTGATTTCGTGACGAAACATTCCGTGCAACACTTGGCGCTCCATGATTTTTGTCCATGGTTTAAACCATGGTTTCATTTGTACCACCTTCGTAAATTCGGGCCTATATGTTGCTGAGAAGATATAGAAAACGGGAATTTTCTTCTTCGATGATGTTCGATAATCTTATCTTTCTCGGCAAGCACATTATACGGAGAGTGCACCATTGTGTAATGGGGGTGAACGTGTCGAGGTAACCGCGAGTCGAGCATAAAGCACAATGCAGTGCAGTGCTTCTGGAACTTCCGGTGGTCAACATTGCAACATGATTGGGAATCTACACTACATCAGCTTTCAGTTTCTATTTGTGCATCTTACAGAGTGTACTTGGGTTTTGCTATTAATTTTAGAGTTGCTGCACACTACCTTGTTTCTGCAGCATTTTACCCATATTCGACAATGGACCAGTCCGTATCACTGCTGTGTGCAAGACGTGTGCGGCAGACCGTGTAGGCTCATGAATAATTCAAAACGTGCACCTTCGCGTTCCGTGTGTGCGGGTGGCGTGCACTCTCAGCAGTAGAATGATTTTAGTAGACTTTTGACCAAAAACCTTTCCATACGTATTCCGCCAAATGAAACTGATATGGAATCATCTTCAAGTATAGTTCTTTATGAATTAATATGTCAGATTAGCGTACAGACACGTACATTCGAGTAATTGTGATATCAGCAATATTTTAGCAAATAATATTTCTATTCGCGCACCCCCGTGCCTTTATACCATTGTCTACCGCCCATCGTTTGTAAGGAGGGATAGCGAAAAGTAATAACCATCGTAAAGACATATCTTCCATTCAGAGTGACGAGTCATGATGCAATGCCACATGAATCAATTATCTTCCTATCTGTGAGACAGCTCCAGTTTGACACATACTTCAAATATTTTCGAGTGGCGGCTTCGAGCATGGGATCATAGGGAATAAGACTGTTGTGACTCCATTTCTCGAACCTCCTCGGTTAAACAGTACGCATGATACGTACACGGCATTACAGCCAGTCTCAACTAAAGCCTCACCAGCTAGGCAGTCCGAAAGTGTCAAATAAACTATCAGCAACGTAGGTCGAAAAACATTTGCAACCATTTGGACTTTCAACTGGTATCAACTGGTATCAGCCGGTCCCAGTTGACTCCATTAGACCCAACTTGTATCAATTTAATACACTTTGCTTTGTTCAGTCTTTTCAATGCTTTTATTGTGCCGAGCAGGGCACAGAAATTCACGCCAAGCGCTTTGTGCGGTCAGGCGCGTTATGTTTTATATTGTTAAAAAAGTGTATGGGTTGTTCCGAGTTCAAAACTGAATACGCAGCGCTTGTTGTTGATTTAAGTTTGTGTGTTCGCTCTCGCGATGGATTTATTCTCATGAATTTCGCGGTTCTACAGTCCACCACTGCATCCTAATCATTTAGAGCACTCTAGAGCTTGGTCATTGTCCCCCCCCCCGCCCCATTCTAATGGTCATCCGTACCTCATGCGCGTTCCAGATTTATCGGGAATTGGGAATATTTTCGGAGCTCAGAGTGAATGACACCTCTACGATCTCTTTGACAGGTATGTGGTCTATATGGTAAGCCTATGCTCTATAGTCCATGGGCCAAGAGCCGAAAAATGGGTTGTTGGTACCACCCGAGGTGGCAAAACCTTTTTGGTGTCATTTTGTTTGTCGGACATAGATACGCTTATCAAGCTATGATAGCATTTCCAAATGAGTAGCTTAGTCATAATAAATGAATTTTTAACCAATTTGGTCTCGTTTTTATATCCCTATACTTCTGAATTGAAACTAACCGCTATACAAATACGAGCACTGCCTTCTGTATGTCCACAGGTGTTCTGTTGTAAATGCGGTGCGCTTAGTTTTCATTCAATGCAGCGAAGGGAATATCCAAAGTGTTATGATGTCCACAGCTGTCACGCGGTGCACTTAGTCTTTATCTAGAACACTGTACCGTTATCATATCTAAAGTTCCTAATTAAAGGGATTATCTATACTGTTTTTATACCACCCTCTCAACAAATACATCAGTTTTAAACAAAAATCACTCTGTTCATTTACAACATCATTAATTATAATGTATTGTAGTATACCGGTACATTGTTTTTGCATAATCTGTCATTGTTGGATGGAAATAAAGCGACATTGGCGTGGTATTAGCGTTTTCAACCCAGGGTTTTCACCGAAAAATGATAAATAATTGAAAAAGACGCTAAAATTCACGAGAAATTGCTTTTTTGTTGTTGCTGTTTTTAGATAAAGGGATATACACTGTATCATAAGCTTTGGATATTCCCTTCGCCGTCTTGAATATTAGACTAAGCGCTGTGGACATCATAACCCTTGGATATTCCCTTAGCTGCCTTGAATAAAGACTAAGCGCACCGCGTTTACAATAGAACACCTGTGAATATACAGAAGAGAGTGCTCTTCTTTGTATAGCGGTTGGTCTCGATTCAGAAGTACAGGGATATAACAACGAAACCAAATTGGTGTAAAATTCATTTACTATGACTAAGCTACTCATTTGTAAATGCTATCATAGCTTGATAAGCATATCTATGCCCGACAAACAAAATGACACCAAAAAGGTATTGCCACCTCAGATGGTACCAATATCTGGCCTGGCCCATGGACTACTAGGTGTGTATGCGGTTCATACATGTAGTCATTTATTAATTACCACCTACACATTCATTGTGTGTGTGAGTGAGTGCATAATAAGTTATTCTGTTAAATAACTTGATTTCACTACAGAAAGAACATTAATGTATGGGTATACATAGAGGCAGCAAAGTCCCCCCCCCCCCCCCCCCCCCCCCGCCTCCAGTGATATGCCAGTGTATAAATGCATGCATTAGGCCTAGTTCCAGGAAGCTTCTTACAACCCAACGTGTGGAAAGTTCCTTGGACGGTTCAACTGTATGTTCAAGATGGAAAAAGTTAATCACAATTTTGAAGGATTTTCAGATATCTGTTAATATGTTACAAGACAAGACACGGAAGCTCTCTGAAATACATGTTAAATCATTGTACGCATTACTATTTACGTTCAGTACATGTATCTCTTTTTTCTTTATCAGACATGTCCATCTGTAGAAATCGAACCCTGGTCATCAAGTTTTGGAGGCAGACGCGCTATAACGACTAAGCCATATCATCAAGATCAAAGTGTAAGTGAATATGGTTCTCTGTTTATTGTATGTACCACGATAATACCGTGAAATATACTATTCTGGAAACATTCTACAAGTATGTTACTATCAAGGTATATGCTTCATTTTCTTTTTCCTTTACAACAGTGATATCAATGTACATTAAAAACGAAATCTTATAGACACGCACACATACATACAAGCATTTCACACAAACAGATGTAGGAAAAATCCTATTTGATTTCATTTGATTTGATTAGATTTGTTTTACTGGTTCCTGTATTATCACTGTACATAAACATACATGCATATTATGTAAACATTGGTGGTGTCATACATGATTCTATTATAAATAAACATAAGTTGTTTGGGTATTTTTTCTTAATTGTCTTTACAAAGTGCCACAAAATGTATCAGCAATAGAATGAATAGTACAAAATGGCTAACAGCTTAAGCGTAGCTTGATTTACATGCAGCCTTCGTACATGATACATATTGGAAGAATAGGAGGGAGCGACAACTGGCGTAGAGAAAGGATACTAGAAGAAGAAAAGACAAAGGAAGGGAGAGCTCTTTCTGCTTTCACTAGAGGTTCACACGATGTACAGACAATACGCATTCTAGGATGTGCACAAGAGACATACACTCATGCTTACATGCACACATACCTTACACAAACGTACGTACACAAACTCAAATTAGAGCATGCATTTATAAAAGCAGTCAAAATGCCAATACTGAAAGAAAAAAAAATATCGGTCAAAGTTCTCTCGTATCTAACAAACAAAAATGCATGCACGATCAATTTCTTGAACAAAACATTCCACGGTTACACACCAGTGGCAGCACTCAGCATAAACACGAACAGAATCAATGGCTGTATAGGGCAATGTAATTATGGTTGGAAAGAGGATTGGTATTGGTCATTGAGGTGCTTATGCTTTTTCAAGCAGAGACGAAGTACGAACACGACGAAAGCAATTGCTAGATGAACAGTTTACAATCAGTTTTATCTATATAATATTCATTCCGCTTTCTGTTAGCAGGGTGGTATAGCCCATTCAGCTCAGTCGGAACTGTTCTGTCAAGAAGCATTGCAACACGAACAGAAATACAATTTGAGTTAAAATAACTTACAGACACATACACAAAATAAACAAATGCCATCCACCAGTACCAAATGGTTTTACACAAGCAAAACGAAATCTTTGCTTTCCCACACTACATGTGCAACTGACTACCGTCTTGGTATCAATCTTCCTGGAAGTGAAAATCTTTTCATGATCATAGATGTGTAAATTGGAACAATTTTCTGATTTCATTCGAAAAAAATGCTACCTCCGTATGAGGTGAACAGAAATTTAAAAGCCTAGCCCCCCCCCTCCCCCCCACCCCCCCCCCCCAAAAAAAAAAGATACGGGAAATATTCAAAATGCCAAAACGGAGATTCGCCTCCTCACCAGTACACACACACACACACACACACACACATACCCACACACACATACCAATACGCATTACACGAACGCACACTCGTACAACAATGCTTACAAATGATGTCTGAAGTCTTTAAATTAAACCTTAGGCCTTTTGATCAATCACATGTGTTTGACGAGCTTTATTCCTGCAGGGGCTAAATAATTTTTATTTTCGAGTAAGTCAAGTTGTTTTTGTTTGTTTTTTATTTCACCGCTTTCGTTTCTTCTATTATTATCTCAATACCTTTCACACGTTAAAGAGACAATCATCATTAAAAAGACATTGAACGATATCCTGGTATCGTTACTTTATTTCGAGTGACTTTGGGCCGAATCTGGCTAATGCAACTCGTGCATTCTTTAGGGCTTTAAGTTATTCAAGATGACTGCCAAAATGGCTGTCAACAATTGAAATTCCAATCTGAATTTTAGATTTTATTTATATTTCTTTATTGCCTTCTTTATAAAAGCAGGGTAGACCCATTCAAGCTGCAAGGCCTACTTTCCGAGGGAGCCCTGCTGTAACAAATCACATTTCTGATACAATGATGAATATAACTAACGTATACAAACATACACAATTACTATATATATCACAAGAGTGGAGAGCCTCGTAGATAGATAAAGGGAGAGAGAGACAGAGAGAGAGAGAAAGAGAGAGACAGAGAGAGAAATACATGTACATGACTATTGTGCTAAACTTTCAAAGAAACAAGGATATAACTGCTGCTAGTAATCACCTGGATGTTGCTGTGTATGAAAAATATTGTTTTTATATTCGGCCTTGGGTTTAGCTAAAGCGTTTAGGTAGATACAGTTGGTGCATGGAGACCGATCTCGTAGAGTATGGATTAGCTCGCTGGAGTAGAGCTCGTCTTAAAATATTCGGGAGCAAAGCTATTCACAATTTTATACAAGAATAAATTATAGATATATTCCAGTCTGTTTTTAACGGATTGTAACTTCAAAGAATCTAACATAATTTGAACAGGGGGTATAAGTCGCATCTAATACTAAGCGACAATATTTGTTTTGACACCTTTGTAGCCTCATTAATCCTCATTAAGTAAGCCCCGCGCAGTTGAAAAGCAATCAATATATGGAAGTACCGAAGGGAAATACAAAATAAAGGAGTACTGGTTTCGGCAGACAGTGCTTAATCCTTTGCATACGTATAAGAGATTTCATAATTTTCTTAACAATATCATTGATCTGAAAAGACCTATCTAAATACTGATTTACAATAACGTCTAAATACTTAAATTTGGTTACATTTTCTTTTAATCTGTCTTCCATTCTAATCTGTAATTTTACTAGTTTTTCTTCCTTCTGAAAGAAATTAACATAACTTTAGTTTTGTCGGTATTGACAACTAATCCATTTTCATTTAGCCATTTACATAAAACATATACTACTATATCATTCTATGAATGTGTTTGAACAGCCTGTACTCTATATCCTAAGGAAAAAAAGAAGGTTGTGTCGTCTGCGTACAATGGAATATTCGTACCAATATGAAAAGGCAGATATCTTATGTCATCAATGTGCATACAAAATAAAAGCGGGCCCAGTATTGAACCCTGCGGTAATGAATATTTCCTTATAAATGACAAGCAACTGGATATAAATTCATGGCCTTAACATATTTTGAGGGTGCTAAAATCTGAACCTAGTCAAGGCAATAGCAACTGTTGCATCTTTCAACGTTTTGAGAAATTCAAATTATTCTGCATAAGCGGCAATTCTTTTTTTATATCAATAGAGAAATATTGTGATCTTAGGTGAACCAGTTGATTGAACCCAGAGCGAAAGCATTAATTCACATTTTTTACGAAACAAATCATTTGAGGGACTTTGTCAAATCAGCCAAAAATAAATGACATCCAAAATGGCCGCATGTGGTGTTTGTACGCGTATCAAGATCTACATACCCGAGAGCATACAGATGCTTTTTTTTTTACCATAAAATACTAAAAATAAAAGATTTGTATGTGTTTCAACATGGCCAGTTCATGTTTAATTATAACAACAACTTTTTACCTAAAATATTTCACGACTCATCATCGAAACAGTCATGTACATAACTATCCCACGCGACGATCCGACGAATTCCATCTTCCATTAATGAGAACCGCACATGCCCAAAATACATTTCTTTATACCGGACCCAGACTTTGGAATAATCTAGGTAATAGCTTAAAAGATTCCCCCAAATTCGTCACATTTAAATACAAATTCAGAAAACACTTACCCTCTACAAATAATTCTACATAATTCAAATTACTTCATGCTTGAGCTTTCATCTGTCCTGATGTCGCAGCACTTTACGTGTTCTGTATGCAGGCCTCTCTTCTTTCTTCTCTCCTCTTCCTTTCCTGTCTTTTGTTCTTCGAAGACTTGTATTGTTACCGTCTTCTCTCCTCTCGGTACTGTCTCGCGTCTTATATGTGTGGGGGTAATTGAATGTGTGTACGAGTGTGCTGTCCTTGGGTGCGTTTATCAACTCCTTTTCTCGGCAGAAACAGGTTTTCCAGACAGCTTTCAGGGAATTTTTACGAGTTGATAAACGCAAAGCTGTTTTGAAAGCCCTTTCGGAAAGTCTTTTCGAAAGGGTGCGTTTATCAACTCTCCTTTTCTCGGCAGAAACAGATTTTCCAAACAGCTTTCAAGGAATTTTTACTAGTTGATAAACGCAAAGCTGTTTTGAAGCCCTTTCGGAAAGCCTTTTCGAAAGCCGCAAATTTGTAGCTTTCCAAACAGGTTTCCTAAGCAGGTTTTCAGAAATCTGTTTGTAAAAGCCTTTTGAATTTGATAAACGCAAAGCTGTTTTGAAACGGCTTTGTAGTATTGTACCGCAGTTACGGACAATGCACGCCTTATATGACCTCTTTTCACGGGTCAAATTGCGCAATGCAGCTGTGCAGTGATAGGCCAGTTATCGTGTTCGCGAAGAGTTGATAAACGCAACTATTTTGGAAGCCGTTTCTAAAGGGCTTTGGAAAGGGCTTTGGAAAGCCGTTTAAACAGGGGAAAGTTGATAAACGCAGCCAAAATCTCATGCCGCCGCCACTCAGAAATATTTGAAGTATGTGCTAAACTGGAGCTGCCTCACAGATAGGAAGACAATTGGTTCATGTGGCATTGCATCATGACTCGTCACTCTCAAAAAAAGATATGTCTTTATGATGGTAATTGCTTTTCGCCGTCCCTTCTTAGAAAACAAGCGGCACATTAATAGTACAGGGCTTTAGAAAGGGCTTCGGAAAGGGCTTTGGAAAGGGCTTTGAAAAGGGCTTTGGAAAGGGCTGTGGAAAGGGCTTTGGAAAGCCATTTAAATAGGGGAAAGTTGATAAATGCAGCCCTTGTCATATATTCCCGGTACACGTGGTTTAGTGAACAGTGTCCGGGCATTAGCATTGTTATTCTATTCTTATTTTTTATTTTTTCCCGACCTGCATATCTCAAAATAACTACATGTATATCTTTACAAATGACTGAAATAATCTATATCAAATACAATAGCTATAAAAAAGACCTCAAATAATCTATCATCTTATAATACTCATTATTTATCTAGCTCGTCCCACAAGCTTTGCTTTTTAGTGGATCACTATTTCCATAATCGAATTTATTTTCCGCACGTCCACGAAGTATATATGCATTGTTCCTCGTAATCTCTCTCATTCTCTCTCTCTCTCTCTCTCTCTCTCTCTCTATATATATATATATATATATATATGTATATATACATATATATGTATATATATATGTCACCGCGTATCACAAAACGAACAAAAAGTCGCACACACTAATTTTGCGTGAGGACTGAAAGTAAGTGAAATGGGTCAACCTAGCCGATCTTGACTAATTCATATTTTCTGAAAGAGCAATTTTTCTTTTACATTATGTTAAAATTTGGGATCATAAAACGGGCAGGAAAGTGTGTTTGTAAGCAGTTTATCTCGAAAATTTTTGGTAGAATAGTGTGTCTTTAGAGTCCCCTTTTCAATTCTGAAAAACCTTTCAACTGTAATAACTTTTGAAAGGATAATGATATTGCTTTGAAACTTGGTATTTATTATGGACAGAATGTGTTAAAAAGGTATATTTAATTTCACTTTAATCTGATAATCCCTTCATTGTTGTTACTCCAGTGGTTTACTTCCTATTTTATGTCCCATTCATCGCACAGCCAGCACGGCTTGGTAAAGATTAAGCGCTTGAATAGACACTGTACCTCAGAGCCTCTTTTCTCACTTCACACTTTTCCTGAGTTTGTGCTTTCTTTCCAATATTTCGATAGGTTAGGAGAGTCCATTTGATATGAGTTATACACCATTTTAAAGCTTAAAGTCTGCTCTTTCAGAATATGGTCTTAACTAAAAATTCATGTCTGTCGACTTTATGTTCGTTTTGTGGTGCAGGGTCATATATATATATATATATCTATATATACATACATATATATGCGTTGTTATATAATTTATCTCGTATACTACATGAATCTTTTGCAAATGTTTGAACAATATCATTTCATGACATGTATACTTTGTACTATGTTTTGATTTTCGTTGATTGGAAATAAAGTATGATTGAATTGAAGAAGATTTATATTAACATTACACTAAGACTTACTTAAACAAGATATCACTAATAGCTTTATTTCATTTTTATTAAGTAATGATATAAGGAAAAGTAGATCTTATTCCTTTTTAGATAGTTCTATGGCGCACAAAAGTTCATTCAAATTTCCACTCCACGGAATATTCCACATTTAAAGAATGGTGGTCACACTAATAATCATTGAAAAAAAAAACTTTTGAATCAGAACATAAGAAGGGTTTATCAAAAATAAAGATTTGTTGCACAGTCGTCAGTAACTATTTTCTGAAAAAAATGCCAATAAACAATTCAACTAATGGCGATATAGAGGAAGTAAGTGATCACATTTTTGCAACCATATTCGCAGTCATCTTTTTATGTCTTTTATCATAAGTCATGAAATCAATGTGTTCGTGTAGTGTGATGCTTCCGCTTTTTCTAGAGGAGAGGTCGTGAACAACATTTTAAATATGCCTGAAAGCATGCTATGAGGCAAACGCTATTGGGATTTTTTGGTGCACATTGTCGTTGCGGCTTTTTGGACACAAATATGGCTGATTTGACAATTTCACGCAACTAGCCCTAATCTACACCTTCAAGGATTCAAGAGTTGCATCAACCAGATTCACATTTCGATTTGTCTCGAAAGGGCGCGTTGAGCGGAGTATGCTCGATGAACGTACCCATTCGAGACAACCATGGAGAGGGGGGGGGGGGGGGGGTGAGGGGGGCTAGTCTCGAATGTACGCGTAAGCTAGTCTTGGAGACCAGCACTTTTGTCTCATCGTATCCATCCACCACTTATCCACTTTTCATTTATTGTTATTGGTTTTTTTTTAAACATTATTTACTTATTCCCTGAAAAAATTTGCATTTGACGTACCTTAAAAGCGCTAAAACAATTGATTTGCGGGATACTTTCACAAAGTACTTTTAAAGAGGTCTAGTGGGAAATTTGGGGAATCTTGACAGCACGCGTTTCTTCAATGAAATGATTAATAATTTCACGAGCTACCTCACATCCGATCTATAACAAGTCTTACCACCATTCACCACGCTGCCAAACTATACGTTTGACAGTTTTATATTGTATACTTTGGCATTTTTATTTTTTGTGTTGTGTTGACAGCTTCTACACTGCTCTATCACGTAAAAAAAGAAAAGAAAATAGAATAAAAATCCACTGTAAAATGTCTTGAGAAGTAGCCTTTTCATGTTTTTGGAAAAATTGTCACAAGGCCTAATTAATCTCAGAATTATGTGTTAACCTTGGTAGCTTCCAGCAAGCCCTATCAGATAAAACAATCAGAATCAATTACAAGTAGCATTTGTGTGTGTCTGTGGGTTTGAAGAAATTGCCACACAGGGATCTTGCAAAAAAATCTGGTATCTAAGACTAGCTTACGCATACACTCAATACTAGCCCCCCCCCCCCCCTTGTCTCGAATGGGTGCGTTCATTGAACCTCCTCCGCCCAACGCACCCTTTCGAGACAACGCACCCTTTCGAGCATTGAGCGCGCCGCACCCGTTCGAGATAAGCCGGTTAGATACACCTTTTGTTGTTTCTAACCGGCCTCCACCTTCTTCAGGAGTCCTGAAGAAGGTGGAGGCTTCCGAAAATTTGAGTTGCTCAATAAACTCATTCTTTCTTATATATTGGCGAAATAATGCATTACCGGTTTATTTCTTGATTCTTCGTTTATATATATATATATATATATATATATATATATATATATATCTATGAGTATATGAATATAAGAACGACCCAAGTCCATGGAAGACCATTTCGAGTAAACTAAAAAAACTTCATATCTTTTTTATTTGTCCAATAATATTCTATTTAACTGTGATGGGAAGGCAACATTGTATATACGAATTAGAACATAATTATATTATTATGACAATTAACATTTTCATTCATTGTGGAGAGGCCATTTTGTGTGGTGGACTTGGGTCGTTCTTTGATTCATATGTGACCGTGCACCTCAAAACGAACATAAAGTCGCACACACTGATTTTGCGTGAGGACTGAAAATAAGTGAAATGGGTCAACCTAGCCGAACTTGACTTTTTCATAATTATTTTCTGAAAGAGCGGGTCTTCTTTTACATTATGCTAAAATTTGGTATCATAAAACGGGCAGGAAAGTGTGTTTTTTTAGCAGTTTATCTCGAACATTTTTGGTAGAATAGTGTGATTAGGTGTGTCTTTAGAATCCCTTTTTCATTTCTGAAAAACCTTGTCCACACTCTTCACTTTCAACTCTAATAACTTTTGAAAGGATAGTGCTACTGCTTTGAAAGTTGGCATTAATTATGGGCAGAATGTGTTAATGAGGCATGCTTAATTTCAGTTTAATCTGATAATCTCTTCATTGTTGTTACTCTGGTGGTTTACTTCCTGTTTTTTGTCCCATTCATCGCACAGCCAGCGCGGTTTGGTGAAGATTAAGCGCTTGAATAGACACTTTACTTCAGAGCCTCTTTTCTCAGTTCACACTTTTCCTGAGTTTGTGCTTTCTTTCCAATATTTAGATAGGTTAGGAGAGTCCATTTGATTTGAGTTATACATCATTTTAAAGCTTAAAGTCTGCTCTTTCAGAATATGGTCTTAACTAAAAATTCATGTCTGGCGACTTTTTGTTTGTTTTGAGGTGCAGGGTCACATATACATAATATTCTGCTATAGAGGTGAGAGATGGATGAGAGAGGACGCTATTACATGAATGTAAGAACGACCCAAGTCCTTCATTCTTACATTAATTTAAAATTTAACTCATTCATTTCAGGCACTTCCGGGGGTAATTGGGATTTATCATTTATACACAAGATGAGTTCATGCATAAGCTACAATTTCCCATGTCAAACTGAATTTGGCCAAAAATTGGACTTGGGTCGTTCTTATATTCAGGTCTTCAATATATATATATATATATATATATATATATATTGGAACATTTTCCGTACACGGGGTCTTGATTTTCTCGTGATTTGTTCTCGAAAATGTCTTTAAATCCTCGTCTTTTGCGGAAGACCTCTTCAAGGTGTGCGTGATGTGCGCAAAATCTTCATGAAACCCCAAACAGATCCCGAAAATTTTTGGAAATGTTTCGCGTAATCCACGAAGTTCATCCGATCCTTTTACAACATAACATCAAACTATTCGCGTACCTTTTGAAACATTCTCACGAACGTTTGGCGCAGGTTTGGGGGCAAATCCGCACCCTTGATATATGACCTTTTTAAAGCTCTTCATTTTCCGCAAGTCAAAATCGTAGCGTATACATACACATATCAGACACCTAACACTAACCCTAGTGATAAACGAAAAACAAAACAAAAAACGAAAAACAATCCCCCCAAAAAACAACAACAACAAACAACCCCCCCCCCCCCAAAAAAAAAAAAACAGCAAAGAGAACGAAATGTTTGATATTAAATAAAAATCACAGAACATATTTCAAATGACTTTTATATGCGCTAAGATTAAGATTTGAAACAGAAGATAATGTGGGGAACCTGCAAAGATTACTATGTTCATGCAATATTTCTTGTCTCCAAGCCATTTATGCAGTTACACGGGGTAGACTGTGTATCTGTGATTTTTTTGAAAATGTTACGTTCTGAAAGTCTACGCGTATGTGAATGCAACCAAAAATTGCCTTGATTTTAATTGGTTGGTGACTTACATTTTTTGGAAAAGGGAAACCTAGAGTATACTGTTGATAACATTAGTACATTTGTACAGTATTCCATACATTATAAAAGGCTATTCATGTAAAATGAATTCAAACCACCAATCGGCTGGATATCAAACTGATCTTCAACTTTCATAGGCCTGAGCCAATTGATGTTGAAAAGGGAAATTGTAGCAAAACATTTACAATTGAAGAGTTTGTTTGCAAAAACCGATAAGTCCATATTTGCCAAATGGAGATATTTGCGATTAAAGGTCAAGAAAAATAAAGAGAATAATAAGAAATTTTTTGCTTCTTTTGACCATAACTTCAAAAATATGCCTTTATATGTAGTGACCAATATATCATTTAAAAGGTATTATTTTGTACTTTATAACAAAGATCGTACTTCAAAATCATATATATATATATATATATATATATATATATATTGTTTTTAGCATAGCAAATAATGACAGTGAGTCGTGTGTTAGAATACAAACAAACAAACAGCCAAACAAATAATTAATGTAAATGTAATAAAATGCATTCCAAGAATAAGAGCATGTATTCAGTAAAAAAGATGTCTTTATTCATCAATAAAATCTTATCATTTATGAATAATAATCTTCAAACTCATGATTCTCTAAATGCGTTGTGTTTGTACACACATACATAAAAGTAATGTCAATGGTGTAGAAGGCAGTTTCATACAATATTATAATGAAAGTCCAGGGCTGCACACTAACCCATTTTTTTTTTTTTAATTACCAGTCCGACCTGTTGTTGTCGGACCAGTGAATACCCAGCTTTTCCATTTTTTTGTAGTTCTCTCTGGACAACAAACAAACAAACAAACAAACAACGAACACGGATATGCAGAAAACTCCAATAGATGACTTGCCTTAATTCATGCAACGCATGGAAAATTTATCCTATTTTATACCGATTAATCAAACCTTTGAGTAATCTTTGCATTTGGATTACACAAACATATGGATATTTATATTGAGAAGGAATAAAAAAGAAACCATTTTTGAAAAAGAAGAAAAATCTTATGAATAAAAAATACAAAGATTAGAATTCCCCCCTGCGATACATATTGTATGGATTCCAGGTATCCATGCAATATGTATCGTCCTACGATACCTCGATCCTATTTTTCGATCCTGCTCTCAGCCCTAAACGTACTAATCCACAGAAATTTATTCTCATCGGTCATTCGTTTGAAGGGAGGTTTGTTGATTCCGACCACCCATTGAAATGTACCGGATCGCAGTCTGATAAATCCGACTTGTGTTGGTCAACTATAAGGTCAGTGTCAGACATTGCTCGCATGATCCTCATTGGACGATCTTGCGTTATTGGATCATGCATGACAAGTCTGACACTGACAAGATAGGTGACCAACACAAGAAGAATTCATCATACTGTCATCTGATACACTTTTATGCCGTAATAAATATTTTACTATATCTTTTTCATGTAAACTTTAAAGGGGATGGCTAGTAACTGATAAGTGGGAATCAGTGGATATGCTGTGGGATGATAAATCCAATTCTTGTGGGATTCCTTTAAGAGTACATTATATATCTATTGTTGCGTGAAAATTGTTTGCTACAGAATAGTCCCATATTCAAGTAAGGTGCAGTTTAATGTATCCAGGTTATCATGCCTGTACAGTGACGGGGCGATCGGGAAGCACTACTTGAATATGAGACCATTCTGAAGCAAATAATTTTCACACAACAATACATAATGTACCCTTAAATGAATCCCACAAGGATTGAAACAATCATCCCCCAGCATTCCAACTGATTCCCACTGATCAGTTACTAGCCATCTCCTTTAATGCAAATGGGATTCTTTCTTATAGTTGCTGAACTAGTCTTTATCCTGATTACGAACTTCCTAATCTGTTATTATTCCTATGGTATTTTTTAAGGTCTTTGATGTCGTATAACGTTATGAATTAGACCGAAAAGAACGACATCGAATATTGATTTTATATCCCGCAATTTTCATGTGCTGCCAGAATTAAGTGAAAAAAATTCATTTATTACTACAGCGTACGTGATAAAATTATATTCTCATTAATTTACACGGACAACATTGTTATTTTGCTGTACGGGTGTAAGGTGAATTTTTAAGCGTGAATTCCATTCCTTTAACGAAAAGCCGAATATTCTTTCAACATTTTTTTTTTAATCATTGGGAGGATAAGAACCTACCAGTGTCATCATATATTATGTGAGAAACATGAAACAAGTATTTCACGTCAACTTTTGAAAAAGGAAAATACATCTATAGACTATGAATTTCATTGCCTAATTCGTCATTTACAGACAGATTTTTGGCAGCAAATAAAAAAAAAATCAGAGTCATAATGACGTCACATGATTTTGATATTAAGTTCAATCAATCTGAATCCCCCTTAAAACCCCAAAAGTCCGTGTTATTGCAAAAGAAACTACTGAATATATATTTTGGCGCACTTTGATCTCATCGCTTCATTCTCATCCAGCTGTTTCATTGTAGATCTATCGATGGATGGTGTAAGTGACGCTGAGCTGCTCCAACTCACTGAGGCGATTGGAGACAGTGATAGACTACCTCACCTTGGAGAAAAACTGGATTTCAAGGTGGCTGAAATCAACGCTTTTTGTAGGAGTAATCATGTTGGTGGAGCAGTTAGTTTCAATGGAACTCGCAACCTTCTCAATCGGTGGAGAGACAAGACTCCTCGTTGGAGACAGCGAGAAGAACTCAAAAAAGCACTTGACAATGTTGAGCTGGGTGGCATAGCTGACAGATTTTTTCCAGATGGTAAGATAACTAACGTCATTATTGACACACTGTGGCCTGATACATTGCATTCTCGTCAGACTATTAACTCAAAAGGGTCGCCGCTAACTAAAGAAAATGGGCACCACTATGGAAAGTTGATGCAGGAGTATGACACATAACGCGATCCTTTTTTTTATATAAAAAAGTTTTTCTTTAAACATAGAATAAAAAAAAAATGTAAAAGACGCTTCTTTAGTCCTTTTTATAGTTTAAAAAAAAAAGATGGAAGAGACGGCCTCAATAAAAGAAGCGGGAGGGGACCGAAATTGTGTTTCTTTTTTTTTTAATCTTGCCTATAAAAAAATGGTCATCATTATGTTGATGTTGTATAATAACGGTCTTACTCATCCAGTGATGTTTGGAGTATAACAGTATTGTTTGAAAAATCAGGTCATAAAGTAAGTATATAACATTCTTGTGCTGTGGAAACCTGATACAAAAATAATGAAATTGAAAACTTGATGAATTGATTCGCGATCGGTTTACGTATAGTGTGTGAGGTCAGGAGAAGAATGGTAAAGGAATCAAATAATCAACCCCGATGAGAGTGTTGCCTTCTTATTTCCTTGTCATGATGGGCAGGCCTCGTACACACCAAACCCCATGTGAAAACTTTGACAGGAGATACGGCTACCATACCCTGTCACGTGACCTTCAAACCACAACGGGTGAGCTGGAGTAGACAGAATGACGAAGGTACCGATGTCTTGGTGGATTACCAGAACGAGTCGTCTGATCTCGCCGGAGACGACCGTATCACCATGGACTCGAGTTTTGCTCTGAACATCGAAAAGGTCAGGGAGTCAGACGCCGCGACTTATACCTGCCTTGTTGTCAATGAGGATGGTGTCGAGTCCAGGAGTTCGACAAAGCTCTCTGTTACGGGTATGGAAAGCAGTATGACATTTTTAGTTTGGAGAAAACAATGACATTCTATAAATTGACCAATAACAAAGTAAAACAAAACAAAACAACAACAACCACAACATCAAACTCGAAAAAATGTGAAGTAATTGGTCTGTTCGCACGTTACTGTTGTTTGCGATATTTCATTATATTCACGTAAATTTAATTTTCTTCCCGTGCATTCTTATCATAAAAGTTCGTCACCAGCTAGTATGGAACCCATGTACATCAACATCAGCTTAATGTGGAAGTAAAATCATTTTATCTATTTTGATCACGTTTATTAATCATAACTTCATATGGAAATGAAATAAGTTGAATTGAATTAAATTGAATCTGTATTCTGTGATATTTTGACACTTATGAGAATATCAAGGATAAGATGTCAAATTTCTGAAGGCATGGGCCAAAATAGCATTTCATTTCAATTACTGTCGAGCGTAATGGCTTACAGTAGATGCTACTATGTAATCCCGTGAGATTTTTGTGCCAAAATTGATTTTTTGTTTGTTTGGCTAACTTTGTCAATTCGGGGGTGCTGAATCCAAAACACTTCGGTTCCATTTTTCCGACCACGTCTTCAGCAGCCATTTTGAATTTCAAAATGGCCGCCATAGCAAACTGTATTTTTTATCAATACCTCATTAGGTGAGCATTGTAAAAGCTTCAAATTTGATGCAAAAAACACGCTTCTGATGTCAGACATTCTGATACACCATTTCCTGATATTGTAGATTATATTGATACAGTTTGTAGGCTGCCATCTTGAATGTCAAAATGGCCGCCATAGCAAACAGTTTTTTTAAACAAATCTCATACAGTGAGCATTGTAGAAGCTTCAAATTTGATGCAAAATGCATGGTTGTGATGTTAGACACTTTGATATATCAATTTCTGATACTGTGGGTTGTTTTGATGCAATTTATAGGCTGCCATCTTGAAATTCAAAGTGGCCGTCATAACATTTTTACCCATATCTCATGTTACAATTATTGTAGGAGCATCACATTTTCAGTAATGCACATGCTTGTGGTGTCCAACGTTCCAGTACAACTGTTTCGTATTGTTGATCATTAGATAGGTCACCATTCAAGATGGTGACCATAGAAAAAACATATAATACTGATGTGGTAAGTGCCTTGAGATGAATTTGCCAAAATTGTCCTAGTTAGACCGAATTCATTTTCAGGTCACGGAGAACGGCAACCATCTCTTGATTCAAAATGGCCGCAATAACTTCAGACGAGGTTCCAATGACATCATTAAGCCATCCTGAGGGGCAACAACTGTGTAAGGGGGGGGGGGGGGGGGGGGTCCTATACAATTTCCCATAAGTGTGGGCAAGCGTGTAAGCGTTACATTCAACGTGCCATAATAGCCAGGCGGGTATATATATGGTACGTTCGCGTTCTGCGTGATACAGCTAGAGTATATGCACTTAAAGCAGAATACTAAAGGAAACGAATATTTTGTTGGATTATTCCCCCATTTCAAGCTTAGAGCATGTTAAACACAGCGGCCTTTAATTCATCCATTTAGAACATTGCGTTTTGGAGAACGGCTGCTTAGATAAATTGTATCCTGAATCAGGCTCAATCGGAAGATCCGTGGTTATTTTGGGGGCGTGTCCATGACGTCATGGGGTGAAGGGCAAACCCGGAAGTATCACACAACAGCCTAAGCTTACCTATGTATGCTCTCGATGACAGCGAGATGTCGAGGCTCGTACCCTGAAATCATAAGACATTTTTTATCAGAATGTCACAAAAAATGAATTAAAATTGTTTTCTACTTCGAGTCTCTGTGAAATCACACATTTCCTCGTTTAAATAGAGTCTGTTACGTGTTATTTAGGCCACGAATACAGAAGTTGTCAGGCCTAGTGCCTGTAGTGGAGCTTCGTAGTCGATCAGTCACATGCATGCGCCCATCACCGGCCGCGTATGTCGCAGTGCAGTAGCCTCCGTGTATCAAAGAGCGGAGAAGCCTGGGCTACGTACCTCTTTGGTACGTACAATGTACGATCAGCAGTTCCTCGGTAGTACTACAGCTGTGTACGCCATATATTTAGCGAGTCTTTTTTTTCGCGAATCGGGATTTGCCAATAATTTCGCGAGTGCTTAAATTCGTGGTTGTGGAGTACACTAAGGAAGAGGGAAATATATACGGAAAGAGAGTTAATATTTTCTCGTGTTTTTAAATTCGCAAAAAGCACCAGGTTCGCGAAATTGGCGAAAATAAAAAAAAAAACCTCGCGAAACATTCGGCGTATGTGGATCGCTAATACTAGATACCACGCAATGCGCGGGCATCGGCTAAGTCGAAGTCTTGACTAGGCCGGCCGGCCTACCTGGTGATAAAATAAACGACACAGAGCACCGAGATTTTCATCGATACAGTGATAAAACTTTGATGGACTCGGTGAAGTAATGAATGGATTGTGCAGTGAATTTGTGAGGGTACCTAGATAAATAGAATGCTGATGAGCTGTAAACGGGAGGACGGAGTGAGTGTGATGTGATAAGATATAATACGTAGCCCGACCAGACGCTGCGCTACTTACAGCGACTGGGCTGTGTTCAATTAGGCCTACTGCTGCTCTGAAGTACGAGTTCAAGTCAGCACTAAGCTCGGTTAATTTTCAGTTTAGAATAAAAACAACTCTTACCAATACAAATTTTGAAGTCTATTTGGCATTGGTCCTGCGTCACCAACATTGTCCCCTGGCCTGCCGTGTGGCAGGGGCTCGTACTGCCAATCTCCACTAAGTCCGTCCGCTTCAACCGGACCGCCCTGGGCCTTCCCCACTAGCTCGCCCGCAGCGTCTCCCTCCTGTGCCCCGCCGTGCGGCTTGTCATCAACATCTATCTCTCCAACTTCACCAGGGTCATCATCACTAGTTTCATCATCGCTATCATCAATGACTGTATCACTCAGTTCATCATCGCTTCCACATTCAAATTCCACCGAGAAATCATCCTGATCATCACTGGCTTTAACGTACGATGTCGCACATTATTGAAAAACAAACTTTCAAAACTTTATATGCAAATAGTTACTATACAACAACTTGTATAATACAATGCATGCATTATGCGCGCGGGGGCCTGCGGCGCTCGAGACCTTGTGCGATTCTCTTCACCCCATGACGTAATCTGCAAAGCCTCGAAATTTACGCTGTGACCTAGATTTCAGGGGGGTGACAGGTGTAAATCTTCAATGTCCTCTAACTCCACTTCAAAAAGGCCATTTTAAACGATGTAAACGACAAATTGTTCTATGTGTCCCACTCTTTGACTTCATATATAATTTTATTTCTTCAGTATTCCCCTTTAATACGCACATGATTTGTTTTTGCCTCTCAGGTAATACATTATCTGAACATTGTCGTTGAGCCTCGTTTAATAGTTGTATCTGATCCCAGTTTTTAAATATTTGTACAAAAGCAAGCATTGACACGATTAAAGGTGATCTTCAAGAACTTGATGCTGCCTCTAAGAGAATGGAGACAAACAAGGAAAAGTCATGAAATGCCATGGTTACCCTATTACCAGGCATCCAATTCACAAGCTTGTTTGTCGAACACAAAATGAAACAACTCATCAGGGAGCTCATAATTGCTGCATGTATTTCTGGAATAACACAGAATAAATAAAGAATGTCAATGAATAGGCTTTTTCGTGATTGCCCTTGTGTGGTCATCCTCAATTATCAAGACTTCCAAAATGCTTACTGCTGTACTGCCAGTGATTCTAAATCTACAAAGGAGCAATAATAATAGCTCAGTTCTGTGGCAGTTTGGATGCTTCAGTATTCTTCAAAAAATTTAGAACACCATCACACGAGGGTAATCTCAAAAATTGTCACTGCATTTATTTAAAACTGTTGAATGTGGTGTTTGGCAATCAGGTATCGGAAACATTCGAGGAGGATATTCTAGAAAGAGATGAAAAGGGAAGTTTTCATGTTCTGTTCTAAGAATTTGTATCCGAAAGAAATTAAAAAAAAATCTATCTGGGCTTATATGAGAAAGGCCGAATTTCAGCTCTTGTAAGTGAAATACACCGTGTAAGATTAGATCAAAAGTAACTAAGCTTGAGAGGACCACTACGTTTTTATAACATGTCTACTGGTACAACAGTCTGATAGACCTGTTATTATCCAGTCATTGCTCGGCGATACATTTATCGGAAGTTATATGTTCTCAGTAATTCCACAATCACTCTTCATCTCACAATTTTATGGCCTTCTCCTCATCCTCGCTAACAAAGGTTAATTTTCATACTCATGCCTTAGAAACCAACAAAACTGAGCAAAGTTGGAAATTTGAGGATGTCTCAAAGAGCGTATGGATCAAGAATTCCCCAAATCTTGAATCATGCAGAATGTACAATGACACAGTCCATGCCTTCCAGAAGATGACTTCAACCTGGATAATCTCCTGCTTTGCTCTCGTAGAGTCTTGATACAACACATCCAGAGAACAAACTTTATAAACTTTCACAGCCTAATTTGTGCCTCTACTTCAGGGGAATTTAATATGGTTCATTCTAGTTATTTCCAGTGGATATACATAAACTGCAATTAAATGCTTTGAGCTTCCTATATACACAAACGGTAGCCACAGTGTTCATAATCATGTTCATATGGCAAGAAATGCAAAAGCCATTGTTTCTGAAAGAAGTTAGAATCAACTCTCCCCTGTGTGTAGTCCTATAAGTGCTGTGACGTCAAAAACACATGCAGGGAATGGGCCTAGAAGACATTAGAGGGACATTCCGGACGATTTTTCATAATTTCACATGATGTAGTACATAAATCGACAACTCCATGTATACATTTGTGGAATTTATTGCTGTTTTTGAGCAGAGAAACAATAGTTTGAAAAACCTTAAACAAATCACACTGAACAAGGATGATGACATAGGAGGTTCACAAATTTCAGAAATGTAGCAGTGTAATTCCATTACAATACCGCTTGCTTGCGAGTTCACATGTGTATAATCTATGCATGCCTCCTTTTGTTCTGCTTCCTTGAGCCGCAACTCATGCATTCTTATAGTGACTCTGCCATGTCATCATCCTTGTTCATTGCAATTATAAATATTCTTTTTCTTCATCCCAATCATGACAGATTCTGAAACTCTATCCTCAATATCAACTAATTTATAGTTGTTCAAATGAAAAAAAATATGAATATCATCCGGAGGTCTCCCTTAACTGAGTAAATATTCCATGATTTTTTATAGCACACGGCTAATATTGTTTATTTAAACTCTACAACCAAATCGTCAAAATGGGGGCATTGAGTCACTCAGACTCAGTTATTGAGGCACTTTTGAAAGTCATTTACTCTGACACCAGAATCACATGATTTCCTATTCACAAGTTTTACCAAAATGCAATGCTCTTAACCCTATAAAGCCGAAGGGGGGGGGGGTGCACATTGTGCCCCCCTACCAGATTTTCATTCGCCACTCCTTCGCCCTTAATCCAATTTTAACCAAATTTGGTGACTTTTTCTAAAGTCTTATTCCGAACATTTTGATATATAATTTAGCTACATTTGATATTGCTGGTTGCTATGGCAACCATAAACTGACAACCCTGTCAGTCAGATTTTGCGTATTTTTTCTGTTCCAATTCCAATTAACAATAGAATACCTGAATATAAGAATGACCCAAGTCCATTAGACAAAATTTTGGAAAATTAGAAATTAATCAATAACTTCCTACTGCTTTTAGTGCTTCTTGTTATTGGGATGTTATTCATACAAATTTGAATGTAAAACAGTCACTTGAATGATTATCTATATTTGCATGCCTTCGTAAGTGGTTTCCAAAGACGATGGCCAAATTTGGACTTGGGTCGTTCTTATATTCATGAATTCATATATTATAATGTATAAAATGGGCGTTGCTTGGCTGAAATTTGCTGAAGAAGCAATATTTGAAGTACTTATAGCCCTGAAATGTTTTTCCTATTATTTCCTTTGTTTTTCTGTGACAATAGCATAAAACAATAGATATAATAGAGATACTTGAAAATGACAGTATTTTCCTTTTGATTCCTTCACCCAAGTTATATCTCTAATATCATTTGTTTATCACATTATCAATCTGCAAACTTAAAATTCCAATATTATGGAAACATGAAATATGATAATTATGCATGTACCTATCTCAAACAATACATCACAGGTCTCATAATGTATTTCTTTATTTTGTTATGAATAGCGCCCCCATGTGGTGACCTTGAGAAATTTCAACCATAACAAATAACGAGCTTTGACTTGCACATCATTTGTGGCAAATATGAAAACTATTTGTCTGTGATAAGACATAATATACTCGGGATAAAGAAATTATACAGAGAAATCATGTTTTAGCACATTTCCTATGTATTTCTTTATATTTTGGTAAATATCGCCCCCTATAGGTGACCTTGAAAAAATTCAAGTATGCGGTCACGTAGAGTATGAGTTGCTTTACCCATGTGCCAAATATGACGATATATATAACAAAGTTATATAGGGGGCACAATGTGCCCCACCCCCCCCCCCCCCCCCCCCCCCCCCCCCCTTGGGCCTGGGAAGGGTCAAAATAGCTTTGGCTTTATAGGGTTAAAGGAATGTTTCCCATGGCAGCAATTTGCATTTCAACATGGCAGTGTACCTACAGGAAGCAGTCCCACCTACGCAGTAATGATACTATTTATTGAAGTAATTGACTTACACATAGGTCCTACATGAAAGTGCTCCGGCATGCTTGAGTTTGCAGGGTAAAGATCTTACAGCAACAAATATGGGTCGAAATCCATCTTGAATTTCAAGAGTGACAGCCAGTGTGATTAATCCATTATAGCAGAATGTATGCGTGTGTGTGTGTGTGTGTGTGTGTGTGTATGTATAAGAATGTACAATGTACACCACCAAACGGAAACATTGATATCCCTAAAAGTTGGTTGTAACCACAGATATTAGCTGAAAAGAAGCCATTTTGAATGATAAAATGGCAGCCTCAAAAATGATCTGCATTTTTAGGGAGGGGATCAAGTGCATCTGAATGTTCAACATCATGAGCCCGGTTTATGCCCGAAATGTGAACTTTCTGTATTGTTTACAACATGAAATATGGGTCAAAACATACATTCTAGTATGGCGGCCATTTTGAATTTCAAGATGGCCACCTATAATATCAAAATTGACTATCATTTCAGAGAAGATGTTTCAGAAAGTCTGATAGCATACGAATGCTCTTTTCCCCAAGTTAGAACCTTACACAATGCATACGATATAAGATATAGACCCAATTTTGCTATGGCGGCCACTTTGAATTTCAAGATGGCCGCCAACCGAAAAAAATCCATCATTTAAAACCAAAATGTATATTTATTAGCACTTCTGACATCATGAGCATGCTTTTTGCCCCAAATTTATACTTTCCATAATGCTTACAACCTGAGATACAGGTAAACATACATTAAGCTATGACGGCCATTTTGAATTTCAAGATGGCAGCCCTCAAATCGTATAAAAACAATCTTCAATATCAGGAAATGGTGTATCAGAATGTCTGACATCATAAACATGCTTTTTGCATCAAATTTGAAACTTCTATGATGCTCACATTATGAGAATTGGGTCAAAATACAGTTTGCTATTTAGATTCAAAATGGCGGCTGAAGACGTGATCGAAAAAAATGGAACCGAAGTTTTTTTTTTTTCATTCAGCACCCAAAAATGGACCAATTTAGCTATAAAAAAAAAATAATTTTGGCACCAAAATCTCACGGGATCCAATATTTCGACATAGCACACCGTACTATTACGGGAAGTACAATTATTCCTATCAGGATATAACTGTGTTAAGTTTAACTGTACTAAAGAATACCTAGATTTTATCAAGTGGTCATCACATCTACATAAACAATAAATTCCTTCATGGTAAAAAATATTATTAGTCTACCTACTGCCACAAATGTGACAAAACAACCCAGTAGATTCTATAGGTTCAATTCACATACTCTCCCTAACCTGTTAAAAAAAGGATCGAATTTTAATTAAAAAAAAAAAAAATCATTTTTTCCCTGCCTTCTGCCATCTGCCATATTAGACAATAATATAGGAAGGGTTTTTGTTTTCTTTATCATTCAAAATCTTCTTCCTCTTTATATTCTGTCAGACCCTCGGATCGCCGATCTAAGAGAAAGGATCGCAAAATACAAAATAGGATCACTTACTGACTATACCTTACCAACTGAAGTCATTACTCTGGCAGTCTTTGGATATACCGCTTCGGGCAAATCCGCCTTCATCAATTCCTTGAAGTTTGCCGTCACAGGTTTCTATTACCAATTCTTTATTCAATTATTATTATAGATATCTTATACTTTCTAAAATTTTACTGATTCGTATGTCGCATTTTATGGTCGTATGCGTTTGTGTTTGTGTGTGCGCCTCGTGCGTCTCAGAGAATAATCATTTCTGACGTAGAGACTGGTAAACTTGCAAAATCACGTTCATGTAAAGAGAAACTTCGAGTATATTTGTAGCTGACGTGCAACTAATTAGAATTTTAATTTTGATCGGTGACGTACATGTCTTACATAGAACATTCGTTTGGATTAAAATGTGTCCTTTTTCAACAAAATTTATTAAACCCTTTATTATACAAGTCTTGTGTGATGAAAAGAGTATAAGAATTTAAACAGATTCACGTATTCTTTTAAGTATGAAGTGTCAACGTGCGTCTTTTTAAATGAATAAAAGGAACTTTCCCCTCCCTTTTTTGGCAGGGCATTACGAGGAGGTAGCGACGGAAGTATCAATGATTGACATGTCTGGTATCCATCATGTACGCGAAGCATTTAAACTGACAGAGTGTATTGAAATCATCGACAACCGTGGAATGGTATACATAACACCCGGCGCTCTTAAATCCGTCCAAGACCAATTTGCCAAAGTCGGTAAGACAATAAGTTTCCGAGAGGATAATGCAATATTAGTTTAGGTTGAAATATCTCCAGTTGATCCATGGCACTGCATAATATTCGGGTCATTGTCATGTATACCAATTATGCGGAATTCATTAAATGATAAATGCTTTATGAAGTCGAGACTAATGAGGTAAATTTCACGTCAAATTTTTCCCAATGCTTGACACTGTATCCGCGTCGCGAATATTTAAAGTTCCCCCATATTGTACACAGCTATATATAATATGTCCTTACAGTCAAGCAACAAAAACTATAGTTTTTAGCCAATTTCTGAATGATACGTGATATAAGCCTTAAATACTTTACTGAATTAAAAAAAATGTGGTGAAGGTTGTACGCTACCATTAATTCTGTTAAGAGCTTTTTGTGAAGATATTAGTAAACCACCAGTCTATATCCGATTTAGTCCAGTCAGTGTAGTAGTTTTTTTTTTTTTTTTGTTAAGGGAGGGGGAGGGGGGGGGGGACTCACAACTAATTGCAAGAGTAGGAATTCCACTGCAGTGCAACTCTTTGGTTCCATGACATTTGCTCCTGCGACAATTGCTCCCATGAAATATCTGCACGCTAAGCCCAACATAAAACCTACTCAAACACGTGACCCTCACCCTAATCCTAATCCTCACATCAAAATAAACCTGAAACCCTATCACACCCCTAACCCTAAACCTAAGTCCTTGGAGAAAATGAGACCCAATTGTCGCAGGAGCAAATGTCGTGTCACCGAGCAAAATAGAGGGAAAGTTGATAGATCCCTGCTTTCCATTATCCGATTTGAAAGATTAAAATGTATAAACTTATAGTTTCTAGGCCAATGAACACAATGGATGCCTCTTTGACCTTGTCAGACAAATACAATGTGCATAAAATACAAACAAGCTGTACCTTGTAGAGCAAAGACTTGTTCCATAAAAGGAGACCTCCGGATGATTTTCAGATTTTTACATTTGATCAACTATAAATTGGTTATGCTGAGGACAGAGTTTCAGAACTTGTGATAATTGGGATGAAGAATAAGAATGTTTTCAAAATTTAGAACAACTTGCAATGAACAAGGATAATGACATGGCAGAGTCACCATATGAATGCGTGAGTTGGGGCTCAAGGAAGCAGAACAAAAGAAGAAGGCATGTATAGATTATACACAGGTGAACTTGCAAGCAAGCGGTATTGTAATGAAATTACACTGCTACATTTCTGAAATATGTGAACCTCATCATCCTTGTTCAGTGTAATTTGTTTACGATTTTTCAAAGTATCGTTTCTCTGCTCAAGATCCACAATAAATTCCACAAATCTACACATGGAGCTGTCAATTTATGTACTACATAAAGTGAAATTATGAAAAATCGTCTGGAATGTCCCTTTAATTTTAATCGTTTACTAGATTTTTTATTTGAGCGATCAAAGTGTTCTGGTTCTAAAGAGTTTATGTCTTTCTTTATTCATTTTATGAATGTTATTTGCATGAAAACAAATGAACGTCTCTTTATTGGTAACGACAAATGTATCCTTTGAATATCTGTAATGACTCAGTTCCCTGTCGAAATAAAGCAGGATCATCACAATGACAAATCTTTTGAAAGCCAGAAAGAACAAACTATATTGCTATATTTGGAAATATTATTTTGAATCGGGTTTGCGTAATACCTAGCCAACTTACCTTAATTTTTTTTCTTGAAAGTTCCCAAGTATGATCAAGCATTTAGACTTATCTATTCTTTTCACAGTTTGATAGATATCCAGAAGGATAATATCATATGGCCACTGTATACAAAAGCTTGGAAATGAGGCTGTGTCCAAAGCTTTAAAGTATCATGGCCAGGTCTCAATCATACCATTAAAAAAGTGCAGGCGCTAGGAGGAGGGGCCCTCATCTACTGGTCATAAATTCAGTATGTTGACATTTGCTTAACAACAGCCAAAAGAGCTGGTTAGATTTATGGGTTCCTCCTTTTCAGGGAGGTAAAGTCAATCGAATGATGATTATGAAGATCACTCCTTATCTGGATGATATACGAATAATTTTGTCATGTCGAGCAGAGTGTTTGTAGATCAGGATAGCATTAATTTTGGCTATTTTCGAAGTTGTGCAAGAAAGTTAAATTCGACATGCTTTGTGAGTATAATGTACTACATGTGAGACTTTTTGAAATAGGCGTCCCGACTTCATAGCAACATCGGCCTTCTGTTCCTGTTTCTGAGAGACGTCTCATAATTTGCAACTTCTTGCTGAAATTTTGTTTTATATGCCATACACATAATATACTCTATTAGCAACTTTGCCAAATCCTAACTACCTGGTAATTCTGAAAACTGATGCTCCTTTTGTATGTGCCGTCCCCGGAAGTTCTTCAACAAAGTTAACTTTCAGCAGTTGTTTGAATAGTTACTGCGTGATCCATATGAAAAACTCAATTTATATTAGCACTGAGGTGTAACTGTATCCTGTACTTCTTCACAAAGTTCTGTATTTGCATCTTACTCTACATTAAGTTGGGAACTTCATTTCCAAAATGGCGACGGACGAATCAACCCAATGGCTGATGGAGGAGATCTGATGTTCGCGCGCCTCGCAGAGAATAAGGATTTGCTTCGTTCTCTCCAAGCAACCTTCTTCATCTTCTTCTTCTGTTGAATTTCTTCAGTCCTGGTGAATTTTCGTTTGATTCAAAGAAATCATTGAAGACATGGTCGAAAAGAAATTCTCCAAATTGCACGATCGCCGGATGAGCTTTGCTCGTTTTCCCGTTCCTGAGCAGGAATGAAGACTCACGGATTTCGAACGCGAGAACAAATCCATGGCGCAGAAGATAACGAGTCTAAGGGGTATGGTTGACAGGCAACAGAGCGAACTCAGATAATAAAATTATATCTTCGGCTCTCGACTCGGATGAGTTCGAGCAATACTCGAGAAGAAACCGTGTTTAGTTCTTTAGGATCGCCAAAAGTACAAAGTAATCCACAAAAGACCATTAATATGTCTGTGACATTGTCAACAAGCGGCTTGGGTTACACAAACAGGAACGGGAACCGAAACAAAGCGTCCACATCCATCAATGGACGGCATGGAATGAAACGGCCAGGTACAATTGTAGTCAAGTTTGTTTCCTACAGGACCATATAAATAGTCATCTCAAATCGCCGTCCTTTGAAAGGCTTTAAGTGTCGTCATTCAAAGAACATTTGACAAAAGTAAACCGCGAATTCCTCGGCAATATACAAAAACACCCAAAGCTATCATAAGGGTGCAGTGCACTGAGTGCAGCTCCCTGCACCCTGCTCCTGTTTTGTGCTTTTATTCCTGTTTGGTGGTGCTTGTTTGTTCATTTCAATCTGTGAAGATGGCTGGATAGTCCATATTCAGCCATACTAAGTTGGTCTTCCATGGGGTCCAGTTAGATGTGAGGTGGGACCACGTCATTGGGTTACACTCTGTTCTTTGCGATAATGAATGAAGCGGAATCTTTTACGTGCATGAGATGTGACTCTCTCATACACGGTGCCTCCATTTTAGGACCTATCCGAGGGACAGAGTGTTTTGCCTCTTGCTAGAGGTGATATGTTTATACACAGCATTGCTCAGTCCAGACTCGGGTTCGAACCCGAGTCCTTCGGATCGTGAGGCAGACGCGCTACCGACTGAGCCAACTCACCGCCCTCATATTATAACTGGTGCGAGTGATTTGTCTAAACTCGAGGACATTCCTGGATACCTTTGGTGACATCTACTAACTTGTATCTTAAATGGGATGGCAAGTAACTGCTCAGTGGAAATCAGTGGGAATGCTGGGGGATGATTGTTCCAATTCTTTTGGAATTCATTTAAGACTACATTATATATCTATTGTTGTGTGAAAATCATTTGCTCTAAAACAGTATACCAGTAATGTGAAGTTTAATACCCGTCACTGTACAGGCATGCTAACCTTAAAACATTTAACTGCACATTACTTGAATATGAGACCATTCTGAAGCAAATAATTTTCACACGACAATAGCTATAATGTACTCTTAAATAAATCCCTCCAGGATTGGAACAATCATCCCCAGCATTCCCACTGATCAGTTACAAGCCATCCCTTAACACCAAACATTTGGGAATATGTTTTGGCTGTCTTTGCCTGAGCTGAGCCTGTAGTGGCTGTTCTACACCACACGTTGCATGTACAGGGTACTAGGGCTACTCATCCTTGAACCAGTATGATGGTCATTCTTTTGTTGTGGACAATAGCACCTGTCAGTCACAAATGGACTGTGTGCGTTCTTCTTCCCAGCACTTTTATGCAATGTGGAGGCGTGCTAATATCACAGACAAGCGTGTACCTCGTGAACACTGGAAACAGCCAATCCATCAACAAAATTACTGGATGGACATTATTCAAAAGTAAAGTGGAATAAGGATATGCTACTACTGTATCCCAACTCTGACGCATCCTTCTAGTCTCTTCTTCTACAAGCCGGTGATATCAACCCAAATCCAGGCCCGCATGGAGCTGCAGCCAGTGATAGTCTTATATTAGAAACCTACTACACAGAGCTGACTTGTCGTATGGAAGGACCAACAGCTGCACGCACACCCACGCATACGCCAGAGGCTTCCACAATCTGTATGAAAAACGATCGTCGACTTGGGAATCGCCCGCCGAAGGAAAACAAGGTGATCCAAGAGAGGAGGTTCAAAGGAAATCATCCACTTTAAGCAAACTGCAGATTCCGAAAGAGACTACTGCCAACACGACGAGACAATCGGTGACTCTTTGTCTTGTTACTCTAGAACCATGAATGTTAGGACGAATGGGTTAATGTTTGCCCATCTGAATGTACATAAGGCAAATAAATTATTTTGACAGAAGTTATTTAATACGCCATGTGACGTTTTCACTTTGTCAGAAACACCTTTAGATGACACTGTAACTGATGCAAATTTTTGTTTTGATGGCTTCATAGTAGAGAGGCGTGACCGCAATCGACATGGAGGGGGCGTGGCAATGTATTATTTCAGACACGCTTGTGTGTTAGCGCAGATTAGACCTAGAAATTGATGGAATAGAGGCAATTTGGGTTGAAATTAAACTGCCCAACTCTTCAACCATTCTAGTCCTGGATTATTACGGCCCCTAGTGCGGATGTACGTTGCAAATGTTGATTAAGACTCGCTATTAAGAGCGTCAAGTGTAGGGGAAAAAATGTATATCTTAGGGGATATGAAGTTTGACATGCTTTTTAAAACAAAATGTCAGTTTGTTTTGAAGTTACGTCGAACCCATGGATTGCGACAGGTCATCCAAGAACCCACTATATAGGGTAACAGAGACAACTAAGATTTTGATCGATATATTATTAACAAATACCCCAAACAAAGTTTGTGAGCATAAGGTTATATCTGAGACTATCAGTGATCATGATTTTGTGTATGTTGTACGGAAGCTGTACCAGCCCAAAATACTATCGAAAATGGTTACTTTTTTTTCAAACGATTTGATGCACAATCCTTTCTGCTTGAACTTAAAAATTAAGTAACTATTTTGAAACACAGTTTAATATACACAGCCAATAGAACCTATGGAAACAAACGTTCTTGGAAATTTGTAACAAACATGCTCCTGTTGTCACAAGGAGAATGACAGGGATGAAAACACATTTGGTTAACGGTTACAGCTCGTTATTCCGAAGGTTCGTTATTCCGAAGGCTCTTCAGTCCGAAGATTCGTTATTCCGAAGGTTCGTTATTCCGAATTTCATTTTCGGATTAACAAATCTTCGTAATAACGAACCTTTGGAATAAAGCCACAAATGTTCGGATTAACGAGCCCTTTTTCATTTTCGGATTAACGGACCTCTAGGTATAGGGAATTTGTGTGTTTCGGATTAACAAACCTTCGGAATAACGAACCTTCGGAATAACGAACAGCACCCGGGTTGGTTAATAATGAATATGTGTCATTGTCACAGCAGCGTGACAGATTGAAGCGTAAAGCACAACGTAGTGGTCTGACTGCAGATTGGAAAGCCTATCGTGTATATTATGCAGAAATCATGTAAATAACTTTACGTTTACATTGAAGAAAGACTAATGTGTATAATAATGCTGCAAATAGGAGTAAGTCTGCCCAGTTATGGAATATTTTAAAGGGCATCACGAGGACCAAGAGTAGATCATCGGTGGAAAGTCACAGGATTAAAGGAGAACGTGTGTTTGATTCTGTTCAAATGGCAAATGAACTGAATGAAATATTTGCTTCTTTTGGTGCTACGTCAATGTGTGGGAGAGGCGCTATTGGTACAGTCAAAATCCACCGTGGGAGTGTCTTAAACCTTGGTGATAGAGCCGAATAATGTGTTCGAACTCATGAATAAGCTTGATGTAAAGAAAGCTTCTGAAATTGATAGGTAAATTTGAGATTGTTGAAAATAGCAGCACCAGTGATTCATGTACACTTGACGGGATTCTTTAACTTCTCTCTTGTAAATGGGGTTATTCCCACCGAGTGGAAGGAGGCTATGAAGGTTACCCCAATCCACAAGGGCGGAGACAAACACGATCCGAACAATTATCGCCCTATCTCCTACAATCGGCAATCATTAAGATTTTTGAAAGACTAATCCACAACCAGCTGCACATCTTTCCTACTGAAAACAACTTCGTTGTGAAAGAACAATCTGGATTCAGAAAAAAACAACAACAATCGACTGATACACAGTACTTACATACTTCAGTGATTTTATTTTTTTTTTTGGTACAGACACACAGATCGTAGTAGACTAACTGGAGTGGTGTGTTTGGATTTGAAGAAAGCCTTTGACTCAGTAGACCATGAACTTTTACTGGGAAAGCTATGTACATAATATGTATACGGTGTCAGGGGAAATAGCCAATGCACATGAAAGAGAATTTAGTAAGATGCTTTTTATGCAAAAAAAGTGACAATCGAAAAAAGATATCAGTTACTGTTTTTTTTTCTTTGAGGCGTCAGATGTGGATACCGTGGGAAAAAAATGTCTCCGTTCACAATGCCATTATTGGTTCATGGAGAAAAAAAAAAAAAAAAAAAAAAAACGTGTCTCCGGCATAACGACTTTTTAAAATCATGCACATTTAGAGAAACTGAGATCACGTTGGTTAATGCATGTTTAGTATTTGTGGTCGTGGAGACCTCATGGTCGGTAAATTTGGACACTACATTTACCAAAGGGATACCTTTGTCTATGCCATCTTGAATATCTCAAAACCCTCTATGATACAAGAGCCGAATCATAAAGTTCCGGATTCAACAACTCCAAATAGGGTTCATTCATTTGAAAATTTGACAAATTGAAGATGTTGAAACTTGCTTTGTTTAATTTCGTACATTGACTCATAGTAAGTAACGGTAAAGCTGTTATCATCTATCTGATTACAAAGGCTAATTTGCATATACTATATTTACACTAACAATGCTGTAAAATTGCTTTTTGATTATTAGAAATGGAGTCGTGATTTTGTGTACTCTTGGTGTGATTATAACTGGCACTTTGATGCAATTAAACATTCCACTAACTCACCTTTCAACCACATAAGACATAGTACAACGTACATATTGTGCAAATGAGGATTAGATTACACATCAGCTGCACATGGAAATGTATGCATTGCGCTTACTTAAATTGCTAACATTGGTTTCTAGACTTTTGATCTTCCAGTCTAAAACGTAGAAGCACAGTTTGTAGAAATGGGAACTAATTTGCATTCCATGCAGATTTAATCACTTTGTCCCGCTTGATTTCTTGCTACTTTAATAATGTGGTGTTTAGGAGCTCATGATTAGTTGCACTGCAGTAGAATTTCTAGAGTTGCAATTATTAGCGGCGTTGGGTAAAACCTTATTTTGACTGGACTAGTGTTTGTTCATTAAAAGAAAAATTCCGACTCCACTGAAGTGTTCAAAATTATCCCCATTCACAAAGAGGAAAGAACAGAGAAATCAACAGCTATAGACCAATCTCTATTAAGGCGACCACTGGTAAGATGATTGAAAAAAAAAAATGTGATCATAATCAACTCTTTTTTTTCAGGTGATGTCAACAAGAGCCAGTCAAGTACTCGTTCGCAAGAGTCAACGATGACCATACGATTGAAACTTAAAATAGACGTGATCTCCTGGATGGGTTTTGGTAAGATGACAGGGACTGTTAGTATAGACTTAAGAAAGCCTTTGACACAGTGGACCGCATAGTTCTGGAGGATAAACTTCGAAGGATTGGCACAGACCCTATCAATCATAGGTTTTCCAGGTCAATTTCATTTTTTTTTTCATTCAAGTTCCTATGCTAAGCATTTTAGGCTCGCAGCAATGAAGCAGTAATCAAACTCAAAATCCGGTCATTCAAATTCACCATTATATAAAAAAATAAAATAAATAATAATTTCCTTTATTCGAATCTAAGATAGAAGCATGCATTTCAGCAATGAGCATTCAAATTCGTCGTTGGTTTCGCAAACTGACGCAAATGGCTTATTTCCCTAAATGTTTGGTTTTTGAGTTATCATTTTTTAACTCTATACTAGTATTCAATTATCTATCACTCCCAAAAGAAATTAGACAAGGAAACCCCTCGATGACGTTACAATGACATCATCCCAACTGACTTATCTAGAGAAAACGGCGAACAGTGGTTTCGCAAAGTGAAGTACACGGGAATGTCAATACGCGAACATTTTTTGGCCTCTGGTTACATTTAAGTAGAGGACAAACTGGCTGAACGTCGAAGATCGTAAGTAAGGGATTTTAAAGCGTATCTTCTCCTTGTATATAAGGACTTTTGGATAACAAGTCACTAAGAACACTATAGATGCGTGTGAAATATCAGTTTAAAACTAGTTCCAACAGAAATTGGATAAAAATGAATACGTAGCCCCACCTGGTGATATATATATATATACTGTATATATATATATATATATATATATATATATATATATATATATGAAGGGGTCGGTGCAATATAGCGCTAACACACAATTTGGTCAAACTTGAGTTACATGCATTTTCATAATCCTTATCCTTCACTCTAACCTCCGTGAAAATATCATATTTGAATTCAACCAATAAGATGGTAAAAATGCATGCATTCATGTTTTATTAATGTACAATGTATGGACTTTCCAAGATTCAACAGCGATTATCTCAAAATGACTATTGTGCGGGTTAGCACTATATTGCACCGACCCGTTCATATATATATATATATATATATAGACATATATACATATTTAGAGTATAAGTGCATCAAGTACTAGGATGGTGGGGTGTCTAATACATCGAAACCTTAATGTTTTTATGCCTCCTCCATGTGGTGCCGGAGGCATTATGTTTTCGGGTTGTCCATCCGTCCATCCTCCTTCCTTCCTTCCGTCCTGATCCGAACTTTAGTGTAATAAGGTCGAAGGTCAAGGGTCAAAGGCCATGTTCAAATACTAATATTTTACCATTTAATACTGAAATTGCACTTTTTTCTCCACACCTTGAAAATTGCTCAATGCATAAACATATGAAAGGGTTAAAAGTCAAGTAAAAATCCTCAAATCCCCAAATACATGCACTCTTTGACAATCCCCATTCATCCAATTAAACCTAGTTTAAGGAAAGTGAACATTCAGCACAATTGTGACAAATCTGTCACTTTAATATTTTGCCAATTGATGAAACTGTAATCACACATTGTCGAGACATTGCACCATAGACCTATTAGGAGAACCATGCATTATGGCGGATATATACCAGTCGCCATAGCGACATTTCTAGTTTTAGTCATAGAAACTTAGTGTATCTCACAAATTGTCTGAAATATCTCTCACATGTATAAGAAAATACGCTGAATTCACAAGGCTGCGATAAACAATGCGACGCGTGGGGTGTTTGACGCACGGAGTTGCGCAGCTGTAGGCCTGTACTTTGAAACCAACACCCTTACCTTCTATTGTAAGTACGTGTGAAATGCACGTAATGCTTTTCAAATACGCATTTGTAATCAACGGTTGTTGCGACACGGATTGTCGCCCCCGTCACGGATTGTCGTCTGGCGACAATCCGTGACGCTTGTGCAGTTCCCAATTTTTGGTTCCATGACATTTGCTCCGCCGACAAATGCTCCGGCGACATTTGCTCCAGCGACGTTTGCTCCGGCGACATCTGCTCCTACGACAAATGCTCCTAAGGTGCGACAATTGCTCCGGTGACATTTGCTCCGACGTCATGATGCAAAGGTCTGAAGATACTCACAGGTACGACCTTTGCTCTTCCAACGTTTGCTCCTATGACAGATGTTCCGGCGACATTTGCTCCGGCGACATTTGCTCCGACGTGATGTAAAGGTCTGAAGGTACACACAGGTACGAAATTTGCTCCGGCGACAATTGTTCCGATGACAATTGCTCTAAGGACATTGGATGCAAAGGTCTGAAGGTACAGACAGGTACGACATTTGCTCCTCCGACATGTGCTCCTCCGACATTTGCTCCGGAGACAGCTGCTCCGGCGACAGTTGCTCCAGCGACAAATGAAAGTTAAGAACATCAAACACGACACCGTCAGCGTTGGAACAAAAATTAAATTGAAATTGAAATACATTAATTTTAAGCGCCCCGTCCGGCAGGGGCGAAAATTTCGCAATTTCAGTTATATTATTGACAAGTTTTAGACAATAAAAATGCCTTATTGTTTAAGTTTGTCTTCAATTAATTGATTTATTAATTATTTCTTAACCTTCCGGGGGCACATTCGTTCCCACGAAGAAAACTTCTTGGGGGGGGGGGGAGGGAGGGCAAGGGCCAACTCTGTCTCCCGCTCCGGCGCCTATGTGTTCAATTCAATTCAATTCAATTCAATTGAGTTTATTGATCTGATCCGAACAAAAAGGATTACAATAAATTTTCGACAAAAAGTATATGACTTTCACAATAGAGGAAATAACGAAATAATATGACTTTCACAATTTTCAAAATAACAAACTAATATGACTTTTACAATTGACAAAATAACAAACACATGAATAGCAAAATCAGAAAATACGTATCTATGAAACATCACCATTAACATAATTCAGCGAACTGTAACATTGCTAAATCAATTATAGTGTTATCAAAGTGATAAGTGGGGTATCATGATGATTAACTACCGAAATAAAATCGTAGATTTCTTCTGACCATGTTTTAACACCCCCCCCCCGAAACCCAATAACAAATCCATTATCCATGAATTATTTTTCGCACTAGGAAATAATGTAAATTTTAGACCCACATATAGGTTTATAATCAGGGGGCAATTTTTTTTCAATCCTCGCTCTTTCTCTTCTCCTTTCCCTTTTCTCTTTGTTTCTTTGGTTTTTTTTCTTTCTCTTTCTTTCTTTTTTTTTAAAGCAAAATCATAGGGGGCGCCTTGGCGCCGCCCTGCACCCATACCTAAATAAAAAACAAACCAGTAAACAAACAAAACAAAAAGCCCGTTAGGGATGTTGTGGATGGCGTGTACGCTTTAAACAAATACTTGTCGCTGGCTATTTTTTTTTCAATGTACTCCTGCTCTTAGCATGAAAGAGAGATATCACTAAAAGGGTTGTTGTTTTTTAGGGTTAGCTCAATGAGGTTATTAAGTGATCTCTTTTAGTTGCAGGATCGATGACCAGAACAATTTCTATCGACATGTTTTGTGTTGTCTCTAATTTAAATCAACTTCGGATCCTGAAAGAAATTTTGAAATGGTCTTGTAACTAACAAACAGTCAAACAACATCCCAATTTGAGGAGAACTTTTGCTTTGCATTCTTTGGACTGTGTTTCTCGCACATTAGGAGCAATTGTCGTAGGAGCAATTATCGCCGGAGCAAATGTCGCCGGAGCATTTGACGCCAGAGCAATTGTCGTAGGAGCAATTGTCACAGGAGCAATTGTCGCCAGAGCAAATATCGCCGGAGCATTTGTCGGCGGAGCAAATGTCGCCGGAGCATTTGACGCCAGAGCATTTGTCGGCGGAGCAAATATCGCCGGAGCATTTGTCGCGGAGCAAATATCGCCGGAGCATTTGTCGCGGAGCAAATATCGCCGGAGCATTTGTCGCATTTTTTGGAGCAATTGTCGTCGGAGCATATGTCGCAGGAGCATATGTCGTGTCACCCAATTTTTGACTTCGATGGCGACAATCTATGATAGCAAAAAATTTGTTGCGACAAGGATTGTCGCCCCGGGCTCGGGGTGGTTGCTCCGGTGTTAAGCTTTGGTGGGATGGGTATGACTGGTAAGTTATGCTTATGTGTATGTGTGTGTGTGTGTGTGTGTGTGTGTGTGTGTGTGTGTGTGTTTGTTGTGAGCTGCATGGTATGTACTGTGAATGATTTGTAGGTGCGTACAATAAGTGACTTGTGAGTTTCCGTATAGTTGTGTGTGTGTGTTTGTGTGTGTGTGTTTGGAGTATAATTATACAATATGTAGAAACTGTGCATGTGTGGTGGTTGTATAGTGGTAGTGGTTTGTTTGTCTGTGTGTATACGTGTGCCTGTATGCGTACGTGTGTATGTGGTATATAGTGGCGTATGTGTTTGTTGGCGCAGTTTTGTGCCTGCATGAGTATCTGAGGGGTTTGGTGTTCATGGGCTGCGTAGGCCCTACGTGGTGTGTTGTGTGTGAGCGCGTTCGTGTGTCTACGTAATGCCCCAGTCACACAGTGCCTTACGATGGGTTACGTCCGCCGCGGATAGATACGGATAAGTGGACGCAGGGGGACGCAGCGTGGACGCAGGCATCCACAGGGTGGTATGTAGGCGTAACTGTCCGTAACTAATCCGTAAAAAAACCCAAAATGACGGCGCCAAGCCTGCGAAATTTTTGAAATGTTCAAAATTTCGCAGAGGGACTCCACGGATGCAGACTTACGCAAGAACCCGTAATCAAACGTAACTATCCGTAACTGAACGTAGACTGTCCGCAAATAAGTTACCTCCCGTTCATTTGCATTTAGTTCAGTTCAGTTCAAATTTATTTCATATATCCATTTTCTCAATGATGACATTACAAAATTATTGACAACAAAACAAGAGTACAAAATATATACAATCATGTCTTTCGATTGTAGAAGAAAAAGAAAAAGAAAATATACTTGACACAAATGTACATGGTCACATCGTATGAAAATGTCACTAGTAAGTATAAGAAATATGATGGGGCCTACATAAAAGCTTTAAAGCTTGTAAAACTGTAGGTTCCCGAGTTCATAGGCATATAATTTTACACGGAGAACGGATATGTTTGTCTTGACCAACAAAAATTACACCAGTACAAAAAAATAGATGAGTAATAAACTAATGAACCACATAGATATCGCACAAACCAGACTGCATACAAATCTCGCAGTGTTTGAATAACAAAAATGCTGTATTATTAAAAGATGTATCGGTACCATGAAATAACTTAAGTAACTTGGTGCTGCGGACAAGGACAAAAGACTGGGAGCGTAAAAAGGTTGCTAAAGGCTTGGTAGTGTGTATCCACTAAGTAATAACTGTTTTAATTTGCGTTTGAAGGTGAATAAAGATAAGGAAGAAGTGATATCTAGAGGGAGGTTTATTCCCGTCCACTGTAAGTATCCGAAATTATCCCCAAGTTAACGTATCACAATACACTTAGGATCGCTTACGAACATTTACGGGCAGTTACGGATGCTGCGGACAAGTGCGTCCTTTGGCGTTTTCCATTTTCATCTCCCATAGGAATAGAGACTAATGGTAAACTACACCACCCGTGTTGCTAAGCTGCAGCGCATTGTATCAGAAGGAATGCTGTAACACAGTCAGAGTGATGGAGTGGCAGAATCGATGCATGGTCGAGTTATGAAATTTCTCCCACAAAATGGTCACTTTACGTGGCACCCATATACAGATGACATAGTTGACCCATGGTGCTGAACTTATTTTTTTTCACCTTCTGAATGTATGTTATTCGAATCACATTTTGGGTAGATAATGGGGTTACATCATTTCATTTACTTTTCTGGCCGGGGACGATGTGGGGCAGCGATAAACTATATAAAATGAGAAAGATTGTATTTCTATAAAGTCTTAACCACTTTACACTCCATGGATTGTGCATTACATTTTTTATTTTGTATTTTGGAAATGGAGGGGTGTTCTATTCGGGTACTGTTTGTTATTTCGAAGGTTAGTTACTCCGAAGGTTCGTTAATCCGAAACTGCTGCAGGCGCTACTGTGGCAATGAAAATGCCTTCAGCGTGTATGAACACGTGTTTAAACTTAAAAGAGGTCACACCAGCGTTGATCTAAAAATAGTATGGGTGTGTCAATTTCAGCGGTGACGCGGGCTAGACGAGAGAGACCGAGAGAAAATACATACGAGGGAGGTACCCTTCCTAAATGTTATCTGTTTTTGTTCATTTTTTCACTGCAGTCATATTCTTCCATCATTCTTAACTACAACGTCCATACCACTATTCTTTGTCCCCAAATAAGTTTGGCATGCTTTATGCATGAACGAATAATTTCCACACGCCGTAAATAATTTGTCAATCGTTAGTTGATTTCAGCACAAACGAACTGCCATAATGCACACCGCTAATACATACGTAATACAAACAAACACCAACAAACACTCAAACAAATCCTGATAAAGCAAATAAACCAACTCATCACTTTTTTTCTTGATATTTATGGATTCCATTCAAATCATTCATAAATCGACCCATTCTGGGTGTAAAATGAACAAAAAAAAAGTTTCAAATGGCAATTCGAAACTCAAACAAATCCATTGTTCAATTTATACTACAAATAATCTCAGTTCAACATAGATAACTCGATTATAGACCAACCCTACTAACAATTTCTTCACGAGAAAATTTTGACATGTAGGGCCCTACCAAACCTATATCCCTTGAATATATTGGCTTGGATCATGTAACACCTTCTTAGTTACAAGGGCATATACATAAAAAAACACATAAATACCTTATACAAATCTAGAATGAAATCAGTCATAAAAATCCCGATCACCACCCCCCCCCCCAACCGAAACAAATCTAGGGCTTACATCTATCCTAAATATTAAATCCTACCAAAATATCTCATACCATTTATAACTATCCTTCTTCAAATTCATTTCCAAACCCACCAACCCGTGATTAACCAAAACCTAAATCATCCCACACCCACATTCATCAACCCACATAGATACACACACACACCCACACACATTCACACATACATACACACACACACACACACACACACACACACACACACACAGACACGAAAGTTCGTTATTCCGAAGGTTCTTGTTTTTCCGAAGGTTCATTTATCCGAAACACCCAATTCCCTATACCTAGAGGTTCGTTAATTCGAACGTTTGTGGCGTTATTCCGAATGTTCGTCGATCCAAAAATGAAATTCGGAATAACGAATCTTCGGAATAGAGAACCTTCGGACTAAAGAGCCTTCAGAATAACGAACTTTTGCAATAACGAAATGTAACCCTGTAGAGCCCACTAATGTCAAAATCGCCCACTAATGTCAAAACAACCACTAATGTCATAACACGTCGACGACAAATGTCAAAACAACCACTAATGTCATAACGCGTCGACGACTAATGTCAAAACAACCACTTATGTCATAACACGTCGACGACAAATGTCAAAACAACCACTAATGTCATAACACGTCGACGACAAATGTCAAAATCGGATCAACGACTAATGTCATAACACGTCGACGACAAATGTCAAAAATTTCCATTTTTACTGCAAATGTCATAACACGTCGACGACAAATGTCAAAATTGGATTAACCACTAATGTCATAACACGTCGACGACAAATGTCAAAATCGGATTAACCACTAATGTCATAACACGTCGACGACAAATGTCAAAATTTGACGCGTCACAAGGGCGGATCGAGGAATTCCATAAAGGGGAGGCGCCTTTACAAAATCAAAGGCTGGCGTGACCGTCGCCCCCCCCCCCCCATTTTCTTATTTCTATTTCTGTTGTGTTGACAAAATAAAGAGAGGGGGGCACTAAAGGGGGATGCGCCCCCTCTAAAACCGCGATTGCGTCAACCACAAATATCAATATTTAAATTAACCACAAATGTCATAACACGTCGACCACAAATGTCATAACGCGACACAGGGGCGGATCCCTGAATTCCGTAAAGGGGGGCCTTTACAAATTCAAAGGCTGGCGCGACCCCCTTTTCTTATTTTTGTTTCTGTTAGTGAGGGTGCATGAGAGGGGGAAGGGATTAACCACAAATGCAATAACACGTCGACCACAAAATGTCATAACGAGTCACAGGGGGTGGGGGGGGGGGGGAATCCAGGATTTCCGTAAAGGGGGGAGGCGCCTTTACAAAATCAAAGGCTGGCGTGACCCCCCCCCCCCCATTTTCATCTTTATTTCTGCTGTTTTAACATACTATAGTGAGGGGGAACCAGAGGGGGATGCGCCCCCTCTCGTCGACCCATCATTGCGTCAACCACAAATATCAAAACTCATTGCTTGCATTACGGGGGCGGATCCAGGAATTTCGTAAAGGGGAGGCGGCTTTACAAAATTAAAGGCTACCGCACCCCCTCATATGTTTCTATTTATCTATGTTGTTTTAACCAAAAAAAAAAAAAAAAAGAAAGAAAGAAAAGAAGAGAAAGGGGGCACCAAAGGGGGATGCGCCCCTTCTTGGTCCATCATTGCGTCAAGCACAAATGACCAAACTCATTGCTTGCATTACAGGGGCGGATCCAGGAATTTCGTAAAGGGGAGGCGTCTTTGCAAAGTAAAAGTCTTGCGCGACCCTCCCCCTCCCCCATTTTCTTCTTTTTATTTCTGTCGTGTTGACGAAATAGAGAGATTTGGCACTAATGGGGGATGCGCCCCCTCTCAATCCGCGATTGCGTCAACCGCAAATGTCAAAATCGGGGATTAACCACAAATGTCATAACGCGTCGACCACAGATGTCAAAATTTTCAAACTAACTGCAAATGTCATAACGCGTCACAGGGGTGGATCCAGGAACTCCGTAAAGGGGAGGGGCGCCTAAAAAAAATCAAAGGCTGGCGTGACCCCCCCCCCCCCCTATTTTCTTATCTGTATTTCTGTTGTTTTAACATACTATTGACCGATTCTGTGACGCGCTATGTGTATTTTTGGCATGGGCAGCGCCATACTGGGTGTATCATCCGACCCCCCCCCCCCCTCCGCACTCCCCCACCCCTCTCCCTACATTAGCACGCGCGCAGAATGAAAAACTGCTTTAGCCAATGGGCGTCTCGTACTGAGTGCGCGAATGCTTGCTAGTGCGCGAACCTTTGTTACAAGTGCGTGATAAACATGTTGCCCGGGGGTGGGGGAGAGCAGGGGGGGGGGGGGGGTCGGCTGATACACACCGATACACCCACTATGGCTGCGCCCTGTGCCGTAAAATGTCTGCTGCCCTCAACGAACCCGAATCGGTCAATAGTGAGGGGGAACCAGAGGGGGAAGCGCCCCCTCTCGATCCATGATTGCGTCAACCACAATATCAAAACTCATTGCTTGCATTACGGGGGCAGATCCAGGAATTCCGTAAAGGGGAGGCGGCTTTACAAAATAAAGGCTGACGCGACCTTCGCCCCCCCCACCCCCATTTTCTTATCTTTCTTTCTGTTGTGTTGAAAAAATAAGGAGAGGGGGCATTAGAGGGGGATGCGCCCCTCTAAATCCGCGATTGCGTCAACCACAAATATCAGTATTGGATTAACTACAATGTCATAATGCGTCACAGGGGCGGATCCAGGAATTCCGTAAAGGGGGGGGGGGGGGGGTAGCGCTTGTACAAAATCAAAGGCTGGCGTGACTCCTCTTTTCTTATTTTTGTTTCTGTTGGTTTAACCTAATATAGTGAGGGTGCACGAGAGGGGGAAGCGCCCCCTCTCGATCCATCATTGCTTCAACCACATACGGAAAAACTCATTGCTTGCATTACAGGGGCGGATCCAAAGATTTTGTAAAGGGGAGGCGTCTTTACAAAGTAAAAGACTGGCGCGACATTCCCCCTCCCCATTTTCTTCTTTTTATTTCTGTTGTATTGACTAAATAAAGAGATGGGCACTAAAGGAGGATGCGCCCCCTCTCAATCCACGATTGCGTCAACCACAAGTCAAAATCGGGGATTAACCACAAATGTCATAACGCGTCACAGGGGTGGATCCAGGAATTCCGTACGGGGGGGGGGGGGGGGGGCGCCTTTACCAGAGACAACCCCCCCCCCCGCCCATTTCTTATTTTTGTTTCTGTTGTTTTAATCTAATAATTATAGTGAGGGTGCACCAGAGGGGGATGCGCCCCCTCTCGATCCATCATTGCGTCAACCACAAATTAATGACCAAACTCATTGCTCTCATTACAGGGGCGGATCCAGGAATTTCGTAAAGGGGAGGCGTCTTTGCAAAGTCAAAGGCTGGTGCGACCCTCCTCCCTCCCCCATTTTCTTCTTTTTATTTCTGTTGTCTTTATGAAATAAAGAGAGGAGGCACTGAAAGGGGATGCGCCTCCTCTCAATCCGCGATTGCGTCAACCGCAAATGTCAAAATCGGAGATTAACCATAAATGTCATAACACGTCGACCACATAATATGTCAAAATTTTCAAACTCATTGCAAATGTTATAACGCGTCACAGTTTTTAGTCACCAAACTATGGCGTTAACTTAGGTCATTCGGGTGTACGTAGACAACCCGTCCACGCCGTGCAAAGATAACCCCAGCTCGTGACAATGTGTTCGGGCCACTTCGGATAAGGAAGGAACCCGCCGAGTACTACACGTCCAGTTGGAAACCGTCCCTTCGACGAGGTCTTGCACTCCGTCTTCGCAGCGAACTGTTTCGCGTTCGACTTCGACGATCACGGAGACAACTCCAGCATGACAATACCAGGTTTTGTTAATCCCGAAAGAAACACTTTGGACTGTTAATATTCAAACCCCTAATTGTAAACTGTGCGCACAGGTAGTATAAACTGACGAGTTATCGCAAGTGTTGAGTTTAATCAAAGAAGCTTATGCAAAACCATATCAGTAACCGGAGTAAAGTTTAGGTAATATTTATGGCCATATTGTGAAGCATTTGTTAAGTTTTTTCTATGCTATGAATAGTTAGGAGATTGATATGAAGCTGGCGTTCAAGTATTACGTCGTTAGAGTGAGATTTGAGGTGTCATGATAAGCGTTGACTGAACTGTGTGCATGGGCGTATGTGACGTGTCTGTGTGTTGTTTTGTATCTTGTACCACCACCTTATTTGTATCTAGATTGAAAGACTGGAAATAAAGCTTATAATTTCCGGAATTATGGTGTTTTGTGCTTACTTTTTCTGAGTACTGTATTCAAGGAGTCACACTGGACCAACAAGCAATCACACGCTTTCACCGGCTGTGACAGCGTTAACTAAACACAGCGAGGGGGCACCAGAGGGGGATACGCCCCCTCTCGATCAGCGTTTGCGCCAACCGCACATGTCAAAATTGGATTAACCACAAATGTCATAAGACGTCGACCCCAAAAATGTCGAAATTTCCAAATGTACTGCAAATGTCAAAGCGCGTCACAGGGGCGGATCCAGGAGTTTCGTAAAGGGGAGCCACCTTTACAAACTTAGAACTGCCGCACCCCCTTTTTTGTTTTTATTTCTGTTGTTTAAAAAAAATGAAAGAAGGCAGCAAAGACGAATGCGCCCCCTTTCGATCCGCGATTGCACTATGGGGGCGGGCCCAGGAATTCCGTAAAGGGGAGACGCCTTTAAAAAAAATCAAATGCCTGCGCAAGCCACCTCTCTTTTTTTTTAAAGAATTTCTTTCGTTTTAACAAAAGTAGAGACGGGGAGGGGGTATACCGCTCCCCCCTCCATCCGCGACTGCGTCAACCACAAGTTTTTGGCAAATCTCGTTGTTTGCATTGCATGGGGCGGAACCAGGAATTCCGTAAAGGGAAGCCCCCTTTACAAAATTAAAGATTGCCGCATCCCCATTCTTTTTTTTCTTTTTTTACGTTTATCAAAAGAAATAAAAAGAAAAATAAGGGGGTGGGGGATTTCGCATGCCTTTCATTTTGAAAAGACGTCTCCCCTTTGCGCTTTAAGGAATTCTTGGACCCGCCCCCGTAATGCAAGCAATGACTTTTGACATTTGTGGTTGACGCGATTGCGGATCGAGGGGGGGGGGGGGGGGCATCCCCCTCTGGTACCCCCTCTCTATTTTTTTTTTTTTGTTTTTTGTTGTTGTTGTTAAAACAACAGAAATGAAATAAAAAAAATAGGGGTGCGGCATAACGCGTTACAGGGGCGGATCAAGGAGTTTCGTAAAGGGGAGGCGTCTTTACAAAACTAGAACTGCCGCATCCCAACCCTCCATTTTTTCCATTTTTTCTATTGTTTTAACTAAAGAAAAAGAAAGAGAGGGAGCACCAGAGGAGGATGCTCCCCCTTCTCGATCCGCGATTGCGTCAACCACAAAATGTCAAAACTCATTGCTTGCATGATAGGGGCGGATACAGGAATTCCGTAAAGGGGAGGCGCCCTTACAAAATCAAAGCTGCTGCATCGTTTGCATTACAGGGGTAGATCCAGGAATTCCGTAAAAGGTAGGCACCTTTACAAAATTAAAGGCTTCCACCCCCCCCCCCATTTTATTTATTTTTGTTGTTTTAACACACAAAAAAAAATGGGGGCACCAGAGATGTATCAGTCCCCTCCCAATCCATGATTGCGTCAACCACAAATGTCAAAACCCATTGCTTTCATTAAGGGCGGATCCAGGAAATAAGTAAACGGGAGACGCGTTTACAAAATAATTATAAGGGCTGCCGCACCCCAATATTTTATTATTGTTTTAAAAAAAGAGAGGTGGCACCAGAGGGGGATGCGCCTCCTTCTCGATCCGCGATTGCGTTAACCATAATATCAAAACTAATTGCTTGCCTTACAGGGACGGATCCAGGAATTCCGTAAAGGGGAAGCGCCTTTACAAAATTTAAATCTGCCGCACCCCCCATTTTTTTCTTTTAATTTTTCTCCCTTGTCTCCCCTTTACGCTTTACGGAATTCCTGGACCCGCTCCTGTAATACAAGCAATGAGCAAGCATTTCCGTTGTTAAAACAACAGAAATGAAAAATATGGGGTGCGGCAGGTTTTAAATTTGTAAAGGCTCCTCCCCTTTACAGAATTCCTGGATCCGCCCCTGTAATGCAAGCAATGAGTTTTGACATTTTGTGGTTGACGCAATCGCGGATCGAGACTGGCGCATCCCCCTCTGATGCCCCCTCTATTTTTTTTCTTCAAAACAACATAAATGATAAAAAGATGGGGTGATGCGTCAGGCTTTAATTATGCAAGGTACACCCCCTCCCCTTTACGGAATTCCTGGACCCGCCCCTGTAATGGAAGCAATGAGTTTGGTCATTTGTGGTTGACGCAATCATGGATCGAGAGGGGGCGCATCCCCCATGGTGCCCCCTCTATATGTTATGTTAAAACAAGAGAAAATAAAAAGAAGAAAATGGGGCGGTGTCGCGTGAGCCTTTGATTTTGTAAAGGCGCCTCCCCTTCACGGAATTCCTGTATGCCCCTGTAATGCAAGCAATGAGTTTGGTCATTTATTTGTGGTTGACGCAATCATGGATCGCGAGAGGGCGCATCCCCAATGGTGCCCCATCTATATATTTTGTTAAAACAAGAGAAAATGAAAAGAAGAAAATGGGTGGTGTCGCGTGAGCCTTTGATTTTGTAAAGGCGCCTCCCCTTCACGGAATTCCTGGATACGCCCCTGTAATGTAAGCAATGGGTTTAGTCATTTGTGGTTGACGCAATCATGGATCGAGAGGGGGCGCATCCCCCATGGTGCCCGAAAAGAAGAAAATGAGGTGGTGTCGCGCGAGCCTTTGATTTTTGTAAAGGCGCCTCCCCTTCACGGAATTCCTGGATATGCCCCTGTAATGCAAGCAATGAGTTTGGTCATTTGTGGTTGACGCAGTCATGGATCGAGAGGGGGCGCATCCCCCATCATGGTGCCCCATCTATATATTTTGCTAAAACAAGAAAAATGAAAAGAAGAAAATGGGGTGGTGTCGCGTGAGCCTTTGATTTTGTAAATATGCCTCCCCTTCACGGAATTCATGGATACACCCCTGTAATGTAAGCAATGGGTTTGGTCATTCGTGGTTGACGCAATCATGGATCGAGAGGGGGCGCATCCCCTATGGTGCCCGAAAAGAAGAAAATGGGGTGGTGTCGCGCGAGCCTTTGATTTTGTAAAGGCGCCTCCCCTTCACGGAATTCCTGGATACGCCCCTGTAATGCAAGCAATGAGTTTGGTCATTTATTTGTGGTTGACGCAATCATGGATCGAGAGGGGGCGCATCCCCCATGGTGCCCCCTCTATATATTTTGTTAAAACAAGAAAAAATGAAAAGAAGAAAATGGGGTGGTGTCGAGTGAGCCTTTGATTTTGTAAAGGTGCCTCCCCTTCACGGAATTCCTGGATACGCCCCTGTAATGCAAGCAATGAGTTTTTCCTTTTGTGGTTGACGCAATGATGGATCGAGAGGGGCCGCATCCCCCTGTGGTTCACCCTCACTATAATTATTCGGTTAAAATAACAAAAACAAAAATAAGGAATTTAGGGGGGGGGGGGGGAGGGCAGAGTGTCGCGCCAGCCTTTGATTTTGTAAAGGCGCCCCCTCCCCCTTTACGGAATTCCTGGATCCGCCCCTGTGACGCGATATGACATTATTTTGTGGTCGACGTGTTATGACATTTGTAGTTAATTCCCGATTTTGACTTTTGGTTGACGCAATCAGTGCCCCTCTCTTTATTTTGTCAACACAACAGAAATAAAAAGAAGAAAATGGGAAGGGGGGAAGGTCACGCCATTCTTTGACTTTCTTGTAAAGACGTACGCCTCCCCTTTACAAAATTCCTGGATCCCCCCCCCCCCCTCTCCATAATTTCAAGCAATGAGTTTTCCCATTTGTGGTTGACGCAACGACGGATCGAAAGGGGGCGCTTCCCCCTCTGGTGCACCCTCACTATATTAGGTTAAACCAACAGAAACAAAAATAAGAAAAAGGGGGGGGGGGGGGTCACGCCAGCCTTTGATTTTGTAAAGCCCTTCCCCCCCCCCCCCTTGATATTTTATATATTTTTTCCCGACCTGCGTATCTCAATATAACTACACATATATTTTTTTACAAATGATTGAAATAATCTTTATCAAATATAATAGCTATAAAAAACCCTCGAATAATACATTTTTTACTCATTATTTATCTCGGATTTATCTCGGATATTACATGAATCTTTTGCAAATGTTTGGAAACTGGAAATTGCAAATGTTTGGAAACTGGAAATTGCAAATGTTTGGAAACTGGAAACTGCCCCGGAAAGAACTACATGTACCTCATTAGACGGTTAAGTTAAGCGGAATCGGTATCGGAATCTGCATCGGAAAGAAACCGTTACTGGTGTTTCTACAGCCCCCTCTATCGGATACAATCCGATAGACCCGGAATTTGGGGTTCTGTAGAAACACGCTGAAAGAGAAGTGGCAGTGATAGAGAAGGGCGCTGTGTGACCCAGTTTGCAGGCTTTGCTGTTATCTCTATTGGCAATTAGCGGGATAATTCGGTACGTGTGGACGCTCGCCAAATTAGCGGGATACCGATCGCGATCGCTATCCCGCTAGTTTGGTACTTGTGGACGCTCGCAAAAAAACTCGAGATGTGGATCGCGATCGTCATCCCGCTATTTTGTACGTGTGAACCCGGCTGTTGTTATGGCTTGAAAGGACTCTTTCCAGAGTCCAACGATCAAAAACCATACAAAAGTATGATAAAAATGATGATAACTCACTCAATGTTCTTCCGAAATGAAAATGAGTTTGGAATCCTCTGGAGGTGTCAATTTTCACACGGAATACACGCAAGTAGAATATAAGTAGCACGAGTCTAGAAGGTAAGACACAAGTGCGAAACTCGCAAACATTCTTGTCCGCACGCGGAAAATTCTCCTCCGTGCTGGAAAACCCTCGTCGCAACAAGCCCGCGTACCTTGCCCGGGAGCTTTTTTATTTTATTTACATCACTGCTCCGCTACTATATTTAAAACCCCCACAGAAACGGCTCGCGCATGAGTCTAACACGTAATCAAATCTACAGGAGTCATCCACTGTGAAATGAGGTAGCCGACTGATAGTGATAGTAAAATGATACATGACTAACTTAGTCTAAGTACAGACTAACTAGTATAACTCTACAAAGTATATGACTAATCATATTCCACATACTAAGAATGTTGCAATAGGATTGGTCCAGAGCTGATCACGTGATGAAGCGTAGTTTTGCCCATCACATCACCTGAGAAGAAAAGTTCGTTACACTCTATGTTGATAGTCCCTTTTGTTTCGCTGATCTCCACACAGTCCACACAGTCCTAACGCAAGATGAGTACGCGCGAAATAAAAGTGCGTTGCACTGTGGACTATCATATGACCTAGGTCACTTGATAGTACACAGTGCAACGCACTTTCACTTCGGTGCCGCGCGGTGCGCGCAGCAAATTCATTGTTTTGTCATCTACGTGCACACGTAGCCTAAGCCCTAAGGATACCTAAAGACAGCTAAAACGGTTTCAGATGTGGAATAAAATGGGAATTTCTAGGACCTTAGATGTGGAATATATAGCAAATAATCAACTTTTAGTTTCAGGCAATGAGACAAACTATCACTTCCTCGGCTATCTGAATGTGTACGCTATCTTTCCTCAGCTGCGCTTCGGAAAGATAGCTACATCCAGATCGCCTCGGAAGTGATAGTTTGTCCCATCACCTTCACCAACGTTGATTATTTGCTTACTGTTTGTGTTGTTGTGTAACTGTAACTAACTTTAGCAGACTTACGTTGTAGACTAGTGACTGTGTCTACTTTTGCCAGTTTGCAACACCTGAGCTGAAATTAAAAAGAAAACAAATTTACCTTAAGTTGAGTGGGAATGACATCACGAGGATTGACAGTTTCATCTCGACTTGTAGGGTCATTACTGTCCATGAGTGTGTTTATACAATTCTAGCAGATAGAGTACAATTCATAGAGCTCAGACAAGGATGAGACAACGTCAACTCGACTAGACTCGGCGATCGACACATTCAAATATCGCGCAAGAACGAGAGCTTTGCTTGAGCGCACAGATTAGACTTGACCGCGCGCCGTTTCTTTCGTATTTCTGGGAATTTTGGCAGAGTAGACTTGCTGGATGTCCAAAGAGATAGCATCAGACTTGTTACGGTTTTGGTTCCATGACATTTTCTCCTACGGCAATTGCTCCAGTGAAATATTTGCACGATAAGCCAAACATAGACTCTGCCCACAAACAGAACCCTCTCCAAATCCTGTAAATCCTCACATCAAACTTAACCTAAACCCTGACACAACCCTAACCTTTAATAACCCTAAAACCTTCGATTAAATAAGACCGCAGAAATTGTCGCGCGAGCAAATGTCATGTCACCGAGATATTTTGGCCTGTGTTGGTCAAGTCATTGCCAACAAAAATTTGTTGTGCTATTATTGATAAGCGTTATGTTAAACGATGCTGAGAGTCTCCAAGGATGTTGTTTGCTGCTATATCTTTGGATATGGGCTCATGATGTAATAGTTTACAGTACGTCATTGTAGAAGCTAATGAGGATAGCATAGTCTTTTTCTGTTATATGCTGTGAATGTCATTTATGTTTTAATTATTTTTTTTTTCATTTCTTTCATTACATTGAGAGCATGGACATGCTTCTGGTCGCACGCATGCCTGTGATGGCGTCCACTGCCCGATATTCATCTTGGCAGCCCAGTGAGTGCTAATACCTCATGGCTTTCACGGATAGCCTTCAAATTGCGTGTCCTACATTAAATGTGTCCATGTTCAAGACAATCGTCGACTACTGCCATGGGAGAAGCGAATGAAATTTGCATTCTTCATTTATTCATTGAAATATAGTCCAGGCTAGAAGGCACCTAACCTTGTTTTTTGATATATACAATGTTTTTTGATGGTTTCTTGTCAATTCGAGGGTGCTGATTCCAAATCCGATTGATGCCACTCGCGTAACCTTGAGCATTTTCGGCAAAATGCAAAAATCCAAAATGGCCGCCAAATATGCTAATTTGGCCGTGATAATCACAATCATGTGCATTCTGTGACCAATTATTCCACCAAACTTTGTACATTTCTGTTCCTAGAGTTACTCCATGTGCATTTGCAGGAAAATTTTCATTTCATATAGTTTCATTTGGTATCTAAAGATCATTTTCAATTCAAAATGCTCATGTACAATATGAATGGCAAAAAGTATGGAAATATATACCAAATTAACTGTATTTCCAGTTCCGTACCTATGCTGTTATAAAATGTTGCATATGCAATACTAATATGATGGGTGCCACTTACAGTATAGGGGGCCGACATGCATTTTTATTCTTCTACATGCAAAAATTCAAAATGGTCGCCACTCTTATTCTCCTGTACAATATGAATAGCAAAAATATACGTGGAAATAGAAAACTAATTTGCTGTTTTTTCTGACATGCAGCTACATAGTTTGTTAAAATTTAGTGCTGATCATTATCTGAAGGATGTTCTGAACAGAAAGTTTTTCTTTTGTGATGCAAAAGTCCCAATTTACCACTTAAATTAGAATTTTCACTAGGAATTACGGATGGAGTTTCGAGCATTTAACAATCATAAACCTTGCGATGTTTAACACAATTTCAAATCTTTTATTTTGTTTCAACAAAGAATATATACTAAGTGCACCAAACACCACGCAAAAATTCAATAATGTACCATCATATTCTACAAGCAGCTTGAATATAATTATAAAAGTGTACTAACAAAACATATTAAGAAGCCTAGATGCATATCATTTATCAAGTGTTAAAAAAGCAAAGCTTCTATGCATTCCCCTAAAACCATTATCAATAATGTACAGAAAAACCATATACAGTACTGTAGAAATACATGATTGCGGACAAAAACATTAATGACAAAACTAACAGCCCTTCACAATGTAGCTTTTTTTTTCAGTTAGAAGTTGGGGGAGGGGGAGTCCTGAGGCAAGTTTTAAATGGATGATAACCTCCATCGCTTTGATATGATATGATTTAGGAGTAACGCCTTGATATTATCGAGCAAACTTAATTTTCTTCATATCTATTGTCTTTAAAGATCTCTTTAATTGGATCAGCAGCAGGTGACATCAGCCCCAAATTTGCAAGATTCTCAGGCTAAAGATACATATCAGTCCTGCAATTGCCTTAATTGCAACCACATCTGATTATGTTCAGTACTTCCTCAGGGGTCAGAGGGTGATTTTTTTTTTGCCATAGAAACAGGATGAAGACATCAAAGACTTGCTTCACCACCCTGTGAAGCCCTTTGGCTTTGTCGCCAGGCAAGAGACAGTGTTGTAGGTAACTTGGGTGGTATCAGAGATGACATCAGCCCAGCATCTGCACCACCCTGTTTTGGGGTCAAAACTTTGAAGCGAAGGAGAGAAATCTATAGGTTGGCTTGTGGGATTTCAAACGCATTGATGGCAGGTTGTTCGGGGGGGGGGGGCATGCCATGAAGCGTTTTGTCAGTTTTTTTTTTTTACAAACTGTTATAAGCTACTAAAATCCTTGTATCTGATTGGCTGAGAGCAAATTTGTCAGACGAACTTGTCAGACAAAACGTTTCCCCTTGTAAAGCAATTGCAGGATTGCAGGGGTCGTGGAACCGAGGGTTGGGCAGCAACAGAGGTGGGGGCAAGCATGTGTAAAGCAAGCCCCTTGACTGGAAATGGACCCATTACACGTATATTCATCATGAATCTTCTGCGTTATATTAACATTGGTGAATATTCCATGATTCCAAAACTCATCATTGAAGGAAAGGTGTGCGCAAAGTACTCATCTCCAGACAGAAAATGAGTCCCTTTTACAGTGGCGGCATCATATGCGTTAATTCCATTACAATCTTAAGTGATTGCACTCCTAGAGAAAATACAAAATCATTCTTGGATATTTCAAAATAGGACTACTGTGGTGTGATGGACTTTCTGTTTACTATAATAAAGTATAAAAAATATATAGTGGTACCACTAGCAATACTTTACCAAACTCTTTGTAATCCTCCAAACACACTTGTCCGTGCTGTTACATTTTAACCAGCCTTGAGCAAGTAGGGAAAATCATGCAAGCACAGAACCAGTGGTAAATCTTATGTGCGATATACAGATAAGACAGAAGGTCATTTGTCATTTGTGTTTTCAAGCAAATCATATTCTGGGTTAACATGGCAAAATGTGAGGCTTTTTTCTTTTATTTCAGAGATTTGACGAAAGGAAGTGAGGTGGTCCTTTTGTTCCACTTTCCCCTGCCTCATGTTCTTTCTCGGATAAGGGGGTTGAAAAGTTTGTGTAATATCGCTTTTAGATAATGTAGAACAGAACAATTATTTCGAAATTTCATTTGTGTCATCATCTAAGATTTAGCCTTTTAATTCAATAAACACAGTGAATATTATGATGTTGAACATCTCAAGGCAAATAAGTATCAAATGTTCATATCTAATCATTTCTGATAAAAGATCTTGATGTTGGCGTCAATTTAAGTTTTGGTGGGTTTTTCCCCAATTCCTATAAGGGGAAAAACCAGATTGAGATACAATGTAGCAAATTTGGATGTTTGCATCACAACTAAAACAGTTTTTTGTTATGTTAGTAACAACCTTCTGATTTACAATCAGCACCCAAATTTATAACAAGTGTAACTGCGTGACAGAAAACTATAAAAAAAAAATGTTTATTGCCATGTGCATTTTGCCGTTCATATTGTACAGAGGAATATTAGTGGCATCCATTTTGAAGTTTTCTTTTAAGAAGAATATATAAGCCTAAGAATAATATATTTTCCTTTGTTTGTTTGCTTGCTTGCTTGTTTTGCTAGTGGCACTCATCAGATTTGCATTGCACATGCAACACTTCATAACAGCATAGGTACGGAACTGGAAATACAGTTAATTTGGTATATATTTCCATGCATACTTTTTGCCATTCATATTGTACATGAGCATAGGAATGGCGGCCATTTTGAATGGGAAATGAGCTTTAAATGCCAAATGAAACTATATGAAATGAAAATTCTCTTGTAAATGCACTTAAAGTAGCTCTCGGAACAGAAATGTACAACGTTTGGTGGAATAATTGGTCACAGAATGCACATGATTGTGATTATCACGGCCAAATTAGCATATTTGGCGGCCATTTTGGATTTTTACATTTTGCCGAAAATGCCCATGGTTACGCGAGTGGCATCAATCGGATTTGGAATCAGCACCCTCGAATTGACAAGAAACCATCAAAAAACATTGTATATATTAAAAAACAAGGTTAGGTGCACTTTCTATGGAGCCTAGCCTGGACTAATAGTGCTTGTAGATAAAACTGCAGAAACTGTCTATATTTTGCTCTAAATTGGGGATATATCTTACGCTTTCATATGCGCTTCAGTATTGCTGCTCGGTCATAATTCGATTATTATGTGCTAGAAATATTCTACATACCCACTGCTGAACGGGGAGGGCACTTAAGGAGTAAATGATGGTTACATAATTTTATACTTTGTATATTTCACACTTTTTGATCTTATAATCCTGTGATATCATGACTGGCAGTCAAGTTTCTTGGTAGGATTTTAATTTATGCGAGCAAATTCCAATTCGTGACAGATAAGAAATTAGCATTTTGATCCCATTAAGTAGCTATAAGGGCAAGCAAGGTTTAATATACCGAGTGTCCCCCCCCCCCAAAAAAAAAGCGGAATTGTGGATTTTCAGTACCTTGGGTCTAAAAGTGATATATTTTGTGACATCATTAGAAAGAGCATCTTCCGCAGCGCCGTAGATTGAGACAATGATACCAAAATCATGAAATTTGGTGCAGAACTTTTTATTCTACGCCAATTTCTGTAAATGCATTCCTTTTCAAATTTCGCCGGATTTTCGCGACTTATGAGATAATAATTTGGGTGCGACGAGCGATCCATACGGTGAATGTTGTATAAGCTCGGTCATTCATGTCAACTTCAGATACAGCTGTCATTTTGGGCGCGGATCAGGAAAAACAGTGTATTTTTGAGTGTGTGTGTGTGTTTGTGTGTTTGTGTGTGTGCGCGCCCAATGTGAAAGCTGTATCTTTCGTTGACATGGATCAACGAGATTACACAATTCACCGTATGGAACGCGTGTCGCACCCAAATTATTATCTCATACGTCGCGAAAATCCAGCGAAGTTTGAAAATGACTGCATTTACAGAAACTGGGGTAGAATAAAAAAGTACTGAATCAATTTCATGATTTTGGTATCATTTTCTTCTGCGGTAGATGCTCTTTCAAATGATGTAAAAAAAGATCACTTTTAGAACGCAAGGCACTGAAAATCCACCGTTCCGCTTTTTTTTTTTTTTGACACCCGGTATAAAAGATGATAATATATAGATTAGATAATCTGTATTCAGAAGATCTCGCACTTGTATTTTTTTTTCCAACCCAACATGGCTTGAAACCATAGTTTTATCTTAGATATGATAATGGGACAGGACATGGATCATTAAAGGGTTTTTTTTTTCCTCTCTTCGGACAGAGTTGCCCTACACAATGATGCCCTGGACGCCATCGGTAGATTATCGGAGAAAGTTTTTCGTCATTACGGTATTGTTATCTATTTACCCATTGCTTTTTGTACTTTTTTTTTTAATACTCGACATTGTTTCATATGACCCTGAAATACTTCTTTACTTTCTGGTTAAAAAAACAACAAAAAAAAAACAACAAAAACAAAACAAAAACAAAAACAAAAACATTGCCGTGAATAATAAATGTGACTCATAGAGACTAATTCGACTAGATGTCGAAATTGAAGGTTATGAGGAGGGATTGTCTTTTCCTCGTCATTAAGAATTTGTGTAATTTTTCATTCATTGCAATAATTGGGATTTTAAGTTCACTGCAACCATTCTCTTTCAAGGTAATTTGTTGGATGATTTTTTTAATGGAATCTATAAAGTAGATGTATTCCGAAACTCTCAATACTCAACGAATCAGCTCTCTTGAAAGACCTTGCAATGTTTGGGTTGAATTCTCGGGTGCTGTTCGTTATTCAAAAGGTTCGCTATTCCGAAGGTTCGTTAATCCGAAACACACAAGTTCCCTATACCTAGAGGTTCGTTAATTCGAAAATGAAAAAAAAAAAGGCTTCGGTAATCCGAACATTTGTGGCGTTATACCGAAGGTTCGTTATTTCGGAGATTCGTTAATCCGACAATGAAATTCGGAATTACGAGCTGTAACCGAATTCTCGTCCACAGGTCATCATATGGTCCTTGTGGTGACATTCATGGACAGTTTTAGAGATCTCGACGACGTGTTGAAAGACGACTACGAGCTGAAAGACACAATCTGTCGACGCGTTCATGTTCCGATAGAAAACATATGGATTGTGGAGAACTACACGAGTAACACGCATAAAGAAGACACGAAAAAAAATGTTCAGCTTCTAAGAATCCTCTTGCAGTGCCTACAACTTGCGGAACGGAATATCAGATATGTTGTGCAGAAAAGCAAATAATATTGCATGAAAAATGGTGGCAAGGACTCTAGGCAGAGACTCTACGTACTTGAGAGGGCATCGCACATTTCTTGACCACACAATTTCTCTTCCAGTACCAGCTTACCAACTTACCAACGTTGTTTGCCAGGAATATCTGTGTGTTTCCTCTGCCAAAAAAACAAAACAAAACAAACAACAACAACATGGGTTCATAAAAGTCTGACCCAGAATAAGAAACCTATATATTTTTTTTTTTGTTTTAAGTCTGTTTCTTTTTAATAGTGTGTAGTGCGTCCTTATTGTGTATGTTGTATATTGCTCAACCTGTTGATTTCTGAATATTTCAATATTTTCTCACTCATTTTTTCATACGTATAAATGTTTGATCTTGTAACTGTCTGAAGGTTTGAATTTGTCTGTGCAGAGTATTTGGAATGTTAAATGCAATTTAGCAATTGTGTTACGAGGTATGCTACGAATAGATAAACATTTCCTTTCTGTAATGATAAGGTTTCAACTAATATTAGCACCCACTTGTACAAAGTAGATGACGTTCTAAAGTCGTAGCCTATTATATCTCACCTTTTCATGTTCAGTTATCCTAAGTGAACGTCCTTTGTCCATCAAATAGAACAAAAATAATCATTTGGCCTTTTAAGAACCCATCGCTGTTGTAGTAAGCTTGCAATGATGGCTAGTCCAGAAATAATGTGACCAACATCTCTGTTTTGTTAAAACAGATCACACTTCACACGTTAAAATCAGAACACAGTCTGTGCGAAATTTGCCAAATCTATTCAAAAAGTTTTAAAATCACTCTTTTTTTCTGGTTATTTCAAAGTTAACACAGATATATGTATACCTGACGAGGAATTTCTGATAATGGTAACGATAATAGTTGGTAAATCTACACAGATCCTGAAAATATGGACAGGAATGTAATAAATAATTATGAATATGTATGTGACCCACTACAAAGAAAGGATCCGAAACTCAGGGAAGGTCTGTGTTCTGAAGTTGTCCCTTACTCTTAATCTACTTCAATTTCATGTGAAATGTGACTCATAAAAGTATTCGGTTGCAGAGATATACAGCATGTCGAGTGGTCTAGGAATTCAGCGTTTAGAGAAAACTTCCTTTCAAGTTGTCCTTCCGACACACTCGTGATCAAGGGGAAGTAAGATAGTTTTCACAGTGTCCTCTTGACAACAGAAGGTACGCTCTAGCAACCTCCGAGATGTTCATTCAAGCTTAGCGTCAGCTGTATACGCAAGACCAATCAGTATTCAGGATGCCAAGCATTGATAGATAGATAGATACTTTATTTTCTGCAAATCAATATACATAAACTGAATAATCGTGAACATGGGAAATATACAAAGTATATTTGAAACAGAGTCGTTTGACTTGCATAAACAATGATATAAAAGGAAATTAATGATATTACAGTATGCATGTCTATGCAGCTGGGATTACAATAGACCAATACGATCACTCCCTCGTTGCTAGGGGCGGAGTCTATCTGCGGCGCTAAATTCAAATCTTCGGACACGTTTCTGTTCCGTTGAAAGTCGGAAAATCACGGTCCATAAAAAAACTTTTATAATTTCTTGCCTATCCTTCAATGATCTAGTTTCGAAATTTCGGTAGATGATAGACGAAACATCAGACTACAAAACTATGTCAAAAGCAAATATTCGATGGTTTGAAACGATTTTGATGACCTGACTTCAAACTCGATTTTCTCATCTCAGCCGTCAGCGACTTTCGTATCCTTTTGTCGTGGGGGGGGGGGGGGGGGTCATATATATATATATATATAGTGACCCGCTACAACAAAAGGATCCTAAAGTCGCTGACGGGTGAGCCGAGAAAATCGAGTTTGAAGTCAGATCATCAAAATCCGTCAAAAAGTTCGGATTTCTGTTTTTGACATAATTTTGTAGTCGAACGTATCTCCTATCATCTGCCGAAATTTCGAAGCTAAATGATCAACGGAAAGGCAAGAAAATAACATTTTTGGGGGCCATGAATTTCCGACTTTCAACAGAACGGAAACGTGTCAGAAGATTTGGATTTAGCGCCGCAGCTAGACTCCGCCCCTAGCAATGAGAGATTGATCTCATTGGTCAGTTCGTGGCATCCTGGTTACTGATTGGTCGTACATAGACCGCTGGCACTAAGCTTGAATAAACATCGCGGAGGTTGCCAGGAGCGTACCTTATTGTCAAAAGGTGAAAACTGTCTTGCTTCCGCTTAATCATGATAGCGTCGGAAGGAAAACTTTGAAGGCGGTTTTCTCGAAACGCTGATTTCTTAAACTACTCGACATGCGCTAATAAAATCATCGATATCTCCACAACCGAGTACTTTTATGAGTCATGTTATATATGACATTAAAGTGGAAGAGTAAGGGAATAATATCATGTCATTTTCAGAAAATTGTCCTCCCCCGACTTTCGGATCCTTTTGTTGCAGCGGGTCACTATATATATATATATATATATATATAGAGAGAGAGAGAGAGAGAGAGAGAGAGAGAGAAAGAGAGAGAGAGAGAGAGAGAGAGAGGTGTCTCATTGTGGGTAGTATATATTATCAATTAGTGAAAAAAATAGACTTAAGGCAACGTCCGCCTCAAGTTTATGCTCACTTATCTCACCAACCTGCTGCAGTCACCCATGCGATCATTCTAAACAATATCTAGCACACTCTTACATACTAGTGCCTTGGAGCCCCACAATCCTTCCTTACATTTACGTATAGGAGACACAGAAAATGGGATTTAAATAAGTGGGATTAGAAACAAATTGCAATCATCAAAATAATCCAATTGAATCAATACAAGCTGGTCAGTTTATCGCTTCTTTCATCATACTTCGTCACACTTTGTGATGTGATATTTTGCCATATTCATTTTAAATTTGTGTCAATTTAGCAATGACATTTACGTTTGTCTGATACTATTTTACTGACGCTAAAAGGTAGTTAGGAATGGGATAGTAATATAGGTTGCAACATTTCAAGAACTCACTTCTATCCGTTCGCCAAGCGCTCTCAAAAATTCGCCGTTTACCATGATCTGGTTGTGGTTGGTTTCCTATATTACTTCTTCCACCTCTTCGGCCGTGGTGCAGTGTGTTGCCCAAACGTTGTACAGACTAATGCCTTCGGCTATATTGAATACAAATTCTTTAAAAAAAAGTACGTGTAAAAAACGTGTCCCAAAAACTTTTTTACACAACATTTTCTAATTTTTTTCCCTTTGTATTAAAGAAAAAAATGTTGGAAAAATATTAAAGAATAATGATAGTGTGCATATCATTTTTTATAAAGTGCAATAATGTTCTCTTGCTACAAATAGCATGTAATTCCTACCTTTTAGGGTTATACTGGCTGACTGTGGCTGGGGAATTTCCATACATGTGCTGAGTCTGGCTGGGGAATATCCATACGTGAATGTTTTGGCTTTGTAGGCAGCACAGCTAGGACTTGTTATAATCTAATTTGAATGTACCGCCAACTGTTAATATTTGAATTTCGCGTCAACTGTTAAGGCGGGAAATATTTGGCTGACTGTGGATGGGAAATGTCCATACATGTGCTGAGTCTGACGGGGATATTTCCATTCGTATATGTGCTGGCATTGTAAGCAGCACAGCTAGGACTTGCTGATTTGATTTGAATGTAGCGCCAACTGTTGATATTTGAATTCCGCGCCAATTGTTAATGCGGGAAAGTAGTTGACTGTAGCTGGGGACTTTTTATGCATGTACTAAGTCTGGCTGAGGAATTTCCATACCTGTATTGTATTGGCTATGCTAGGGTTGGTGTTAGGGTTGATGTTAGGGTTAGGGTTAGAGTTACGGGTATTCCGCAGTATATGAAGTATATAGTTAAGATTTGAAATTGATAGGGTAGATAGGTCTCATCGAGACTAACATACTCCAAAATTTCAGATCTTAACTCCGAGTAGTTTTTGCTCCAGCCGTTTTTAAAGTTACCATTTGTTTTGAACATAAAATAATTCAAAGGCGTCTCGAAGACAAACTAATCATAATTAAGGATTCATACTTTGGTAAAATGTTAAGTCCGGTGGAAGGTTTAACATATGGAAATTTGAAAGTGTAAGTGTAATTAGTCTTTGCTCTAGGCGACTTTGAATTTTTTGATAAATACTATATGTACAATATTTGAAAGGGTTAGGGTTAGGGCTAGGGTTAGGGTTAGGGTTAGGGTTAGGTTAGGGTTAGGATTAGGGTTTAGGGTTTAGGGTTTAGGGTTAGGTTAGGGTTCGGGTTAGGGTTAGGGTTTAGTGTTAGGGTTAGGGTTAGGTTAGGGTTAGGGTTAGGGGTTAGGGTTAGGGTTAGGGTTGGTTAGGGTTAGGGTTAGGGGTTAGGGTTAGGGTTAGGTATAGGGGAACATTGCTACAGTGGACCATAGGTCCATTGGCCACTTCATGTCATATCGATGGCTTCTCATCTTTTTTTGTAGTAGATATCTGCAGTTTTGTTGTGGTCAATGGTGTTTTCCTTTTTACTCTAAGTGCGATCGCGTTTCCTAGTGGTTGGTTCGATCTTGATGCTCTGTGCGCTTTTATTCAACTTCTGTTTCTCATTTGTTTGGAAGTGTCTGTTACAATATTTTTATAGACTTGACATTTTTGGGGTTTTCAACAGCTTTTACCTGCCTTGATATCACCTCGAAATGTGTTTTTGATTACGTGATTAGGTAAGTGTTTGTTCTTTTATGTATCCTTTGTTATGTATTTTTTGTGTTTGTATAAGTTCTAATCTTTGCTTAGTTTTGAAGTCCTCTTGGAAATGGGGGCTAAATACGCCGCCATATTTTTGATAGATTTTTGTCCAGAGATTTTTCTTTGTTTCTTTTTTCTTGATAGATTGACATTTTTGTTTTTGATAAAGATATTTGCTAGGGTTAGGGTTAGGGTTATGTTAGGGTTGGGTTATGGTTGTGTTAGGGTTAGGGTTTATGGTTAGAGTTTAGGGTTAGGGGTTAGGGGTTAGGGTTAGGGGTTAGGGTTAGGGGTTAGGGTTAGGGGTTTGGTTAGGGGTTGGGGTTGGGGTTAGGGTTAGGGTTAGGGTTAGGGTTAGGGCTAGGGTTTAGGGTTAGCGTTTAGGGTTAGGGTTTAGGGTTTAGGGTTAGGGCTAGGGTTAGGGATTAGGGGTTAGGGTTAGGGTTATGGGATAGGGTTAGGGGTTAGGGTTAGGGTTAAGTTAGGGTTAGGGTTTAGGGTTAGGGTTAGGGTTAGGGGTTAGGGTTAGGGGTTAGGGTTAGGGCTAGGGTTAGGATTTAGGGTTAGGGCTAGGGTTAGGATTTAGGGTTAGGGTTCGAGTTACGGGTATTCCGCAGTATATGAAGTGTATTATAGTTTAGAGTTGAAATTAATAGTATAGATAGGTCTCTTCGAGACTAATATAATCCTAAAATTTCAGATTTTAACTCCTAGTGGTTTTTGCTCCAGCAGTTTTTAAAGTTACCGTTTGTTTTGTACATGAAAAAATTCAAAAGCGTCTGGAAGAAAAACTAATTATAGTTAAGGATTCATACTTTCATAAAATGTTAAGTCCGGTGGAAGGTCCAACATATTGAAGTTTGAAAGTGTAAGTGAAATTAGTCTTCGCTCCAGGTGACTTTGATTTTTTTGATATATACAATATTTACAATATTTGAAAGGGCCTGGAAGGAAGACTAAAATTAGTTAAGCACTCATGCTTGAGAAACAACTTAAGTTCGGTACGAAGTCCAAAATAATATTTTGACTACTTCAAGTTAGACTTCGAAACTTACATATTATGTAAGTTTCGAAGTCTAACTTGAAGTAGTCTTTACTCCAGCCGGTTTTTAAGTTGCCGTATGTTTGTACATATAAATATTTCAAAGGGTCTGGAAGGAGAACTAATTGTATTGAAGAATTCATACTTTGAGAAAATGTTAAGTCTGGTGAAAGGTCCAACATATGTGAGTTTCAAAGTTTAAGTGCAATTAGTCTTCGCTCCAGGCGACTTTGAATTTGTTTTGATATATACTATATGTATATATATACGAACATAAAGTCGCACACACTGATTTTGCGTGAGGACTGAAAATAAGTGAAATGGGTCAACCTAGCCGAACTTGACTTTTTCATATTTTCTGAAAAAGCGAGTCTTCATTTACGCTATGCTAAAATTTGGTATCATAAAACGGGCAGGAAAGTGTGTTTTTTTAGCAGTTTATCTCGAACATTTTTGGTAGAATAGTGTGATTAGGCGTGTCTTAAGAATCCCTTTTTCATTTTTGAAAAATCCTTTCATTGTTGTTACTCTGGTGGTTTACTTCCTGTTTTTTGTCCCATTCATCGCACAGCCAGCAAGGTTTGGTAAAGATTAAGCGCTTGAATAGACACTGTACTTCAGAGCCTCTTTTCTCAGTTCACACTTTTCCTGAGTTTGTACTTTCTTTCCAATATTTATATAGGTTAGGAGAGTCCATTTGATTTGAGTTTATACATCATTTTAAAGCTTAAAGTCTGTTCTTTCATAATATGGTCTTAACTAAAAATTAATGTCTGGCGACTTTTTGTTTGTTTTAAGGTGCAGGGTCACATATGTACAATATTTGAAATCGCCTGGAAGGAAAACTAAACTTAGTTTAGCACTCATACTTGAGAAAAAAACTTGAGTTCGGTGCAAAGTCCGAAATATATAAGTTTGAAAGTGTAACTTGAAGTAGTCTTTACTCCAGCCCTTTTTTAAGTTACCATATGTTTGTACATAGAAATATTTGACAGCGTCTGTAAGGAGAACTAATTGTATTGAAGGACTCATACTTCCGAAAAATGTTAATTCTGGTGTCAGGTCCAGCATACTGGACTTTGAAATTGTAACTCTAATTAGTCTTTGCTCCAGGCGTCTTTAAAATTTTATGTAAATTGCCTATGGAAAAGTTGACAAATATTCTAAGTCGAAAAACCCATAGACTTTGTACATGAAATTTGAAGGCGGCTGGAAGGAAGACTAATGTCTGTTAACCATTCCAAGGGATCTTTCCAACCATGAGTAAAGTTTTTTATATGTGAATTTCAAAGTTTAATTCCAATTAGTATTGCTTCCAGACGTTTTTAAGTTTCTTTCCATACCTCTCATCTGCTATTCAACAAAATGATAAATGAATACCTACATTTTTTATTTGAACTTTAGAAACAATGATTAAATATGAATATTTACTCACAATGTCAATGATGGAGCCATCAGTCGCCACCTTCAGGATTGCAGTAACTCCTAGCATGTCCGCCTTCGGTTGGAACACTCTTTCTTGTTTACGAAGGGTGTTTTGTAACAGAAAATGGATTTGAATAAGTGGGATTAGAAACAAATTGTAATCATCGAAATAATCCTATTGAATCAATACATGCTGGTCAGTTTATCGCTTTACTTCATCATACTTCGTCACGCTTTGTTATACTTTGTGATATTTTGACCTAATTCATTTTAAATTTGGGTCAATTTTGCAAAGATTTTTTCTTCTCTCTGATGCTGTTTTACTGACGCTAAAGGGTAGTTAGGGATGGGATAACAATGTAGGTTGCAACATTTCAAGAACTCACTTCTATCCATTCGCCAAACGCTCTCCAAAATTCGCCGTTTACCATGATCTGGTTGTGGTTGGTTTCTTTTATCATTTTTTCCACC